>NC_089840.1:6725702-7360702 GCF_035609145.1 Eleutherodactylus coqui | reverse complement strand
TTTTTTGTACTTTTTAATTTTTCTCTATTTAAATTTCTTTTCTGTGAAAACTCAATTTCTGGGGAAAACCCCATATGGGACATTCAAAGAGCAAATCTATGCTCCCTGATTGATGGGGTTGATAACATGACCATAAGTTCATGCTGCCCCTCCCCTGGGACAGAGAGAGATACAGGAGAATTAGAAATCTTCTCTTCTGCTGGGTTGTCCCCCTCCCCTGCCTCTCTGCTCTGCACACACTGACTGAAAGTGACAGCTATTCAGTATTCCTGTCCCCACTTCAAACAGCTGTAGCTCCGTGTTCTATAAGAGCTACTGACAGGCTTTTGGTGTCATTTTAAAGCCAAGAATCTTAGTATGTCGGTAGCCATGAAAGAACTGAAGCTGCAGCTGTTTGTTCCATTGGAAAAGAACATTACAGTTTGGGACAAATGGGGCTCGTCCGAAACTGCTGGGGAAGTTAAAGCTGAACGTGTGCCTGCTGTGGACAGGACACCGTTGCACGCAGCGTGGTCTCAGTTGTGTCCGGCTCCAGCATGACAACTCTGAGACACGACCGATGTATGTGAACGCGGCCGTACAAAACTTGTAAGGTGGATAGAACTGAGAATTGTATAGAATAGACTTGGAGCGTGAAGAACGTGTCCTGATGCCTGTTTGTGTTCGTAGAGGTACGATGGCGGTGGAGTTGTCACCAGGATTGTGCTAAACCCCGTCCTATAACATCCTGATGTAACTCTATGAACATCAACTTGTTCTGTTCCTCTGAGAAAGTAACTTGCATACGACCACATCCGATGTAGCATCGAGGGTCACTTTTTGGGTTTGCAAGCCCTGGATTAGAATGACTGAATCGGCCCTTTAAAAACCTCCATCTTTGTTTTTCCTACTTTTAGGTACTTCCTCGTTGACTTCCATGCTCCGCCCACCATCATTCCCAGCATGCTGAACCATCTATCCCGCGACATCGATGTGGTCAGACCCACTATTCTCAAACACGAGGAGGAGAAGCCGCCGCTGAAGCCGTGTCCCGGGATCCTTCCAATCACCAACCTGGAGTCGAGATTCAGCCGCAGAAAGAGGAAATGAGGCGGCGGCGGCGGTGAGCGGCGGATGGCCGGCGGCTTCTGTATAAAGCATGTAGATTAGTTTTTCTTATGTCCGGAACAATAAAATATTTGTTTTCAATTACATGAAATTCGTTGATTTTGCGGGCCGCCCGCGCCGGCGGTATTCGCTCTCCTCTGTGGTCTTCATTATTACTATGGTAATGGGTTTTACCAGCAGAGATATTTATGGATGGCGGATAAATGTCTGACCGCGGGTAAAGCAAGAGACCCCGCAAACGGCAAACCCTCCGAATGCCCCATGTGAATGGAGTGGCTGTGCACATGCGCTACCAGCGCTCCGTTGACTTCTACGGCTGCATTTACGCTTGTCTGAGTCTGATGAGAAGTCAGTATTTTCAATGGGTTAATATTCACAAGTGATTCTTCTCTCTGATCGAGAGCCTGAGATCAAAAAATCGCAGAATGTTTTATTTTTGGGTGATTCTTCAAGAACGGCCCATCATTTCCTATGGCAGCAAAAAATATGTATCACACTTGCGTGCCGTGCAGCTCTGACAAATGGGCGTATGCTTACATCCTGTGGATGGTGCATGCTCAGAAGCTGAGCTGTGACACTTGGCCTCCTGCTGCAACAGTGGTGATCAGTGAGACCCTGATCCCCGCTGTTAATATGCTGCCATCATTGTTGCTCGTGGTGTATAATGGGTTCACAGAGGGTGGGCGCTCTGTTATTACATGACTAAGGGCAAATGGGTTGCCATGGAAACCGGGTCTGCCGTGATCACTATGATTAGCAATAATGTACTGCAGTACTAAAGTACTGCAATGTGCTATCAGTGCGATCATAGCATCGCAAGTTCAAGTCCCCTGAAGGGACATAAAAAATGTTTTAAAAAAAAAACCATTTTTGTGCACTTTCCTCTTTGTTTGCAAAATAATTGTAATTCGCTGTACAGTAAATCGAACGCACTTTTTATCCTGCAGGACAAGCACTGTTTGAGAGGAAAAAAACGGAGACAAAATGCTTTTATTGGTTCATTTTGCCTCATCCAAAAAAATCATTGCGTCCTTAAGGCCAAAATAGTCCGTGCCACTGAGGGGCGAACATGGAGCTGTTTAGATATATTTTTGTTTTTTTTCTCTACGTAGAACTTTTGCATTTTGTGTATTTTTACTTCCGATCTCCTCCAAGCATTTCCATGGGAACCTGAAAACCTGTTTTGGATCTGTTCAGACTTGTTACTTTCCATCAGGATTCCAGTATTTTTGGGTGCAGCGTCGCCTGCAGCGCTCCTTCTGCCATCGAAAACCCTGAGAGCCCTTCTACACGGAATGATTATCGTTCATAAAACGTGTTGGATCGTGCGAATTTAATGATTGGACGGCGAACGGGAATTTGTTCCCTTCTCGCTCGTCCATTTTCTATAGGAATCCTCGTTCGCTTGTTGACCCGCCGCTCTGTGTAAGCGGCCATCGTTGGGGCGTTCACATCACTGTAGAGATCCCTCTGCCTGTATAAGCTGGGCGAACCCGGTCATCGGTCACTCCGCGAATGCTTTATCGCTCCGTGTAAAAGGAGCCTAAGCTGTTGGCTAATCTGATGGCAGTCATAAGAACATTCATTAGCCCGATTATTGGGCTGCGTAAAGCTGCACCCAATCAGCCGCTGAATCACCGGACGCTCCGCCATCGGCTGGTCGAGGCTCTCGTTTAGTAAAGGGAAATCGTTGTGGGATCTGATAATGAGGACTGGGATGAACAAACAATATGTAGCATCATTCATCACTCATACATTCTGAATCGGCCCGGGTGAAGGGACAAGAGGTTTGAGGCAAGGAGGCAAATCCCTACACACACCTATTGAAATTTGGTGGAAAGCGGGCGCGGAGGGGGACTGCAGTCATTAAGGCTAAAGGGGCCAACAGCGGATGGAAAAATGTGAAGAACATTTTCAGCGCACTCTTGTGTCTGTTACAACTCTTCCTGTCAGTGCTCTGGACAAGGGCGTAACTATAGGGGATGTTGTTGCACCCTGGACCCTTCGGGGGCCAATAAGGCCTCTCCTCTCCATATAGGGAGCCCAGTACTATGAGTAAACCATTATAGTTGGGGCCCCTGTTACAGGTTTTGCATTGGGGCCCAGCAGCTTCAAGTTACACCTCTGAAGGTCTTGTATGAACCAAGTTGCCCACTGTATCACAGCCAGCCTGTGCCTGTATGGTGCCCTGTGCACTGCCTACTATTGATGCTATGCCATATAGTCAGGACTGCTTTACCAGTGGGCAAATGGTGCATTTGCAGCAGACCCTTTGCAGCAGGCCCCTGGCATCCTCTATGACTCATTAGTTGCCCAGCATGGCATCCAGGTTCAAGTTTCATCTGCTCAGACCATGACCCCTCTTTTATTAGGTCTTTGGGGTTCATGTTCCAGATGCCAAGACCATCAAGGCCAATTGCTCTCCTCCTTTGATTAGGGGTGGGGGTGCACATTCCAGGTGACCAGACGATTAGAGCTAATGGCTCTCCTTTGATTATGGATTGATGGTATATGTTCCAAGTGTCCAGATCATCAGCTTCCCTCTAGGAATTGGAGGTCAATGTTCCAGTTACCCAGACCATCGGGGACAGTGGTTCCTCCTTTTTTTTTTTTTTTTCTATTAACAATCGGGGGTGCAAGTTCCAGGTATCTAGACCATCAGGACCAATGGCTCTCCTAATAGAAGGGGAATCATTGGCCCTAATGACCTGGAGACCTGGAACTTGCACCCCCAATTCCTATTAGGAGAGCCATTGGTCCTGATGGTCTGGGTAACACACAGGTTGTATACTCCTCAGGCTGCCGATGGACTACATCAATGCATACACCCTAAAATGTGTGACTAATGTGCATGCAGTGATGTGGATATGGATTTATAATCCTTATTTGTATAGCGCCAACATGTTCTGCAGCACTTTAAAAGCACGGGGAGATACAAACAATACGACCATTACATGTTGTGTACAATTATTTGGAGACAGACGGGGAGGGGGTAATAGGGAGGTACAGGGCAGAAAATGGGAGCCATAGGGAGGGGCAGGGGGCATTTTGTGGGTGCTGGGGATTAGATCAGGAGATTTGGTATGCCTACCTGAAGAGGGGTGTCTGTAAAGCACATTTGAAACTTCGGGCGTCGGCTAGTCCAGATGTGTTGGGGTAGAGCGATCCAGAGGATTGGTGCTGCTCTAGAGAAGTCCTGAGGTTCGTATCAGAGGGGCGTTTAATGTAAGTGTATTAGCAGAGCGGAGTGCGCGGGTTGGGTGATGTAAGGATAGGAGGGAAGCGATGTACGATGGTGCAGCGCCATGGAGAGCTTTGAGGGTGATGAGTTTGAATTGAGTTCTGTGGTGGATAGGCTGATACATTGTGAGAAAAAAAATTGCGGGTTGCTGAATATTGCTGCGATTTACAATGTTTTGTAGCCCATTTTTCCTTAGGGAGCCTTCCTTTCTGTTGCATCACATGAAAACACTGTCCTTGTGCGATGCAACTTTTGCAGTAGGAAATCCTATTGTTCCCCCTAAAATAAGGCCTATCTGCATAACAAAAAACAATCACCAAACAGCCATTGTCAGCTCCGCCGCACGTCTCTACGGCAGCTCCGGCAGACCTGCTTGTAGTTTTTAGTAAGCGCTTCCTGGTTTGGAGGTTCAAAATCCCCGCCTCCAGAAAGCACTGGCTGTGATTGGTTCTCAAGCACTGCGGCTCAGCCAATTACTGCAGCACTCGATGAACCAATCACAACCAACCGCATTTCAGAAAGAAAGGCTCCATAGGGAAACGTGGTGGGGCGATCAGTGGAGAGCAGTCTATGGGAGACCTCTTCCTCTGTCGTTGGTTCTCTTCTAGATAGTGGGTGAGTGATGGATGCTGAAGAGACCGGGATCGGTGATAGCCTTCCCATTTTCAGAGATTTCTTTTCGGATGTTTTCAAATTTTTCTTTGAAATGGACAGCTAGTTCTCCAGCAGTCAGATCCGTCACGGGGGCCGAGAAGGGAGTGGAAGGTGTCGAAAAGTCGTTTGGGGTTGTGGGATGAAGAGGAGATGAGAAAGGTGAAATGTTTGTTTGGCGAGGTGGTAGGTTTTGGGCATAAATTTGAAGTGGGTGAAGTCTGCGGGCTGCTTTCACTTTCTCCACAGCTATTCAGCACATCTCGAGCAGTGCTGGATGAAGTGCGTTGGGGTGGGATCCACAGTTGCCATGGTCTACAGTGGACGGCTCAGGTCATGGGGGAAGCCGCTACATCCAGAGCGTGTCTGAGGGTGGTGCTGTAGTGTTTGGCAGCTAGTTTGGGGCAGAAGAGGAGAGGGATGGGGAACAGGGAAGACTGTAAGGTCTCGGCACACTGCTGGGTGTGGACGGTCTAGAAGTTCCTAGAGGTGTGATAGGTGGGGAGGTCTAGGGAGAGGTCATGGTGCCCGATGGAGAAGGAGAGGTGGTTGTGGTCAGAGCAGGAGGGGGGAGTTAGTGAAGTGGTACGCAGTCCGAGGCAGTGAAAAATTAAGTTGAGAGTGTTGCCATCTCTGTGAGTGGGGCAGTCTGAGAGTAGTGATAGGCCAAGGGAGGAGGTGAGCGTTAAAAGCTGGGAGGCGGATGGGGAAACGGGGTCGTCAGTGGGGATGTTGACGTCATCGATGATGAGGAATAGGAAGTGGGAGAACCAGGCATCAAAGCGACACAGGTGGGTGGGGACCGGTAGATGACTGCGATTTGGATTTAACGCATCAAATATGATTTTGACGGCACTGAAGTGTCCATGACCTGGTCTACGACATAACACGGTCACACTAAGATGCTTCTACTAGTCCAACACTGAGGCCATGGATATTGTGATAACCAGTTCTCCCTGTAATATCTATTTTGTGGATATTATTAAAAATGTTATTAAAAAGCCCCATATTACAGTGAATGACTCCTGTCCTGCCGCTGGGACTCTCCGCAATGATCTGTAATCTCTAAGGGAATCTCAACAAGTCATCAATTTCTCAGCAGCACCCCCACAGGACAAGTGAAGTATTACACAGTTCTCCTTGTAATCAATGAGCTGTGCAATGCATGGATATGCCTGGGTCCTCCATAGTTAGACATGTTTGTAGGTGCTATCTGCTGGGGTTACTAGAAGGATCTGGATTGGAGTGCTTACGCCATTACCTCTGAAATACCCCCTTACTACATTTGAAATGGGTTCATTTTCCTGATATATATTGCACTGATTTGCAATCGGCCTGTATTCTCCTTGTGCAGGGAGTAGCAAGATAGCTGCATACTCACCCCCGAGCAGCTCGGTCTATGGATACAGCCCCAGAACCAAGCTCAGTATATGGATACAGCCCCAGAACCAAGCTCAGTATATGGATACAGCCCCAGAACCAAGCTCAGTATATGGATACAGCCCCAGAACCAAGCTCAGTATATGGATACAGCCCCAGAACCAAGCTCAGTATATGGATACAGCCCCAGAACCAAGCTCAGTATATGGATACAGCCCCAGAACCAAGCTCAGTATATGGATACAGCCCCAGAACCAAGCTCAGTATATGGATACAGCCCCAGAACCAAGCTCAGTATATGGATACAGCCCCAGAACCAAGCTCAGTATATAGATACAACCCCAGAACCACGCTCAGTATATAGATACAGCCCGAGAATAAAACTTATAGCAGAAATACAGCTGCAGAACCAACATAGATCAGCACATAGATTAAGCGCCAGAGTCAAGCTCATAACATTAACGCAGCAGCAGAACTAAGCAGTTGTGTTACTGGGGTGTGGATGGGCTGACAGTTGTGCCTTGGAACATCAGAGAGATGATGATCTGCCCCCCTACAAGCCGGTGGCTGGCAGCATGGGTCGCATATAGCTACGTCTATCTGTCCGTCCCTCTTCATGGTGGGCATATCGGTTGGATCCAACGTTCCCAGATGTAACTAGTAAGCGGCTGATCAGAATGTTCTTTCTGGACCAGATCCCCATTTCTTCCAGATAACTTGTACTTCCAGCCTTCTGCTAGGTTTGCTTATGATGGCGCTCGTCCTCACAACTATTTGCAGAATGTGGGAGAAATTGAGTGGAATTTTACAGTATTTGATGCCTGTGGCCGGCGCGCAGAATAAATATCCATCTCTGTCCGTCCGGTGAAGACATAACATGTGAACAGCTGCCGGCCAGGGCCGTTATATGAGAGTATATATATATAGGGGACAATCCGAAATGAAGGTATGGGTAGCAAAACCCAGAAACTGCCTCCTCAGCTGGAGTCGGACTACAAGTACAAGCATGCTCGAGCAATTAAGGGGCTCTGCTGGTATGCTGTGACTTGTAGTTCTACAACGCCTGGAGCTGTCTCGCCATCTGCTGTACTGTATAGCTATGTACTGCTAGGCAATAACAAGAGCCGGGTCTAAGATGCTTGCAGCAAATCACCTCCCCCCCCCCCCCCCCCCCTCCGCTTCTTATCAGGAGAGCGGAATTTTCCACTGTCTTTGTAAGTGTCAGAAAACAGTAGCGAGGATGGGAGGCAGCGGCGGCGTCATACAAAGGGGACATTTATAGCAGAGCCTCATCACGCCATATAGATGCAGGAGGCGATGGCAGGTTTATGTGCCGCACGCAGCGGTCCAACCGTCACGATGCTGCGTGTAGAAACGCGTCCGTTCAGTAAAGCGCTGTATATAACCTATAGCTGAGGATACGGGGTGCGATCAAGTTGTAGAGCTGGAAGCATTGTCACACATCCCTCAATGCCATGATTGCGCAGCCGCTGCAAACGCTCCTTTGGGGGTCCGATTTGCCTACTAGAAAATCACTAATGCAAGAACGGCGCAACTTGAAAACGTGTAGCTATGGCAAGCGCCCTTCATCCATGTCCCATCTATGGTGAAGGCAGAATTCATGTCGTAATCACGTCAAAATTGCCTGACGCATTGCAACACGCACAGCCTTGCGATCGTCGGTCGGCATCCGCTTGCACCCACTTGGAGGAAACGTTTTGCATCCTCAAGGCTTCTCACAGATCCTATAGAAATGTTGGCTTTGCAGGCAATCTCTTCTGCAGCTAATTGGCAGTATGGTGCACGGATGTTATTTCTACAGGACTCAGACAGCTCCGTTCACACTGTAGTGGCCAGGCTTGGTATTGCAGGCCAAGTTCCCGTTAAAGTGAATGGAATACCTGTAATACCAAGCCTGGCCACTGCAGTGTGAACAGAGCTCTCTGCTTACTGCATACTTCAGCTCTGTGCACCAGACTGGCAAACAGGTGATCAGCGGGGGTCCAGGGCGGCAGACTCTCACTGATCTGCTATGGAGGGCCTAATAGTTTACAACTGAACAATCCCTTTAACTGAAATATAAGGAACAATAAAGACCAACTCCTCTTCTACTAAGCCATTCGGGGCAATTTTTTTTTACAGCAGTCGCACGGCACTGACACCCATCGTCAGTAGAGTGAGGCATGTGGTGAAGGGGTGATGGATGTTAAAATGTAGGTTCATAGTTGCCACAGTTCTAAGAAGGCCAAACGTCATAGGAGAACGAATCCAAGGAGCCTCAGCAACACTCCAGCCCGACCAACAACAGGATCAAGTGGAGCAAGTGGTTATAGAATGACTGTGGAAGAGATTACAAAGTCGACATTTCCGTAGTACCTGCGCCCGCCATCCTGCGTGAGACGTAAGCTGCAGTTCTTGAAGCAGATTTTCCACTGTGGGAAATCCACTCCATTTTCTGCTACGTGTGAACATACCCTAGATATGTCCTGAGCGCGAGGCACAGCGTGCAGCTACATAATGCGTACACATGGGGGCAGAGTGGTTTTGATAACCAACGGCACCACATTAAGGCTAAGATGTGTCCTGCGTGTACAAAGAGAAATGCAGTGATTATAAGTGACCATGCACTAGTCGCACCTCCTCTGGTTGACTCCCAAGTATAGGGCCCCGCTGCTATCGCCCCACCCCTTGATATCTACAGTTCTTCATTTCTAGGATAGCCGTATGGTGGCCCCTGGCCTTTCATCTTCACCGGCCTGCTTACTCTTATTTTTAAGAATATGGCTTTTCCAGGTAAATATGGTGGCATCGTGTCCTAGCAGTGTCCAGGTCTGAGTCTCCATTCAATCAACATTGCATCCAGTTGGGTGCTAAGCATCCGCGGTCTTCCTTCCCTGGGCCATGTCCGGGGAGAACGAGTGTCTCAATGTCCAACTGACGAATATTATTAGCTCTTTGCTCCCAGGTCAGTTTTTGCATGGAGAACTCCCTCAATCGTTCAGTCCTTAACGTGGCTGCGCTGTTGGTTGCCCATAGGGGTGGGAGGGACCCAAGACCCTGGCACCGTGTGTCTCTGCCCGGGAGGGTGAGCTGCAGACGTCCTTTTCTCCCGTGGACTCGCACAAGGCCTTTGCTTTGTCCCACAAGTCTTCCATTTCTTGTAAAGTCGAGCAAAAAGAATTATAAGGTGCTAACCAGGTGGCATAGAACACCCAGGTCCGGCATCAGCACCCGGAAAACCTGGATAAATGCAGGGGCCACTGAGCCAGCAGGGCCCACTTGTTGATGATAGATGGCTCACAGGTGGGCTCAGGCTGCTGGGTCAGGTGAAAGCAAGTGATGGGTCGGACAGGAGCGAATGGTAGTGGGATCAGCAACTTAGAGGGCATGGGGCAGCTCAACAGAGGCCTGTGCCCAGTGGTCTCCAACATAGGGCACATGTAGAGAAGTTGTAACAGGTTGAGCACTCCAACACCACATTGGTTATTGGAACAGATTTATTCCTTAATGGCAACCGATGAATCAAGAATACGTAGGCGCTCACTGTGTGTTTCCAGCACAATACAGTGCAGATCACAAAAGTCTCACAGAAAAGTCTCTTACTGTACTGTTACAGACAGTCAGATTTTCAGGACAATGTTAAATAGCAGGAAGCAGTCTCTCCCAGTGGTGGGTCCCAGAGCAGAAAGCATTTCCCCCTCATTGAGGGTCCAGTGGGGAACAGAATTCCCAGCAGACCATATCCCAGTGCGGACTCCAGTTGTAAAGAGCCACGCAAATGCAATCGCAAAAGTTTATGTGCTCGTGGGAACAGTCAAGGATAGTTCAGAGGGACGCTGCCAGAGCCAGTACAGAGACTGACCCATGATTCTACAGCTTATTGGATTGGAGACCGGCAATTGAAATTGGAAATTTCTGTTCCCCCATCACCGTGAAGAGGACACTGGAGTTTGTAAGTGAGGAAAGTACCTCAGTAAAAACTAAGTGTGCACACACAACCAATTAGAGACAGATAAGTAAGCAGGCCTGCTAGGTAGAGACTTCAGTATATCACTCTGTTCATCATTGGAGCTTTGTGTTAAAAGGAACTTTTCGTTTCACTTGTGCACAAGCTTCTCAGACACCATTTCATTAAATACAGACTATATACGGAGAGCCACTGTTATTTTTGTTGAATCATCTGTTTCTCTAGAGACGTTATTTTCCCTTTGCACAAAAATGAAAACAGTACTATTGCATGGAGTACCACAGGTGGCATTATTACTATCTTGGGTACCATAGAAGGGGGGAATGTGTAGAGGTGTAGATAATGTAGGGAGGGTAATGGAAAAGCAAGGAGCCAAAGATGTCTGGGTGTCAAATTCCACAAAGACAAGTTGTGGCTGGGAGATATTGTCAGGGTGGTCTGGGCTGCATACAGGATAAAAGGGACACTTAATGACTCCAGTCAGAGAGAACAACACCCATGATTACTGGATATAATGGTGCTGTAATCACTTAAAGGCACCTGTGTAGAGCTGGTATCTACTATTACATGGAAACTGCATGTACTGTTGCGGTTTTACTGCCACATGTGCCGTGATGCAATGCAAATTGGGTTCTCTGGGATTATGTCGCCCAAGGGCTTGCATAAGCCTATGGCCGGCCCTGACTCATCTACATTGAATGGAGGAATTACTAGCCCTTGTGGCTCTCGGAAAATATCTGGCACATTGGACTGAATATACTGCAGTATAACATGCAATCACTCCTATATCTCACTTCTTACTCTTCTTATCCTCCTCTCTCCTTTCAACTTTTAGTTCTTCTTGTTTCACCTTCCCCTTTTTTATTTTTGTCCTTGTTAATAAGCTATTTAAACATTAATAATCCAGCCCCCTTGCGGTAAATGTATTTATGTATTTATAAGGTGGGGGGGTACTCTTGTTTTATGTTGAATGTTGTACTGTTCTCTTACCGTTCCTTTAAGAGGGCAGGAACAACTTTAGCTGAAAGTGACAGGGAGTGGTTGTGTGCGAACACAGTAAGAGCGGCAGGAGTATCCCCTGATAACGCTGTGCGTCCAATCAGCAGTAGTCCTATGGACGGTGACCCTCCTGGGAACAAGTTTGGGATGCAGGACTATGCGGACGGTGCTCCTCCTGTGTTATCGGTTTGAAGTGTAAAGTTTAGTGAATCGGACCGTTTCCTTTGTTCCTCTTCCTCACCTCAGCTAACTTGTACCAATGAGCACTGAGACTGAAACACAGGTTTGTAGTTGAAATAGACAGTTATCATTAGGTAGAGATGGCTATGCCTTCAGGTTCTGTCTCCTAGCCGAGGACCCCAAATGCTGTCTTACCAACAGGGCCCATTTTCATACCCAGCCTTTACTGGAATTGGTTTGGCCACAGCCTGACCATGAGGCACTAATGACGCTCTTACCAGTGAAGGACCATGATCTATCTAGCTGAAACAGAGCCTCTAGCCTTAGACAGCCCTGGCACCTTACATACTACCCTGTTTCCCCCAAAATAAGCCATACCCTGAAAATAAGCCCTACCCTGATTATTAAGGAGGCTTGAAATAGAAGCCCTACCCCTAAAATAAGCTTTGGCTGCATTACATTTTTTAAAAAAAGGAATACATTACCTAGCAGGTTCAGTCTAGGTCCCTCCAGCTGGTCTCCGGAGCTTAGACGCACTTCTCATAGTCCTTGGCCGCCCACAGAAGATCACTTCCTCGTTATGGGATTCATAAATTCCACCTCCAGGAAGAGATTGTTCTAATTGGCTGAGCAGCGGTAGAAGAACCAATCAATGCAGTGCTCGATGAACCAATCACAGCCATCATGTTATGGAGGTGGGATTTATGAATTAGCCAATCAATGCCACGGCTCAGCCAATTCATAAATCCTGCCTCCACAACGCGATGGCTGTGATTGGTTCTTAAACCGCTGCTCAGCGAATCAATGTAGCGCTTGATGAACCAATCACAGGCATCCGCGTTGGTTCATCGAGCGCTGCATTGAATGGCTGAACAGCGCCATCGCTCCAGGAAGCGGGATTTATGAATCCCTTAACCAGGAAGTGATCATCTGTGGGCGGCCGAGGACTGCAAGAAGAACATCTGGGCTCCTGAGAGCAGCTGGAGGGACCTGGACCGAGCCTGCTAGGTAATTACAGTAAGACATCCCCTGAAAATAAGACCTAGCGCCTCTTTTGGGGCAAAAATGGTTCTTTTTATAGGGTGCCATTTTTAGCGAATATAGCTGCCACCATTTTCTATACTGTGCACTGCTCAGTGATTGGCCAGTGCTGACCACTGGAGCAGCGCTGACCACGGGAGCAGCGCTGACCACTGGAGCAGCGCTGGCCAGTCACAGAGCAGATGTAATGCATTGGTCATCCTAAAGCTAAGGGAGTCACTATTATTACTGGGGCCATTAAGGGGGCACTATTACTATTGGGGTCATTAAGGGGGCACTATTACTATTGGGGGCACTAACAGGGACACCATAACTAATGGGATCACTATGGGGACACTACTACTATTGGTCCCACTAAGGGTGTCACTATTACTATTGGGGCCATTAAGGGGGCACTATTACTATTGGGGGCACTAACAGGGACACCATAACTAATGGGACCACTATGGGGACACTACTACTATTGATCCCACTAAGGGAGTCACTATTACTACTGGGGCCATTAAGGGGGCATTATTACTATTGGGGTCACTAAGGGAGTCACTATTACCACTGGGCCATTAAGGGGGCACTATTACTATTGGGACCACTAAGGGGGCACTATTACTACTGGGGCCTTTAAGGGGGCACTATAACTATTGGGACCACTATGGGGACACTATTACTATTGGTTCCACTAAGGGAGTCACTATTACTACTGGGGCCATTAAGGGGGCACTATTACTATTGGGGTCACTGAGGGGGGGCACAATTGTTGGCTGGGGCTACTAGAATAATGGAGTTAAAATATGCTGTGATAAGTCCCACCCCAAGCAATGTCTCATTTTCCCTGCTCCAACCCCACCTATTAGTAAACCGCATCGGTGTTTGCTAGATTTTATATTTTTGGCTTTTAAATGAATGGAAAAGTACAGTTCTTATACCTGATCTCCCAGAATTTACATGAACACAGTTGTGTCGCTCACCTCACTTCACTCCGGCGCCCGTCCTCTTGCTCTGTTCCCCTCTGCTGGCCATGGCACATTGCTATGGAAACTGGCACTGTCAGTCCCCTCTCCCTCTCTACTGCTCCCTCCTGGCGGAAATGATGGGTTGCCATGGCAACTGCAATCATTGATGATTATGGCACTGACAGGCTGTTTACCCGTCGCGTCCTGTGCGTCTAGTGTTATTCCAGACTACAGGCTTTCCTATGAAGGTCGCTTCTGGTTCTTCTGCCTTTTGACTAGTTTTAGCCAGTTTGGACTTCAGTTTTAGTTGTTTTTTCTGTCATCTGGAGGTTCTAATCTCATGCATCCCTCAAGAGTAAAGTGTGGCAGCTCAATCACACGCCGTACAAGAGCTCTGCTTCTAGGGGAGAGTCCGCTGCCTCACCGTCACCATATGGCGGCGCCAGGGGAGCCCCTAACATAAGGCGACCTGAACCTGCTGCCTCAGGCTGCAGGGCCTCGGAGGGCGGCGCTGGGGATGCCACCCTACTGGTAATTGAGGCCAGTATTTATGGTTTATTGGCCATACTAAGGGTTCACTTGTTCTGTAGCTCCAGTCTGACTGCGGCTGCTGTAATCACACTGTGACCTCTGACCTCTCCTCCAGGCATTTGTGTTCCTGCACGCAGATGCCGGCTGTGTCAGGGGGTCCAGGTCTGATTACTGCAGAGTGCCAGCTTGTAGGGGGGCACCAGGTGGATGTAGGTTGGGGTGATTGCCATATTGATGCTTATTAACTGCTTAATAACAAAAATAACGGAAACAGGAGTAACGAAATACGATTTATGTAGTATTACAATACAGTTTGTTCTGCTTATGGATTATACACCAGCCCGTTGGGTGAGTAAAAGACCCTTTTTTGTGCCTTGTTTTGATACCGATGCAGGAGGGAAGGGCAGTCAACTCTTTGCTTGGGATCTTTGCTTGTCAAAGAAAACCAACTTTCTGTGAGCATTCAGGAGCCCAAATGCCCGTAGGACTGCAGCTTTTCCACCTTAACAGCTCCAGGGACTATCCCCGGCTCTGAGCATGCAGCATAGCTGCCTAACACTGAGTCACTTCCTAATCCTGTGCAGAGACTCGGTTGCCTCGCTCCCTCTCCCATTTGAAGGCAAAGGAAAGCATATCTAACATTATATATAATATGTGATTGTTGTGGCCCAGTACATGCTTTCCTGATCCCCTCCATGCATGTTTATCTTATGTTGATGCTCTGTGCAAATCTGTCTTGTCATTTTGTTGTGTGTGTTGCACAGCTGCAGCAAATGAGGGGTTAAGGTCTGCAAAGTGTGAGCTGACTGCGAACGTAACAATTCTATCCTGTCACGTTGTACGAGGAAGGTATAAATGTGAGTGCTTGAGAGCGGGAAGGTGAAGTCGTCCTCTTTTCCATCTGAGTTCCATTTTGTGTTCCACCAAGGAGGGAAAGTACAGAGATACATGGGGGCACCTTCAGCCCTCATGTGTTGAAGATGGAAGAGGAGGAGAGATTTCTCAAAGGCAAGGATTAGCATGATCAGTGAGTGAGCTCTCAGAGAGAGAGAGAGAGTGAGCCAGTTCTATGTCTTTCCTACACAAGGCCCAGTGCAGAGGTATTCTTCTTTTTTCAAGTATTTACACCCAAGCGTCCTGAAGTCTGGGATCGCTGGGTGGAGGTACTCGTCTTTAAGTCTGTCTGTATGTGTGTGTATATATATATATATATATATCTATAATGCACTTGGAATATTGTCTATTTGTGCCTTGTAGTGTTGGGTGTTTATTCAAGTAAAGTTATTCCAGGCACTGACCGTTCCCGGGACCTGATATACTATACTCCTGTTTGTGGCTCAATTATTTCCCCGCCGATGTTCATGCCGGTGGGTGCCGGAACGGTGGCGTCACCCGTGACAACCTCATTGCCTGTTCAAATGTTTATTGGGCATCCCCATGCCGGGGGTGTCCGGAAAAGGCCCAGCACTGCCTGCGTGCATCCCTCCAGGAGGGAGCCTGGTAAGTGGCACCGTGACAAGCCAGCATCTTGCCCTCCCAGCTCCTCAGTGTATGCCCTGTGTCCGGGTCACCCTACGGGATGCTGCAGGACCTTCAACTGTCAACTCTTTATAACTGTAACTGAAACAGCACCAATGTTACATGCGGTGCTGTCCGCTCTTTGCAGCAAAACAGCTAGAAGTCGGGCAATCCTTTTAATGAGATATCTGTTATTGCTGCTCCAAAGATCCAAGTAAAGTTTGTTTGGGAAGCATCACGATGTCAGCCTAGGAATATCCCGTTTGTTGCCAAACCACCATAGCACCAGTGACCAGTATGCCTGCAGTAAGCCTGACGCCTCGGGCAGACTGGTGAAAGAAGCTGAACCAACAGGCATTGCCAGTCCCATCCTCCCTGGCCCATCAGCTTACAGTACAACCATACACTATATGGAGGTGTCTAGAGATGGCAGATCACAGGGCATCAACTATTATAAGGATGGTCCCGAGAATAGGGACTGGACTACCAAAGCATCGGCACCGATGTGGCCCTACTAGACCTACTTGTTTTCACTTCCTGATTGGGTAGTTAGGATCTTAAAGTAGAAGTTTGGTAAAATTGTTGACTGTACTTCATTATTAGCTCCAGTAATCTAGGACTATAAACCTTTATACTCACAGCCTTCTCTGAACTCTGTTCCTCGGGGTATTGGTGATAAATTCATTTGTTTTCCCTGGCACTTACCTTTCCAAATTACAATCAACCTTCTATATACTGAAGACAAGGAGAGAGCGATAATGGAATAAACATGTTCATTATCTTCCCATTACTAACATCTGAACGCGGACAGCCATGTGTTTTCTATCTGCGCTTCACTTTACAAAGTGTCCATTGGGGACTTATTCTTGTGCTAGTTGGACTGTATAACATACAAGTGTCCGGGGGCTCAGATGGACCTCACCTAATACTGGTCGTCTGAAGCTTCCAGCAAGAGGCAGGAAGGAGATATATAGCAAATGCATCCATTTCTTGAGAAACTTTTGAGTCTGATTGGTTTATGTGAGCAGGGTTTCTGGATGGGGTGACAGGGAGGTCTCTCAAGACAAGGTCTGGGGCAACTGGGCCCACTTTTGGTAAGTATACCGAACCTGGAAACCTCCAGTAGAACTCATGTTAGCAAGGCTGTCGGGCTAGATCTACCAGTATATGGTGCGCTTTGGATTCGGTGTGCACCTTATACATCCTCCCCTCCTTGGCGGATGACAGCGGCTTTTATATGTAATAAACGTCCATTACCATCTTGGGGGGCTGCACAGTCTCAAAGTTTACTTTGTTAGACCTCTGAAGTTCTTGTACCTTTGGTTACTTTGGGGGCATCTCTTCTTCACCTGCTCCTCTTTCTTCTCCACAATTTTTGGGAATTGGCCAATGGTTGTTTCATTGCACCATCCGAGGAGCGGGCCCATAGCCGAGGAGATAGCGGGGTAGCTTGAGGCCTTGTCATGGGGCTCTACCATTTCCTCCCTGGGTGTAGCACGGGACCCGTCCAAGTTGCCGCTGGGGGGGGGGGGGTGTTCACAGGGTAACCCAAGATGCGGTTTACCTACTATAAAGTAGTCCACACACAGGGAGAAGTTTCAGAGCAAAACGGTTGGTTGAGCCTGTTTACTTGTGGAGAAAACGATTTACAGTCCATGAAACTTTACACATGCCAGCATCACTGGTGCACATAGAATAGAGGTGTGACAGGGAGGATTCACAGGATGTCAGACAAATCCACAGTCCTAGTTATCTGTGGGGTTCTGCTCCCGGCTACTCTCTTTCGCTCTCTACCAGTCAACAGTCTCATTTAGGGAAAGCAATCAGCACTGCATTGCGGCTCCTTTCACTCTCGCTCTCAGTCCTCGATATTAGAAGCAGGGAGGCCTGGGTGAATAGGGCCCAGAGCACACATCAGGCCATCACTCAGCCTCTTCTATCCTGAGGCTCATTGTGGTACCAGACTCAATTTCTCCTAATCAACAGAGTCCACTCCTTTATCTCTCTGCACTGCTTGCAAGAAGACACAAAGACCAACTAACTTGCACTCATCTTGTAAACACATATATCAAACAAGGTCACGTGACATACAACAAGATACATTTTCCAGACATAACCAAGATGTTAACCCATTCAGTGCTGCTGAGGTGTAAAACACATCAAATTCATGCAACAAAGAAGAAACTGACAACACATAGGTGCATGCCAAATGTATTCATGCTTATGGAGGGGCCCCGTTAACTCTGGGCTACTACATCATTACTCTGGGTCCCGTCCTGCCGACTACGCCAAGATCAACAGGGTGGTGGTCCGGTGGCATGGAGCTGGAGTGGACCACATCTTATGATGCGATGAACATCCTTAACAATAAACAGCAGATTCTCCAGTAACAGTTTACAGGTTACAAGTTCTGGGGCGGCAATCAACTTCACCAAAGCTTTATGGCTCAATCTCCATGTCAACCTACCTTATCAGCTTACAGGCCAGTCCTGCCATCAGCGAAGATGCTGTCTTTTTCGTCTGTCACCACATGGACGCGCAGTAAAACCCTTTTTCTTATAGCATAACTGACAATCCGGAGCAGCTGCTGCCATTTTTTTGCACCCCAGTTCCTGTTTTTGTGTTTCTAGGGGGAAAGTATGGCTTTTTAGTGCAGTTCTTCCATGAAGACCACTTCTGGACAGGTTTCTCCAGACAGTAGGTGGGTGTACCTGGGTCCCACTGGTTTCTGGCAGTCTTGAGCTGATGGCACTGCTGGACATCTTCCGGTGACGTAAGTATGATGTGTCTTTCATCTGCTGCACTAAGTTTCCTTGGTCAACCGCTGCGTCTACAATCCTCAACGCTGCTGTTTTATTGTCTTGAAACCCCAGTCTGCTCTGAAATCTTTGCCTAGGAGAGACCTCGCTGATGCAGTATAACCACCTTGCGTCTTGTTGCTGTTCTTCGTCTTGCCATGGTGTATGACCTGTGACATGAAACTGTCTTCCACAACCTCACCTTTGTAGCAGAGTTTGATTGTTCCCCACCTAGTTTTAATCCTCCTACACAGCTGTTTCTATTTCAGTTAATGACTGTGTTTCAACCTACAATGAAAATGAGGATCATTATCACCTGTTTGGTAAAATTGGTTAATCATACACCTGATGATAATCCTACAAAATCCCTAACTGTCTGCAAGTGTATTTCTATTTTTGAAAGCTTTCTTACTTTGCATCTTTTTTTCCACATCTGCCTAAAACTTGTGCCCAGTACTATACAGGGTGGTGTTCCCAGAATTGCCACTATTCATGGGCACCATATTATCTGCCATACATCTACAATTGGAAGTCGTTAAAGTTCTCCTCACTCCCATCGGCTTCAGATGAATCTGCTCAGTCCTAAATTATTAATTTTCAGAGACGTATCGAAATACTTCTATCAAATGAGCAAACTTGAGGGGGTCCATAGACAATGGTCAAGGATGGTCTCGGGAAGACATCGATTGATGTATATGTGATAATATAGACTTAGGACTGTATGACGGACGCAGTCTGACAGCTGTATGAATCCTACATAATCTCAGGATGATATATCCCTATTCTTGTCCAATGCACCTGTTTTTACAGGAAAGCACATGGATCAGGCCAGAGGGGAGGCAGCATTGATGGCAGCGGGTGCATAAATCCTCTACTGGTTGAAAGCTGTTTCCACTAATACACCAATCAGTCGTAACATGAAAAAAACTCCAGCCTAATATTGGGAGGTCCCTCTTGTGTCGCCAAAGCAACTCTGAGCCGTCAAAGCATTAGTTAGTCAGTTATCTCACTTGGACGACGAGGGTCCGTACCACTGATCTAAAATGACCACGACCAAGAGCATTGTTCCATTCCGGGTTGATGTCGGAGGAGGTACCGTTGCCTATCTGTTGCACCCACGAGTGCTGCGGACGACCAGGAGGCCTCCGCCATCCGTCAGGGGGTCTTCTCTCGATTTTCCTAGCAATTGCTGCGGTTAGAATACCGTGGGCCGGGACAGCTTCTGACAAATGTGCAACATGACCAAAAAGTGCGAGTTGTCTCCTTGTTATATGTCAAAACATGGACTCCCCAATATATTGTGAGGTGTTAGTTTGTACCTTGTAATAAGACGTTAGTGTAATATCCTAACATCCAGTAAGGTGGCATTGGATGCCCATGCTGCCCGTGGCTCTGGCACCTGTTCTGGTGTGGATATGCTGCTAGCTTGCTGCTTTTTGCACAAGCAGAATACAATCAGACTACTTATCAATGCAATATATACAGTTTTTTTTTCTTATGATGGGGATGCAAAAAAAATTCTGTAGAGGGTTCCATCTAACCTAATGCCGGCGTTAGAAGCAATGTCAAATGGAGACGAAAATTTGTAACTTTTGTCTTCATATAACAAAAAAAGTCAATCGTTTCGTTCAGGATTCCATCTGAATATCATTTTCGGTGACCCAGAGATGGAAAGGCTGAGGTGCACACTAGCTATACTGTCTCTGCTTCCCTGGTAGCGGGTGTCTACAGGAGGATACAGACCGCTCCTAACCAGAGCAGAGATTGGAAACCACTGGATGCCAAAAGCAGAGATCCAACCAGGGGCGAGTATGGAGATCATCACATCCTAGAAGTCAGAACAGGCCAAGTCTGAGACCTCTGCCCAATGTACTCACTGCAATGTGGAATCTGCGTCAAGACGTTACGCCTCCCTTCCTGCTTTTAAAATCCATTTGTGGAAAAAATCTGTGGCATATAGACTACAGCGTGGATCCCGATGGAAAGTAACGGGATGCGAATTTGTTGCAGAATGTTCCGCTGAATCAATCTGGATTCCGCAGCAAAAAATGGCAAAAACCTACCCTAATAAATAGGTAGTGCTAACCAAGACTAAAGGGTATGTAAATGCACAAGATTAACCGCGGTGGCTCATACTAGATGATGGATCTGCTGCCTCTTTACACTGTCTACTCTAACTTTGTATCTATTAGTTGGCTTAGTTTACGCAACATATTGTGACAAAATTTTGGTGAAAAATTGGTGCAATTTTTGACACAATGTTGTGTAATTAGGCCACTCCCACTTTTACAAAGTCACACCTCCTTTTAGAATTGTTTTAAAAAGGGGGCGAAAATGTCTGAAACGCATCATAAATGTGGTGCAAACCATGCAAGACTGTTTTTTGGTGCAATTTGCACCAGAAAACTGGCAAATTTCCAATATCTGCTCTATTGTGTGCTCCACAGTGTTGGCTGGTCACCACTAGGACAGTGTAGTCAGGGAAAGGCCGATGGGTGCTAGTCTCTCACCCATGTGGGCCTCATAGCAGTCATGTGCCCATCTCTATGATAGGTTTACTACCGGACCAAACAAATAGAGGTTGTGGAACACAACTAAAGGCCAGCAGAGACTGGGCTACCAAATCATTGGACATCATGGAAAGGTGTTGCAAGCCACTCAACTTCAGGTGAGAAGTACGAAATAGCTGAATAGCAGATGTAAAAAACACGAACCCCTCAAACCACTGGACAATGCATTGTTGACGTCGGGTAGAGGTGTGCCCGAGAGGCTGGTATACCGGGAGATCTGTTCTGCCACGGGTTGGCGCACTTTTTTATTGTATACATTTTATTATGTTGATGGAAAGGAGAGCCGATCAGCATCCATATACTGTATACATCTTATTAGCACTGGATGCCGTCTGTATGCTGTCATCATCCCCCAGCTGACCATTGTATTCGGGCCAGCTCTTTATCTCTCTCTCCTACCCACGTTACAAAGTCGTTGGATCTGCAGTTCATTTTTATAATTGTTAAATATTTCACAAGCAAAAACATATTTTGTAACCTATTATCCCAAACAATGGGCTTGTTGTTGGTCGGAATTAGGAAATGCTGTACAAGACGGGTTACAATAGAAGCTCAGAGATCTGTGTAGCTTCATCTCCCATAAAACATGAGACTAGGATGGTGCCAAGACAACGGTTCTCTGACTCCTGATCAGAACTTATGGCTGCCAATGGCCTACAGTCATGTCTCCCAATTAGAGGGGAATCCCTAATCCTTGTTATTAATGCTGGTGTTCCAGATGTCATATTAAATGCGCCAAACTAATGTAGGGCAGACGAAAAGCCTGAATGTCAAGCACCTAGGTCGTAGCTGAGTACCTTCTCCAAAAATGCCATAGAATACAAGGAAAAAAGAAAACAAAAATACGTCATTTGACAACCATTCTCTCTTCTACTCCGACCTCTGTAGGACTGTCTGTATAGATTAATCCAGAAAACTCTGAATCCAATCCACTTGTTTTAAGGAAAATTATTGGTCTGTGGGACAGAAGTCTGGGGGATTTGGATGTATTTGTAGTTTTTTCGAGCCTCTTGCATCTCTATAACATGTCTTCTAAGGTCTTCTAAGAGGTGTTTCTATTGAGGCATGGTTCACGCTAACCAATCTTTCTTGAGAAGATCAGATCTGTCAGTAACCAGGCTTTCTGTGCCTTTATTTAATGGGCAAAACACCTGTAAAACACACTTCCAATATCATCTTCTTAATTTAAATGGCTTTTTGACAATTAGTCTTAGATAAGGCATCGATAGTTAATCGTTGGGGACTCCCCAATTTGGATCCTTGGTGATGAGCTGATTACCTGGCCTGCTGTCAGTGCAGCTGGCCAGACATCCATCATATGGGACGGCAGCAGAAGTGCCTTAGCTAGCTTCACTCCTATTGAAATCAATGGAAGTCGGCTATTACACTTTGGCACTTTTGCCTCCAACACCGAGGATGGCCACAGGAAAGGATGTCATCAATAGTTTTTACCCAGAAAACCCATTTAACGCACAAGTTCATTTACTTTTCCTCCCTGCACTGTGGATGATTGCTCAGTGTGCTCAATAAAAGGCAAATAAGGGAGATGGAACAATACTTCTGCAGCGCCACCTATTGGAAGGCAGCATTCCTGCAAGTCAATGTTAGACTCTTTATACAAGCCTTGTAACAATGACTGGAAATTGAAAGCCAAGCCAGAATCCATACACAGACAGCTGTTTTGGGGTGTTTGCGCATCAGTGTGAAGTAGGTTTCTGGCTTGGCTAGCAAAAGGCCTGTGATGTGGATCAGGAACGCTATCTTTTCTCCTTAGGAAGAGTGCCTAGATGGTGAGTGAGTGAGGAGACTTATAAAGCCATTCATGCTCCGCTGGGTAATATGCATTGTTACAAGGCTTGTATAAAGAGTCTAACATGGACTTGCAGGAATGCTGCCTTCCAATAGGAGACGCTGCAGAGGTAATGTTCCACCTCTCTTATTTGCATATTACCCAGAGGAGTATGAATGGCCTTATAAGTCTCCTCACTCACTCACCTTCTAGGTGCTCTCCCTAAGGAGAAAAGATAGCGTTTCTGACCAATAAAAGCCATGAACAGTACAACTTTCTGTGTATTAGTTACATTATGTGTATAATTGTGACCTAGATACAATCAGACCTCATTATATTAGTAATTAATACAGAAATCCTAGGAATTCCAAAGGGATCACTGACTTCTTCTTGCTGCTGTATCTTATGTCTTGTTGTCATTCTTGCTTTCTGCCCATTGCAGGGTTTTGTCAGCCAGGAGTCCCATTTTTCCATAACCGTTTCCTTTTAGCTGTTACCGTTCGGATCCCGAGGCGCATGTGTTTTGAGGTTCTTGCTCCTCAACAGTGTTCAGTAGGGTTCTGGTTGGCTGGGTCGAGGCCATCAATGTGAGTCCGGGGAGGTAATGTGAAGAGCACCACAGAAGAGCGCACCACAAGGATGGAGGGAGGCTTATATAGTCCGGAGCATTGCATGGCCTATATAAGATTCTCTACAACCTTGAACTCCACTAGAAGAAACTCAGATTCTTATTTTGAAAGCCTCAAGAAACAAGTTCAGTACAGACTGAGCTGCAAACAGTACATACATGATGAACATACATACATAAGGCATGTCAGCGCAGATATGGGATATGTCTATATATACAATTGTTGTGACAGATGATGGCATCGGACGTCAGGTGACCATTGCAGCCAATCAGAGGCTGCATCATCACCACTCATTTTCTTCAAATTAGCGCTCACATCCCGGATATCATGATGCCAGGACTTTGGGAGCGTGATGCTGCAGCCGTCACCTATCTTCCAGTGACATCATCTGTCACTACAAACACCGGGACCACAGCGGGGCTGCAGCGCCGGATCGGGTTAGTACACTTCTTTTTTCTATTTTAGTACAGTGGGTGCTAAACGGGGTTTGTTATCCAGTAACCAGACGACCTCTTTAAAGTTGACCTCCACAGAGCAGGGAGAAAAAGTAAGTGAACCTCTATGGTAATGACGTCTTTAAGTGCTGATTTGTCAAAGGTGTTTCAGTTAAAGGGGGTTTCCAGGCTATTTTTATTCATGACCTATCCTCAGGATAGTCATCAATTGTTGATCGTTGGGTCCATCACTTAGGACCCGATTGATCAGCTGTCACTAGCAAAACACAGGGTACGAGTCAATGAGAATGCTTGTAATTACCAGCGTTGTCCTCTACACAGCGGTCAGAGCTATCTACTTCCCCTTCATACCCTGTGTATGGAGTTGACAGTTGTCGCCCAAATAGCTGATTTGTCGGGGTCCCGAGCAGCAGACCCTGAGGATCATATCCAATAAAAATAGCCCAGAATACCCCTTTAAGATGAGATTAAAAGCGCAGATTTCGCAGGTATTGTTCCCATTAAAGAAAGGCGCACAAAGCCTACTTATTGACAAATCTGTTCTTCTCAAGAAATATTAGTTAGTATGAACGGTGCCTCAATGCAAATAACTTTCAGAAGATCTGAAGATGTGAGAAAGAACCCAAAAGTAACAGAGCCACCATGACACCATCACCACCGCCATGTTTAATCTCAGTGGTGCACCCATGTGATACATCTTCATGCTGTTTACCCAAGATGCGGACCCGGCCATCCGCATGGTTCAGCAGCAAACGGGAGCCATCACTCCAGATGACCGCCCGCCAAGTCCAGTGTCCATTGACATATTTCCTGGTCCAATGCGAGATGTTGACATAATGCGGGGTCATCAGGGACACCCTTTTCAGTCTTCAGCTATTGAACCTCAGTCGATACAATGTACACTGTGTAGTCATTGTGGAAATTTGTCTATTTTGCCCACTTTGTACTGCTAGGTCAGTTGGTCTACTGTGGCACATTGCTGCTGAGATATCAGACGTGCCACTTGATGCTCAGCACACGTGGCCCGCCGCCATGTGATCTTCTGTGGGATGTTGTCCATGGTTCCACCAGTCTTGGTGCGCTCTTGATACCGGGGTTCAGGATCGGCCAACAAGTGCAACTGTTTCAGAAATACTGGCAACACACCTCCGGGCACCAACAATCTGCCCGCGGTCAAAGTCACTCAAGTCACCACGTTTACCCATGACCAGCGATTATTGCCTTCTGCTGCACATTATCTGAGGGCAGATCGTGACACAGCCCTTACACGGAACAGCGTTACCAATCACAAGATGTCATGCATGGTCAGGATATCATGTCCTGTCATGATCGGGAAGTGTAGGAACAGCGCAGCGCTCCCATTGATTTCAATGGGAGTGAAGCCAGCACTCCGACCTCCTCCTTTGGTCACGGATCACGTCTGGTCAACCGCACTGACATGGGCGTCTGTCAATCAACTACTGATAACCTATCCAAGGGATAGGTCGGCAGTTAAAAAAACCTGAAATGCCCCTTTAAGTAGAGCCCTTCTAGCATTTTGAGGTGCATCACAGAGATGGGATACGAGTCCTTCACACTTTATATAAATGTAGGCGCTCCTTCCAAAATAAATGTCCTTTTCACACGGACTATACAAGGACAAATAAAAGAGAGGAGGTTATAAGAGCAGCTTTCATCTTGGGCGACAGCGACTCCCGTTATTCTGAGGACATGGGAAATGTGGGAGAAAGGAATTATTTTACATAAATCAACTTCAAAGTTGTCTTCTCCTCAATAAGTGGAAGATATTTGGCCCCACCATATTCCCTCCAGTGCTCCTTATCTCCCGCTTATAAAGAACATGTCAGGGGGCTGTGAATAAGATGATTGTGCAGAGATAGATGGCAGCTAAACCCGCCCTGACAGCGCACATGACTGCCCTCTGGTTTCCCCTTTGCTCATAATTGGATTTTCCATGGATCTCCTAAAATAGAGGAGATCTCCGAGCAGATGAGGCGAGTCTTCCACAAAGGCTCCTGGAAGTTACCACAAAAGGGCTACAAAAGTATTTCCATTTCTCCCATTGTCTGTAGTAATAGCCGTGTATATTTATGTGTCCAGCGAGGCCCCCTTGTGGTGGCTTCAGGCAATAAGAATTTTAGCATTTGAATCTATGGCTGTGTGAAGCATTATACTGGTGCGGCGGGCACCCTGCTGGCACTGTTTGGGTCCTGTTGGCAGGACTGATTATTGGGTGCACTATGTTGGCACTATTGTTTATTGGCACTCTGTGTATTGGGACCGTCTGCCAGAACAATTCCCTGGCATACCTTGCTGTAATGTTTGTTTGGAGCACTTTGTTGGCCACTATTACTTGTCTACTTATATGGGTTAACTCCATATTTCCCATGAGGTTCTATATTTGTGGCCTCTATGTAATTGCCACCCAGTAATGGATGCTGTATTATGTGATATGACTGGTGGCTGACGGGCCAATGTTAGCAGCCATGCCACCAGTCCCAGACACTGTCACTGGGCACCAGGAAGGATGATTGTTTGTCGGGGGAGGTGGGCATCAGTATGGGGCCTACACAGAGCCTGGCTCAGTATTGCAATGCTGTGCCTTCTGCTGCAGCACTGAGGGAAGGGCGCCAGAAGATAACGCATAGGGTGGAGTGTTGGTGCAAGAAGTGTGGCAGAGACCGTGTAGAATACCTGGAGGACCAGCTGACAGAATAGAAAACAAGCAGGCCAGAGTACCGCCCCCGAGGACCCAAGGAGTGTGGCGAGCTGAAGACTTTTGCAGGGTCAGTCGGGGCCGCAAGTGTGCCAGTGCAGAATGACAGTGCCCTGGTGGTCAGTAAGAGTCTGGGTGCCTTGAGGCCTCTTGAGGAGCCTGTTTGTACAAGTCTGCTGAGGGGGTGGACTGGTATACCTGAGAGAAGCACCTGGATTGCCCCTCAAAGACCCACAAAAGTTCTGGGTCCTTTTACACATGCACAGAAATAGCCCATAACAAGTGCTGATTGATGATACAACAAGTGATCGGTGCTCCTTAAGGAGCTTTTATACTGGGTAGTTGTTGAGGATGAACAGCTACATAAACGGCCGTTCATCACTGTAGACCATTTGTGCGTTATATCATTTCCATCATTGTCAGCAGCTCATCCTCCGTTTACATGGGGAGACGTGCTGCTGATAAATGATCATTTTAAGGCTCCTTATTGGCTTCCACCAGGGTTTCTGTCTAAAATCTGTGTATGACTATGATGTGTATTGCACCTTTGCAGCACTGAACGAGTTACTGTCTGGATTATGTCTGGAAAAGTATCTATTTGTTTGTCATGTGACCTTGTGATATGTATGTGGATGCACGGTGTGTGAGGGGCTTTTTGGCTGTTTCTTTGGAGAGACAGAAGGAAACTGAGTGAGA
Source organism: Eleutherodactylus coqui (assembly GCF_035609145.1). NCBI lineage: Eukaryota > Metazoa > Chordata > Amphibia > Anura > Eleutherodactylidae > Eleutherodactylus > Eleutherodactylus coqui. The sequence goes on along the minus strand of NC_089840.1, from coordinate 7,333,484 downwards.
CTGAGAGAGTTGGGGCCTGTACACCTTCAGTCTGAGTACAAGAAGAGATGGAAGAGGCTGAGCGGATACCCCTTTAGGCCGCGCACCCCTTCTTCTTCTTCCCCCTCTTTTGATGGAGTACTAGTGGAGTTTGCCCGCCGTGTGGAGTGGGGTGAACGGTTGTAGAGATCTGTACAGTGGACCGGTAGAGTGTTGGTGGAGTTTCTCCAGAGTCGGTGTACGGCACCAGGGAACCACAGATTACTCGGCCTGTGTAAGTCACCCCGTTTCTCCCGTGTTTCCTCCCTGTCACTTCACATGTTCTGACCCCTCACTAACGTTCCGGTGGATGCAAAGACGACTGCTGTGAACTGTTATTTCAAGTTTCTCAGTAAACGGCTTTACCTTCCTGGTTTGGCCTTTTGAATTTTACCCCGTGTGTGTGCTCTTATTTATTCCCCCGAGAGATCACCGCGGAGTAAGGAACGGTGGCGTCACGAGTGACAAGAAGGACTCAGCTAATCCACTCATGGGTTTCCCTATTTTATATAGACTGCCCTCGCCCTTTGACGTGTCACTGGTTACCCTCCGGGTGGGAGACGGTAGAGCCACTGTGACAAGTGAACTACTCTATCCCGGCTGTCTCCTAGGCTGGGGCCCACTCCTCAGACACTGCAACTCCGTTAGTAGCCTCATTTATAATAGTGCCTGCTGTAGTAATAGTGTCCCCAGTTGAGGCTCCAATGGTAATAATGACTGTTAGTGGCTTCAGTTGTAATAGTTACTTTGTTAGTGGCCTCAATAGTAATAGGGCCCCCTCTGTGCCCTCCATGGCCTGATCGTGCTTCCGTGCACCCACCGCACAGCATCTAGTATGTCACCCACTCTCTATCCCTCTTTAGCTTTCATCCATTAATATGGCCAGTAAAATTATATACCGTCACACCGACTCTTGGACATAATTACAGTCCAGACCGGTGGGTAACCAACGGATGGCACCCTATAAAACCGGGACAGTCCGCTGGCACTGTCATTTATTAGGGGCATTTTGCTGGCACTATTTATGGGGGGTGTTCTGCTGCTGCTGTTTATGGGGGACATTCCTCTAACACTCTCTATTTGGAGGGGCAGCATTCTGCTGATGCTGCTTACATGGGGCACTCCGCTGGTATTGTTTATGGGGGGAGGGTCATTCTTCTGCCACTACTTATGGGTATACTCTGTTGGCAATGAGTATTTGGGGTACTTTTTTGGCACTGTTGCCTTTGAGGACACACTGCTGGCGCTGGCATCTATTGGGGGCACTCTGCTGGCACTGTTTCTGGAGGTACTCTGCTGGCACTGCTTATGGCGGCACTCTGCTGGCACTGTTTATGGGGACAATCTGCTGGCACTGTTTATGGGTGCACTCTGCTGGCACTGTTTATGGGGGCACTTTGTTGGCACTGTTTATGGGGGTACTCTGCTGGCACTGTTTATGGGTGCACTCTGCTGGCACTGTTTATGGGGGCACTCTGCTGGCACTGTTTATGGGGGTACTCTGCTGGCACTGTTTATGGGTGCACTCTGCTGGCACTGTTTATGGGGGCACTTTGTTGGCACTGTTTATGGGGGCACTCTGCTGGCACTGTTTATGGGGGTACTCTGCTGGCACTGTTTATGGGTGCACTCTGCTGGCACTGTTTATGGGGGTACTCTGTTGGCACTGTTTATGGGGGTACTCTGTTGGCATTGTTTATGGGGGCACTCTGCTGGCACTGTTTATGAAGGTACTCTGCTGGCACTGTTTATGGGGGTACTCTGCTGGCACTGTTTATGGAGGAACTCTGCTGGCACTGTTTGTGGGGGCACTCTGCTGGCGCTGTTTATGGAGGAACTCTGCTGGCACTGTTTATGGAGGTACTCTGTTGGCACTGTTTATGGAGGAACTCTGCTGGCACTGTTTGTGGGGGCACTCTGCTGGCACTGTTTATGGAGGAACTCTGCTGGCACTGTTTATGGGGACAATCTGCTGGCACTGTTTATGGGTGCACTCTGCTGGCACTGTTTATGGGGGCACTTTGTTGGCACTGTTTATGGGGGCACTCTGCTGGCACTGTTTATGGGGGTACTCTGCTGGCACTGTTTATGGGTGCACTCTGCTGGCACTGTTTATGGGGGCACTTTGTTGGCACTGTTTATGGGGGCACTCTGCTGGCACTGTTTATGGGGGTACTCTGCTGGCACTGTTTATGGGTGCACTCTGCTGGCACTGTTTATGGGGGTACTCTGTTGGCACTGTTTATGGGGGTACTCTGTTGGCATTGTTTATGGGGGCACTCTGCTGGCACTGTTTATGAAGGTACTCTGCTGGCACTGTTTATGGGGACAATCTGCTGGCACTGTTTATGGGTGCACTCTGCTGGCACTGTTTATGGGGGCACTTTGTTGGCACTGTTTATGGGGGCACTCTGCTGGCACTGTTTATGGGGGTACTCTGCTGGCACTGTTTATGGGTGCACTCTGCTGGCACTGTTTATGGGGGTACTCTGTTGGCACTGTTTATGGGGGTACTCTGTTGGCATTGTTTATGGGGGCACTCTGCTGGCACTGTTTATGAAGGTACTCTGCTGGCACTGTTTATGGGGGTACTCTGCTGGCACTGTTTATGGAGGAACTCTGCTGGCACTGTTTGTGGGGGCACTCTGCTGGCGCTGTTTATGGAGGAACTCTGCTGGCACTGTTTATGGAGGTACTCTGTTGGCACTGTTTATGGAGGAACTCTGCTGGCACTGTTTGTGGGGGCACTCTGCTGGCACTGTTTATGGAGGAACTCTGCTGGCACTGTTTATGGGGACAATCTGCTGGCACTGTTTATGGGTGCACTCTGCTGGCACTGTTTATGGGGGCACTTTGTTGGCACTGTTTATGGGGGCACTCTGCTGGCACTGTTTATGGGGGTACTCTGCTGGCACTGTTTATGGGTGCACTCTGCTGGCACTGTTTATGGGGGCACTTTGTTGGCACTGTTTATGGGGGTACTCTGTTGGCACTGTTTATGGGGGCACTCTGCTGGCACTGTTTATGAAGGTACTCTGCTGGCACTGTTTATGGGGGTACTCTGCTGGCACTGTTTATGGAGGAACTCTGCTGGCACTGTTTGTGGGGGCACTCTGCTGGCGCTGTTTATGGAGGAACTCTGCTGGCACTGTTTATGGAGGTACTCTGTTGGCACTGTTTATGGGGGTACTCTGCTGGCACTTCTTATGGGGGCACTCTGCTGGCACTGTTTGTGGGTGCACCTTTTTCTAGCACTGTTTTACAGGGGTACTCTGTTGACCATGTTTATTTGGAGTACTTTTTGGCAATAGTGCCTGTGGGGGCACTCTGCTGGCACTGTTCTTTATTGGGGCACTCTGATGGCACTATTTATGAGGGAATAATGCTGCTGTTTATGGGGGGAATCACTCTTCTGTTTATTTGGGGGTGAGGCAGCGCTCAGCTGATATTGTTTATGGGGGTCTTTCTGCTGGCACTGTTTACAGGGGTCATTCTTCTGGCACTGTTTATGGGGTATTTCTGCTGGCACTGTTTATGGGGTCATTCTGCTGGCACTGTTTATGGGGGTCTTTCTGCTGGCACTGTTTATGGGGTCTTTCTGCTGGCACTGTTTATGGGGTCATTCTGCTGGCACTGTTTATGGGGGTCTTTCTGCTGGCACTGTTTATGGGGTCTTTCTGCTGGCACTGTTTACAGGGGTCATTCTGCTGGCACTGTTTATGGGGGTCTTTCTGCTGGCACTGTTTATGGGGTCTTTCTGCTGGCACTGTTTATGGGGTCATTCTGCTGGCACTGTTTATGGGGTCTTTCTTCTGGCACTGTTTATGGGGGTCTTTCTGCTGGCACTGTTTATGGGGGTCTTTCTGCTGGCACTGTTTATAGGGGTCCCTCTGCTGGCACTGTTTATGGGGGTCTTTCTGCTGGCACTGTTTATGGGGGTCTTTCTGCTGGCACTGTTTAGAGGAGGCGCTCTGCTAGGATTTCATTGCACGCACGCCTTTACTAGTTCTGAAGTTGCTCTAGTGGGTCTTGGAGGTTGAGGATTTTTCCATGGCTTTGCACTATTTGTCTTCTGACAGAACCCATGTGTTCCCCACGCGGCGCGGCTGCCAGGCTCACCGAGCGCCAACATCAGCCACTTGATCTAATTGGAAGTAGTAGCACATAATGCAGCCAGGGCGGCCGCTGCGTGGAAGAAACCCCAGCAGGGATCTATCACCTCCTTAAAGACGTCTCACCACAAGTACAGAACTCTCCTGCCACACGTCGCCCGGCGCACCGGCACGTATCCCCTTGCTCATTTTGGCGCACACAGTCTACGGCGACCGTACGCGGTTTTAGTGTTTGGGACCTCAGTATACTGTATCGCAGACCAGGAATAGCTGACTATGATTTTTACATTTCTTCTCATATCATATTATATCCATTTAGAATATGATAGTCATTATAAAAGTCTTCACCCCCCGGGGGGTCTTCTGGATTTCCAAATCCGTCTGTTCAGACTGCAATGAAAATGTAGAGGTGCCCCAACAACGGGGATTCCGGGTACTGAACGAGGTGTACAAAGCTTCATCTCTGGGGTGATTCCTGCATACCGAGCACTAAAGGGGCTGCTTGGAAAAAAGCAAATAGGTCTGCATTTTTCCTTATAGAAACAGCGCCATCCTTCTTTATAGGCTGTGTCTGGTATTGCAGCATTCAAGTGAATAGGGCGAACTTACAATAGCAGACACAATCCGTGGACTCATAAAAAGTAAATCCTGTGTTCTAATTAGAGACAGACAAGTATCAAATCGTCCCTACCACCATACCTGGGAAGGTTACGAGGCCAGTGATTGGTTGCAGTGGTCATGTGTTGTGGAGGCCAGTGATTGGTTGCAGTGGTCACGTGTTGTGGAGGCCAGTGATTGGTTGCAGTGGTCATGTGTTGTGGAGGCCAGTGATTGGTTGCAGGGGTCATGTGTTGTGGAGGCCAGTGATTGGTTGCAGTGGTCACATGTTGTGGAGGCCAGTGATTGTTTGCAGTGGTCACATGTTGTGGAGGCCAGTGATTGGCTGCAGGGGTCATGTGTTGTGGAGGCCAGTGATTGGCTGCAGGGGTCATGTGTTGTGGAGGCCAGTGATTGGCTGCAGGGGTCATGTGTTGTGGAGGCTAGTAATTGGCTGCAGGGGTCACATGTTGTGGAGGCCAGTGATTGGCTGCAATGGTCACATATTGTGGACGCCATCTTCCAAGATGGCCACCATAAACTTCTAACTACCGAGTGAACATTGTGCACATAGTCCAAGGCACTTTGAGCTGATCACATGACCAGCACTCTCCAATCAGACAGCAGATGTAGTTCATTGGTCGTTTAACAAACTATTAATGCATAATGTGGGTGAGAAGATTGCAGAGGACATCTTGGATGGTCAAAAACGAGTCCCGGAACTGGTGGATTCATGGAACAATGGCAGATAATGTAACTCCCCTCTTCGTCCTTGGCCAGAGTGTTGTCCGCTGACCATAGAGTGTCTATAGGAGTTCCGCTCACTTTATTGTATTTGTGATGAACATGCAACAGAAAAAGTAACGTCAGCACCCAGTCCGGTGCGTCCAACCAAAACTGCAGAGCAGCCGGATGTGTTGCCGCATTGTATCTCCTAATACAGATCGTCTCCATGTAAGTAGAAGAAACAGAACTTCAGCTCAATACAAAAGGCAGAATTTACTCCTTGAAAACACAAAATGCTTTTGGCAACGACTCAAACCGAAGGGTATTTGTTTCCAGCAGAGCAGCCAAATGTCTTGTTTGTGCGCCGGCGTCCTCCGGCCTCAATTATTAGCCTGTTTTATTTGGAACTGGAATTGTATTTATATGTAAATTATCGCTCAGGATTTCCTATGAGAGTTCTAGAATTTCTCCATGATTTCCCGATTAACCTGAATGTACGGCAATCTGTCCCTGCTGCTTCATAGTGGCAGGAATGCAAGGACCGTGCAACGAGGAACACTTACAGTTTGGGGGATTGTGGACCCAAAACATCCACTTATTTTAATTAATTAATAAATAAATGCCTGACCCTGTTATACAGGCACAAAGCCTAAAATAATACCTCCATCCAGTGCATAAATAATACCGTCATACCGCATACTACTAACGTAACACTGACATGCACTACCTACATTCATTTACCAGATAATACCATAAGGTAGTGCCTCAATTATACCACCATACTGCATAGTACCCTACTACCAATATAATACTGCTAAATAGTGCCTGCATACGTTTCCTAGACAATACCGTAATGTAGGGCTCAGAGAATACCCTCATACCGCAAAGTTCCAATATAATACTGACACACAATACCTGCATACATTTCTCATTATATGACTCTCAAGTAATAGTGCCATACAATGCCAACGTAAATTCCCTTTTGGGCAGTCATATGTATTGAGAAGGGTCAAGCAGTCCTGGCATTACAAGCCAACCCCAGCGACGTCCGGTGTCCGCTCAGTGTGCAGATGAAGCCAGGGCCAATATGCTTAAAGGGGTTGTCCCGAGGCAGCAAGTGGGTCTATACACTTCTGTATGGCCATAATAATGCACTTTGTAATATACATTGTGCATTAATTATGAGCCATACAGAAGTTATAAAAAGTTTTTTACTTACCTGCTCCGTTGCTAGCATCCTCGTCTCCATGGTGCCGACTAATTTTCGCCCTCCGATGGCCAAATTAGCCGCGCTTGCGCAGTCCGGGTCTTCTCCTCTTCTCTATGGGGCTCCGTGTAGCTCCGTGTAGCTCCGCCCCGTCACGTGCCGATTCCAGCCAATCAGGAGGCTGGAATCGGCAATGGACCGCACAGAAGCCCTGCGGTCCATGAAGACAGAGGATCCCGGCGGCCATCTTCAGCAGGTGAGTATGAAGACGCCGGACCGCCGGGATTCAGGTAAGCGCTGTGCGGGTGGGTTTTTTAACCCCTGCATCGGGGTTGTCTCGCGCCGAACGGGGGGGGGGGTTTAAAAAAAAAAAAACCCGTTTCGGCGCGGGACATCTCCTTTAAATAATGTCCTCATACCACAAAGTACCAAAACCATACTGACATACAATGCCTGCGTAGGTTTCCCAGATAGTATTACAACACCGCTCAAAAAATGCCATCATATTGCAAAGTACAATAAAATACTGCTAAACTGTGCCTGCATACATATCTCAGTAACACAGTGCTCACATAATACCATCATACTGCATCGTAGCGATATAATACTGACACAGCCCTTCACCGACAAGATGCCTTCTGTTACAGCCCAATATTTCCAACTTGGACTCCTCAGTCCGGACCACCTGCTGCCATTTTTCTGCACCAGTTCCTGTTTTTGTGCAAAGTCGAGTCGCTTGTCCTTGTTTCTACTTTGGCTTTTTGGCGCAGTTCTTCCATGAAGACCACTTCTGGTCTTCACCGAACAGTAGATGGGTGTACCTGGGTCCCACTGGGTTCTGCCAGTCCTGTGATGGCACTGCTGGCCATCTTTCGATTTCAAAGGGAAGTAAGCATGAGGTATCTGTCATCTGCTGCACTAGCTTTCCTTTGCCGACCGCTACATCTACAATCCTCAACGTTGCTGTTTCTTTGTGTTTCTTCAAAAGAGTTTGAACAGCACATCTTGAAAGCCCAGTCAGCTCTGAAATCTTTGCATAGGAGAAACCTCGCTGATGCAGTATAACTATGTTGGGTCTTGAAACTGTCTTCCACAACCTCACCTTTGTTGCAGAGTTTGCTGTACCCAGTTTTAAGCCTCCTACACAGCTGTCTGTTTCAGTTAATGACTGTGTTTCAACCTACATGATGATTATTATATAATTTGATCTAGTTGGTTAAGCATATGCCTGACTCTAATCCTACAAATTCCCCGACTTATCTGCACCTGTACCTAGAAGAACTAATGCTTTTGGGAAGACAAAGGGCGGTCCCACCACATACTGATGAGATTTACATTTCTCTTTCGTTCAGTCATTTTGTATTTTCTTAACTGACCAAACACTATTAACCCTTCTATTTCTGAAAGCATTCTTAGTGTGCAGCATTTTTTCCACACCTGCCTAAAACTTTATTTCAGGGGTCCTTACTTTAGAAGGCTGTTATTATCCTATATAGCATTATGGTGGTGGTTTAGAGATGGTTGATGACTGGTTTCCTTTAAGGATGGACCATCACTATTCGATTGGTGGTGGTCTGACCTCTGAGATGCTCAACAACTGTATCCGGTACTGCAGCTTGCCCCGTTCAGTCCTAGTCGAGTGGACGAGATGAGCTTTGGCGCCAGGCACAGCTGCCCACTTTTGGGGACATTTACTGGTGGCCAACGCGATGAAGTCAAGTGAGACACTGCTGCCAACTTCACATACAAAGCCGGATGATGGAAAAACCCAACGTTTTACCCAATGGTTTCAATTAAAGCCAAATATCTTTCCAGTAGGGCAGAACAATGGAGGACATGTATCACGATGAGCACGGAGATCCATAGACCATACAACTCCATTCGCCTGTTATGATTAGGACCATGTTTGGCTGCTGAGGAATGCTGTTATTTTATGGTGGGAAGTCGGAGGCTCTGTATACAGGAATTTCCCATTTAGCTTTGAATGCCAGTCACATATCTCACCCCAGCTGGAAGCTTCTGATAGAATAATCATGTTGACTTCAATGCAGCAATAAGCCACTTGTAATTTTCCACCCTTGAGCTCGCGGTAGACGTAGCGACACATGACGTGAATTGTTTTTACCATGTAGGTTTTATCAGTAGAGGAAACAAAGAACAAGGCCTTCAATTTTTTTTTTCCTGACGATGTGGGCTTCACCCTCAGCGATACATAACATTTATGTTGGAACTGATAACCGCACTTGTATAACCCTCTCATTTCGGGGTGGTAGCCTGTGCTTAAAGGAACACTCCATGGAAAATAATACACTGTACAAGGCCTGAGTCATGCAGCACTAGGGCGGATCAAGGTTGGTAGAGACCCATGGGCAAAAAGAAAGTACATTGGTAGCCTCCAGTGCCGGCCCTAGCTTAGCTGGCACCCTCTACTAATTTTCTTTGTCCCCCCCCCCCCCCCAATCATAGGAAAAAATCTATATATGCTCTGATAGACAATGCCGGTATTCTGCTGGTGCAGAAGGCAGCAAAATAGCAACATAGCCACACCAGTGAGTAAATACAGCACCAGAATCATAATTAACATATATACAGCACAATCCAAACTCATTACGTAGATGCAGCACCAGAACAGTTCAGTAGAAAAGTACTGGACCAAAACCAAGCTCAGTACATAAATACAGCCCCAGAACCAAGCTCATAAAATATATATAGCACCAGAACCAAGCTCGGTATGTTGAACTGAAGCAGAGTTTGGCAGAGTGGACAGAAAGGAAACAGAGCACATGGGAGCTGAGAGCAGGAGAGCGCCGTTTTGTCTGGTGGTGGCGGGTAGTTGCTGACAGGCCCCACCAGGTAGGGGGTGTAAAGCAGGGTGATTGAATGGGGACACATAATCGCAATGCATTATGTTTACCTAGTAGGTAAACACAGTTCTTGTGCTCACTACAGGTACCATCAGTATAGCCCAGGCAAGGGTGTGCAGAAATGGCGGTAGCATGCATCTAACAGTGGAGATTAGGCAGAATTTGCATACTTGGACAGGCAACATCAACAAGTGTCCCACAGAGAGGGTTTGGGCTGAGTCTGGTATGGTGTCAGGGCTGGAACCCATGATCTCCTGTACTCCAGTCAGTAGCTCTCCTACATAACCTTCTTCTTGTCCATAGCTCCTGCTCCTGGTTCCTGATTGGCCCCTCCCTGTTTCTTGATTACACTCCCTGTAAAAGCCTGGCCCTGTTACTCCCTCAGTGTGGGATTATTCTGCTCCCCAGCACTGATTGATCTAGCTCCACTTCTACCTGATCCCCTGTTATTGTGACAAGACCTCCTGATACCAACTTCTGGCTTTCCATCTGACTACGTTACCCGCCTCATTCATTTGTACTGCAAACCGAGACCTCTCGTTGCTGACTCCTGGCTCGTCCCTGATTAACCTCCAGACCTGCGGCTATTACACCTGAGGCTCCACCTTAGTGCCTGAATTCGCTACATATGGAATCCGAAGTAACAGCTCAGCACTCTTTCAGTCCCGAGACGTCTCACAGCATTTTCCTGCTCAACTGAACATAGGTCATATCCTGTTTCTGCTGCTGCACTGCCCGTATTCCCACACAACCTCACCTTTTAAAGGAGCTCACAAATGAACTTGCAATAAGCGTAGAGTACAGACATAATGTCAAACACAATCCACAAGGTAGAGAACAGAACCCCTTCCACAAGCACATAAATACAGCCCCAGAACCAAGCTCATAGCATCAATACAACCCTAGAACCAGGCTAATAACATAAATAGAGCACCAGAACCAAATTCATAACAAAGCTCATAGCCTTGATACAGCCCCAGAACCAAGCCCAGTACAAACATACATACAACACCAGAACTGAGCTCATAACATAAATACAGGACCAGAACCGAACTTATAACATAAATACAGGACCAGAACCGAGCTCATAACATAAATACAGCACTAGAAGCAGACTCGTAACAAAATTACAGCACAAACCATCCTCAGTACATAGATACAGCACCAGAACAGCTCAGTAAATAAGTACTGTACCAGCACCACACCTGGGCACCTCTTTTCCAAAGGTCTACACACATGACATGGGGATCCTGTGATTCCTTCCCCTATGTGTTGCTGTGACCCCAGTGGAGCTCGAGGACAGCTAATTTGGCCTTATTTTAATCTCTTTATGGTTAATCACTCAACTTTCCCTGGCTTCTGTATGACTACTTTTCCTAGTTGTGACTGGTACATCCCCCATTACCGGGTCATTGTATAACTAAGCAGATTAGACACTCAGGAGTCTGGGAAAGTAGAGTGCCTCCGCTGTCCTTGAAGGCATCACGTCGAGGCGAGGAGGAGGCGAGGAGTGATTCTGCGCTCGTCTCCATCCTGACAAATAGAGAAGCGTCTGAGCTGAATTCCTAATGACTGTGGCATATGCTTCAGCCCCGGCTCCTCCGTCACTCTGCCCCTGGGGTCTTTCAGAAATAGTCGGCTTTATCTCAGTACTTTTCCACATTCGGGTTTACCCTACATACAGCCAGTTAATCTCTTCAAAGTCCTTTTTTTTGTCTCCCAAATCTGAAATAGATTTCAGCGCCGTCTTCACAATAAATATTTCAGTGTGGAGGAACAATTCTGGAAATGCTCAGCGTGCGGAGGTGAAGGGATCTGCTGTCTATAGGGGGGCTGTGGATGGTTATATGCAGGTAGACTGCAGAACGGACTCGTTAGGCAGTTGTATAAATACTAGTACCCTTGAGATGGCCGTGGGGGGGGGGGGGGGGGGGATGCAGGGAATGTTCGGCCACCTCAGCTCATTACCACCAATAACCATCTTCTTTCTTCATATGAACAGGACCGCCGTAGTGCTCAATGTACAGCTTCACCGGACTCCTTGCCCGGACTCCTGCTCTGAGCACAGTGTCTCCGCAGCCCAAAGGAAGAGTCGGGTGATGCTGCGCGGAGGTCCTCTTAGTGAGGAAGATGGTTACTGCTGCTAATTGACTGCACTTCAGGAGTTGGGAAGGGTGTGTACAACTACGTGGGGCACAGAGGAAGGCACTGTTAGATGGGACTGTGGAGGGGCACGCTAGAACTTTGTGGAACCATAGAGGGGCATACCATAGCTACGTAGGGCTGCAGAGGGTCGCATTATTAGATTAGGCTGTAGCAGGGTGTACTATAACTAAGTGGGGCGGTATAGGGGCGCACTATAACTAAAGGTACCTTTATACAGGGCGATTGTCACCTGAATCATCGCTGGAAACAAAGTGATTTGGGGCAATAATCATCCCAGGTACAAGCGCCCGCTGACAGCAAGAAATCACTCACTTGTCAGAGATGCTTGGCCTTTAGCAGAACTAAAAATCAAGTGGCTATCGGCCCGTGTAAATAGGAGTTGATCAACTATGAAGGACTGCCTGTTTACTGTGAATGGAGGCGGGCGGCCGGAAGAGAACTCCACTTCCATTTACAGCATGACCAACACTTCTGTGTAAAGCTAGTTGGGCGATAGTCGATGGGACGGCTTCTGCACCTGATAGTCTTCCTGTGTAAAGGTATCTCTAGTGGGGCCATAGACGGGTGCATTATTAGCTGGGGCTATGAAAAAGTGCACTTAGTAAACCGTGGAGGGTTACACTATAACTTAGTGGGGCGATAGAGGGGCACATTATTAGGTGGGGCTAAGGAAGAGTGCACTATAACTAAGTGGAGCCATAGAGGGGGGCACTATAAGTGGGGCCATAGAGGGGGGCACTATAAGTGGGGCCATAGAGTGGGGCACTATAACTTAGTGGGCGTTAGAGGGGCACATTATTAGGTGGGGCTATGGAGGAGAGCACTATAACTAAGTGGGGCCATAGAGTGGGGCACTATAACTTAGTGGGCATTAGAGGGGCACATTATTAGGTGGGGCTATGGAGGAGAGCACTATAACTAAGTGGGGCCATAGAGGGGCACATTATTAGGTGGGGCTATGGAGGAGAGCACTATAACTAAGTGGAGCCATAGAGGGGGGCACTATAACTTAGTGGGCGTTAGAGGGGCACATTATTAGGTGGGGCTAAGGAAGGGTGCACTATAACTAAGTGGAGCCATAGAGGGGGGCACTATAAGTGGGGCCATAGAGGGGGGCACTATAAGTGGAGCCATAGAAGGGGGCACTATAACTTAGTGGGCGTTAGAGGGGCACATTATTAGGTGGGGCTAAGGAAGAGTGCACTATAACTAAGTGGAGCCATAGAGGGGGGCACTATAAGTGGGGACCATGGAGGAACAAGCTATAACCACCGTATGTTGTTTTAGTAGTCACCCCATGTGAGCTGAAAATGCTACAGAGAAACTGCATGATCTTGTGTAGTTTTAGACTGGGATTACTTGGATCCACTGGAGGACATGATTCTGAGCTGCCACATTACATGGACACTTATATAACTTAATCGTGATCGCTGTAGTCATCATTATACACAAAGGACATCTCATCAATAAGATCAAATATGTTCTTACTGATCATCCCAGACTGAGTGATGAGCGATTGCTCCAAAGTCACCTCCAAATGGGTTCATCTTCTGCTGGACCTTTGGGATCCATAATTGTGTCAATTCCTGTGCCCATTATCTACTCAAAGATTGTGTGTAGGCAACCGGACCAGTCACATGGATTTGATGCAGAAGACAAACCTAGTGTGATTCTTTAATTACAGAATAGCCCATGTGTAAAAAGGGAACTCAAGTCTGAGTTAGTGCTGTAATGAGCTTTGCTATGGTTCCTATAGTTATGTAATCTGGATGGTATAAGGGTGACCTCTACTGGCCGTCATGCATTACTGCAGTTTGTGTATTTCTCTATGGAGTGTTGTATCTGACTTCCCATTGGCTGCAGAAGGCAGGTGGGAGATATGGAGAACTTCAGATCATAGAGAGCTGCATGCTAGAGAGCAACTCAAGTGGTACTCAGCCTTAAGAGAGTCTACGTTGCTAAAAGAGACCCGACAAAGGAGAGAACTTAGGGATCCGTGGAGGACGTGTCCTGGAGAATCTGTGCCGGTTAGAGAGGGACTGTTGCACAAGAAAGTAGCCAGCTGGTGTTTGAGAAGCGCAGCTCCATAATACGACAGAACCGACGTCACTGAGAGAACAAAGCTGCAGGGATTGCAGCTAGAGAGACGGCTACAAAGGATGCACATCATATGACAGCTCTGTGAATCGGGGTACCAACACGTCAGTTACATTTTAGTAAACCCACTGGAGATATGTAAGTGAGGATGGTCCTCAATAAAAGGTCCGACATGTGCACACCGCAAGTGACTTAAAAGCAGGCCTGACAGTTAAAACGCATGAGCTCAAGACGAAACTAGAGGAACACGTATTCATTCGCCAGTTGTGGACAAGTTATTGGACACTTGCATTACTTTCAGACTGTATGCGGGCAACCGCCATTGTTGGGTGGTTCTACAGTGAAGTTGTCCTGGGGAGTGAAGGGGTTAAATAGAGGGACTTTCCTATGCAGAGGCAGTTTGGGAGCTGCTGGCCTGAGTTCCTGCAAGTGATGCAACCAGCATTGTGGTACAAACCCTTTAGAGTGCCATGTGGGCTGTAAGCTAAGAAGATGATGACTAAGCAGACCAACCGAGCAGGTGTTGCCATTTGCCGTACACTGCTGCTGCCAGCCAAAGACTGCCTGTGTTCCGGCCGCCGTGCAAGAGACTCTCGCTGTTACTGTGTTTGACGTTCTACAATAAAATTAGTTTGGCAGCCTCATGATGTGGCCTACAAACATGCGTCGCTGCCAAACCACCTCGCATACCACTATACTATAGCTCCAGAGACCTCTCTACCATCGGCAAGCTTGACCTCTCAGCCGGACTGGTGAGTGACCCCGAACCAACAGACGCAGCCAATTCTGTCCTCCCTGCCCCATCGGCTGAGCCTGGCATCAGCTTGTACTTACCTGTAAACAGTTCATTCCCTTTAAAAATAAAAGAATCTCAACTAAAAGGAAACCAATGTGGCTCGACAAGACGGTAAGAGGGGCGATAAACGAAAAAAATAAAGCGTTCAAACTACTAAAGCAACAAGGCAGCGAAGAAGCGCTAAAATCATACAGGGAAAAAAACAAAATATGCAAAGATACGATCAAAATTGCCAAGGAGGAGGCAGAAAGACTGATCGCCAAAGAGAGCAAAAACAACCCGAAAATATTTTTCAACTATATTAACAGCAAAAGGATTTGCAGGGAGAGCGCTGGCCCTTTAACAAATAATGTAGGGGAAATCATTGAAGATGATGGAGGGAAGGCAAATCTATTAAATAGTTTCTTTTCAAGCATATTCACAAACGAAAAGGAAATGCCACACGAGATACAGGGGAATAAAATAAACCCCTCGCAAAATATGTCATACCTAACACAGGAGGAGGTGCGGAACCAGTTAAAGAAGATTAAAATCGATAAATCGCCAGGCCCAGATGGAATACACCCAAGGATACTAAGGGAACTAAGTGATGAGTTAGCTAGGCCGCTATATCTAATATTTGTGGATACTATCAAGACCTGGGTTGTACCATTGGATTGGCGCATTGCCAACGTGGTTCCAATTTATAAAAAGGGGACCAAAAGTGAGCCTGGCAACTACAGGCCGGTAAGTCTCACCTCAGTAACGGGAAAAATTTTCGAGGGGATTCTGAGAGACGCCATCGATGAGCACCTCAAGGAGAGCAAGGGAATAACTCCTCACCAGCATGGATTCATGAAGGGTCGCTCATGTCAGACAAATCTGATCAGTTTCTACGATGAAGTAAGCTCTAAGCTGGACCAGGGAGAGTCTATTGATCTCGTATATCTGGACTTCTCTAAAGCGTTTGACACCGTGCCGCATAATAGGCTAATATACAAAATGAGATAGCTCGGATTGGGTGAAAACATGTGTAATTGGGTTAAAAATTGGCTCAATGATAGAAAGCAGAGGGTGGTAATAAATGGCTCATACTCCGATTGGGCCACTGTCGCTAGTGGGGGCCACAGGGTTCAGTATTAGGCCCCACTCTGTTCAATATATTTATCAACGACCTGATAGAGGGGCTGCACAGCAAAATTTCAATATTTGCAGATGACACAAAATTATACAATATAATCAATGCAATGGAGGACAATGTGCGGCTACAAACGGACCGAGATAAGCCGGGGGCTTGGGCAGGAAAATGGCAAATGAAGTTCAATGTTGATAAATGTAAGGTTATGCACATGGGCAGCAAGAATGGATGTTACCAATATTCGATTAATGGAGTACCGCTAGGGAAAAGTGATATGGAAAAGGATCTGGGGGTATTAGTGGATAGTAGACTCAACTGGAGCAATCAATGCCAGTCAGCTGCTGCAAAGGCAAATAAAGTTTTGGGATGCATTAAAAGAGGTATAGGGGCGAGGGACGAGAACATTATCCTCCCCCTATATAAGGCACTTGTCAGGCCTCACATGGAATACTGCGTACAGTTCTGGTCACCGGTGCTCAAGAAAGGTGTTACAGTACTGGAGGGGATTCACAGGAGGTCAACTAAACTAATACATGGAATGACGGGACTGGAATACCCAGAGAGGCTGTCCAAATTGGGACTATTTACTCTAGAAAAAAGAAGGTTAAGAGGCGACCAAATAACTATGTATAAGTACATGAGGGGACAATACAAGGATCTCTGCCAGGATCTGTTTATACCCAGGACTGCAAGAGGGCATTGGCTACGTCTAGAAGAAAGCAGGTTTCATCACCAACATAGAAAAGGATTCTTTACTGTTAGAGCAGCTAGACTGTGGAACTCCCTGCCTGAGGACGTGGGGATGGCAAAATCCTTAGAGGAGTTTAAAAGGGACTTGATGTCTTTCTGGAGAGCAAGGATATTATAGGTTATAAATCTTAGGTTAATTGTTAATCCGGGTATACAGGCAGGTAGGAACTATTAGGGGTTGATCCAGGGAACAGTCTGATTGCCATTAGGGAGTCGGGAAGGAATTTTTTCCCCAAAAGGGCTAATTGGCTCCTGCCTCTTGGGGTTTTTTGCCTTCCTCTGGATCAACAAAACAGGAGGCTAGACAGGCTGGACTAGATGGACATTGTCTTCATTCGGCCTAACGAACTATGTTACTATGTTACCTAGACTTTCATCCTCCCACGCCTTTCAGCACATTGGGGAACAAAACAATGCCATTGTTGACGGTCGAAGGCAGCAGTTTCGGCACCGTCCCCATGAAAGGTCTACAGGGCACAAGTCCTCTATAAATGTACAATGCGAGGTGATCCTTTTTTTCCCCGCTGACACTTCCCATTTTTTGGATTCCATGAGGTGCCGATTCTTGTCTCAGGGAGTCATAAAATATGTCCAACGAAATAGAGTTGGCATTTGATGACATGGATGTGGAGGGGCGGCTTACCAGAGCGATTGGTAATTTCTTCATTTGTAAGTGACCCTGAGCAGAAGATGAAGGCATCGTTGTTGGAAGACATCAAGTTGCTGGTTGATTGGCTCACAATTGTCTAATTAATAATCTAATCAAACACAAAACAACACACCCTTGTGCACTCTAGGTACTAAGTGCAGAAACAATGAGTACATGAAGGGAAGAGCCGGCCCCAAAACTCGGGCACATATGGCACACAGTATATCGTTGGGAGTACATATAGTAGATATCTCAGGGAGAAAGGTGTGTGACAGAATAGTGTGATGATGATCACACCATGCTGAAAGAGCAAAACATCATGGCTGCACCCCTTACACCATCACCCTGAAGGCAACTATACACATTACTGTTTGGTCATCTGAAGCCACCAATGCAGGTGGGGCCGGGCATCCCGAATGTCTATGAGGGCGGCTCAACTTCCACTCACAGATAGTGTTAAGAGAAAGAAGGAGCGAGGATGTTGAATCTCAACGCCCAATCCTTTTGTTTCCTGGGAGATAAGCCGCCACTGGAGTTGTCCGACAGAAGCTTACCTCCCTAAACACATGAACACGTGACCAAGCCGAATGTTCATGTGTATGGGGAAGCTGTTAACCGAACAATCATTCAAGGGTGAACGGGTACTTTTACCTTCACATGGAGCTGGTAAATGCTCTGTGTTGGTGCATTCGCAGGTTTGCTATGGATTCCAGCGATCTCCCTTGCTACCAAGATGGTTTCCGCTATGTGTTGTCTGACCTTGTGGCAAAACTTTCAATAATAGTTTTAGCGGTAAGTGAAATAAATGAGAAAGGGCTGAGAATTTGTGACTCACTACGAAACGCGTTAATCTCACCGCTCGTTATGAGGAACTTTAATCAGAATCGTCTTATAATTACTCAGGAAAACATTATTTATCCGCGCGGCGTCCGTCCCAGGAGATCAGCTGGAGACGCTGTTTGGATAAGGCTCTCGTTTATGTAGCGTTCATTAATAAAATCCTGCAGCCAGTAATACCGGGGAAACATATGACTGACCTTGTGTCTTCACGCATGTGGAGCCTTCAAAGAGTCCCAAATGTGTTCTCTATTCATATGACTTTGCCTGTTTATCCCAAATTCGCCTAAGAGGAGCTGAATATCTCCTGATATAATTACCTCCGTAATGATTTATCTACATAATGAGAGCGTTGGATTTCCTCATCATCAACTACATTTTAATGATTCATTTAATTAAGTAAAAGCGAGTAAAATGTAAAGGAGTTCTTCAACAATTGACTCATTGGTGTCATAAAAGGCAAACTGATGGACCTGTGGCCACTGGAACCACCAACGATATTAAAAAGGAACCGGTCCTACACGCCTGGCTACTTCTTCAATAACTATGGGGACTGATTTGTAACATACATAGTAACATAGAATGTTTGGCTGAATGAAAACAATGTCCATCTAGTTCAGCCTGTTTCAACACCCCCCCCCCCCCGCCCCCCTCAACAACTTGTTGGTCACCTAATGTCTATATCCTGTAATATCATAAAAAGACATCTAGTTCCTCTTAAACTCCTCTATGTATCCTGCCATCACCACGTCCTCAGGCAGAGAGTTCCACAGTCTCACTGCTCTTACAGTAAAGAACCCTTTTCTGTGTTGGTGATGAAACCTGCTTTCTTCTAGACGTAGCGGATGCCCTCTTGTTACCGCCGCAGTCCTGGATATAAACAGATCCTGGGAGAGATCCTTGTATCGTCCCCTCATGTATTTATACAGAGTTATTTGGTCGCCCCTTAGCTGTCTGTTTTCCGGGGTGAATAATCCCAGTTTTGGTGCCTCTCTGGGTATTCCAGTCCCGTCATTCCATGTATTAGTTTAGTTGCCCTTCTTTGAACCCCCCCCAATACCGTAACATCTTTCCTGAGCCCCGGTGACCAGAACTGTACACAGTATTCCATGTGAGGCCTGACAAGTGCCTTATATAGAGGGGGGATAATGTTCTCGTCCTTCGCCCCTATACCTCTTTTAATGCACCCCAAGACTTTATTTGCCTTCTCAGCAGCTGACTGGCATTGGTTGCACAACAGCCTTCATTCTAGTGGAGGGCCACACTGGCACAGCAGGACTTGGTGATCAGCTGCTCTTCCCCGGGGCTCCCACAGGTTTTGTACTAGTCACCTGACACAAGACGCGGGAGCCCCGGGGAGGGAGGAGCAGCCGATCACCGAGTCCTGCTGAGTGCGACTGAAGGGTAATAACTGCATCTATGAGGGATAAGGAGAGGGAAATCAGCCCACTACCACTTTGCTGCCCCTTGCAGCTGGCGTCCCCTGCGGCTGCCCTGTCTGCTGCCATGTCTTACGTTCACCTTCACATTTAATCTATTTGTTGGAAGGGCTGACCATATAGATCAGCTATATGTGCTTCAGGACCTCCGACACCCGATAAGACAATCAAAAAGATTTGAATGGTAAAACCTAAAGTAGTTTCATAATAATTGACTCATTGTCTTGTCCTAAAGGTCACATTGATGGGTTTGTGGCCACTGGCACTTGGGCCGCCTCAGCAACTGGTGCATCTGGCCGGGGGTTCCCTGGACTCGCCTTTAAGACACAGATACAATGACAGTGACACTGCAGGAAGCCAAGCTTTTCTTTTTCTGCCACCCCACACCTTCTCTGTCACGCAGGCGGTGTGATGATGTCATTATGCGTCATTTTGCATAATCCTGGCCGGAAGGCCAACACAGAGGATGGAAGATGCCATGGAAGCGTCATGGAGTGAGTTTATTATTATTTTATTGACAGGGCACAATGGGGCCAACTCAGGACTAAGTAGACACATCAGGACGAATAAATGACTTAGGGGAACATTGGAACTAATAAATTACTAAGGGGGTACAGCCGAACGTATTCATGAGTAAGGGGGCACAACGGGGACTGTACAGTACTAAGGGGTACAGCCGAACGTATACATGAGTAAGGGGGCACAATGGGGGCTGTACAGTACTAAGGGGGCATGATGATGGTTTATCCGTTCAGTCGTTGCTGACTTTCGGTCACCTTGGGGATCAGCATACGCCGTGCTTCCCTGTCTTTGGCCGCTTCCTTCATGTTTTCCACAGTCATGTTCACGTCAACCTTGATTGTGTCCAGCCAGCGTGTTCTTCTGTGTCTTCTTCTTCTGGACTCACTGTCTCAGCCGAGCATTAATGTTTCCCGAGAATTGGCTGGTATGACCAAAGTAAGAAAGCCGCTGTTTGGTGATTTTGCTTTCTAGTGATACTTTTGGTCTGGCACGGTCTAGGATCGCCTTATTTGTGCCCGTCTCTGTCCATAATACACGCAGCATACGCCGCCGGCACCACCGCTCAAAGGGCCTCCATCCTTCTTCCATCTACTTTCTTCATTGTCCAGCTTCGGCATGCAGATGTAGTTATTGGGAAGATGATTGCATTGATTATATCTTCGCCATTCCTTGCATTGCTCTACGGCCAAGGCTGATTCTTTGTTTGATTTGAGGCCCCGATTCGCCACTGCGGTCGATCTTGGATCCAAGGAAAGTGAAATCTTGGACTGATTCAATTCCTTCATTGTGGATTGTTATGCATGGTACATCATTGCTTGCTGTCAGCGGCTTTGTTTTCTTGATATTTAGATACAGTCCCCTTGTGTTCGCTTTCTTCTTTGATTCTTTGAATTAGGTATTCAAGGTCCTTCTCATTTTCTGCCCGTTGACTTGTGTCGTCAGCAGATCAACGATTGTTTTTGCTTCTTTCACCAATTTTCACTCCAATTGGGGAGTCATCCAGATTGCATCGCCTTATCATCATTTCGGCATACAAGTTGAACAGGGCTGGGGATAGAGTGCAGCCTTGTCGGGCGCCTTTCCTGACCAGTCAGTGTTACCAAAGGCAGTCCTGACTGCGGCTTCTTGGTTCTCATAAAGTGATCTTATCAGTTCTTCCAGATGCTCTGATATTCCCATTTTTTAAGCATTTCCACAGCTTGTCGTCATGTTCAACAAGGTCAAAAGCTTTGCTGTAGTCGATGAAGCACAGGCATAGCATGGCTTATAATTGGGTACAGTGGGTTTTATAAATGAGTAAGGGGGCACAGCGATGCCTATAGAGGACTAAGGGGGGACATCATTACCAATAAGTTACCGAGGGGCCTATAAATGATTAAGGGGGCACTGCGGGGCCTGTATAGGAAAAAGGGTGAAAATTGGGACTAATAAATGACTGAAGGGGCACAGGGGGGCCTATAAATGACTCAGGGTACATAATAGGACCTATAAATTACTAAGGGGGGCACTGCAGGGTCTATACAGGACTAAAGGGAAATATCGGGACTTAGTAAATTACTAAGAGGGCACAGCAGAACCTATACATGATTAAGGGGCACAACAGGGCTTATAAATGACTCGGGGCACAGCGTGGACTGTAAATTACTTGGGGGGCAGAGTGGGGCATTACAAATTAGTCAGAAGGCACAGTGGAGTGTATTAATGACTCAGGGGGGCACAGCAGGCCTATAAATTACTAAAAGGGCCCACAGTGACTCTGTTGCCCAAGTAAACCTGGAGCCGGCCCTGACCGTAACCCCCAACAGTGTTGAGATGAACCTATCCTGCAGGCCTGGCTGCTTCTCCAATGACAATAGGGACCCATTTGTTGTTGGTGATTATGAGGTCCTGAATTCTTAGACCCAAATAAGTTTGCTGTCTATGATGTCTGAATGAAATGTTAGGATTATTATTTTGCGGTCTCGGGATGGTTGTCGTGTATAAGTCTCTGGATCCAATAGGGTTTTGTAGGCTCAACCTGAATAAAGAAAGTAGGGAAAGCTTGTTTTCATCCCTACTAAGTCCTACAAGTAGGGAAGAACAGGCCTCAGATCTTTAGGATCGATAGACATGTTACCAAGCCTAAAGAAGGCTTTATGCCTGAAATGTTGTCTTTCTTTAAAATACAAATGACCACCTGTCCGTGAGTGACTGTGTGCGTTACATGCTCCGCCCCTGATCACATGACGGTGACATCATCAAATGTTCTAAAACATAAAGCACGCAGAACCTGACAGCAGCCGTGTACTTACAGGACCTGTGATGATGTCACCGTCATGTAATCAGTCACCTGGGCCTTGAGTAAGTGAGTTACATGCTCCGCTCCTGAACACATGACGGTGATGTCATCATAGGTCCTTCATCTCTGTTTAAATTTTGGGTGGACTACATGCCCTACAAACCCCCGTAGCATAAGTTGCTATGGAATACTAACGACCACCTGTCTGTGAGTCAGTGACTGTGTGAGTTACATGTGAAGATGCCACTGTCATGGGATCAGTCACTGGGCTTTGAGCTCTGCCCCTGATCACATGACGGTGACATCATCATAGGTCCTTCACTTTATTAAAAACCTGCAGAGTAGGACAGCAGCTGTGTGCTTACAGCACCTGTAATGATGTCACTGTCGGTATTATTGTATCTTGTCACCACCAGGAAGTACTGGTGGGGACAAGACTGACAGCCTAGTAACACCCCCTGTAGCTGATTGGCTGTTCAGCTTGCTGACGTCCAGGTCCTGGAAGGACACAAAAATTCCAGAGGCAGCATCCATAGGAGGACAGCGGCAAACCTTGGAGCCGTGGCAGGGAGGAGCGCTAGGAGATTCAGAGGAGGCAGAGGCTGAGCCTGCAGAAGAGGAGAGCCACAACCCTGCGGCCACTGGACACACCAGCGGCAGGAAAGCGGCAAACATTGTAGCTGTGCTGGGAAGGAGCGCAACCAGATGTAACGGAGAAAGAGGCTCAGCTGGTAGCCGCGCCGGCAGCAGCACATGTTGAGGCACGGCCGGCAGGAGAGCATCACACTTGGGAGCTGTGGCAGGGAGGAGCGCAAGTACATGTACAGGAGCCACAGTTGAGCCGGCAGGGGAGAACAGCGGTAAGCCTCCGGCCGCCAGGAGAGGCAGCCGTCCGTAATCCACCTACAGTAGCGGCAAGGCTCGGAGCGGCGGCGGCACGGTAGCCTCAGTGCAGGGGGACCACCGTCTGTATACATAGTTGCCTAGGCTGGACGGTTAGGGTAAGGGGTTGGTGTTCATGTTAGGCTCAGATTGTTCACTGTAAATACTTCCATGTTACCCCTGCAACATGCAAGTATTTAGAGCTAATCAGCTAAGCCTAACATGAACACCAACCCCTAACCCTAACTGTCCAGCCCTGGCAACTATGTATACAAATGCTGCTGTTAGGACCTTACATAACTTACCCAATAAGCAGCTAGGGGTGTGACAGGGGCGTTCCTGCATCCAAGCCCTGTCAAACCCCTAGCTTCCTGGTGGTGACAAGATACAATAATACTGTCACTGTCATGGGATCAGACAGCTGTGTGGGAGAAGTCCGTGGTCACATGACCAGGGGGTGATCACCGTGTGCAGGACTCTGCTGTGCTGAATGTGATTTCTGTTATATGGGATGAAAAATGTGGGTAGCAGAGCTGTGTGTGTGTGACATGCATGTAGCCGAGCTGTGTGTGCGTGACATGCATGTAGCCGAGCTGTGTGTGTGATGTGCATGTAGCAGAGATGTGTGTGACCTGCATGTACAGAGCTGTGTGTGTGTGACCTGCATGTTGTCGAGCTGTGTGTGTGACATGAATGTAGTCGAGCTGTGTGTGTGACGTGCATGTAGCCGAGCTGTGTGACATGCATGTAGCTGAGGTGTGTGTGGCGTGTATGTAGCAGAGCTGTGTGTGTTTGACATGTATTCAGCAGAACTGTGTTTGTGACATGCATGTAGCAGAGCTCTGTATGTGACATGCATGTAGCAGGGCTGTGTGTGTGTGATGTGCATGTAGTAGAGCTGTGTATGTGATATGCATGTAGCAGAGTTGTGTGTGTGATGTGTATGTAGCAGAGCTGTGTGTGTGATGTGCATGTAGCAGAGCTGTGTGTGTGATGTGCATGTAGCAGAGCTGTGACATGCATGTAGCAGATCTGTGTGTGTGACATGCATGTAGTAGAGCTGTGTGTCTGCGATGTGCATGTAGCAGAGCTATGTGTGATGTGCATTTAGCAGAGCTGTGTGTGTGACATG
This sequence comes from Eleutherodactylus coqui, assembly GCF_035609145.1. Taxonomy (NCBI): domain Eukaryota; kingdom Metazoa; phylum Chordata; class Amphibia; order Anura; family Eleutherodactylidae; genus Eleutherodactylus; species Eleutherodactylus coqui. Next base: position 7,309,295 of record NC_089840.1, on the reverse strand, counting down.
CATGTAGTAGAGCTGTGTGTCTGCAATGTGCATGTAGCAGAGCTGTGTGTGTGACATACATGTAGCAGAGCTGTATGTGTGTGACGTAATTATTCCTTAGTCAGACCTCATCTGGAATACTGTGTCCAGTTCTGGGCACCCCACTTTAAAAAAGGCAGAGACAAACTGGAGCAAGTTCAGAGAAGAGTTACCAAGATGGTGAGCGGTCTGCAAATCATGTCCTATGAGGAGCAAAGAAAGACTAGAAGCAATAGGATGAAACTGAGAGGGAGGAGACACAGATTAGATATTAGACAGTGAGGGGATCAATGAGTGGAGCAGGTTACCACGAGAGGTGGGGAGTTCTCCTTCAATGGAAGTGTTCAAACAAAGGCTGGACGTCGACATCTGTCTGGGATGATTTAGTGATCCTGCACTGAGCAGGGGGTCGGACCCGATGACCCCGGAGGACCCTTCCAACTTTACCATTCTATGAGTCTATGATAAATAAAGAACAAAAACCATACATAATACAAATACAGCAGCAGAACCAAACTCATAATATAACTATGTAAGAAGGGAGTTCGAGTTGGAGTTTGTGCTGTAAGGAGCTCGGTTATGGTTGCTATAGTTATGTAATCTGGATAGTAAAAGGACGACCTCTACTGGCCGTCATACATTACTGCAGTTTGTGTATTTTTCTATGAAGTCTTGTATGTGACTTCCCATTGGCTGCAGAGGTCAGGTGGGAGAGCTGGAGGACCTGAGATCATAGCTATAAACTGGAGAGCAACTCCAGTGGTACTGAGCCTCAGGGCTCCTTCACACTGGCGAGAAAATCATGCGATTTTCTCATGATGCGAAAGTGGGTGAAAACGCATTATTATGATTTTCAATGGTTTCATTCTCGTGTACAATGTTTTCACTCCTGCGATGCTGCGTGGATGTGAGGCCGTTTCCATGTGCAAACGCATCTCAGCAAGGGTTTTTTTTTAGAAGGATTGCGAGGGCGATATCGGGCCGTGAATCACAGTCCAAGATCGCTCTCACCAGTGTGCATGAGCCTGTAAGAGAGACTGTATTACAGAGAGAGAGCTGCCAAAGTAGTGAGAAGTTGACTTGGGGAGCTGTGGAGGACGTGTCCTGGAGAATCTGTGCCTGTTACATAGGGAAAGTGGTACAAGAATGAAGGCAGCTGGTATTTGAGAAGTACAGATGTATAACGTGCCAGAACCAATGTGGCTGAGAGAACAAAGCTGCAGGAACTACAGCTCAATACATAAATACAGCACCAGAACCAAGCACCAAGCTCATAACATACAGCTCCAGAACCATGCTCCGTAAGTGCAGCCACAGATCCAAGTTTATCACAGAAGTATATCCCCGGAGCCAAGCTCGTCACATAAATACAGCACAATCCAACCTCAGAACATAGATACAATTCAAGAACCAAGCTCATAACATAAATACAACCCCAGAGCCAAGATCATAATGAATGCTATAGGAGAATTAACCAATCACATTATTGAGGCTCCAGCCGGCTAACAGAAACCTGGGAACATTGGAAGAGAGGAGACCGAGCCAGGAGAAGGATGATTCATATAGCTGCTGCATGGAAATAGAAGATCATCTGGTTGGGCAGACCTAAAGGGAGCAACTGCCCCCAGTTTACATCTGTCTGTGTCCCTCGTGCAAGCTGGGGCTGGTGCCCTGTGCAACTGTGTGGGTCATATGTAGCAAAAACCCGCCATGATCCGATCCTCAGGTTATAAGACCCACGGTAACTGATGAGTAAGTAGAAGTCCAAACGGAGATGCTAAACAAGGCAAGGCAATACACAGAATGGCCTGCAGGGGGCTGTAAAACAGGCCTTCTGTGTGCTAATCAGCAGGGACAGCTGTATGGGAGTGTCTGCAGAAGATAAAACCTCCAGACACTCCGAGCTGCTGGAGCTGCAAGCATGAGGTCCGATGCAGACCAAACTGCGACTGCCACCAGTCTGACAAGGAAAGACGCCCCCTAGACTGACACCCGGTTGGGTACATGAACAAGGACACTGTGGGTTGTAAACCCAGATGGAGAGTGAAGAAGCGCTCAGGACTTCAAACCCAAAGTGGTAACTGAACTGTGTTGATATGAGAAGGCTAATGCTATGGCACTAGACCGATGTAGCGAGGGACATACGATGTATAGTCAGTGGTCAGACGGCCAGGTTTTGTTTTGTGTTCCGTGTGTGTGCAGTTTGGAAATACTATGAACCATTGCTGTGTGTAATACAGCTGGCAGACACCAGAGAGTTCAAGAAATCTGCTTGCCCAGTGTCTCTGTGAGTGGCGCAATCCATCATAGAGATGATTCTATTTGGTGACTCATCCCCTAGTTGTCACACAGAACTGGAGAAGTTTGTCCAAGTCAATACAAAGATTGGAATGTCAAGACACGGCTGATGAAACCTGGTCACATCAAGTGGAGGCCAAGACAATCCGACAGGCCAAGTCATTGCATTTGGACAGAAAATGTGTTTATTTCAGACTTTCCCGATCCGTGGGGCCATTAGAGGGGTCCCTATAGGTTCTCCATCGGACAAGTTTCACAACACAGTTGTTCAGCGCCGTCATCTGTTTATCCCCATAATATCCTGTAAGCTGACTGCAGGTGCAGCACATCTGCTCCATTGTAATCCATGTACATGGAAAGCTGCGTGGATCCTTGTTAGGCACATAAACAAATTAGGACCCCCGGACCACTCGTTCTGGATGGCACGCCCTTATGTCAGTCTATTAATCCTTTGCAATCCAATTTTGTATTCAGGGTTTCCTAGGGGGCTTTCTCTTTCTGCCATTATACAATGGCGCCATCTGTTGGCTAGAACCAGTACTGCGGTGTGGGACATGCTGTAGATGCCCTCGACAACAGAGCGGCCAAAAATATACAGTAAGAATACCCTGCCGGACATCTTCTAACATTGGAGCTGTACAGCCTTCAATCAGAATGTCTTCAGACGTCAGACAGTGGAGTGGAAAAGGTTAAACATCTCATTTTGAGAGTTAGAGTTAAATCTAGGGCAAATGAAGAATGAACAACTCTCATAGAAATCTACAGAAGAGGCGCACTCTGACTGCTATGTTCACCTAAGTATATGTTGAGGGTAGCGGTGTGTGTAGCAATGCAGGATTCAGAATATGATGTAGCAGATGGTCCTTGATGGAGGCTGGCCTCACTTCCACTATGTTGTGCAGGAGTTGCAGCTTCAACTGACCTATTCTTTTCCATGGCATTATTCAAGGTCGGAATGCTACTCTATGGGCATCAGCCAATCAGAAGGTGAGGGGCCAGTGGATGAACAAAGGCACGCACACAAGGCGCCCGGGCTCAGGACGACCTAGACAAACCACCAGTAGAGAGGATCATCCAACAAACATGAGCAGTAGCAACTGTTTTGTTGTCCGCCATTCAGAGAAAGGGGGCACCATCATTACACCCCTCTGTCTGGCAGAAATGTTTCCAGGCGTTTGGCTAAAGGACATTTGGTCGCACCGCACCCATTCTGTGTACGGCCTCTGACACCCATCGTTGCCTCCATTTGCAGTGGTGTTGGGAACGACAAGACTGGACCGCTATGTAATGGAACTGGGCAATCATCAGCGAAGTATCCAGGTGTAGTTTGGGCACTGACGACGGTCGTGTTTGTGCCCTAAAATTGGTTCCTCCCGTTGGCCTATAAGAGGCTCTCGGAGGCTCCTCTGTGTAGTGACCTCTTCTTCCGCTTGTAGAGCTTGTTGGCCACTAGACGCCTCTACGACACAGAGAAGAGATTTCACCACATTACCAGAGGGGGGCGCATTATTGGGATGTGAGAGGCTGGATGGTCGTATCGATTAATTGTCCCCCACCAGCCATTTTGTCCAGACTGTTAGGGACCAGCAGATGTGTGAGGGTATGCATAGTGACCAACAGTAAAGATGATCCTCCGACAAGCACGAGCAGCTCCAACTGTTGTCTGCCATCCAGAGGCAGGGGGCGCCATTGTTACACCCCTGTGTCTGCCAGAACCATTTCCAGGCACTTGGTTAAAGGGCATTTTTGCTCACGGCGCCCATTACATGTACTGTCTTTGACACCCCCAGTCGCCTCCATTTGCAGTGGTGTTGTGTGCCTTAATTCTGCCTTTGCTGTGGAGCGCACTGCCCCCTGCTGGTGTGATGGTCTGGGAGGCCTTCACATATGACTAGTGGTACGAGGGACAATGACAGCTCACCGTTATGTTCAGGACATCCTGCAGCCACATGTGTTCCTCTCATGGCGGCTTCCAGCAGAATAATGCTCAGCCGCACACAAGGGGGTCACAGGAGCCCCCATAACATTGTCACACTGCTGTGGCCGCCGGTCACCAGATTTATCACCAATATAACATGCATGGGACCATCTGGGATACCAACTTCCACCGCCTGCAAGTGTGCACGATCTAGAGGCTCAGTTACAGCAAATGTGAAACGATATGCTGCAGGACACCAGATGGAACCTGCATCCTCCATGCCCCCATATCACATCTTGTATCCACGCTAGAGGCGGTACAACAGGGTACTAGAGCCTCCATGCCCCCCGTATCATATCTTGTATCCAAGCTAGAGGTGGTACAACAGGGTACTAAAGCCACCATGCCCCCCGTATCACATCTTGTATCCAAGCTAGAGGTGGTACAACAGGGTACTAAAGCCACCATGCTCCCCGTATCACATCTTGTATCCAAGCTATAGGCGGTACAACAGGGTACTAGAGCCTCCATGCCCGCCCGTATCACATCTTGTATCCAAGCTAGAGGCGGTACAACAGGGTACTAGAGCCTCCATGCACCCATATCATATCTTGTATCCAAGCTAGAGGTGGTACAACAGGGTACTAGAGCCTCCATGCACCCGTATCATATCTTGTATCCAAGCTATAGGCGGTACAGCAGGGTACTAGAGCCTCCATGCCTGCCCGTATCACATCTTGTATCCAAGCTAGAGGTGGTACAACAGGGTACTAGAGCCTCATGCCTACCTGTATCACATCTTGTATCCAAGCTAGAGGCGGTACAACAGGGTACTAGAGCCTCATGCCTACCTGTATCACATCTTGTATCCAAGCTAGAGGCGGTACAACAGGGTACTAGAGCCTCCATGCCCTCCCATATCACATTTTGTATCCAAGCTAGAGGCGGTACAACAGGGTACTAGAGCCTCCATGCCCTCCCATATCACATCTTGTATCCAAGCTAGAGGCTGTACAACAGGGTACTAGAGCCTCCATGCCCGCCTCTATCACATCTTGTATCCAAGCTAGAGGTGGTACAACAGGGTACTAGAGCCTCCATGTCCGTCTGTATCACATCTTGTATCCAAGCTAGAGGCGGTACAACAGGGTACTAGAGCCTCCATGCCCGCCTGTATCACATCTTGTATCCAAGCTAGAGGCAGTACAACAGGGTACTAGAGCCTCCACGCCTGCCCGTATCACAACTTGTATCCAAGCTAGAGGCAGTACAACAGGGTACTAGAGCCTCCATGCCCGCCTGTATCACATCTTGTATCCAAGCTAGAGGCAGTACAACAGGGTACTAGAGCCTCCATGCCTGCCCGTATCACATCTTGTATCCGAGCTAGAGGCGGTAAAACAGGATACAAGAGCCTCCATGCCTGCCCGTATCACATCTTGTATCCAATCTAGAGGCGGTACAACAGGGTACTAGAGCCTCCATGCCCTCCCATATCACATTTTGTATCCAAGCTAGAGGCTGTACAACAGGGTACTAGAGCCTCCATGCCCCCCCGTATCACATCTTGTATCCAAGCTAGAGGTGGTACAACAGGGTACTAGAGCCTCCATGCCCGCCTCTATCACATCTTGTATCCAAGCTAGAGGCAGTACAACAGGGTACTAGAGCCTCCATGCCCGCCTCTATCACATCTTGTATCCAAGCTAGAGATGGTACAACAGGGTACTAGAGCCTCCATGCCCGCCTCTATCACATCATGTATCCAAGCTAGAGGTGGTACAACAGGGTACTAGAGCCTCCATGTCCGTCTGTATCACATCTTGTATCCAAGCTAGAGGGGGTACAACAGGGCACTAGAGCCTCCCTACAAGGGGTCGGTTTTCCACAATAAATTCTCCTTTTGCTCTGATACTGTAATCACTTCTATCAATGTTACAATCACCCAGATACATTTCATCCATCTGACAACTCCCAGGGGAGTTACTGACAATTAATGTATATATCTGTGTGTTTATTGTGCAAAAGTGGAAAAACCTAAAAAAAATTGGTATTTGCATAAAAATACCTGCAGAAAAAAATGTGTCATGTCGTTTATGCTGCAGAAAACAACAAAACACGGGCAGAATGGGTTTGTTTCTCCCCACCTCCAAAAAATGTAATAAGTTGTACAATCTATCTATATATATATAAAGGTGAAAGCCCTCACTGACTGACTGATTGACTGACTGACTCGCCACTAATTCTCCAACTTCCCGATGTCATACAAACTAGAAATTTGGGATGATCATTCTTTAGGTCCTAAATAGGAAAATCAAAGGGTTAACAACTCGATTATTCAATGCTAACTGCAAAAGTAAGTGCACCCTTCTGTAATGTAACTTCTCGGTGTTGTACAAGCGTGAAATTTACCGCAAGCATTCTTTAGGTCCTAAATGAGGAGAGTAGGAGGGGTTGCGCATTCTGCAGTGGGACATCGGTACATGCAGCCTGAGAAGAATCTAACGCTCCTCTGTGTGCATACATATTTTATTCCTCGGTTACTCTAAAGTAACCGCGACTTCATAAAATTTTCTGTGCAAACAACACGTAAACACCTGTATCAAATTAACACGGATGAGGCGTCTGCTCTATAGATGCCACCTTGTCGCTCCACACTGCAGATATAGAACAGCGACTCCTCCAGACTACAGATAGAAACCAATCCTCCGCTTCCATCGGCATCAGCCGTGCAGCAGTTGATGAAATTGAGCAGATGGTGAGGAATTAAGCGACATGCTGCCAAGTCAGACGACACGAGGCGCGCCGACGCTGGGATCCGGGATGGCGGCTGCACAGCGGGGGTACAGTAGGTGTTGGTCGCCCAGAGAAACATTAAATTACATTTTGTTTTATGAACTTAGATGGAAACTTCGGAGAAGAAGCAGCAAATGCAAACGAGATGCCAAATCTGCAACATTGCAGGATGATTAATCCTCGTCAGACGGACGATGCGGCCGCAATATCGCAACATCCTCCGTCAGCAACCAATGCTTCTAATTGTTAATGTGAGTTCTTATTGTTTGGGGTGCGATTAAAAGTGCCAGATGCCCCCGAGCCAGCAAGTCCAGCGCTCACAGTGTTAACAATTCTGCATTCATGGTACTTTAGGCTGTAAGGAAGACGTGCCGCGGCGTCTGAAGACGTTACACTGCGGAGCCCGCGTTGTGCTGCCGCGCCACAAAACATGTTATTCAAATAGCGGAAAAGGTGAAGAAAAACGACTGCGCCGATTATGATCAAAGTAACTCCTACATACAATACCGCCTGTGACCAGAGGGGGGAGTTGTCATAATAATAACTGTAACATAGAGCCAACATATTCTGTAGTGCTGTACTATATGGAGAGTAACGAACAAGCAAAAGGAGAAGTAATCAAGGCAAACCAGGAACAATGAGATAAAAGGTGAGAAGTTCCTGCCCATAAGAGCTGACACTCTACAGGAGACAGGACCCTGCCCATAAGAGCTGACACTCTACAGGAGAGGTCTCTAACCATAAGAGCTGACACTGTACCAGAGAGAGGTCTCTGACCTTAAAGGAGATGTCTCGAGGAAGCAGTGATTTTTTTTTTTTGCCCAGTCCCCCTAATTAAGCACACATTACTAAGCCCCCCTGTAAATGACATTTCTAGCTGGTTTGTACTTACCGTTCCAGCGTTTCAGCAACTTATAAAAGTTTCCCCAAGATGGCCGCCGGCTCTTTCCCCGTCGCTCGCTGCAGCCCGACGTGCGCGCTCCCGAGACGCTGCCAGCTGTGTCTCCATGGCAACCGGACGCCGCGCAGCCGCCGACCAGACGCCGCGCAGCCGCCGACCAGACGCCCCGCAGCCGCCGACCAGTCACCCACCGCCAGGCAGCAGGTAACTGGCGCTAGCCCCCGGCTCCCCAGCGCTACGCTCCCGGCTCCCCAGCGCTAGACCCTCAGCCCAGGTGAAGGCCCCGGAGCCCAGCGCTAGGTTCCGGAGCCCAGGTGAAGGCCCCGGAGCCCAGCGCTGGGCTCCGGGGCCTTCACCTGTCAGTGAACATCACCCCCGACCCATCACTTACCCCCCTGGCCCAGCGCTAGTTCCCCCGGCCTAGCGACAGCCCCCCCATCGCAGCGACAGCCCCCCCATCGCAGCGGCAGCGACGACAGCAAGCCCCCCCCCTCCCCCTCCGGCGCAGCGGCAGCCCCCCCCCGGCCCATCACTTACCAGGACAGCTGGACGGCAGGACAGCTGGGCAGCTTCTCCGGACAGCTGGGCGGCTCTGCACCTTCCTCTAACAGAGGAAGGTACAGAATGGCCGCTCCAGCGCGCTCCCGAGCAGTGACAGCTCGTCTGCGCATGCGCAGAAGAGCTGTAGTGGGGAGCACACTGAAGCGGCTCGTGCTGAAAGGAGAAGACCGGACTGCGCAAGCGCGTCTAAAAAAGCAAGCTGCCAGCGAATTTAGACGGAACCATGGAGACGAGGACGCTAGCAACGGAGCAGGTAAGTGAATAACTTCTGTATGGCTCATATTTAATGCACGATGTATATTACAAAGTGCATTAATATGGCCATACAGAAGTGTATAACCCCACTTGGTTTCGCGAGACCACCCCTTTAAGAGCTGACACTCTACAGGAGACAGGACCCTGCCCATAAGAGCGGCCGGAGCTCCCATAGAGGAGAGCGCGGCCGTGACAAAAGTAAACAATAAATAGACATGCTGCATCTTTTTAAACCGCAGCCGCGTTTTCAGCCGGACTTACCGCAGCGGATTGGCCGTCCCGTGTGGACGAGATTTCTGAGAAATCTCGTCCACATGGCTGGCTAATCCCGAGATTAGCGGCCGCGGGCGGATTTGCAGCGACAAAACCGCGGCAAATCCGCCCTGTGTGAACCCAGGCTAAGAGCTGACACTCTACAGGAGACAGGACCCTGCCCATAAGAGCTGACACTCTACAGGAGAGGTCTCTGACCATAAGAGCTGACACTCTACAGGAGACAGGACCCTGCCCATAAGAGCTGACACTCTACAGGAGAGGTCTCTGACCATAAGAGCTGACACTCTACAGCAGAGAGGACCCTGAACATAAGAGCTGACACTCTACAGCAGAGAGGACCCTGGCTATAAGAGCTGACACTCTACAGCAGAGAGGTCCCTGACCATAAGAGCTGACACTCTACAGCAGAGAGGACCCTGGCCATAAGAGCTGACACTCTACAGCAGAGAGGACCCTGGCTATAAGAGCTGACACTCTACAGCAGAGAGGTCCCTGACCATAAGAGCTGACACTCTACAGCAGAGAGGACCCTGCCCATAAGAGCTGACACTCTACAGCAGAGAGGACCCTGCCCATAAGAGCTGACACTCTACAGCAGAGAGGACCCTGACCATAAGAGCTGACACTCTACAGGAGAGAGAGGACCCTGGCCATAAGAGCTGACACTCTACAGGAGAGAGAGGACCCTGCCCATAAGAGCTGACACTCTACAGGAGAGAGAGGACCCTGACCATAAGAGCTGACACTCTACAGCAGAGAGGACCCTGACCATAAGAGCTGACACTCTACAGCAGAGAGGACCCTGGCCATAAGAGCTGACACTCTACAGCAGAGAGGACCCTGGCTATAAGAGCTGACACTCTACAGCAGAGAGGTCCCTGACCATAAGAGCTGACACTCTACAGCAGAGAGGACCCTGCCCATAAGAGCTGACACTCTACAGCAGAGAGGACCCTGCCCATAAGAGCTGACACTCTACAGCAGAGAGGACCCTGACCATAAGAGCTGACACTCTACAGGAGAGAGAGGACCCTGTCCATAAGAGCTGACAGATAATTCCATTCTATAATGAATGAGTTATATTAAACCATTTCAGTTGGATGTCTCACCAGCTCCTCCTGGTGTGGATATGCGGTACTGCAGCTTATTATTTATTGATGCTTTTTAAACTTCGTAGCATTAAAATCAGCAGAACCTACAGAAGAGCCGATAGCTGTAGAACAACCCCATGAATAGCAGCGGACCCTCCTGGGGGGGGGATGGTGGTTCTCTCTGCAGCGGAGCGAGAATGTAGCCTGTTCTGAAGAGTTAACGAATATGTATATTACCTGAACTTATTCTGCAGGCAGCGACTCCTACTAGAGAGTTACTATAAGGCGGCTCCCTAATACATAAGCCACGCTACAGTAAATGAATAGCCATAGTGTGACTTTACAGTAACGATAGGAAGGACTGACACAATACCTACAATCCCCGATATCACGGCTGTTATGTTCGCACACGTATGTCCGCGGTCGCTCTCTGCCCCCATTGTAGTTGATAAGGGATATACGCCTTCAATTCCTTAAAAAAGTGGACAACCATGAATATGAATTCTCTTACATATGTGCAATGGCATTACCAGGGCCTTTGGGCTACTTATGCTCAATGGCAGCCCCTAGGTTAGATGGAACCCTGTCTGTAACTTTTTTGGGTGCCCCCACCCCAAACATAAGAGAGAAACTATATACCTTGCGCTGATAGGCAGCTTGCCTGTATTTTGCTTATTAAGAAAACAGCAAATAGCAGTATATTCACACCAGAACGCCTCAGTAAATAAATACTGTGCCAGAACCAAGCTCAATACATAAATACTGCAAGCTCAGTACATAAAGAAAGCACAAGAACAACCTCAGTTCATATATACAGCACCAGAACCAAACTCAATAGATAAATACAGCACCAGAACCAAGCTCATAGCATAAATACAGCACCAGAACAGCCTCAGTTCATGAATACAGCACCACAACCAAGCTCAGGAAATACAGCACCAGAACCAAACGCATAGCATAGATACGGTACCAGAATAATCTCAGTTCATATATATAGCACCAGAACCAAGCTCAATACATAAATACTACACCAAAATCAAGTTCAGTACATAAATACAGCACAATAACCAAGCTCAGTGCATAAACACAGCACCAGAAACAAGCTCATAATAAAAATACAGCACCAGAACAACCTTAGTTCATAAATACAGCACCAGAACCAAGCTTCTAATGGTCAGGAGGGATGATGTGCTTCCACAAGATGCTGCCACATGAAGGAAGAAGATCATCTGGCTTGGCGGACCTAAGGCAGGCGATCTTCGCAACCCACATCCGCCTGGTGTACCTCCTAGAAGCTGGTGACTACATCCCTTTGCAGCTTTACAGCTTGCACATAGGTAAGTCGGCCATTCTTACACCATGTCTCCAGTAATACAACCCCTGTAATGACAAAACGGAGACAAAAGTGCAAAAATGTGAAAAACGTATTTGGCTGATTCATTGTTATAAGAGCTCAGCGTCAGGCCTCTTTACATAATGGCAACAGCGACATCACCGCGAGAAAATCGCAGCGATATGGCAACTGTGTTCCGCGATTTCTGTGCGATGTTGCTGTGTTTTCTTGCTGCGATATCGCAACATGCCACAGTATTGTTTTTCTCGCAATGTAGCAGCCTACAAAGCATCGCTAATGTGAAGGAACCCACAGGAAAGCACGGGCGCCACATATGTGCGATTTGTAGCGCTGTTGCATCGCATGAGCTTGCCGCCCGTGTGAAAGTGGCCTAAAGCCTGTTATTATTTACTCTGATGAAACCACCTGACAGATTCCTATCGGCTCCACCTACATCATTCATTCATTCCCGCGGTGCCATTCCAGGATAGATGAAGAACATTCACTTGATGGAAGTCATTCTCCTCCTTCTATCTGAAGGTTTCTGAATTGGCGGCACCTCGGCCACTGACGCTGCGCAGCTTTGGTCTATAATAGGAAAGTAGTTTTACGGCTTCATGAAAGCCTCTGGAATAATCTGTGTGACTTTTTCAAAGGGGAGAAAATGTGATAAATTTCAACACGAAGGAGGAAGAGGAGGGGAAGAAAAAAAGGAGGAAGGAAAAGAGGGAGGAGAAGAAAAGGAGGAAGAATAATAATAAATAAAAATAATCTTTATTTATATAGTGAAGAGAGGAAGAAGAGTAGAGGAAGATGAAAAGAGGTGGAGGTGGAAGAGCAGGAAGATTAGGAGAAGAAAGAGAAGGTAAAAGAGGAGGAGGAGGAACAGGAAGAAGAAGAGGAAGAGGAGAAAAACGAGCAGGAAAATTAGAAGAAAGGAGGAGAAAAATTAAGATAAAGAGGAAGCAGAAGAGAAAGAAGAAGAGGAGGAGGAAGATGAGAAAGGAGGGGAATTAAGAGAAGGAAGAGGAGGAAGATGAAAAGAGGGAAAAGAAGAAAAGGAGGAGGAAAGAAAAGAGAAGGAGAGAGAAGAAGAGGAGGATTAAGAGAAGGAAGAGGAGAAGGGAGATGAGAAGGAGGAAAAATAGGAGGAATAAGAAAAGGAGCAAGAGGATGGGAAGAATAAAAGAAGGAAGAGAAGGGGAAAAAGAAGAGAAGCAGGAAGAGGAGGGGAATAAAAAAGGAAGAAGAACTAGAAGAGGAGATAGATTAGGAAGAAGAGGAGAAGGGGGGAATAAACAATGAGGAAGAGGAAAAGGAAGAAGGGGTGGAAGAATAAAAAGAGAATGGGTAGATTAGGAAGAAGAGGAAGAGGAAAAAGAGAAGGAGAAGTATTATGAGAAGAAAGAGAAGGAAGAATAGGAGGAGGAGAAGGAAGAGAAGGAGGGAGAAGAAAGCCTAGTAACATAGAATGTAAGGCCAAAAAAGACATATGTACATCCAGTTCACCCCCCAATGTTGATCCAAAGAAGGAGAGAAGGAGGAAGAGGAAAAGAAGGAGGAAGAAGAAGAGAAGGAGGAAGAAGAAGAGAAGGAGGAAGAAGAGGAAGTCTTTTAAGGCTCTCCTTCTGTTTGAAGATGAAGAGCCTAGACATTCAGGCCATTGTGTCTGCTGTTGCTCAGTATGGTCAGAGAGAGAGAATACACCATAAAGACTGCGTTAGTGTAATTATTTACTGATTGGTATGTTTTCAGGTATCCAAATTAATAATTAAATGCTCGAGCATCGAAGAAGCTTACAAATTACACACATTGGATATTATTGGAGATCATCGTCCCTTTATTAGAGCTGCATGCCAAGTTATAGAGTAAAGAAAAACTAATGTATTTTCTATTGTGTGTAATAAGCTTTATAAAACAAACAAGTACAAAATAAGACATAGCTTTGTCCTGCAGAGGTGGTGCTGATAACACCAAGGCCATCCGTCTGGTTCTCCTGTCTCAAGTTGCTGAACAAAGGTTGTCCAGTACGTCTGCAAAGTTCTCGTGAAGGAAAATGATAAAATATGATATAACTGACTGAAGCATATAAGATGGATACATATTTACTGTGAGTGCGTACCATTCAAAGCTGTGTTAAGTGTCCATGTAGTTACCCTAGGCTAGTGATGGGCAACCTTTTGAGCTTGGTGTGTCAAAATTCGCCAAAAAACCGAGCATGACTCGGCTGGTGCGTCACTTCGAGAAAAAAATCCATAAATTCGCGATATTTATAGTTTAAATAACAAATATGTATAATTGTAAGGTATAACTGTATTTAATAAACCCAAAACACCCAAAACACGCATAGCACAGGCCCTCGCCTCTCCCAGCCTCCCCCTCACTTATCTCAGTAATGACGAGCCCCCAGCGGCGACAGCGCCCCCCACAGCGGCCCCCAGCAGCAACAGCGCCCCCCACAGCGGCCCCCAGCAGCGACAGCGCCCCCCACAGCAGCCCCCAGCAGTGACAGCGCCCCCCAGCATTACCTGCCCCCCACACAGCAGCCCCCAGCATTACCTGCCCCCCACACAGCAGTCCCCAGCATTACCTGCCCCCCACACAGCGGCCCCCAGCATTACGGCCCCCCCACACAGCTGCCCCCAGCATTACCTGTCCCCCACACAGCGGCCCCCAGCATTACCTGCCCCTCACACAGCAGCCCCCAGCATTACATGCCCCCCACACAGATGCCCCCCCCCAGCAGTGACTTCCCCCTCACAGCGGACCCCCCCTGACCCATGTACTTACCTTGTGGATGCTCCGCTCCTCCTGTGCCCGGCGCCCTCCAGCAGCGATGATCTCCCGCGCACACTGTGACGTCAGTGTGTTGTAGGATGCCTTCTCCCCCTGGACGCTCCCGCGGAACCAACAGATAGGAGACGTCGGGGGACGGGGGGAGGAGGATCCTGGTTGCACACTGACATCACAGTGTGCGCCGGGATCAGCGCTGTTAGTAGTGCTGGTTAATGAATACCGGCAGGGGAGTCACGGCCCCTGCCGGTATTCATTAACGGGGGAGCGGCCGCGTGTCAGCGACTATGGCTACGCGTGTCAGTGCTGACACGCGTCATAGGTTCGCCATCACGGCCCTAGGTTTTCGAAGGGTGGTGTGGGCTGGATGAACAGGGGTGATAGTGTGGACAATTCTCTGGATAGGGATACAGTCCCATATATTCTGGAGGGAACATCCTCCCCCAGGCAGGCTCATTTTTGCCGCTAGACACTGGAGGTTTAGTTCCTAGGGCGTCCAGGAAGGAAGCGGGTGACCCAGGAACAGCCAGTAATTTTCTTTACTCTTTTTTATGGTCACCTGACTAACTCTGGCACTCGCTCTCTAGCCAGCCTGGCAGGGTGGGGGAGTCCATGCTGCGTCCTCCGGGCTGGCTGTGACTACTGATGGTGCTCAGCTCTTCCCCAGATGCATTCTTCCGTAGATACAGCTATGGGTCTCCTTCTCTGCTCCCAGGCGGCATTTGGTATTGTCATAATCGTACTGACCCATAGAATAGTCATCAGCTCATATTTGCTGCAGTGGGTATCTTGTAAAAAAAAAGCCTCCACAAAGATGGCGAATTGCATTTTTTTTGCATTTCACTCAACTTACAGAAATTTTTTAAAGTTTTTCAGTACGTTACATGATACATTAAATAGCACCATTGAAAAATACAAGTCCTTCCACAAAAGACAACAAGCCCTCCGACAGCTACATTGGGTTATAACTTTTGGAAAGTGGGGAGGAATAACAGGATGAAAAACGGGTGGCTGCATCACTAAGGCTCCTCTCTTCTGTCTTGCAAGCGCAGACTGGAACCCTCACTCAGACTCCTTGCAGAAACATCTATACAAAGCACAATCACATGACAAACAACAAAATACATTTTCCAGACATCTCACATACCAGACAGTTAACCCATTCAGTGCTGCACCTATGCAATACACCTCATATTCATCACTTATCTTTTATGCTGCATAAAGCTCATCGCTCAGTTTAAACAGCCGCTATGTATCCCAATAGAGAAGGGTGGGGGAGCGAAAGGAGAGAAATCTCCTGCACTGCCCCGCCCCCTGCTGGCCGCTTCGTGTGCGAGCTGGCTCTGCTATTTCCCCTGCATGAGCACAGGAGCGAGGAAACACAGGGGCCCGACACTCGTCCAGTGTAAATGGGCCTTTACACCTTCTTAAAGGGAATGTATAATCAGAAAATGACCTATTATATAAATCACATTTTTGTTTTTTAATATTTTTGGTGATTTAAAAACATTAATTTCAGTAACAATCTGTATTTACAAAAAACCTTGAAATCTGACATTTTTAACACTGACCACTAGGCCTGATAATAGTCAGACATGTAGGCGGGGCTCACACACATGGGTTGAATTCTGCATGCGAATTACCACAGCGGAAGAACTGCGATCATTCACGGAAAGTAATTGCGAATGATTGCGGACGATCGTGGATGCGGGTGTTTTTCCGTGCAGATGTACACAATGCTCGGTGTATCATTTGTGTAGAAGAAAGCTCTCTCACCTCCAGCCGAAATTTCAGCTTTTCTTTCTGTTTTCCTCTGAAGTTGCGAGCGTTCCCACAGCTCATATGCAATGTTAATTGCTACCGGGGTTGGAACACTCGCCATCCATCGACTTCAATGGGAGCCATCCGTTCGTAATCTGTGCTATGATAGAGCATGCTGCAATGTTTCTTCCGCTCGTGGAATATGCAATTCATTTCCGCAAGTGTGAACGAAAAAGTTAAAATGTATGCCTTTCAATGTCCACGTTTTACCACGGATCTTCCACACGGATGGCAATCGTGGATTCCGCAATTAAAATCCACCTGTGGCCTTATGTTCTGTAGAAAACATCTCAGCCGTTATCTCATTATCATCACAGGCAGGATTAGACACCTGTATATAGATAACACAGGACCACCATTCACAATAGTCACAGCTCACCTCCTCCACTCCCTGTACAGATAGGATTACACTGAGAGGAGACACCTATATATAGATAACACAGGACCCACCAGTCACAATAGTCACAGCTCACCTCCTCCCCTCCCTGTACAGATAGGATTACACTGAGAGGAGACACCTATATATAGATAACACAGGATCCACCATTCACAATAGTCACAGCTCCCCTCCTCCCCTCCCTGTACAGACAGGATTAGACTGAGAGGAAACACCTATATATAGATAGCACAGGGTCCACAATTCATAATAGTCACAGCTCCCCTCCTCCCCTCCCTGTACAGACAGGATTACACTGAGAGGGAACACCTATATATAGACAACACAGGGGCCACCATTCACAATAGTCACAGCTCACCTCCTCCACTCCCTGTGCAGATAGGATTACACTGAGAGGAGACACCTATATATAGATAACACAGGACCCACCAGTCACAATAGTCACAGCTCACCTCCTCCCTTCCCTGTACAGATAGGATTACACTGAGAGGAGACACCTATATATAGATAACACAGGATCCACCATTCACAATAGTCACAGCTCACCTCCTCCCCTCCCTGTACAGACAGGATTACACTGAGAAGAGACACCTATATATAGATAGCACAGGGTCCACAATTCATAATAGTCACAGCTCCCCTCCTCCCCTCCCTGTACAGCCAGGATTAGACTGAGAGATAACACCTATATATAGATAACACAGGATCCACCATTCACAATAGTCACAGCTCCCCTCCTCCCCTCCCTGCACAGGCAGGATTACACTGAGAGGAGACACCTATATATAGATAACACAAGAGACACTATTCACAATAGTTACAGCTGACCTCCTCCCCTCCCTGTACAGACAGGAATACACTGAGAGGTGACACCTATATATAGATAACACAGGATCCACCATTCACAATAGTCACAGCTCACCTCCTCCCCTCCCTTCACAAGCAGGATTATACTGAGAGGAGACACCTATATATAAATAACACAGGAGCCACCATTCACAATATTCACAGCTCACCTCCTCCCCTCCAGGCAGGATTATACTGAAAGGTGAAACCTATATATATATATATATATAGATAACACAGGAGGTACCATTAGCAATTGGTGATAAGCTGTGACTATTGACCCCCTTCACAATGACCCCCGCACAGGTCACAGAGCATGCCCAGAGCAGTCTCCCATACAAGTCAATGGGTCAGCTCCTGACCATTGTGTGAATGTCCCATAAAGCTGCTGTAAAGCATATCTCTAAATGCTCTTAAATGCAGCTCAGGTTTAGAATAACATATTCTACAATCAGAAGATAAAAACAATTTGCAAAACGGAAAATGTTTCTCTATCTGGTTTTAATAAATATTTAAACATTTGTTACTATAGTCCCTTTAATATATAAAAAGAGAGCGAGGCTTCTGCACGGCTGACGAGCTCCGACAGTGTTGCTGAGCAGTTAAAGGGGTTGTCCCGCGGCAGCAAGTGGGGGTATACACTTCTGTATGGCCATATTAATGCACTTTGTAATGTACATTGTGCATTAATTATGAGCCATACAGAAGTTATACACTCACCTGCTCCATTGCTGGCGTCCTCGTCTCCATGGTGCCGTCTAATTTTCAGCGTCTAATCGCCGAATTGGACGCGCTTGCGCAGTCCGGTCTTCTTCTTTTCTGAATGGGGCCGCTCGTGCCGGAGAGCGGCTCCTCGTAGCTCCGCTCCGTCATGTGCCGATTCCAGCCAATCAGGAGGCTGGAATCGGCAATGGACCGCACAGAAGCCCTGCGGTCCACCGAGGGTGAAGATCCTGGCGGCCATCTTCACAAGGTAAGTATGAAGACGCCGGACCGCGGGGATTCGGGTAAGTACTATCTTTTTTTTTTTTTTTTTATCCCTGCATCGGGTTTGTCTCGCGCTGAACGGGGGGCTATTGAAAAAAAAAAAACACATTTCGGCGCGGGACAACCCCTTTAAGTCATCATTGCTCAAGTATTTTAAATTGTTACAATATTCTGCAACTGTGTGTCAAGTTCTAGTAACTCCGCTGCTGAATCACCCGCCAAGGGAAGTCTGTTACTGCTTACTGTAACATGTTCTTCGTGTCTTAATCTCTCTGAACTTGGGGCCTCCCCATCTGCCCCTGCACCCCTGCACTAGAGAGGTCACCGTGAAGTGGCTAGTAGTGGAATTATACAATTTGATCAAAATCTAAGATCCTCATGTTATAAATACAGCTGCGAAGCGATGGATGAATAATACGTGGATGTGCAGACTGCGTCTTCTACAATGTTGGTCAGGAAGGGGATCGCTTCTCCTGTAGGAGAGCACCGAGAAGATTTGAGAAGAGACTTTTAAGGCTATCCATGCTACTCTTGGAAATATGCAATTGGGAAGATGGAACGATACCTCTGCAGCGCCACCTATTGGAAGGCAGCATGACTTATTAAACAAGCCTTATAACAATGACTGGGAATTGTAAGTCAAAGCCAGAAAAACCATCCACAGACAGCTGTTTCGGAGTAATTGCCCCTCATCAGTGTGCAGTAGGTTTATGGCAGTGTAAGAGTTTGGGAAGGACAGTCACCAAAATTTTTTGCCCAGTGGCTTCCACCAACTAGGACGGACACGGCACGCTTCAATACTGATGGGTCAATGGGTAACTAGTGAGATCTGCTGTCTCAAAATTACTCCCCCCTCCATGACGAGCGTCTTTAGTAGTTAGTCGAGCACCTTTTGCGGTTATGAGCTTCTGCTGGATGAACAGCCGGACAGCGGCTTCTCACGGCGTTCCTGGGAGTCTTAATCAATGGCCTCCAGAATATTCTTGGGTTTGCGTGCTGAAGCCAAATTCTTGGCGAGAGGGGTGGTGGTGGTGGTGTGGGGAGGGGGGGAGTAGGTGTGTGGGGGGGGGGGGGGTGATTAATTTTGATTGCAACTGTATAAGTGAGAAGCACCTGAGTGGATTTGGCCAGAGACTCCTGTTTCTTGGTAGGACGGCTCCGACATATGAGCCGCTTGAGCAATCCCTTCAGTGGAAAAACTATCCCAGACTTATGTT
Source organism: Eleutherodactylus coqui (assembly GCF_035609145.1). Classification (NCBI taxonomy): domain Eukaryota; kingdom Metazoa; phylum Chordata; class Amphibia; order Anura; family Eleutherodactylidae; genus Eleutherodactylus; species Eleutherodactylus coqui. The sequence continues at coordinate 7,289,787 of NC_089840.1, read as the reverse complement.
CGTCATTATTGATCTAACGACTTAAGTGCATACATTAAGTCCCTCCGAGCCGAGAGGTTTGTCCCAACATCTTATTTAAATGGCATCAAGTGCAGGATTAGCCGTGTGATGTAAGGATTACATGTAATCCTGGAAATTCCTTTTCCCCTGGCATCTAAGTGCTGCTGAGACACCAACATCTGCACCCTGAGCTGCGGGCAAGGAGAGAAGGCTTGTGGGCTTGTAGCGAGGTAAGTGATTATAATGCGGGGTAAGACGGGCATGATGGGGCAGATAATATTTAGGTTGTGCCTCACATCTCTGTGTCATGTCCTTCTGCATGGCTGAAGTTTTATTCCCTTACCTACAGATGTAGCAGAGCCAAAATTATTATTTAAAGGGGTTGTACCACAATTAGAAGTTATCCCCTAGCCATAAGATATCCACAGGTTAGGGATAAGTTGCCGATTGGTGTGGGGCTTACCTCTGAGACTCCGACTGATCTTAAGATCGGGGTTCCGTTTCCCCTGTCCTCCTCACTGTGGAGTTACTGCACCCTCCAGCGCTCCATTAATTTTCAATGGGACTGCGAAGATACCTTAGTGGATCCCGCTTGGGTATTTCTGTCAGCCCCATTAAAAGGAATGGAGTGCTGACCATGCATGTACAGCCAGCGCTCCCTTCATGGTGATGTCACTGCAGGGAAATATGTGACCCCCTCAGTGACAGACAGAACGGGACACGGGAATCCCTTTCTCAAGATTGGCAGGGGGCTCAGCAGTGAGATCCCCACCAATCAGCAAGTTATTCTCTATCCTGTGGATAACCTGTGGACAGGGGATAGCTTGCAGTTGTGGTACGACCCCTTTAACTCTTTTGGGTTTGAATTGTTTTTGTATCATGAGTTCGAATAATTTTGGTTTTACCTGCAGTCCTACGTAAAATCCCCAACAATGCTCTGCGGTATTGCAGTGAGTGGTGCCAAATGACAAACTTAGTTCTGCTACATCTGTAACCTTTATAGCACCATGAAAATGTACATCATTTCTAGGACTTACTGTGACTGCATCGCTTTGAGAAGTCTTCAAGGTCGCACAAAGACCATTGAAGCAGCCAAAGTTACTTGAGAACGTGACCTTATAGGGTAATACGGAGTATTAGGATGAATACCTCTAGTAATGCATTATAATTGGGCGATGATTTTAAAGGGATAGTGACCTAAATCCAACTAGTTCATAAAATAGACATGTCACATGATAACACTATAGTCCTGGACCTCACATCATCTATACTGCGCTCAGCTATGCAACCTGTTGGTTCAAACGGTACCAAAGATTTAGTTCCTTTGTTTGGGGAAACATTTGGGGCCAGTTGGCATAGACCCCCCCAGTGTCATGTCCAGGGGATACATCACGTCAGACTGGGGTTCTTTGGGTCCACTGGTGAAAGTGATTGCAAAATCTGGCGTCCTCCATCACTCTCTGCAGTTATCATTGTACACATAGGCAGAGTTGGACTGTGGTCCCCGGGGCCCACCAGTAAAATTTATTCTGGGGCCCCTGTATAGTTACATACAAATATTAACTGATCCCCATTCACACAAATTCCTCGCCAATTTGTTTTTCATATAGTTCAATAGAAATGCGTCGGTGTTTGTGTGTGGCCCTATCTCCATCAAAGTATACAGAGAATGCAGCGGACAAGAATTGGTAGACTCCCATTTTCTTTTCACCGGAAGACGATGATGTGAGGCAGACAAGTGGCATCGGGAAAGTCTTGGCTTCACCAATTATATTAGGTAGACCTGGTACTCTCGCCTTCTCTTCGCAGTTGGCTTGGACGGTGGGCTTTTCTCACAGCTCACTGGATGCAGAATGGGTGGGGGCTCAGAGTCTTGGCTCTCACATCCTTACCACAGGAAGCTCCCCCAAGATGGGCGCCGTACCTCTTTATCTACCTAATGCTTTCCAGCTCTTGCCATACTGCACCTTCTGCTGCTGGATTAGTTTCCTCCATGCGTCTACGATGACATCAACCAAATAATCCTTTAAACATCACACTACACGTCTGATGACCATAAACACTTCTGGTACAATTGGCTTCTGCCTCATGAATGTTTTTGCCTTCTTCTGGATCAACACTGCAGCTAAATGGTTTGAACTAGATGGATGTTTCATCTTTCCCAATTATGTTACTATAGTATGTGGTCTTCATATATGTCTGATGTTTTGGTAGTAATACCTCTCTAGTGTAACCTAGTTGACCATTTAATCTCAGGAAGTTATAAAGAGTTTTGGGGTGTGACTGATGAAGTCATTTTTCTTCTTTCTCTCAGTAAATCTTTGAAAGCCATTGTACAACTTCTTCAAGTGCAAGAAAGCCAAAGACTTCAGAGGTGCGAGCTTCTCATCCCTCGTAAGAGCCATTGTACTTAAGACTTTAGGCACAATGAGTGACACTGATCCTGGCTATGCAAATTCTCACTGTAGATGGAAAAATGAAGAAGTTTTGGCCATCTGCAACTACCACTAGGGGGAGCTTAATGTGTACAGATATATAGAGTTTGTGCAGCGAGCACGACCGAATGCGGACTGGCGACATAGGTAAAGTAGCGGGGAGAAATAATAGGGTAGTCATGGTGGTTCTGCTCCTTCCCTCCAACTTTGGAAGTCGCGGTCAGGGCCGGTGAGTCATATGCAAGACTGGTAAAAATAAAAACGATTAACATAAAATAAACGTGATGCGAGTCCGTACATGAGTAGGGACTTATTTTGGATGAAAACAAATAATAAAGAAATAAAACGGGGATAACCCCAAAAACAAGGAACCGTGTGGTACCTCAGTGTAGTTGTTATAAATGGTGGGAAGGACTCCAGCAGACAGTCTTTAAATAAAAACAATTTTCAACTCTTTATTGCAGGGGAGAGGGAATAGTGCAACTTTCCAGCAGACAACCACACTTCGGATTCACTGGTAATAACGGTCTCATCACATTGATTTGTGGTAAGATAGTACTTGAAATCACATTTGCAGACCTGGCAATTAAACATTTCCCCAAGGGACCTGTGGCAACACATTGCAGTAAAACTCTTCCAGCTTTCATCCAAGGCTTTGACTAATATTGAATAGACACATTGCTGACTCAATCCTTATCCCCTCTTTTGTCTGCTTCTATCTTCTATCTCTCTCTCCTCCATTCTCACTTCTCTCTTTCTCTCCAGATTTCCTTCGGGCTCGTACTCACACTTTACATTCTTCTTCCCACCACACTGCTTTAGATTAGATGACCTCCTTCTTCTCTCCGGTCTCCTTCAGTCTCTATTGAGCTGGCTAGATTAGATGGAACTCCCTAACCCCACCCTCTTACTACCTTTTATACCCTCTGTGTCTACCAATCCTGAGTGAGGCCCCAACTAACTGTCCAATCCCCAAGCTACCTAAGGATGATTGACGGAAGTGAGAGGAGGTTGGTTGACAATCTGCTGAATCATGCAGAGTTAGCTAATGGGAACAGTAGAAATTAACCCCTAATAAACCAAGTATTCTTGTTGCTTGATAATAAAACATGTAACACGAATCATTTTCCACATTTTCTCCTGAGTATAAGCATTCACTCTGACACAGTGATCGATGTACCCTAACTCTGGGGTACTACACTTGTGTTTTTGTAACACCATAAGCGACATTGACAGATCTCTTTCCCAACTTAGCTCATATGGGAGACTTGTTGTGTCAGACTGGGTAGTTAGACTATAAGTATAGGATCCAACAGGACCCACTTAAATAATAATGCCCAAATAGGATGGGGAGGAAAGAAGAAAAAGCAAAGCCGTATGGGGTCAATAACAAAAAACACACCCAGGTAAAGGCACTAGAAACAGACATACGGCAGCATTAGAGGTAGATGAAGTATTTTCAAACCTTTATTGTTCCATATTTAAAAAGGAAGACCTGGCCCCGTAGACTGGACTGCTTCTTGCGAGAAACGACCCATGCCCAAGTTCTGAAGATAAGATTGCATGAAAGTTCTATGGGAGGGCCGTGCAAAAGGGAGAGAGACAGAATATAAAGAGCATGGAAGTAGTTTCAGAACGCTTCCGTGATCTGCTGAGGTAAGTGGTGACAATGGCCTAGTGACAAGGGGGAGTCTGGAAATATCCAGTAGAATGGTGATTTCAGAGCCCTTATAGTGAACTAGCTGATATACCCGGCTTCGCCCGAGTTAATTTGGTACTGGTGTTTATCTGGTGGTTACTTTAGAGATACCGGGAAAAAAATATGTTCACCATTTTGCATGGTTCTTTGCGTTACCCAGGAAACACCACGTGGAGGTAACCATGCGACGTTTCCTTTATGTAAAATGACATCAGGAAGTGATGGAATTACATTCCGTTAGTAAAATTTGGATGCTAATTCTTTTGCGCTTAGAATTGAATAATGGAGTTGGGACCCATTAACTTTTGCTATTTATGACATAATCAATGCTCGTGCCAAATTTCAAGTTTCTATGACATCGGGAAGTGAGAGAATTAGATTCCGTACGTAAAATTTGGACGCTAGTTCCTTTGCGCAAGAGCTGAATAATCGAGTCGGGACCCATTAGCTTTTCCTATTTTGGACATAATCTATGTTTGTGCCAATTTTCATGTCTCTACGACATCGGGAAGTTGGAGAATTAGTGGCAAGTCAGTGAGTCAGTCAGTCAGTGAGGGCTTTCGTCTTTATATATATAGATTATGCCTGGTTCCAATGCTCCAATGCTCTGCTCTGCGCAAATTACATGGCGTGGGCACTTAGAGTCCTGGGCTCTTGGACCTGCCAGACGGTGGACTATCTTCTGGCCTGTTTGAGGCCTTATTAAAGATGGAAACAACGCTGTAATAGAGAGCATCTGGTGGCACACCCTCAGGCAGGCCCCGAAGTTTCAAGTTGTCACATGGACCCCTATTTTCGACGTCATCAAGATGTAAAGTGAGGTCTCATCTGGACGCGGTGACAGTCCATTGTTTGGGATAATTGTTGTAATTCAATCGAGGTTGCAGCGTATTTTTGTTCCAATGTCGGGTCCCGTTCAGACAGGGTTTGTACCATCTGCTGTATGGATGTGGCATGCTTTTCCTCTAAACACTGAAGCTCGGTCTCCAAATCTGTCTTTGTGGGCGAAGCTCGCACCATCCACCATATTCCAGTAAGGTGTGGGGTATGTTTGCAGATGTAAGCAGCGGTGTCCCTGCCTGCTGCTGAAGATCATCCTGATATAGTGGGTGAGGGAGCCAGGGGGAGATGTTGGGTCATCTAAGGCCCTAGGGGAGGATTCTGCCAAAAAGGTAGGTGACGGCATTTCAGAGCCCCCAACAAGCCCAAGCACTGGGGTACTCTGTCTGGGAAAGGAGAAGCCGTGGCACATGTCTGCAGCCCCGCTAGGATGGGGGTAGCATGGGCGTAACTATAGGGGGTGCAGAGGGTGCGGTTGTACCTGAGCCCAGGAGCCTTAGGGGGGTCCATAAAGTCTCTCTTTCCCATATTGCAAATCAAAACTATTAATGAAGCTTTATAGTTGGAGCCCAGTTCCAGATTTAGCAGTGGGGCCCAGCAGTTCCACCTCTGTTGGGTAGACATCAGCAGTTGCACAGCCTGGAGGCCTGTTGGGTCCCGGGGTAGCCATGCTGCTACTGATTTGGTTGTTGTGGAGCCTTCCCCACCAGGAGGAGCAGCGGTAGAGCTGCCCTGCTGGGAGGCTGAACCTGCTGTATGGACACCATCGGGTAAGTGATGTGGCCATATTGCCATAAAGCAGCTCAGCGGAGTGTCTGCTGAAGCCAATGCAGGGGTCTTTCTCTTGTTCCCTTTAGCCATTATGAGGGGTACAGGTCTGCAGAGTGTCCAGACTGAGAGAGGGCTCTGTGGTTCCAGAACAAAAGTTGGGGTGCTGTCTAAAAGGTAAAGAAAAAGTTGTGGCGGAGCCGTGTCTACCATTGTGCAGCATCCCCTCTTCTGGGAAGTGAGGAGACCAACTGCTGGAGTTTTGGGAGAGGAATGTTGTCCCCTTCTTGTCTGATGGAGGATTCTACAAGCTTCATATAAAGAAATAAATCAGCCCAGGTGTCTTATTCTTCCGTGCTTCTCTAACTCCGCCATTACTGTTGGGAGGGTGCCGGATACTTCCAGTGGACTCCATGGAGACAAATAGTGAAAGATCTGAATCCAGTAAAAGCAATAGTTTATTTAATCCAGTATTAACCCTTTCCAATCCACTGTCTGACGTCTGAAGACATTCTGATTGAAGGCTGTACAGCTCCGATGTCAGAAGACGTCCGGCAGGGTATTCTTACAGTATATTACTGGCCGCTCTGTTGTTGGGGGCCTCTCCAGCATGTCCCATACTGCAGTACTGGCTCTAGCCAGCAGATGGCGCCATTGTATAATGGCAGAAAGAGAAAGCCCCCTAGGAAACCCTGAATTTAAAATTGAAGTGGAAAGAGTTAAAACATTTTTACCGGTATTACCAACTGATCATAAGAATAAACGTACGCGTTTCAAGTGAAAAAAAAAACGCTTTTAGGCCAGAGTCACACGAATGTATCTGCTCAGTGTTTTGTGTGCGCAATATGCAACGAATAGAACCTATTGATTTCAGCGAGTTCATTCACATGATCACATGTTGTGCACATTTTCCTCGTGTCCCGCTCTCTATTCTTCTCCTACTAAGTCCTGTCTATCTTTAGTAGCTACAATATGAGAGGCGCGTGTCAGGGACCAATTCAGGTAACCCCGTTGTTTCACCATATCAGCTGCCGTAAGTTCCCGCTGCTTGTAAGCGTCTTCTGTAGTGCGAGCCCTTTGATCCTGGTTGGTTCTCCGGCTGCTAGGATCTCTATTTTTCTAAATAAAGACGTAATTACTCTTCTCTCACACAAAACCTCTACTAGCCTTATATCCAGACATGAGATCTCAGTGTGATGATGACTAGAAGTAAACCGTCAATTATTAGCATTATTACTTGTATATGAACTACAATCTGGTATAACATGGGGATCCCCTTCCGGTCATCCATACATCTTCCATACCATTGCACTGTATATCGGCTGAAAAGCAATTGTTGGCTGGAAAAATGTATTTCTCCTCCCAGCAGGACATATATATCCCTGCCGGGGGGGGGATATCTCGCGCACATTGGAGCTCCACGTGTTTACAAGACATACTCAAAATATGCAACTGAGTCAATAATGAATTCTCATGAGTTCTTCCCGGTAATTTGAATACCTGTGAAGCTGTAGAGGTAATACAAGGATCGTCTGGTCATGCGGAACGCTGGTGTAAAGGGAGCAGAGATCGCATGTCAGACAACTGTAGGAACGGCAGCACAAACTGCAAACAGAACTTTAGTGCTTCTTTACTATCCTCAGGGGGGTAACTATAGGGGATGCGGTTGCACCTGGGCCCAGGAGCCTTGGGGGGCCCATATGGCCTCTCTTCTCCATATAGGGGGCCCAGTACTATAAATAAAGCATTATAGTTGGGGGCCCCGTTCAAAGTTTTGCACTGGGGCCCGGGAGCTTCAAGTTATGCCTCTGACTTTCCTTAATGTAGTTTAGGATCCTCTGAACCGGAGGGTGAAGTGAAGTACCAACCCAATCACATAAATTCTCATTTAAAGAGCTGATAGCGGATATGATAGGATGCAATGGAAGTGGTGCCACATTATTATTGATCCTTGGTAAACCATCTGACTGAACAGTTTTCTATTTTGCCTCTTTTTTTGTCCATTTTAGTTTTAAACAAAGTTTTTATTGAGTATTTTCACAGAATTAGGGGGCATATTACAATCTTAAATCCCCTTGCAGGGGGCTCATGAATGCAACATTAGAAAGCTACATACTTCAGTAAAACTCTGTACTCGGGCATATATAATATAGGGGGGGTTAACAAAAAACACGGGCTTTGGCCCAGAGAAGACGCCGGCGTTTCTGGATTATGTTGATCTATGGCTTCTTCTCTGCGACTACAACTTGCATTGGTGGATTGCACAGCATCCTGTGTTCACACACAATGATTTCTGGGAGTATTCCTAAACCCATGCCGTGATTGGCATTACAGAATCATGCCTGTTTTTAATGTAGTGATGCCTGGGGTCCCGTAGATCTCGAGCAGCCAGTATTGACCATTGATCTTGTCCCTTGTGTTCGAGCATTTCTTCAGCTTCTCTGGATCATCCGATGACATTATGTTCTGTAGATGGTGCGATATTCAAAGTCTTCACAATTTTATGTTAAGGAACATTTTTCTGAAATTGTTCTACAATTTGTAGATGCCATTTTTTACAGATTGGTGACCGCTGACCATCTTGGCTTCTGTGAGACTCCCATGTGACTTGGTACTAATTAAAACCAGCTAGGGGTCAGTTTTCTTACTTTTCCAGCCTTCTGTTACCCCGTGTCCAACTTTTGTGAGTTTTGTTGCTGCCATCAATTTCTAAATGATTTAATTTTTAAAAATGAAATAGAAAAATGCCCCCCCCCCCCCCCTTCTGATATGTTGTATGGTCGGCTGTGAATAGGATATGGGGAGATGAGATTTCCAGATCATTGCATTACTTATTTCTCTACATTTATTTACAATCTAAACAGTGTCCCAGCTTTGGGATTGGAGTTGTATGTTTTTAGTTGCTGTGATGTTGTCTTGTAGATGTTCTGCAATGTCGGAGGACTTTAGCTGTGGGGTGGGTACCTCATTCCAATGTAGAACTGCGGATAGTGGATTTTGTGCCAAAGTAGGGAGGTATAGATAAATTGTGTGAGGTGCTATGAAAACCTGTTGGTGGCCTAAACATCTCTTAGGCTTGTGGTTTTTCCATCATGGGTGAACTGTTGGCCAAAGAGAGCTCGTTCCCTGGAGGAGCATTGCAGGGCTGGAGGCCAGAGGGGACTTGTCCATTGTGGTAGTTGGATGAAGGTCCAGGATAAGGTTTATCTATCTGTTGGTGGGCTGGAGGTCCAGGAGAGTGGGATGCAGGCCTACATAGCGGGTCACTGATCCTAAATTGTGGACAAACCCTAAATATAACCTGTATTAATTCAATCCATAAAAACTGCTGAAATATGAGATCCCCCTATTGACTAATAATACAAAACTGCCAACAAACGTAATTCTGCACAGACATGTCAGTAACAATGCCTAAATGAGACGTTGGTATCAGAAACCACATTGAAATCTAGAGTCCAGAATGAATCAAGATCAACACTCCTATAATGCCTTCTGACCCTCATTCGCCCTCTGTGGTGCCGTATTGTGAGCAGTGAGATACATTGTAATCAGTGTGGTATTGTAAAGAAATTTAGTGATGAATCCAAAATAAACATTCAGGCTGCTTTACTGCCAAACCAGATATTGCTTATTCAGATTATACACTCTGTCAAAACAATCCACCACCAGAAGAAGTTCCTGTGTTGCTGCAGACCTCGTCCTGCGGTTCCATCTCAGGCAGATCTGTAAATGATGGGAGTTGTGGAGATTAGATGGACGGTCTTGTTACCGGAGGCCCTAAAAGTGGTTCCCTCCTTGGCCTATAAGAGGCTCCTTGTGTGTAGTGGCCTCTTCTTCCGCTTGTAGAGCTTGTTGACCACTAGACGCCTCTACGAAGCAGAGAAGAGATTTCCCCCGTTACCAGAGGGGGCGCATTACTGGGATGTGAGAAGCTAGATGGTCGTATCCATGAATTGTCCCCCACCGGCCGTTCTGTCCAGACTGTTTGGAGGTGTTGGGACCGGTGGATGTGTGAGGGCACACAAGGTGATTAAGGTCAGGACCCCCTGAAGACCACCAGTGGAGAGGAGCGTCGGACCGGACTCTTAGGGGGTGTTGGGACAAGTGGATGGGGGCACACAAGATGACCAGGCTCAGCACGTCCCCTACAGACCACCAGTAGAGAGGAGCATCTGACCAGACTGCTAGGAGGTGTTGGAACCAGTGGATGTGTGAGGGCACACAAGGTGACCAACACTAGAGATGATCATCTGACAAGCATAAGCAGCTCCAACTATTTAGTTGTCTGCTATCCAGGGACAGTTGATGCCATCATTACACCCCTGTGTCTGCCAGAACCTTTTCCAGGCACTTGGCTAAAGGACATTTTTCCTCACGGCGCCCATAACGCGTACTGTCTTTGACACCCCCAGTCGCCTGTTTGCAGTGGTGTTGTGCGCCTCAATCCTGCCTTTGCTGTAGATCGGCACACTGCCCCCTGCTGGTGTGATGGTCTGGAGGTCCATCATCTATGACGGTCGCAGTCAGTCACCCCTTGTAGTAGTATGAGGGACAATGACAGCTCAGAGATATGTTCAGGACATCCTGCAGCCACATGTGTTCCTCTCATGGCGGTTTTCAAGAGGCAGTAGGATAATGCTCGGCCGCACACACAAGGGGGTCACAGGAGCCCCCCCAACATTGTCACACTTCTATGACCTGTCACCAGATTTATCGCTATAGAACAGAAACATGGATACAGCAGTCTGACACGGCCTCCCCTGCTGCACTGTCCTACAATGGCCTGCAGTTCTCCCATACCCCGAGACCAGATGACAGGCGTGGTGGAGGAGTAGGTGCTCTTCTCTCCCCGAAATGCACCTACCAGGTCATCCCCCCTGTACCCTCACTCACTTTTCCATCCTTTGAAGTACATATGCTACGGCTTTTCCGCCCGCTGTCCATGCGAGTAGCAGTTATCTATCGCCCCCCAGGTGCTGCGCGCCTGTTTTTGGACCACTTTGCTGCCTGGCTCCCCCACTTCCTATCCTGCGAAATCCCAACCCTCATCTTAGGTGATTTTAACATCCCCACTAATGACCCCAACTCACCATCTGCCTCTCAGCTTCTTTCGCTCACCTCCTCCCTTGGTCTCTCTCAACTCACAGCCTCCCCCACTCACAGGGATGGCAATACTCTGGATCTGGTCTTCCTCCGGCTCTGCTCTGCTTCCAACTTCACTAACTCCCCTCTCCCGCTCTCGGATCATAACCTCCTCTCTTTCTCTGTCACGCCCCCTAACATCTCTCCAGACCCACCTACCTACAGTACCTACAGGAACCTTAAGGCCATTCACACCCAGAACTTTGCTGAATCCCTACAGTCCTCTCTGTCCCCCATCTCTCTCCTCTCCTGCCCCAACCTGGCTGTAGCTCACTACAACACCGCTCTCAAACATGCCCTGGATGAAGCGGCGCCCCCCAGGACCCGAGCCATCCGATGTAGACCTCGGCAACCCTGGCTCACGCCTCAAGCGCGCTTCATCCGGCGGTGCTCTAGAAGTGCTGAACGGCTGTGGAGGAAATCGCAAACGTCCGCAGACTTCCTCCACTACAAATTCATGCTTAGAACCTACAACTTCGCCCTCCACCATGCCAAACAAGTCTACTTCACCTCTCTCGTCTCCTCACTATCCCACAACCCTAAACGGCTCTTTGATACTTTTCACTCCCTTCTCAGCCCTAAACCACAGCCCCCAGTGACGGATCTCAGTGCTGAAGAGCTGGCTGCTTACTTCAAAAAGAAAATTGATGACATCCGTCAGGAAATAACTTCCCAACCCCAGACTAGCCCTGACCCTAGTCTTGTCAGCACTGCATCTAGCTCCTGCTCACTGTCTGTACTCAGGCCAGCGACAGAGGAAGAAGTCTCCAAATTGCTCTTCTCTGCTCGCCCCACCACCTGCGCTAGCGACCCCCTCCCCTCACACCTCCTCCGTTCCTTCTCCCCAGTGGTCATCTCCCATCTCACCACTATATTCAACCTCTCTCTGACCTCTGGCATCTTTCCCTCTTCTTTCAAACACGCCATCATATCCCCACTGCTAAAGAAGCCGACTCTGGACGCGACTGATGCTGCCAACTACCGACCCATCTAGAAACCTCCCCTTCATCTCCAAACTACTAGAACGGCTGGTTTACTCCCGCCTTGTAAGCTACCTATCAGAGCACTCTCTCCTAGACCCCCCCACAGTCTGGCTTTCGACCTCAATACTCGACAGAAACTGCCCTTACAAGGGTATCCAATGACCTACTGACAGCCAAATCGAGGGGCGATTACTCCCTACTGATCCTCCTCGACCTCTCCGCAGCATTTGACACTGTTGACCACAAACTCCTCCTCAGTATGCTCTGCTCCATCGGCCTAAAGGACACTGCCCTCTCCTGGTTCTCCTCCTACCTATCTGACCGCTCTTTCGGCATCTCCTTTGCTGGCTCTACCTCCCCTCCTCTTCCCCTTGCTGTTCGGGTCCCCCAGGGCTCTGTCCTCGGCCCCCTTCTTTTCTCCAATACCACCTGTATGCTGATGACACCCAGCTATACACCTCTTCCCGTGACATCTCTGCACCTTTACTCCAAAATATCACTAACTGTCTGTCCGCTGTCTCTAACACCATGTCCTCTCTCTACCTAAAACTAAACCTCTCTAAAACTGACCTGCTGGTATTTCCACCCTCCACTAACCGACCTCCTCCTGACATCTCCATCTCAGTGTGTGGCGCCACCATAACTCCTAGACAACACGCCCGCTGCCTTGGGGTCATATTCGATTCTGATCTCTCCTTTACCCCCTACATCCAATCTCTGGCCCAAACATGTCAGCTGCACCTCAAGAACATCGCAAGAATCCGCTCTTTTCTCACTGTGGACACGCTAAAAATGCTTACTGTCGCCCTCATCCACTCCCGGCTCGATTATTGCAACTCGTTGCTGATCGGCCTCCCCTGCACCAGACTCTACCCTCTCCAATCCATCCTGAATGCGGCAGCCAGGCTCATCTTCCTGTCCAGCCGCTACTCGGACGCCTCTGCCCTGTGCCAGTCACTGCACTGGCTGCCCGTTAAATACAGAATTCAATTTAAACTCACTACCCTCATCCACAAAGCCCTCCACAGTGCAGCGCCCCCCTATATCGCCTCCCTCATCTCAATCCATCAACCAGCCCGGGCTCTCCGCTCTGCTAACGAAACCAGACTGAGCGCCCCTTTAATTCGAACTTCTCATTCCCGCCTCCAAGACTTCTCCAGAGCAGCACCGGTCCTCTGGAACGCACTACCAAAGGCTATCCGGGCAATCCAGGACTCGCAGAACTTCAGGCGTGCTCTAAAAACGCACCTCTTCAGGGAGGCATACCGAATTCCCTAAACAAACCCCTCTGTACGCTGCCTGATAACATGCTCCCTGACCTACTGACTGCAATCCCTGCTAGCCATCATAAACCGCTCCTGCAGTCATACTGTTTCTGCCATCACACGGCTAAATGTCTGACCATTGTCTGTGTATAACATCCCTCACTCTCCACCTCGCCATACAGTGCACATCTCCAGCCCCTTTACCTTCTGTATCCCCCCATTATCTGTAGTATGTAAGCTCGTTGGAGCAGGACCCGCACCCCTATTGTTTCCATCAATTGATTACTATGTAACCGTGGTTCTGTAATGTTTGTACTTTTGCCTTTCTGTATCCCCCGTCTGTGTAAACGCTGCGGAATATGATGGCGCTATACAAATAAAGATTATTATTATTATTATGTATGGGACCATCTGAGACACCATCTTCAACAACCTATAAGTTTGCACATTCTAGGGGATTACTTACAGCAAATGTGCAGCAATATGCTGCAGATATACCAAATAGAACCTGTATGCCTCCATGCCCACCCATATCACATCTTGTACCTAAGCTAGAGGTCGTACAACAGGGTACTTGACCCTTCATGCCCACATGTATCACATCTTGTATCCAAACTAGAGGTGGTGCAACAGGGTACTAGAGCCTTCACCTTGTAACCCATCTTGTATCCAAGCTAGAGGCGGTACAACAGGGTATTAGAGTCTCCGTGCCCACCCGTATCACATCTTGTGTCCAAGCTAGAGGTGGTACTGCAGTACCCCAGAGTCGGGTACTCCAGCACATTCTGTGATTATTACAATGTTAAATCAGGTTTAATGTAATGTATGATTTGTGTGAAATGTTATGATGTTATACCGCTCATATTCCTCACTGAATTATGTGTTCTGGTAATATTCTCCAGCCCCTGGTGAGTACGGGTTACCTAGCAACAGTCAGGGGAATGGGTAGCCAGGTGTAAAGGGCCTGCGACTGGTAGAATCCCTTGATATGCTGGGTTAGTGTAACAGTACAAAAGTAGAGCGTGGGTGGAGTTAAGTCAGTCTTCCAAGTACAGAGCTAAGCTTGAGAGAGGCCTGGGAGGAACAAGGAGAAAACCAGTGCAGTGGGAAGGAGAACATCAAAAGTGTGAGTACTCAAGAGCAAGAACTGTTCAATAAGAGAGGAAAGGGAAAAAAGAGGAGAGCGGAATGAGATCCAAGTCAGCCATACAAATCGGCAAAGCATAGGCACAGCCAGGGAGCAAAGCTGGAAGGAAAAGCACAGAGGATAAATGTAGTTCCCTGCACCAAGCCCCTGAGAAACTGCAGAAGTAATTAAAGCTAACAATTGATAACAATGAATTAGAGATCATAGGTATAGAAACACTATGTAAAAAACAGATATAGTCTATCACTAATGTTTTTAACTTTTCTTTTCTAAGGTCTTCCTTAGGATGTCAGAATCCAAGAACCTGACGTCCTCCCTGGAGACCTTTGTGAAGTCCTTGCTTCTCACTGCTTTTCAGGAGGTACATCAAAACTTCACCAAGAAAGAAGTGGGGAAACGTAACCAGGAAGACACTGTTGGAGCCGTCACATTCATAATGGTCTTTATAGCCATATTTTCCTTTTTCATCGTCTCAGTATTAGTCATTGCCATCAGGTCGAGGTCCTACGATCCGCTGGAAGAACACTACGTCAATAACTGCAACATGGTGGAGTCTGGAAGAACGAGCCCAGTGTACTTCCAAGGAACCAAATGTCTAATCCATGAAAATAAAACAGTGGAGGACAGGCCGGGGCCACAGGGGCATTAATGCGGATATAATACGGATGAGTGTCCGGCCTGACCGCAGGTATCTATACCCAAACGCCGAGCCCCATAGATTCCATAGTGTCTTGCGGTCAGACCAGAACACTCATCCATATGAATAACTGCGACCAGAATCCACTTTCATGTCCCGGCCGGAGACTGCGCTACTCTCATCAGTCAATTCAGGACCTAAACATTACTTGTATTCTGCCTCTTTTGCATGATGGGGATTACTCTTTTTTTGATGCAGCCATGTGAGACCTCGCTTCTTACAGGACTTTGTCCGACTTCGACATTAGATTTTAATTTATATACATTTTTATTTGCAAAAAAAATACAGAAAAAAATCCCCCCCCAGCTTTCCTCTATGAAGCTGCCGTCTGTATCATCCGCCTGCTTCGGACTTACCTTTAATAGATTTTATTTAGTGTAAAAAAAAGTCTGTTTGCATCATTTACAAAAAATATTTTTGCTTTTTTAAAAAAATGCATTAATTCCTTTTTTCCACCCACAGTTAATTATTTTTCTTGCGTTTTATAGATGGGGCTCACAAGACCCCAATAACGCTATGACCACACAACATCTCATACTATGAAGCCTAGAACAAGGACGAGCTCAGTGTCTATCTACTCCATCTTTGACTCTCTAGTGAGCATCAAGCACAGAGAGATGGATACGACCTCCTCCGAATCCCTCTGCTTTGAAGGGGTTGTCTAAGAACTGACTAAAATGTTTGTCGGCTGTGGGAGCCCGTCCTAGGACAGGTGAATACACGTCAGTCCTGGAGGGGAAGGGGTGCGGGTGGGAACGGAACACCAGACTCTTCCTACTAGGCTTACCATTTAGCCTACCGAGGCCGAACAGTGTAGCATTAGGCTCTGTTCTCCCACCGCCTTCCCCCTCATTTGGAGATACATTCAGCCATCCTAGGACGGGTTTTACCGGCTCCACGCGTGACGACCATTCTGTTGAGTTGCTGGACAACCTTTCTAATAACCAACTTCACTTTGTCATACTGAAGAGAAAAGGAAAATGGCCTTATGTGCCAACCGCTCGGGTTACCAATATCGTAAGCAGCTTGCCTTGAATAGTGGCGCTTCTCACGGTACAATTAAAGCAAACCTCTGGACCGTAATGCCGCCCCTCCGCCACACAGCGGCTTATTCCCCGCCAAGCACCCAGATATAGGAGCACGGGACTCTTCACCGTCGCACACACCAGTCCAGGGAGGTAAGTATCAGCGCTTTATTACCAGCGCACCAAGGTGATGAGACAAAGCATTTCAAGGCCGGATGAGCCCCTTTCTCAGGCAATCAATACCAAAACTAATATTAAAAAACATATAAACTACCTGCCTCACTAAATACATGGGGTGTATCTGTATTTTATTAGGTAGGGTCCAGCACAATGCCTCACGCACACCGAGTCATAGAAACCAATATGACCATGTGAATCGGTGCATATATAACACTAGTCACTGACTGCTATCAGTGGTACTAATATACTGAAAGCACCACAATTAGTGGAGAGGAGATAAATGCCTGCAGTATAAATCTGAAGCTAAACCATCTCACTAGCGCCCCCCGACACGTTCCACCAGACAGCCGGCGTCCTCAGGGGGAGTTTATATGTTCGGACTCTTTGGGTCTGGATTATGTTGTTCCGCTACAATCTATCTGCTCTTTATATATCTGTTATATGTGATGAATACAAGTTTACTTTTAAGGGATCCATTCAGGGTTGTTGGTTTTGGTATTGATTACAGAGACCCTGCTGGACCCGCAGCTTTTCCTTTTTGTCTATTAGATTACCTTCCTCAGGTAAGTCTCCACTCAACCTCCTAGTAACCTACCTGAGGAAGGTGTCTGTCCAGCCTTAAAAGGCGTTGTCCTGTCATCTTGGGGTCTTGTTAATAAAGCATTTATACTTACCTCCCTGGAGTGGGGTGTGCGCCACTGAAGACCTCCGGGCTCATATTTCTCAGCTGCCCTGGTTCTTTATTTCTCAGTAACCTCTGGGCTTCCTATAAGGGTGGACTTATTATATGACTACACTTATAGTGCACATGGCCGCCCTTTCTGCTGTACAACAGACTGCCTCTCCATGATACACAGACTGGTTTTTACTTCATTCTACACAGTTATCTCTATTTTCTCGCTGTGAAGTAGTGGCAGCCATCTTTTTCCCATCAGCCTCTGTTCTAATATTGAGCCAGCCAGCTCCGTCCGATGATGACCAATCTCTGCGTCTTATAACAGAAGAGATGGTTGCCGCCTGCCGTCAGGGCGCCTCTACCATGAGGCAGCCGGAGCCTCTCACCTCAGGTGGCAGTCTGTGGGACCTCAGAGTCGCGGCAGGTTGCCACCCAGATGGTGTTTATTTTTTACCGGCCATCGCCAGCAGCGAGCCGCCAGGCAGCAGCCAACAAGCATTTAACTCACTCCGTTCAGAGCTCCAGTTGGGCAGCCACCGCTGCTATAATCAGTGACCCCTTCTGCAGCATTTGCTTTCCTGCAAGCAGACAGTAGCGCAAACGCCCGAAGATGGGGGGGGGGGGGGGGCAGAGATCAAGGGTCAAACTCTGATTACAGCAGTGGAGCCCACCCAACCAGAACTATGCATTGAGTGAGGTAAATGCTTATTGGATTTCCCCCTGGCTGAGGGTCCACTATGGGGATCACTATTACTGCTGGGGCTACTATGGGGATCACTATAACTGCTGGGGCTACTATGGGGATCACTATTACTGCTGGGGCTACTGACATGGTCACTATTACAACTGGGGCCACTCTGGGGAATACTATCACTACTGGCGCCATTAACAGGGGTCACTATAACTATTGGGGCCACTATGGGGATCTCTATTACTATTGGGCCCACTATGGGGATCACTATTACTATTGGGGCCACTATGGAGATCACTATTACTGCTGTAGCCACTCTGGGGAATACTATTACTACTGGTGCCATTAACAGGGGTCACTATAACTACTAGTGCTATTATCAAGACCAATATTACTACTGGGACCGCTAACAGTGGTCACTATCACAACAGCAGCCACTATGGAGGTCACTATTACTACTGGGACCACTATGGGAGAAACAATTAATACTGGGGCCATTTTTGGGGTCACTTACTACTCAGATTACTATAGCAGATACAAATTATACTGGAGCCACTATGGGAGTCACTGTTACTACTGAGGCCACTAACAGTGGTCATTACTACTACTGGACTCACTAATGGGGTCACTATTACTACTAGGTACTCTAAGGGGGACACTTACTATTAGGGCCACTTCGGGGTGCACTATTACTCCGTCACTTCAGACAAGTCTCACGGGTGTAAATGAGTGTTGCATACCCTGTTTATTGACACTTTCAATACATGCAGAATGTGTGGGTTTTGTTGGGGGGGGGGGGGGGGGGCATTTCATCCTTCGTCTCAAGCAGCATAAAGGATTGCGGCTCTCCTGCATCCGATATCTACAGATCTCGGCTACGTCTTCATATTGCCATCGGCTGTATCGCTTTATTCTACATTAATCAATCATTTTAGATATCAGATATTCAGAATACGTCGGGGGTCACATCTGTATTGGGATTCTGTTATTCCGTTTTGTCACACTGTATAGCATACGTATGTAGAACTATTTGGTTTTGGTTTTCTGCCTTCCCCATCGTAGCGGCAGCTTATGCTGTGGTTTACATGTTGTCCATAATTAGGTTCAGTGTCCGCAGACGGTTAATTCTTCCCATTTAACGAATGCCAATCAACTCTATTAGGAAACGAGTAGAGATGAGCGAGTAGTGCCTTAGCCGAGTATCTCCCCACTCGTCTCTAAAGATTTGGGGGCCGGCGGCAGGCGGGGGACAGCGGGGAGGAACGGAGGGGAGATATCTCTCTCCCTCTCTCCCCCCTGCTCACCGCCGCAACTCACCTGTCACCTGCGCCGGCAGCCAAATCTTTACAGACAAGCGGGAGGAAACTTGGCTAAGGCACTACTCACTGATCTCTAGAAAGGAGCCATCATTTGTGTCTGATCGAGTTTCATCATTGTCGGCATCACGGTGGTGGGCCAGCAACAGCAAAGATTGTTTAGCTCCTCATAAAAGATGGGATCACCCGATGAACAAGGTATGGGGGAGGAACGACGGTACATTCGCAGGAGATATACTGCCGTGGTACCCAGAAACAAGCACTTGGTACACCAAAAGCCTACCCTACACGCGTGTGACATGTTTAAAGCTGACACCTTATAAGGCTCGAATAAGGGTGTAATACGGTTTTATGTGTGTTGTATTTAAGGAGGTCACTGATTGTCCAGCTAGTACACTGTAGCAGACTACGAGCCCAGGGCTAGACTGGGGAAAGAAGCCAAAGGTTATAATGGTTAGCCACACACCGTACCATGGAGTAGGCCAACATAAACTCAATGATCAAGATGTAGTTTCTTGCCGTTCTCCAGGTCTGGAGACGCAGCTGTGAGGCCAATAGACCAGGCTAAACGGATCTCCTGGTACTTGTAGTCCCTGCACATTTGGATGTAGATGACCACAGGAGACAAATATCACTTCTAGGAGTGTCCCTAAAGCAGCTGATGGGAGGTGAGGACACATATGTGCAGAAGAAGGGCAAGGCGACTAGAGGAAGCAAAGCACCACAAGCCTGTTGTTACTGTTGCTCCAGAGCTGTGCCTCTAAGTTTCGGATATTGTAACCACTAATCTTATGCTACAAGTAAACTGTCAGTCACCGGTCTTCCCTCTTCTCTGGACCATTTGTTTACTGGTGTTCGCACCACGGAACAGAACCAGCGGGGCGCACGCCATCACCTCACTACACGCAGTTGTTTGCAGTTTCATTGAAAAGTCCACAGAATGGTTGCTTGTAAAATAATAGCTGCAAGGACGTGACTTCTAAACAGGAGATCGAGTGTGCCGGAAAAACATCATGAGATACGGCGAACAATTAGCGGCCGGCTCATGTTTGTATTCATATTAGAGATAAGATAAAACTGAGCGGTATATAAAGGGCAGCCCAGCATGTGAGGGGCGGAAATATGGAATGATCAGAGGAAAGGACATCGACATCTCACCTCTACACAGTGAGTATGAGAATTGTGGGGAACCATTATGTCAAGGTAGTTTAATACAACTGCGATTATATATGCGCTAAAGCTGCAGAACTATCCCCCCCCCCCACAAGTGTTTTTAGTACTTCGTAGAGTCCCTTTTGTGGATATGACCGGCCGCAGGCGTGATGTATAGTCAGACAGCAGCTTCTGACAGCGGTCCTGAGGGATCTTCTTACCCTGTTTCTCATGGGCAATGACCTCCACCTCACTAACATTTTTTGGGTTTGGGTGCTGCAGTTGCCTTCTTCACATCCCACCAACGATGTTCTATGGGGTTCAAGTCAGGCAACTGTGACAACCACTCCAGAAACTTCCAGGACTTCTTCTGTAACCCAGCTTTGGTGGACTCACAGGTACACTTGGGACTATTGTCCTGCTGGAAGGTCCATTGACGCCCAAGCTTCAGCTTCCTTCTAGGATTTCCGGATACTTGATGAAATCCATCGTATCGTCCTCACACTGCAGGTCTCCATCTCCAGAGCATCACCGAGCCACCGTCATGCTTCACAGTAGGCCGGGGGTTCTTTGCCTCATTCTTCCTCCTCCAGACAAACTGCTGATCCAGAGACCTGAAGAGTTCAGTGTTGTTCCATCGCTCCACCGACCAGCATCCCACAACTTCTGTGGTTATTTATATATTTTTGCGCATATTGGAAGCAACTTTTCTTGTGCTTTTGGGTCAATAGAGATGTAGGACTTGGACTTCAGGCATGAAGATCTTCAGCGTTTAGTGTGCACCTTTCTGTGCAAACAGAACCTCAGTGCTGCCACCAGATCTTGCTGCAGGTCTTTTGCAGTCACTGGCCAGATTTTGACCACCTACCTTTTGAGGAATCCGGTGATAGCGCCCTCTTTCTGCCACATCCAGGTAGTGCAGCCACTGTAACTTTGAACTGCTTCCAGCTGTATCTCCAGGAGTATTCAGTGTCTTTGTATCTTTTCCCTTGTTTATACAAACCAACGATCTCTTCTATAATGTTTTGGGCCTCTCTCTTGAGTTAGGCCGGCTGCACAGGCTCGGGTCGGATTCTACATGCGGGATCCCACAGCTGAATCCAACTGTGACCCCGACCCTGCTTACCTGCAAATTCTGTACTGCGGATGACCACGGGGGTTCGCAGACGGTCATGTGCAGTACAGTTTTTTTTTTGTAACATTTGTATTTCCCGCGCTGGCACTAGGTAATGACACGGGCACCCGAAGCCAATCCGCAATGTTAATTGCATATAGCTGCAGGTCGGACGGCCTCCATTGACTTCAATGGAAGCTGTCCGCCTGGAGTCTGCAGCAAAATAGAGCATGCTGCGACTCTTCCTTCACTCACGGAATATGCAATTCATTTTCGCGAGTGTGAAGGAAAAAGCTGAAGTACATACCTTTCATTGCGTGCGATTTGCTGCAGATCCTCAGCACGGACACCGACCGTGGACTCCGCAATAGGAATCCCATCATGTGACGCCGGCCTTAGCCATATATCTAACATGCATCCACTTACTGAAAAGAATCCGAAAACATAACCTTTAATATTATTAATTACAGATATATCTTTAAACGTTTACACAATTATACTCTTCGTTAACAGTGGGGTCGTTGGTCTGTTCTGAACAGTTTGCTCCCCGATTGGCCTATCTGTTCCCCATTAGTAGGGTGCGGTCTGGATACCTCTGATTGCTGACGTGGCGACATCACAGACATGGTTATTCCTGGATAATTGTGTACATTTTAATTATGCTCAGTTCTTCTATTTTAATTAATAACATTAAAGGTTATGTTTTAGGATTCTTCTGTGTGAGCGGGTTTCGGACAAGCATGGATCCTTATTGCCAATCCGTGTTTGCATTATTTCTTACATGCAATCCAATGTAATAGACAACAAAGGCCTCACCAGTTCAGGTATTTTATGGATTTTAGCTCAAGTATATCTGATACAACCAATGAAGCCCTTGATTAGTTGCCTCAGATGCACTTAAGACAATACCTGATATACAAATTTGTGCTCTTCTGAGGAATTTTATCTGTAGTAGTCAGTAAAAGTTTCGTTTAGTGGTGAATTTAAGAAACCTCTCGTTATATTAGTTAGTTGTGTTGAGCTTTAAATTGTTTTTTATTCTTTTGCAAACAACGGAAAGTTTGTAAATGTGAAAAATAATCCTAATTTGCAATGGCGATTGAATAAATTGGATTGCAACTGTATCTATCTTAGTAGCTCAGCAGACTTTGATTCAGTCACCCACCAGCACTGTCACACTTTTTGCCCAGTGGAACGAACTGTGACATTTGTAATCCAGAAAACTAGCTGACTTTTTAGAGGGTAGAATACTTCTGTAGAGAACGGTATTTTAGCCAAATATGGCGACCAATCAAATGGCATCCTGGTTCACACCGCTATCATATCTGTCATGCCAAAGCAGTGCCTGGAATTAAAATGAAGCTGTAAATGAATTACTCTATCCTCTATGTTACAGGATTGGCAGACATGTACAGATCTACTAACCTGACGCAGTCCCTGGAAAATGCCTTTAAAAAAGTCCTTGAAGATTACATGAACAGATGGAACAACAATGTGACCACCGAAAACCATGAATTACAGGAGACTCTCAACGCTGAGAATTTCGACTACGTCATCCTGTATCTCATGGTGATGATCGGGATGTTTTCCTTCATCATTGTGGCCATCTTAGTGAGCACCACCCGCTCAAAAAGGCCTAAAAACGTGGACGACCAGGATCCGTACAGCAGGTACATCGCCAACGACTTCTCTGAGAGAAAGGCAATGGTTCTGGAAAATCCAAGTGTGAAACCATATAGTATATCTGTGTCACAATAGGCACAGGATCCACGGGGTGGAAGAAATGGATCGTGTCTGACCACCTTCAAACTCAACGTGAACTTATAGCTGGTCCATTATTATTTTAGTTAGTAGGACATCGGACAGTTTTGTATCGGAGCCCGGTTTGCAAACTTCCCAGTTAGGACTGCACACCACTGTGAGCCATGGAGGACAACCATGGAAGAGGGGGCATAAAATGATATAGACTCATACTGTACCTCCATGGGAATATGGCATGTCCCATCACATTGCATATTACAGAGATCGAATTGCTTCTAGGGGTCATGGCGGGAGATGGATCCATAGTGTGAACCATAGTGTAAGTCCATGCCTGCTGTCTGGTTTAGCCATAAGTGCGGGATCCGAAAATACTTCTGGCCATGACATAGACAAGATAAAGGATGCTGAAAGTGTTAACTTAGGTCTAGTGGGTAATTGCCTGGCGTCCCAGACTGCTCTCAATCTGTTTTGGCGTACCGGAAACGTCAACGGAGCCACAGGTTGCCGCAACTGTGACTTGCAATTCACAAAAAATCCAAACTTGATGGATATTTTGTGACCTGCGAGCCATGGTAGCATCGACCTCTGACTTCATTGAGTTCATTTGGCAGTGTGAGGTTGCAGGACTACACAGTGATCTTCAGTCATACCGTCACACTTATTGGGTATCCGTAGCCTTAGGGTAGGTCCATACAATGGCATTGCCCTGGAAATTTGCATCTGTGGCAAAATCTCAACAAATTGTGCCAATTTCTTGCAGATTTATCAGCGTGTTTTGCAAAAAAGAAAAGAAAAAAAAAAAACAATGCAAAAGTGACAACAGGAGGCTTTGTTCAATGATGTACATATATGCCACAGGGATGAAGGGAGAGTATGAAGGGGGCTCAAGAGTGGGGCCCACTTTTAGGCAGGCAAGTGCTGGCTGTTTGAAACAACTGAAGCCCCCCACAAACTGCTGCGATCAGAGCTAGCTCCAGTCACTGCCACCTCACAGTTTCACACACACAGGTAGACTTTAAAAAAATGTAAAATAAAGTCTAACAAAAACCAAAAAGATAAAAAAAATCTTTAAAAAATCTTAAAAGATAAAAACCCCTCTTCTTATTTTTGCAGCAAAAATGTAAACAAAAAGAAAACCACGTAATTGCGATCACCGTGTCAGCGAAAGTCCAATCTATTCAAATATGGCATTATTTATCCTGCACAGTGCACCCGGTGAAGAAAAAAAATACCACACTGCAAGTTTACTTGTTTGCTCACCTTGTCTCTCCCAAAAAACTAATATAAGTTGATCCAAAAAAATCATACATACCTCAGAATATTAGCCCTTAAAACTACGGACCCCCCCTAATAAAACAAGCCCTTACACGGTGCCACAAAAATAATGAGAGGTCTGGGGTATCTGCTCTCAGAATACGGCAACAGAGGGATTTTTTTTAAAGCAGAAAAATATAATATAACTAGCTGATATACCCGGCTTCGCCCGAGTTAATTTGGTACTGGTGTTTATCTGGTGTTCATACGGAAAATCTTATGAAGTCGTGGTTACTTTAGAGATACCGAGGAAAAAAATATGTTCACCATTCTGCATGGTTCTTTGCGTTACACAGGAAACACCACTTGGAGGTAATCATGCAACGTTTCTTTTACATAAAGTTACATCGGGAAGTGAGAGAATTAGATTACGTACGTAAAATTTGGACGCTAATTCTTTTGCGCTTAGAATTGAATAATTGAGTTAGGACCCATTAACTTTTCCTAATTATGACATAATCAATGCTCGTGCGAAATTTCTAATTTCTATGACATCGGAAAGTGAGAGAAATAGATTACGTACGTAAAATTTGGACGCTAATTCTTTTGCGCTTAGAATTGGATAATCGAGTTTGGACCGCTTTACTTTCCCTATTTTGGAGATAATCTTTGCTTGTGCCAAATTTCAAGTTTCTACGACCTCAGGAAGTGAGAGAATTAGATTCCGTACGTAAAATTTGGACGCTAGTTCTTTTGCGCTAGAATTAAATAATCGAGTTGGGACCCATTAACTTTTCCTATTTTGGACATAATCTATGCTCGTGCCAAATTTCATGTTTCTACGACATCGGGAAGTTGGAGAATTAGTGGCGAGTCAGTCAGTGAGGGCTTTCGTCTTTATATATATATATATATATATATATATATAAATATATATATAATGTATCGCTGTAAATTGTGCCAACCCGCGGAATAAAGTTAGCACGTCAACGTTACTGCACCACGAATACCATAAAAGCAAATCCATGCGAAAATTGGCGCAATTGTGTTTTCTTTCCCCATTTCACCCAACTTAATTTTATTTTTCAATACATTAGAGGGTACAGCAAATGCAACTCATTCTGCTAAAAAGCAAAACAGCCGTGTAGATGGAAACGGTTTTAAAAGCTTGTTAAAAGGCAAGGATGAAAAAAATGAAAATGAATACTTGAAATTTGGCTGATATTTAAGGGGTTAATTTCCTACTAACACCTGCAACTAACTACGACAGAAACAGACATGACACAGAATGAAAAATTTGCACCGCAGGTCAGTTTTCATGCAGATGTATAGGGGGTGGTGACTCCCATTATTTTGATTCCCCATATTCATCGGGTTCGTGTTAAGCAGCGTCTGGTGTAAGTGTTGTACCTCTCAGATGGTCGGAGAGCATGCGCTGGCGAGTACTACCGATTGTGGGTGGAGCTTAAGGCTTCAGAAAGCAGTAGTTAGTGTGAGAGGATAATAGAACCCTGGCGTAGGAACTTTTCAGACTGAGCTAACAAGTACCTGGGTGTGGATTAGCCTTTCCCCGTGAGAGTGTCGAGCGCAGTACTGCAAAACCGGTCCAGCAGACAGCCAGCGTATCACATAAGAAGGAAGACATTAGTGGATGCAGTACTGGTAGGGAGTCTGTGGAAGCTGAGATTTGGATATGAAAGAGTTAATGCAAGGGTGTTGCAAAATTGAGGGTACAAATAAGTGACAGTTAAGTGGAATAACTTCTGTATGGCTCATATTTAATGCACAATGTACATTACAAAGTGCATTAATATGGCCATACGGAAGTGTATAACCCCACTTGGTTTCGCGAGACCACCCCTTTAAGTGTTAACATGCCTAATACACATAGCAATGTGTCAAAGTGTAAACAATCAGCTTATCTATAGATATGACATTTCTTTTGTGCAAGTTGTATAAAAAGTGTATTCCCCCTGCGGATGGGGCTCAGAATACGAGATTACTCTTCTGACTCTGTATAAATACAAATAAAGAAGCTATATTTCCTGAAGAAACTGCCTTGGGGTCTTGGATTCTCACTACATTTCTGGGGGCTCGTCCGGGATTTGAGATGGCATGTTTGCCTCTTTGTGCTTGCAGGTCCCGTGCCTGGTTTATTGGGAGAAACTAACCACATGGCACCATTGAAGAAATTGCTTCAGAGGAGGGAGACTTTCTCCCAGTAAATACAGTGTGTCAGCTTCATGCACAAAGAACCTGTATGAGGCGCAGGAATGATAGGGAGAAAAAAAATGTGGTCGACAGAATAGGTAAGAAACCGGTTATTGGTAATTGACCTGCCTATATTTTAAGGGTAGAAGGAAAGGCTGATCCCTTTTCATGTACTTTAGGGCTTATTTAGACGACTGTATATCGGCTCAGTTTTCACGCCGAGCCGATATACGGTGTCCTTGTCTGCAGGGGGGGTGGGGAGGATGGAAGAGCCAGGAGCAGGAACTGAGCTCCCACCCCATCTCCGCCTCTTGCCACTATTTGCAATAGGAGGGGGCGAGATGGGGCGGAGCTAAGTCCTGGCGCTTAGCTCCGCCCCGTCCCTCTCATTACAAATAGTGGCGAGGGGTGGGGAAGGGTCGGGAGCTCAGTTCCTGCTCCGGGCTCTTCCATCCTCCCCCCCCTTGCAGACAAGGACACCGTATATTGGCTCGGCGTGAAAACCGAGCCGATATACGGTCGTCTAAATAAGCCCTTACAATGTATGCGTAAGAATAAAAAAAATGGAATTGACAATGTGTGCTTTTTGCCGCACATGATAAATAGGAAGTAATAGTTGTTGGTTCAATTTGAATCTGTTATTTTTGTGAATCTGTTTATATAATGTTGTAAACCCAGGTTATTATGTGGACTGCGTTACTGTATGCTGTTCCATACCTTGCTGTGATGTGTGCAATAAAAACTGGCAGACACCAGTTAAAAGAAATTCTTTCTCTGAAACATCTGTCTACACGTGTGCCCATCTCCGGTCCGAAGGGTCACCGATCCACAGGAGAGTAACCACACTTACCATAATATATATATAAGATGTGTACCACTTGCTTTGAAGTGTGAAAGATATGCTTAAACAGTTAGCCGGGCTCCAAGAGGTGGAGCTAGATGATATAAGGCCAGGGAGAGAAGAAGAGCATGTAATGGCTTTACCCCTCCTCAATACAGACCAGGAAAAAGGTGTGCATACGTTCTTGATATGTGCAACGCAATGATATGGTGTAATCAAAATATTGGGTTCCTACTTATTTAAATACTATTGAAGTATGATGCTAAAATGAGATAATTATGTACTTGACGAACCTGACGAGTGCAAACAAAAATCACATTAATAACAAAAATTTGCTTAGAGGGTATCGCATTTCCAATTTGGGTAAATTTATGGTGTCAGAGACCCGCCCAGTCAACTTATTAGGGCAGACATACTTACAGTGATACAAGCATAAATTAGGCCTTTATCCCTTTAGTGACCACCCCATTGCTTTTTTACATCCTGGCTTGCTGGGCTTTAATCCCCAGGGACTCCCGAAGGTAGCCGACAACCTGGAGCTTTCATCCTGGGCTGTGGAACCCCCCCCGTCACATGATTGCTGGCATTTACCGAATGCCAGCGATCATATGAAACTCAATAAAAAGTAAATAAAAGTTAAAGATTCAGCTGCCCTGATGTATCGGATCCATCAGGACAGCTGAAAGTACTTACCCCCGTCCTGCGTGACGTCTTGCAGCGTTCTGGCCTCCCAATCCCGCCGGCACCTTCTGCACATGCACGCCAGACATGATATGTCGGGCACATGGCACAGCAGGGCGTGCGGCCTGGGAAATGTAAAATCTCTCTGGCTCCCAACTAGCATGTGAAGCCCAGAGCAGAGAGATATCACCGGGAGCTGCTGTATGCGTTTCACAGTCACATGATCACTGCAATGGATAACAGCAATCATGTAATGTAAAAAAAAAAAAAGGTAAAAAAGAAAACAAAGTTTAAGTTTCATCTCCCCTCACGGATTATCTCTGTGAGGGGAGATGAAATTATGTACCTAAGGCCCCCGGATTTATCCACAGATATCACCATGGCTTCTGTAAATGCGCCCGCTGCCAAAAAGGCGGACGCATGTGAAAAAGCCACGGATTGCCAGGGTAATTTCTGTAACTAGCACAGACTTAGGCCTTATTCACATGGATGTAAATGCATTTCACGGACAGCACATGGACCCATTATAGACTATGAGACCAGAAATGATGGTCCGTATGAAAAAAAACTCAAAACCTTGCTGCATGCCCTATTCTGGTCCGTATCACGGAGAGGAGTAGACCATGCAATGACCACGTTCCCCGCACATCGGACAGGTGTCTGTGTGTTGTCTGATGCTTATTGCACCCAAGATTCTCCGCTACAACATGCATACGGCCATAAATAGAGAGGGCCGTGCACAAGCAGAGTAGTCAAGACATAAGGAGTCTCCGGCACAAGGTCTACTTTTCCCCCATATATTCCTTTATTTTCACTTTTAACATTGAAGACATTTTCTTTAACATTCCTTAGCACACAGTCACAGTCCTCTTCTTCATTGTGATCCCATTGTGATAGTCAATAAAGTAGATATAAACATGTCTGTAAAGAGTCTAGATAGTGTTTGCCTCGTCCTCCTATCACGTCGTCAATGTTACCTTCTTAACCTTTTCTGATTACACCAGGGACATTGTGCTGGTTTCTGGGCTGGAAAACGGGTACCTTTCTCCGTAGTAAAGATGTCCGCCACCAAGAGGAGATAGTGGAAAACGAGTGCCGGCATAAAAAACAGGAGTACTGGTGACTGGTGGGATTAGTATTTGGCTTACACATGGCGAATTTGGTGGTGTCAATGAGACATTGTTATTAATTGTGCATTTTTGAAGAGTGATCTTGTAGGCGGCCGATGTCTCACACGAGGACATGACGTATTCACTGTCTTCAGGCTTGTTTTCCACCATCGTAATTTTTGTCAGGAGAGATTTCAACACAATAAGAATGACGATGAATGCAAAGATGTACATCACATCTCCGAAGGACATGGACCATCGATAGTCCCCAAAGGTCTCATTTCGGAGCCTGTTGGGCTGCTGAACGAGGCATTTTACAGGAGTGGAATAGACCTCTGTTCTGTTCGACCATTCGATTTGGTTGTAGACAAGTTTCTTTTGGTCCTAAAATTACAAAGCAGCAAAACTGAGCAACGAAAAAACAAAATTGAGCAAAACTACAAGATGCAAAATAGTTTATTTGGGCATATGACGATCATAGATGGGGTCCTCTGTTCAAACCGCCTTCTATTGGTCAGAACAAGGAGCCAATCCATAGAGAAAGACTCAGGGCAACCATGGTATTGATTTCCCAGGGAGCCATGTCAGATTCTCAGCTGTTTTCAGAGATGGATGATCGCTGATTGCCAGACCCTCAGTGATCAGATGATCTTTGGAAGAGGTGTATTCAAAAGTTGATTCACAATTCAGATAGGCGCATTTCATGATTTTAGATAGTGCTCATGGATCAATTGTTTAAGGTGGTTTCCAGGATTTTACAATATTGGCCTATCCTTTATGCTAAACATGCAAGTTATTGTTTTAATAGAGCCCAAGGGAAATGATGGCTACCAATACCGTCAGTGTTACATGGGGGTGCTGGTAAGTTCGTGGCTTTGCGATCTCCATCTGTTTCCATGCCAATAAGCACTCTATCATTTGAAAACTCAATCTTTGTTATACTTTGTGAGCACATTTTGGCGTGACCTCATCTGCCATTCTTATATTATGCAGGTTTAAGGACAACATGGTGGAGTCTGCAGCAGATTTCACTGCAAAGAAGAAACAGTGAGGAAGTTCTGAAAGACATGTTGGCCAAAGATATTTACAAAGACCTGGTGCAAACATCATTTGACAGGCGACCTTTGTATTCCACAGAGAGAAATTGGGTTGCCAGCTTTGAAATCGACCACTTCCACACGGATGATGAAGACTGGAGGCCTCCACTGGTGAATTTTTGCTAAGATGATAGCCAAGCCTCTGAACATTTCATGTGACAGTTGAGTCCATAATTAACGATCATCTGGACATTAGGAAAGTATCTGCCAAGTGGGTCCTATAAAGTTTGTCAGCTGATGAAAAGGGTGCCTAAGTGCAAGCTTCCCAGGGAACTCTGCAGCATTCTCAACAGGATGCTGATGCTTTCCCATCCTGACTAATGAGGATGGACGAGACGTGGATTTTCATATATGATCTCGAGTTAAAGAGCAGTCAAAAAAAAGCACAGGGCCGTGTCGGGGCCCAAAAAGGGCCCGTAAGAGGAAGTCCTGCATGACAGGGTTGCTAGGGAACCAGAGTCAGGAAAGGATAGAGTTAAATTGCTGGTGGTGCGAGAGAAGCAGGGAAAGCGGGAAGCGTGTGGTAATGGGGGAGTTGGAGCTGATTGGTGGAGATAGGAGGGGGAGGAGTTTAGGGAGATTTTAAAAAGGGGGATTAAGGCGAGAGTTCCATTTTCAAAAAAGGTTAGAGTACAGAGCTACGAGGAGGCAGATTTAGTCATGCAGCGGTAACAGGCAGCGGTGAGAGAGGCGGCTGTACAGCGGCGCTGTTAGATTTACCTTATGCATCTGTGAAGGAAGTCTTGGAGCAGTTGCAGGCAGCAGCGGAGCGTCACCCTCCATGGTGGCTGCAGCAGGAGGTAGCCGGCATGTTAATCGCAGACAGGAGCGGGAGTGAGGATCCATCGTGCGCGTAGGGCCAGTCCTCCAGCTAGATTGATAGCTGAGGAGGAGGAGCACGGACCCGATACAGGATGAGGAGCCCCTCCAGGAACCCTCTGGACAGTTGCCCTCTTCCCAGAGCTAGGGGAAGCGGGTACAGACTTGTCCAGGAGGAATCCTGGACAATGGCCAGGTCCAACCGCTTATCGCAGGTCTCACTCTCCACGGTGGTTGGGGAGTGTGAGGTCAGTGTACAGGCGGAAGAAATGGCTAGCTCCTTGGGTGATGTACCAGTCCAGGAGCCAGCCTGGCAGCAGGAGAGACAGAGGAGCTGTGGGATGGAGCAGTTGTGCCACGGTCAGCTCGGAGCAGGGCCAGTTAGCGAAGGGTCTCAGCAGCAGGAAGATTCGCCTATGGCCATGGTGAGCTTGGCTGAGAGCACCAGGCAGCAGAATTGGTCTGGGGATGTGCTGGAAGAGGTTGCAGAGAGGATCCAAATGAGGTCGGCGGTGTTGTGCCACGAACCAGACGGACAACAATTTGGCCCTGTAGAATTCGATACAGGACGAGGAACACCGACTGGAAGCTTGTTCTGTTGTCAGCTGGAGGAATCAATGGCGGATGTGGGGCAGATGGCAGAGAGCCGACAGGATCCGCATAGTACAGCTGGTGGGGTCACAGCGCCCATGCGGCCAGGTGAGCAATATTTTATGTTGTGTATGTCTAATACTGATGATAAAAGAAATGTAAGGGGAGGGGATAGTAATGTGGGTATGGGGGAGGGGATAGTAATGGTTAGGCGGACATACTGAAGGGGATTTGGGGTTGTTACTGCGCAATCTACGGGAAATATTGGCTTGTTGTAAGCGGGGGTTAGAGGCAAGAGGTCAGGTGACTCCTTCTCCGATGGCGGCTTGGTTAGCTTCAGGAGTTTCTGGTAATGTTCATGAGGCGGGAACAATACAGGGGAGCCAGCGGGTGAAAGCTTCAGGGACGTCAGGGGTGATGGGGATGTGATTCGTCTGGACGATAAGGCTAAAGGGGAGGTTTATGTCTGTTTTGAAGGACCGCTGGGGGCACATTTAAAGAAGGAAGTGAAAGAAGAAATTTAGAGTGATGAATATGTGGAGATTTTTTCTTTGTTATTATTAGAAAAATTTAATTTGGAAAAAGGGAAAAGAACGAAACACAAAAAAGAAGAGAAAAGAAACAGTGGCGGATGATTCCACAGACTTTTCAGAACTGGTTACAAGCGTTTGCGATTTTGGCTAGCGTGATTGGGGAGAAGAGTCCTGAGAACTGTTCGGGATTATTTTGTTATTTGGATGCAATAGGCGAAGCGTGCCGGACTTGTGGTGGGCAAACGTGGCTGCGCTACGATGAACTGTCTCATCAGCGAAAGGCGGTTAAAAAAATTTTAAATCAGCATTACAACATGAAGAGATTGTGACGGAGAAGTTGCATAAAGAGGCGAGTTTAGGTAGACTGGTGGGGCCATTTGGTTCGCTGCCTTGGGATCATTTAGTTGTATTGGCGCTTGGGGTGGCACCTAAAAAAGAGCTGAACAAATTTCGGTTGATACATCACTTGTCGTACCCAAAAGGGGCGCCGGTAAATGATGGTAAGGACCCGGAACTTTGTTCAGTCGTATATACGTCATTTGACACATCTGTAAAATGGGTTCGTAGTTACGGGCCGGGGGCGCTGCTGGCAAAAACTGATATTGAATCAGCTTTTCATTTGCTTCCGGTTCACCCAGATAGTTGTCGGTTATTCGGTTGTTATCGGGACGGTGCATTTTTTGTTGACAGGTGTTTACCGATGGGTTGTTCTATTTCATGTGCTTATTTTGAGGCTTTTAGTCCATTTTTGGAGTGGGTAATTTGTGACGTGTCTGGAGTTAGGTCTGTCATCCATTATTTGGACGATTTTTTGTGTATTGGCCCAGTGAATGAGCCCATTTGCAGAATTTTGTTAAATGCGGGGCAATGGGTCGCCAGTCATTTTGGTGCCGTTGGCTCCGGAAAAAACAGAAGGGCCTGTGATGTCTGAGCTTTTTGGGGATTATGATTGATACGGAGGCAATGGAGTTCCGTTTGCCACCGGACAAGTTGGTATCACTGGACTAGGATTTACTGAAGGCCTGATTGAGTAAGAAAATTGCTCTTAAGGATTTGCAATCCTTATTGGGAATGCTAAATTCTGCATATAGGATCAGGCCCATGGGCCGGGTTTTTTGTCGGAGAATGGCTCGGGCTACAGCCGGGGTAAAATCACCTCATCATTTTATTAGGATCACAAGAAATTTGAAAGCTGACTTGGTGGTTTGGCCGTCATTTCTTAAAAAATATAATGGTAGGTCGTTAGTGGTGGAAATTGGGGTATATAATGTGGATTGTGAGCTTTTTATGGATGCAGCTGTGGGTGTAGATTTTGGGGCGTTTTTCAGAAAACAATGCTATGCGGCAGCTTGGCCGGCAGAATGGGTGGGAGCAGGGTTGGTTAGGAATTTAGTGTTGCTTGAATTGTTTCCGATTGTGATGGCGATTTGGGGGGGAGCGGTTTCGGAATAAGAAGGTGAAATTTTGTTGTGACACTATGGGTGTGGTGTGGGCTATTAATGCGGTGACCGCACATTCTCCAGCTGTGGAGGATTTATTGTGACACTTGGTGTTGTGTTTGCCGCTGAATGCATGGGTGGTGGCAGCGCAGGTCCTGGGGGTGGAGAATTCCATTGCTGACCCAATTTCTCATTTTTTAGTGGGATCACTTTTGTACGCTGGTACCAGATGCAGAGGGGGGAGGAATACAATGCCCTCCGGAACTTGGGAGATGTGAGGGTGGAAGAGGATAAGATGGGGGCATTATTGTGGTTGTTGAGTGAAGCATCAAGTGGGGGTTGGTTCGTAGCAAAGGTGGATCAGATAATGGCAGGCTTGGCCTGTAATTTTAAGTTACGGGGGTTGTGGGATGTTACAAAAAAATGTTGTGGTTAGACAGGCTTTAACATTGTTCGTTAGGCCGAATGAAGACAATGTCCATCTAGTCCAGCCTGTCTAGCCTCCTGTTTTGTTGATCCAGAGGAAGGCAAAAAACCCCAAGAGCAAAAGCCAATTAACCCTTTTGGGGAAAAAATTCCTTCCCAACTCCCTAATGGCAATCAGACTGTTCCCTGGATCAACCCCTATCTGCCTGTATACCCGGATTAACAATTAACCTAAGATTTTGAAAGGTTTCAGAAAAGGAAAACAGTTAAAGGATACCGTAGGAGAAGGCTAATTTCATTTGCAATTTTGAAGCAATTGGGCAAGGCGTTGAAAACAGTTTTCCATAATGACTTGAAGGTGGCCCTATTTAAATTGGCTTTTTCATTGACATTTTTTTGGGCTTTTTGCATTTTTGAATTGGTGTACCCATGTTTGTAAGTGGGGGGTGGTTTAATGGAAGCAGATGTCATGGTATTGGGTGACAAAGTGGAAATTTGGTTGAAGCGATCTAAGAAATCAATTTGGGGAAAGGAAAGGATTATTTGGGGAGCAGTGCCAGGGGTAAAGATGTGATTAGTAAAATGCATGATTAGGTTAAAAGCGTGTTTTTTTATTGATAGGGGGGGTCCATTATTGAAACATTGTAATGGGTCTGTTTTATCCAAATTTCAATTTGGGGCTGTTTTGAAGAACTTTGAGAGTTTGGGGTTTGGAAAATGCTGGTTATTCTCCCCATTCCTTTAGGATTGCAGAGGCTGCTGAATGGAGTTTGAACCTGGCGGTGGTTCAAAAAATTGGTCGTTGGGAATCAAATAGATATCGGATTTATGTGAGGCCGGAAGGGTGGTTTAATGAACCGGAGTGAAGTCTTATTAAGGGGATAGTAACAAAATGGAGTTTGTTGGGTTATTAGGAATAGAAAACATTAGTGTTTTGTTTTTTGTTTTGACAGGTCAAGGCCCGGCGTTAATAGGGATCCTTGGACATTTGTTTGTCTTCTGTGCGGTGGAGCGTACAAAGATCAGACGGGAGGGCCGTCAGTTGGGTTTTTCTAGAATGGAGGCAATAATTTGTTGGATGGGTATAGGGGAATGATGTGGGGCAGAGTGTAGCCTGAAGTGACATCTTTTGTAGTGTTGGATGGAGCTCTGGACATCTTAGTGCTGCATGCTGGGGGCAACAATTTGGGTGGACGACCTGCGAGAGAGGGGCGCAGGGATATACAGCACGATTTCCAAAGATTGCACAAACTGTTTCCTGAAATGATCATTGTATGGTCAGAAATACTTCCCAGAAAGTCAAGGAGGATGACTAGGACTGCTGAAAAAATTAACAAAGTGCAAATCCAGATAAACGGACATATTTCAGGATTTGTGGCGCGGAATGGGGGAATAAACGTTTGTCATACTATTTTGGAAGTGGGTGATGAGGGTTTTTGGCTAAGGGATGGGGTTCATTTAAATGCAGTGGGGATTCACACGTGGACACTGGCAATACAAGAAGGGATAGAAAGGGTGCTGCAGTTGTGGGGGGCTGTGCAAAGTTAGGTGGTATGTCATGCTGGCTGTGGTGGGTGGGGGAGGCGGGTTTGTTATATTGAGTGGATGGAAGTTTTGGTGAGTAAGACTTCACACCCTGTTGGTTTATAGTAGTTGGGTCTGTTGCATGGGGGAAGGCCAGAGAAGGGATCCTGGGTGGCCTTGATCAATTTCTGATCAAGGTTTGGTTTTATGTGGAAAGCACCAGGCACTTATTTTTTTGGTTGTGTCTCCAAGGGCCTCCTCTCCTTAAGGCAAAAAGGTTAAAATGTTAATATGTAATGCTGTTTTGTTAAATAAAATGCCTGCTGTGGCAAAAAATATCCAACAAAAATGTTGGGCCTCAGTCTGTTGATTGAAGGTAACATGGGAAGGTGGTAAGCCTGGGGCGAGTCTAGCATACCAGGGTCATGGAGACACAGTGGTTCCCCATGTCCAAAGAAGCTCAGAGTGCAGATGTCGTCACCAAGGTGATGGCGTCTGTCTTCTAGGATGAAGATGGGACACTGCTTGCGGACGACCTTTCAAAAGGGTCTGTTATCACGTCTATGTATTACACAGCACTTCTGGATAAATTGGAGGAGGCATTAAAATCTAAAGGCCCTTTTAGACACCATGATTTAAGCTAAAACCCCCCCCCCAAAAAACAAAAAACGCTCAAAGACATCTTTTGAGCGATAATCGTTGTGTGTAACTGCACTGACATCGTGCAGTCTTCGTTAAGCCGTCGTTGATAGTTGTCTTTCAGTGTGCTGAAAGATCAGCGATCAGTTATCAGGAATTCACAGCAGGATACAGCCGATACTATTGTTTCAGCTGTATCCCGCTCCCTGAACACAGGCGGGGTATGAAGAACACAGCTGGACAGCTGTGTTCTTCATTCCCTGCTCGGAGCGCTTGGCTGTATAACAGCCAGGCGCTCCGAGCAGAGAACAGCTGGATGCAGAAGACAAGCGGCCCGGCTTGTCTTCTGCATCCCCCACTCGGAGTGCTCAGCTGTATAGCAGCCGGGTGCTCCGAGCAGAGAACAGCTGGATGCAGAAGACAAGCGGCCCGGCTTGTCTTCTGCATCCCCCACTCGAAGCACAAGGTGATCGCTGAATGTTTGAGCAATCTACTTGCCCTGTATAAAAAGCACACAACGATGATCGCTCAAAAAATAAATTGCTCAAAAGATTTTTTTGAGCGATAATCGTTGAGTCTAAGCTTTAAAGGTGTGAAAAGTTGAGCCGAGGTGTTGCGTTCTTGCATGGCAATGGCTCACCCCACACAGCAATCATCACCCAGAGCAAACTGGCTGATCCAGGCTTCGAGGTGCTGGATCCTTTCGGCCCCATCGGACGATCATCTGTTTTCTAATTTGAACAAACACCTCAAAGGAACCAAATTTACCTCCATTTTTGATGCAACGGCTGCGGCTGTAAACTGGTTTTCAAAGGAATTCTATCTGGATGGGTTGAGGAACTTGTAACCCCGCAGTCAGAAGAGCATCGATGTCCAAGGGGGCCGTGCAGAATAAATGGGACATTGTTTTATGTCAATTTTTTGTGGTCAGAGCCGAGGACTCATCAGCGCCCCCTTGTATCTTTGGGGTAGCTGCAACATTAGACATTTAACATCCTACTTCCTTGCTCCATGTTGTCTCTGACGGCGGCCCAGGATGTAATATAATTTAGATGGGCAGTCTTGCTGGACAAGTCGTACCCCATAATGTGATCTAGTGACCATTTTGGGGTACATATGATTATGATTCACTTTGAACAATTTTTGGGGGTGGAAAGGGAAAAAACGCAATAAACCTGCCATCTTTTGTGGGATTCTTAATATTTGATACGCAGCAAAAAAGAAAAAGGTTATTTTTAGTCTAATTGTTGTTCCAGTTGCAGCGATAGGAAAGTATTATTGCTGAATGCGACCAACTGAAAGGCACGCCATTAGGCCACGCCTCTGGCATAGTAACCTATCGGCAGTCTGTGGTCATACCCCACGGCACCTGATGGGTTAATAGAGGCACTCACTCTCTCTGACGGACGACTAGGGTGCAGCTGTTGCATCTATGGGGTCCAACATCCCGGTTCAGCGTTTCCTCTGATCCTCGGTGCTTGGGCCGTAGTTACATGGCTGAGAAAAACGTGCAAGCTCTGTGCGAATGCGCGGCGCATTGTAATTACCCATAACGACTTAACGCGACAACACAAGACGGAAATACTGAAGCAGGTCTTATTCTCATGTGATTCGCGTGTGAGATTAGGACTTGCAGGGCGCGACGTCTCGCACATCGCACAGCACACGGACGCCATGTGAGATGCGCCTGAGAACCTCGAGCACAACCTGCTTTCAGCCATGTAAATACAGCTTCATGCGGATGAATGGGTCTGATTTTGGTGCATGAAGAACAGACCAGTTTTAGCCCACGTTGCGTCCGTTTGCCTCGTGTGCGCCCGTTCTTTACTTCTGTGCGACATCCGTTTTTTTCTCACTTGTAAGAGATGATCCGGGAGCAACCGAGTGGACAAGAATATAATCCGGATACACTCGCCCAGGGGCGTAGCTATAGGGGATGCAGCTGCACCGGGGCCCCGAAGCCTTAGGGGGCCCATAAGGCTTCTCCTCTCCATATTGGAAGCCCAGTACTATGAATAAAGCATTATAGTTGGGGCCCTGTTACAGGTTTTGCATTGGGGCCCAGAAGCTTCAAGCTACGCCTCTGCACTCACCAATTATTTTGCGCACCCATTGGCTGGAATCAATGACTGACCGCCAAGAAATCAGATCCGACCGTCAGTCTGTGCGAAAGAAACAAGACGCATTCACTATAACGGATCAGAGCGCGGTCGGACGTGTACATCTGTAGATCAGCCTACGTGCGGCACCATCACAGCGCTTTACGGGTGCGTTCACACATCGCTGCCGCAGAGCGTCCACATCCAACCTGCGCCAATCAGATTATATTCAC
Organism: Eleutherodactylus coqui; assembly: GCF_035609145.1. Taxonomy (NCBI): domain Eukaryota; kingdom Metazoa; phylum Chordata; class Amphibia; order Anura; family Eleutherodactylidae; genus Eleutherodactylus; species Eleutherodactylus coqui. The sequence goes on along the minus strand of NC_089840.1, from coordinate 7,251,400 downwards.
ACAGAGGGATTTACTGCCGGATTTTCGGACCGAAAAAAATTCAATCTGAAATTGCACGGAAATAGAAGACATTGATGTGTGGGGATGATCAGCTGCGTCTTATAATCATCACACAGCACGCAGCGGACATCACACAGCATGCGATGCCTTTAAGGTCCCATTCAAATCAATGTGCGATGCGTTCCGAGGAAAGCGAAAAAAAACAAGACACGCAGCGATTTTTTGCCTCCCAGCATCGCTCGTGTGTATGACTCCATTCAAAACAATGGCGTTCTTATTCGCACAAGTTTCGCGCCCGTGTTGCCCCTTATAGCGCCCCGTATCGTCCATCGGAGGCCGAGGATGCACTTATAATACAGAAGAGGAAATTCAAGGATCTTTAGACTCAAACACAGCAAGGAAAATGTAATAATGCTGAGAACCAGACAGCCCACCTGATCCGGACGCACAGAAGCCGCGGCGGCAGCGAGGGCGAACAACAGCGATTCTCTGCAGATGAAGCTCAGAACCAGCATGGCGGCCGTCTGCGGGCGATGACTGTCAGCAGAATATGTAGGATGGAATCTCCTTCCCAGTGTGTGCAGCTCCATCCTAGCAGCGGTCTGCCGGTGACTAGCTGCACCTGTCCTCCTCCCACACCGAGCTGCAGCTTCCTTCCTCTTCACCGGCTTGGGCTTTCAGTCATAGACTTCAAGGGAGGCCAAAATCCACAACATGAGCTGCGGATTCCGAGAACAGCGGATTCAGAAATTACACAGATAATCCGCAGTAAGACGCGCAACGACTCACGGTGGATTTATTTACCCACAGCAACCCTGCAGCGCGCGCGCCCCACGTGACATCGGCCTCACGGCGGGTCCGTGCGGCGTTTGTGGAAAATGCCATTTTCTGTGCCAGAAGTGGATCCAGTGGGAGGGAGAAGTAAACATTCCTCCTTCAGGGCGCTGCAGACGGGTGAACAAACCACAGAGGATAGTACCGACTGATTTCAATGGGTTCCTCACATTCAGCATTTTTGCGCTATATTTTCGCACGTGTGAAAATATACTCAATAGGCTCTATTTTTGTGCGCAGCGGAGGCACCATGGGAGGCTATAGGGGAGGCTATAGGGGAGCACAACTGCACACTGAACTGGGCAATTTTGCAGTGTTAATCAATAACACTGGGGACTAATTAGGCTGCCCAGCCACTTAAATCACGGTGTGTGTGTGTCCCGCGCCAATGCGAACGGTATCGGCAGCGTAGAAAAGTACAGTAGAACAAACCTGCGAAAGCACATGATAGCGCTCCCTGCACAGCGCAATCCTGTCACGCTCCAGAAGCGCCGGAATATTAGCCGCAGGCGTATATATGTAGGCAGCACATGACAGGGTTAACGGGGAGGCTAGGGGTTAACAGTAGTGCAGAGGTGTGGGGGGGGGTGAGAATAGGGAGGGGGGAGCAGTTAGAAAGTGCGGGAAAAGCAGGAGGAGGAGTTTCAGTCGGCAGCAGAAGGAAGAAGGAGCAGAAGAGAAGAAGACGGAGACAGCGAGGAAGTAGAGAGAAGAAATCGTGAGTAAAGAAGAGTGAAGACGGCTGGAAGCACCGAAGAGCCCGAAGAGGAGCGTCTGGAAGAGCCCAGAAGACGATTTACCGGTATGGACGGCGTCATGGAGAGGATCCGGGCAGCGGTGGAGGAGCGGGGCTTAGACTGGCTGGTGAGCTTACTGGATGCAGGGGCCCCTGGCCCGGAGCACGTGGGAGCGGGTCCGGCGCAGGCTGCGGGAGCGGAGGAAGCGGCGCCCGTTCTATCAGCTGCAGCGCCGGGCAGAGGAAGAGGACGGAGCCCGGCTGCTGCTGGGAGCCGGGTGACGGAAGCAGCAGCGGGACGAAGCCCAGGGACAGTGCATGGCCGCAATGCCTCAGCGGTGGGGAGGCGCGGGACACAGGCAGTAGAGAGGAGAGAGCCGAGGCCACGGAGGGCTCGCGCCCCAGCGCGGCTGAGCCCTGAGTTAACCCCTCAGCGTCGGCGCCGCATTGAGAGTCCCTCACGGGCCCCTCCGGGCCGGCTCCCAGTTTCCAATTTAGCAGGTGGGGAGCGCGGGCCCGGGAGGAATCTCACCAGGCGGGTCGGTGCAGCGTCTGGCTCCAGGTCCCGTGCCGCCAGGGGGGCGGGGCCTGGCACCGGACCGTCGGCGGAGAGATCTGGAGCAGCGTGGGGCCGCTCGCCGGGAGAGGTGGTGGTCGGCGAGCAGCCTCACAGTTTTCTTTCAGTCCTACAGGACACGCGGCCCGCGGGAGCCAGTTCGAGCAGCAGAGGAGCGGCTGCGACTCCGGTGGCGCGACTGCAGCCAGATGAGGACCTCGAGTGCCAGCGCGGATCACCGTCTGACGAGGACTCGGATCCGCTGGAGGGAGGTTCGGCGGCTGGTGGGACTACAGCCCCTACGCAGCCAGGTGAGCGAACACACGGGGACACACATATCGCAGTTAGCCGCGTTGCGCAAGCGGCAGATAGTGTGGGGGGGCGCACAGGGGGCGGGGGGGCGTCGGTAGGCACGCAGGGCGCAGCGAGCGAGTTGGGGTTAATGTTAGGGGGATTATTGGAGCTTTGGCGCAAGCAACAGTCGGGGCCAGGGCCGTCGCCGGTATCCGCCTGGACTTTACCGTCCAATGCGGTGAGTGGTCGCGATAGCGACACGGGGGGAGTTGGGACGGGATCGTCGGTGGGGCAGCAAGCAGCGCCTGTCACGGTAGGCGTTCAGACAGAAAAGGAAGGGGACAGGATTCGCCTTGATGACAGAGCGAAGGGGGAGGTATATGTTTGCTTTGAAGGCCCCCTAGGTGCGCACTTGAAAAAGGAGGTTAGAGAAAAGATCTGGCGCGACGAGTACGTCGAGATCTTTTCCCTTCTCCCTTTAGAAAAATTTAATTTGGATAAAGGGAAAAGGACGGAATACAAGAAGGAGGAGGAAGAGAAACGTCGGTGGCGACTGATTCCACAGACTTTCTCTAATTGGATGCAAGCTTTCGCTATTCTGGCTAGCGTTATAGGGGAAAAGGCGCCGGAGAATTGTTCCGGCCTCTTTTGTTACCTCGACGCGATAGGGGAGGCGTATAGGGTGTATGGGGGACAGACGTGGCTTAGGTATGACGAGCAGTTTCGTCAAAGAAAAGCGATCCGACCGTCTATTCGGTGGGATCAGAAAGACATAGGGCTGTGGTTGAGGGTAATGGCCCCAGTTAGGTTCGGGCAGCCCTTTCAGGGAGGGGCCGGGACGAGTAGCTCGGCCACCGGTTCCCAGGGAGGAAGTCAGGGCGGACAGTCGGGGAGTCATAGGCTCGGATTGTGTTGGCAGTTTAACGACGGCCAATGCAAATTCGGAAATAGCTGCAGGTTCAAGCACGTTTGCTCCCTGTGTAACGCTACATCACACGGAGCAGCAAAGTGCTTTAAGAAAGGAAAAGGAAAGTTTTTCGGGGCAGCTGGAAAAAGGGATGACACCAGTGAAACTGGCAAAGATGGTGCCGTTTCTAAATAGGTACCCCGACCGAGAGAAGGCCATTTTATTATTAGTAGGTTTTAGGGATGGTTTTAAAATTCCCGCCCCAGTTCATAGGGTTCCTGTTACTACAAAAAATTTACCGTCGGCGCTCCGGTATTCGGCGGTGGTAACAGAGAAATTGCGTAAGGAGGTTCAGTTAGGACGGATGGCGGGGCCGTTTAGCTCCCCTCCGGTTACGGAGTTTGTAGTTTCTCCGCTTGGAGTAGTTCCTAAAAAAGAGCCAAACAAGTTCAGGCTCATACATCACTTGTCCTACCCGAAAGGGGCGTCAGTGAACGACGGTATTGACCCGGAAATTTGTTCCGTGGTGTATACCTCTTTTGACGCCGCTACGAAATGGGTGCGCAAGTACGGGCAGGGGGCTAGGTTGGCTAAAGTGGACATTGAGTCCGCTTTTAGGTTACTCCCAGTGGCCCCAGAAAGTATTCGTTTGTTAGGCTGTTTTTGGGAAGGAAGTTACTTCGCGGATAGGTGTCTACCCATGGGCTGTTCTATTTCGTGCGCTTATTTTGAAGCGTTCAGCTCATTTTTAGAATGGGTAGTTAGGGATTGCACAGGGATTAGGTCGGTGATCCATTATTTGGATGACTTCCTATGCATAGGTCCGGCAAGTTCGCCAATTTGCGCAAACTTGCTGGGGTCCCTTCAATGGGTTACCGGTCAGTTCGGGGTGCCTTTGGCACCAGATAAGACCGAAGGGCCCACAACATGTTTGAAGTTTCTGGGCATTACCATTGACACTGAGGCAATGGAATGCAGGTTGCCCGAGGACAAAGTGGCGGAATTAAAGGCTGAAGTCAACAGGGCAAGGGTTGTCACAAAAGTTACGTTAAGAGAGCTGCAATCGTTGTTAGGCAAGCTCAATTTCGCCTGTCGCATTATGCCGATGGGTCGGATTTTCAGTAGGAGATTAGCATCAGCCACAGCAGGGGTTCGGTTACCCCACCATTTTATACGGCTGGGCAAAGGCCACAAGAAGGACCTGGCAGTATGGGCGGCGTTTTTAGAAAATTATAACGGAAGGTCAGTGATGATGGAGGAGGTGGTGGACAATTTCGATCTGGAATTGTTCACTGACGCCGCAGGTAGTTCGGGTTTTGGAGCATACTTCCAAGGCCGGTGGTGCGCGTCAGGGTGGCCGAGCGAATGGTTTTCATCGGGTTTGGTAAAAAACCTGGTGCTGCTAGAGCTATTCCCCATAATAGTAGCTGTTGAGCTATGGGGAGCTCAGTTTAGAGATAAAAGGGTGCGCTTTCACTGCGACAACCTGGGGGTGGTGCAGGCAATAAACAGATTGTCTGCATCATCCCCCCCAGTGGTAGCATTATTGCGCCACCTGGTGCTGCAGGCGTTGTCGCTGAATGCTTGGATTGGGGCGGTACACGTGCCAGGGGTAAGCAACTCAATAGCGGATGCTCTTTCTCGCTTTCAGTGGGAGCGATTCCGACGGTTGGCCCCAGGAGCAGAAGAAGAGGGGGTGTCTTGCCCGAGACACATATGGAGCGTGGTCAGCGAGCAGTGAGGCACCTGATTGGTGCCTCCTTGGCTCGGAACACATGGGCGGCTTACAAGGCAGCATGGGTAGAATGGGAGGAGTGGTTGAAGCAGTGGGGCAATGTACGGACGGACGAGGACGCAACAGGGGCGTTGTTGGGGTGGCTGGCAAAAAGCGCGGAGGCTGGTTTGTCGGTGGCTGCAGTTAACAAGTTTATGGGGGGGGTGGCGTTTGGCGCTAAGTTGAGGGGTGTAACAGATGTAACGAAGAACTTTGTAGTGAGGCAGGCGCTCAAAGGTTTTAGAAAGGGGCGGGGTAGTCCGGATACGCGTCGCCCGGTTTCGTTTGATTTACTACAAAAATTGGGGTTCGCGTTGCAGGAGGTTTGTGGGAACGGGTTCGAGTATTCTCTTTTTAGGTTCGCTTTTTCGTTAGCCTTTTTCGGGGCGTTACGGGTGGGGGAATTGGTTTCCCCAAGCAAAAAGATAGCGGGGGGGTTGAGAGCCGAGGACACTAGAGTTGTAAAGGGACGTTTAGAAATAGTCATTCGGCGTTCTAAGACGGATCAGGTCGGAAGGGGTTGTCGGGTGTCGCTGGGGAGTATTCCAGGGGAAAACATGTGCCCGGTTAGTTGTTGGGAGAACTACTGTTCTCTAGCAGGGGCCAGGGTAGGGCCCCTGTTACAGCATCAGGACGGTCATTATTTATCAAGGTTCCAGTTTGAGGCGGTGTTTAAAAGAGCGATAGCTGTTCTGGGACTGGATGGGTCAGGTTTTGGAACGCATTCGTTTAGAATAGGGGCGGCGACAGAGGCGGCAGCGAGGGGTATGGATAGTCAGGCGGTGATGGGAATCGGTCGGTGGAAGTCAGAGAGGTTCAGACGGTATATTAGACCACATTTGCTGTAAGGGCGGGTAGGGGGCACATGGTGGGGGCGTTATTTACGGTTAGTTTTTGTTCTTTTTTGTTACAGATCCGCGTGCTGCACTCGTGTGGATAATGGGCCACTCGTATGTTTTTTGGGGGGGGGAGAGGGCGAAGGTTAGGCCTAATGGGAGGCAACTTAGACTGAGTAAGGATGCGGCGGTACTTCGCTGGATAGGAGTGCGGGGCATGGCCTGGTCGCGGGTCTTGCAGGATGTACAGCGCCTAGTCTCCCTGGACAGGACGCCCGACATTCTAGTATTGCACGTCGGGGGCAACGACTTGGGGCGTAGACCGTTCAGGGAACTAGGCAGAGATATACGGTACGATATGCTTCGGTTATTGCAGATGTACCGGGGCTTGACCTTGGTCTGGTCCGAGATGGTCCCTCGTAAGGTTTGGCGGAATGTGCGTTCGGTGCGCGGCATAGATAAGGCAAGGATCAAAGTGAATCGTGAGGTGTCTCGTTTCGTGGTGCGGAATGGAGGAGTCGCCGTGCGGCATATTGATCTTGAGAAAGGGGCGGGAAATTATTGGAGAGGCGACGGGGTCCATCTCAACGAGATTGGGACAGATCTTTGGTTAGAGGGCATACAGGAGGGGATAGAGCGCGCATTGGTTCTGTGGGGGGCTGCGCAGGCATGAGGTGGTCATGCCATGCTGGCTGTGGCAGTTGGAGGGGGGGTGGAGTTCTCGGAGCCAGTTAGGATGCGGGGCGAGGGGGGGGGAGAGCGGAGGGCCGATGGCTGCCTGTCCCCCCTTCCCGCCCCATTGTTGATTTACAGTGTGCGGTAGGTCTGTCGCCTCCCGGCTCTGTCAGGCCGTAGTCCCTGCGGAGACCAGTCGGCTGGCCTAGGAAAGGCTAGCGGGTCTCTGAGTCGGGAGGTTGGCGACTAGGGGCAACCGTGTGTGTGTTGCCTCCCGAGTCGGCGGTCTCGCGACGGGAGGGCGGTAGCGGGAGGGATCTTCGGTCTCCCGAGTCGGATAGTGCGAGGGCGACGGGAGGCAGTACGGAAGATCCTTTTCCCTGTAGTGAGGCGACAGAGGGGGTTTGTAGGCTCCGGGGACTTCCCCCTTTTTGGTGGGTTGTCTATTATTGTGTTTTTTACCCATTGTTAAACTTAAGGTTAAATAAATGGCCGCTGTGGCCAAAAATTATCCAAACTAGAAGTAGTAGCGTATTGTTTTGGTGGGTTACAAGGAAGTGGGGGGATAGGTCACAGAGGCTCACTCCGTGATACCCGCGTCATGTGAACGTATACGCGTCCGGCCCTCTGCTGCAGGAGCCTTCAGACTGCGTGCACGGGGGGTATGATAGCGGGGCGGTACGATGTCGCACTCTTAACTTGCTCTTCCGGGTGCGAACACGATGCATGTCTGCTTACAAACGTATCACGGCCGTTGTACCCGCGGTCTTCACGTGCGTAAAAAATCACAGGCGCTCCCAATAGTTTCCATGATGAACATCACATCGCGCTCCTATGGAATTCGCACGGCAAAGGCAATGCAATTTATTAAAAGGCCCCTCAAAACCGTCGCTGCGGGGAAGTCGGATCGCGCAGCTTCTCCCATTGCGTTGAACTGGCGTCGTGACGCAGCGCATGCACCGAGCTGTGAGAGCAATGGGCGATGCAGGAAATAATCGCTCATGTGTCTGACCTCGTTCAAAAGAATGGGGTTCGTATTCGTGTGAGCTTTGGGCTTCTAGTAACGCACACGTCTCGCGCCATTTTCTCAGCCGCGTGAAATCAGCCTAAACTATTCCGCTGACAAATCTGATATCACTTGTGCAAAGCCAAGGAAACCCTGAAACCACGACGTGCCGGGAGGACTGGGTGACCGCGGGTCAGGCTCAGATCTGTGCCAGAGATTCCGTTATGGGGGCAGGAACACGGGACCCCCGGACGGGACCCCCATCTCATAACAGACCCAAACCGTGCCGGACTGACCCGCTGACTGTAATGGGTCCAGTAGGTTTACATCCAGCATTTCCTGCAGGGTCTGCGCTGGAGCCGCCTAACAGATGCGGGCGCGAATAGAGCCTTAGACACAATGCTGTGAAAGACAGAGAGGTGCGAGCGGTCCTGCAGGTAACGGAGTCCGGCCACTAGGTGGAGCCAGCCGCTGTCCGACTCTTCTCAGCGGTGTAAACTTTACCTTTTGTGAGGAAATATTCTGTAATCTGCACAATAAAACACTTTTTTAAAATGATATAACTTTGCATCTCCGCATTTAGACTCCCATGAGGGCTTATTGACACGAGAATATATCGGCCGGCCGTGAAAGAGCGTGTAAATAAGCCCTAACACTATTTTCCCGTGGGCGGAGCTCTGTGAGGGCTTGTTTTTTTTTTGCGTGATGAGACGTAGTTTTTATTGGCATCATTTTGGGGTTCATGAGGCTTTTTCTGATCACTTTTATAAAATATTTTAGGTAACAAAAAAAAGCATTTCGGCTTTTTAATATTTTTTTTCCGTTTTTTTTAACAGTGTGTTCAGTCTATGGTACGGATCACTACAGACGCGGCGATAGCACGAGCGCTTAGTTTTTTTTTCCATTTGTTTCCCCCTTTTTATTTTTTTACAGTGTTTTCTGACCCTGTGGACCCGCTGTCGGCTTTAACATGTTTTGGATTGTGAATGTTTTTGAATTGCAGGATTTAACTTTTGTATTTCCAGGGTTAAATTCTGCAGCGTTCCCGGCCGGTGTGAAGCTGCCCTAGACATACCGCTGGTACTTTTCACGGTGCGCTCTGAGCCCTGATATTGGCGTTTTCAGTGGCACGCAGAGTATACTAGCTGACACCGGTCCGGACTCTCCCCTTCTTGCTTGTCACCCCCCCTCCGCCCATGCCATATGAGTCCCGTGTTCGGCTTACTGGGTGACTGGCATACATGGAGGTGCAGGAGGTTAAGCATACCTTTCTTCGCAGTATGGTCTGAGCCCTGAAATTTGTGTCCTTGCGTGGCATGCGGTATGCAAATTGTATGCAAGCTGAGACTGGTTGAGTTCTCCACTCCTGTGCCAACCAGTCATTGGCATACACGGTGACTACAGCTCATTAGTATAACCCTGTTTGGGGGGGTGACGGGTATATGTATATTGACCCTTCCCAACAGGCCCTGGCACTGACCCACATGGCACACAGAGACCTGGCACCTTCACTAATTGCAAGAATGGGTGTAATAGTGAGTTTTCTCCAGTCAGCGCCTCCTCTCAGGATAGAGCGACTAACATCTCTTCCTGAGGACTACCCATGCATTTATACGAATTATACAGAGAAAACCGTAGGATACCATACATTATAAAACCGTAGTTAGAGATACAATCGATGCGTGTATACGTTACAATGAATGATATGGTACTTAATAAGTAGTCCAAATAGTCCTGTAAAAAGGTGACTATATACCCGGGTATATGCATATACAGATGTGCATGGAGTCCCATGCATGATACCCCAGACGTCAGAAGGATGAAGAGTCACAATGCAGAGACTCCTGTAGCTGGTAGTAGATGCCGGACCCCACAGCAGGTCAGGAGAGAGAAGAGGGGGAGAAGGACGAGGAGCTTCTGTATCCGACCATCACCACACAGGAAGCCGGATGCTGAAGACAAACCTAACCACACCGTACTGTTCCCTCTTCTCCATCTATTCTATCACCGTGACCGGACCTCTACTCTCCCTGTGGGCCAGCGGTCACCTAACCTGACACTGTTCCTAAACTGAACACCAGTCCCTGTCTATAACTCTAATTAAAGTAAGTCTCACTTCAGTAACGGGAAAAATTTTCGAGGGGATTCTGAGAGACGCCATCGATGAGCACCTCAAGGAGATTAAGGGAATAACTCCTCACCAGCATGGATTCATGAAGGGTCGCTCATGTCAGACTAATCTGATCAGTTTCTACGATGAAGTAAGCTCTAAGCTGGACCAGGGAGAATCTATTGATCTCGTATATCTGGACTTCTCTAAAGCGTTTGACACCGTGCCACATAATAGGCTAATATACAAAATGAGGCAGCTCGGACTGGGCGAAAACGTGTGTAAGTGGGTAAAAAATTGGCTCAACGATAGAAAGCAGAGGGTGGTAATAAATGGTTCCTACTCTGATTGGACCACAGTCGCTAGCGGGGTGCCACAGGGTTCAGTACTAGGCCCCACTCTGTTCAATATATTTATCAACGACCTGATAGAGGGGCTGCACAGCAAAATATCAATATTTGCAGATGACACAAAATTATACAAGGTAATTAATGCAACGGAGGACAATGTGCGGCTACAAACGGACCTGGATAAGCTGGGGGCTTGGGCAGGAAAATGGCAAATGAAGTTCAATGACTATGCACATGGGCAGGAGAAACGGATGTCACCAATATTCACTTAATGGGGTACCACTAGGGAAAAGTGATATGGAAAAGGATCTGGGGGTATTAGTGGATAATAGACTAAACTGGAGTAACCAATGCCAGTCAGCTGCTGCAAAGGCAAATAAAGTCTTGGGGTGCATTAAAAGAGGTATAGGGGCGAAGGACGAGAACATTATCCTCCCACTATATAAGGCACTTGTCAGGCCTCACATGGAATACTGCGTACAATTCTGGACACCGGTGCTCAGGAAAGATGTTACAGTGCTTGAGGGGGACCAAAGAAGGGCAACTAAACTAATACATGGAATGACAGGACTGGAATACCCAGAGAGGCTATCCAAATTGGGACTATTTACTCTAGAAAAAAGAAGGTTAAGAGGCGACCAAATAACTATGTATAAGTACTAGATGGACATTGTCTTCATTCGGCCTTACATACTATGTTACTATGTTACTATGTAGTATAATGATCACACTGCGGCTATTAATTATCCACATATGATTAGGAATTAGCAATCAGCAAACCACCATGCATAAAGCCGAGAGGAATCAAGCAGTAACAGCGATGCAGCAGAATCGGCACCCCAGCTCTGCACAGGGAGGCTGACGGTAATTAGACAGTAAGTAGCTGCTTCTTCACTATAGGTTAGATTCAGCCCAACTATATAGCTAGTGTGCTGCTGCTGTTACCGACTAGATCCCGGCTAAGGTGAAGCAGCTCTCTGATATGTAGAGGTGATATCTGACAATCTGCCCGCAGCAGCTCCCCTCTAGACTCCCATGTGCTGTGGAACTCAATGTATCAACAACCCCCCCCTCCTTTTATAACAACCGCCATTTACATATAGGGGGTTTCCTCATCACTCTCCAGGGACAGGACTAACATCCAGCCCTGGGGGTGTTGGGCGGATATACTACACATACTTTTAAACCAATATAACAGCAATTTCCTACATTAGTCAGGACGGAAGCAGGGGGAGAACAGTCTCGGCTTGTGGACCGCCTTTTGGACACTTCACACTAAATTTGCATACTGCTGTAAAAACTCCAATTTTTGGGCCTCGGGCACCTTGTGAAACCCCTCAGGTGTGCTCAGGGCAGCGTTTCCCAACTCCAGTCCGCAGGGACCCCAACAGGTCGTGTTCTCAGGATATCATATAGTAATGGCAACCTGTGACGATATCTGAGGACCGACCATAATTACATCATATGTGCAATACTGAGGACATCCAGACAACCTGACCTGCTGGGGCCCCGGGGCCCGGAGCTGGGAACCACTGGCTCAGGGTTGCTTACAGGGCCGTCTATCACTCGGGTAATTATTGAGACGGGTGGTTTTATTCTGATTTGATCCTCTTGTTTTCGTGTCTGACCCTGAAAGCTACAGACAAGGGGATGTGTAGCTGCTACATAACCCCTTCCTGCCCCTTTAATCGTACAGCGCCGCCAACTGGGGCTTAGAGGGTTTTCTCACTAAAGATATTTGTCCCTGATGCACATGAGGTGCCGGGTGGTCTGACCGCTGTAACCCCCAGTAATACTGAGATCTGTTCACCCCTTGTGAGTGCAGCGGTGATGCTCATGGGGTGCCGGGGGGGGGGGGGGATTCCGACCGCTGTAACCCCCAGTAATACTGAGATCTGCTCACCCCTTGTGAGTGCAGCGGTGATGCTCATGGGGTGCCGGGGGGTCCGACCGCTGTAACCCCCAGCCATAGTGAGATCTGCTCGCCCCCTTGTGAGTGCAGCGGTGATGCTCATGGGGTGCCGGGTGGTCCGACCGCTGTAACCCCCAGTAATACTGAGATCTGCTCACCCCTTGTGAGTGCAGCGGTGATGCTCATGGGGTGCCGGGGGGTCCGACCGCTGTAACCCCCATCAATACTGAGATCTGCTCGCCCCTTTGTGAGTGCAGTGGTGATGCTCATGGAGTGCCGGGGGGTCCGACCGCTGTAACCCCCAGCCATAGTGAGATCTGCTCGCCCCCTTGTGAGTGCAGCGGTGATGCTCATGGGGTGCCGGGTGGTCCGACCGCTGTAACCCCCAGTAATACTGAGATCTGCTCACCCCCTTTGTGAGTGCAGCGGTGATGCTCATGGGGTGCCGGGGGGGGGGGGGGGGGGGGGATTCCGACCGCTGTAACCCCCAGTAATACTGAGATCTGCTCACCCCCTTTGTGAGTGCAGCGGTGATGCTCATGGGGTGCCGGGTGGTCCGACCGCTGTAACCCCCAGTAATACTGAGATCTGCTCACCCCCTTTGTGAGTGCAGCGGTGATGCTTGGGCATAAACAGATCTCCATTCACTTCGGTGAGACAGGTGAAGATCGATGCAGCAATCTTCCTCCCTCCCACAGAAGTGCATGGAGTGGTGGGCACAGAGAAGTACCCCTGCTCCATTCACATGGGGCATGCATGTGTGCCGATTTCAGCACCGCTGGAGGTCCCTGCAATCAGATATTTATAACCTATTCTGGGCACAGAGGACCGATGTCCTTAGTAGGAGACCCCATTGATGACCCGCGCTGTACATTTATGTGATCGCACAGAGCAGTTGTACAGATGTGCCAACCTTTGGGAAGGAAGTAGGGGAGATTCAGAACAGTGTTGTACAAAGTGGCGCACTGTGCGTTCCATGCAGGATTTTCACCTGTATGGTCTGTTCAGTCATATAAGACATGCTGCCAACCTGCAGGATTTAGATCACTAATAATACACATGACCCCCCTTTATGACACCCCAAAGTGAATACTGACCCCCAAAACAAACACAGACCAAACGCCCTAAATACAGACCACACACCAGATGCCTTAGATGTAGTTCCTACCGTAGATGGGCAGAATTAATACAGACCCCCTGTGCCAGTCACTACACCGATACCTCCACCCTATACCAGTCACTACACCGATACCTCCACCCTATAACAGTCACTACACCGATACCTCCACCCTATAACAGTCACTACACCGATACCTCCACCCTATACCAGATACTACACCGATACCTCCACCCTATAACAGTTACTACACTGAAACCTCCAAACTGTACCAGTTACTACACTGATCAGCACCCTGTACCAGTCCCTACACCAATGCTGCCACCCTATACCAGTCACTACACTGAAACCTCCAAATTGCACCAGTTACTACACTGATGCCTCCACCCTGTACCAGTCACTACACCAATGATGCCACCCTGTGCCAGTTACTACACTGATGCCTCCACCCTGTACCAGTTACTACACTGATACCTCCACCCTATACCAGTCACTACACTGAAACCTCCAAACTGTACCAGTCACTACACCAATGATGCCACCCTGTATCAGTCACTACACTAATGCCACCACCCTGTGCCAGTCACTGCACTAATGCCTCCACACTGTGCCAGTCACTACACTCGTACCTCCACACTGTGCCAGTTACTACACCGATACCTCCACACTGTGCCAATTACTACATCGATACCTCCACCCTGTACCAGTCACTACACTGATGCCTCCATTCTGTGCCAGGTACTACACTGATGACCCCACCCTGAACTAGTCACCACACTGATGCCGCCACCCTGTGCCAATCACTAAACTGTTGCCTCCATCCTGTGCCAGTCACTGCAATGATGCCTTCACCCTGTGCCAGTCACTGCACTGATGCCTCCACCTTGTGCCAGTCACTACACCAATGCCTCAACCCTGTGCCAGTCACTACACTGATGCCTTTGCACTGTACCAGTCACTGCACTGAAGACTCCACTCTGAGCCAGTCACTGCAACAATGCCGTCACCCAGTGCTAGTCACTACACCGATACCTCCACCCTATACCAGTTACTACACTAATGCCTCCACCCTGTACCAGTCACTATACTGATACATCTACACTGTGCCAGTCTCTACACTGATACCAGCACCCTGTACCAGTTTCTACACTTATGCTTCCATCATGTGCCAGTCATTACACTCATGCCTGCACCCTGTACCAGTCACTACACCAATGACACCACCCTGTGCCAGTCCCTACACTCATGCCTCCACCCTGTACCAGTAACTACACTGATGCCTCTACCCTGTGCCAGTTACTACAATTAAAAACCTCCACCTTGTGCCTGTCACTACACCAGTGCCACCACCTTGTGCCAGTCACTACACTAGTGCCTCTACCCTGTGCCAGTTACTACACTGATGCCCCCTCTACTCGGTGCCAATCACTACACTGATGCCACCACCACGAGCCAGTCACTACACTGATAACTTTACCCTGTACCAGTAACTACACTGATGCCTCCACCCTGTGCCAGTCATTGCACTGATGTCTCCACTCTGTGCCAGTCACTACACTGACTGCCCGTCAAATACAGAATGCAATTTTCACTCCTCACTCTCATCCATAAACCTCTCTGCAGTGCTGCACGGCCCTGTATCTCCTCCTGCATCTACCGCCCTACCCTGCTCTCCGCTCTGCTAAAGACCTCAGACTAAAATCGTTTCTAATCCGGATCTCCCTCTCCCACTTGAACGTCTTTTCTGAGCTGCACTAGTTCTCTGGAATGAGCTACCACAGACAATGAGGTGAATTCTGAAGTCCCACATCTTCAAGCGAGCCCTAAATGGGAGGCCTACCATATGCCATAATCTAAACTTTTTTCCATCTACCCCTCTTCTAGACTCCCCCTTGGAAACCCGAGCCCCTTCTTCCAACTTTACCCCCCCTACACCCCACTGAACCTCTTACCTGTGTATACATGAACAAGGCTGGTGATCGCCTCACACAGCTTTATGTATAAATGTATAGTGTCCTTCCTATAGTCTGAGATCTCTTGTGACCAGCGCCCTCACCCTGTTGTTCAAGATGTACATCAATTTAATACTAGATGTTAAGACTTATTTTGGTTAGGTTTACCCCATTTGTATGTTGGCTCAATACAAATAAAGATGATTATTATATTAATCTATACAGACCTCGGACCAGACCCCCATTTATAAAGACCTGAGTCCAATCCCCCCTCCCGGATTTATACAGACCCCAAACAAGCCTTTTAACCTATAAAGACACCAGACTCCCCCTATATACAGATCTTAATACCAGACGCCCCATTTATAAAGACCCTTAACCAGAACCCTCAATTTAAACAGACCCCAGGCCAGTCCTGCACTTAAAGGGAAGCTGTCACCGGCTATGAGCACCATTATCAAGGTTATGGTGCTGGTAGATCAGGTTCCCAGGAACAGGAGGAGAAAGTTTTTTAAACTAACCCACCTTCTGTTGCCTACTCTGTCAGCCTGGAAATTCAGGACGTGGACCGTACAGTCAACTAAAAGCTGCAGACTGTGTGCATGCACTCCCATAGAGCTCAATGGGAGTGTGCATGCACAGCCTGGAGCTTTGAGTCCACTGCACGGTTCATGTGTTAACTTTCGGGGCTGGACTCCTAGTAGTCTGCACAGCACTATTTATTCCTTTTCTCTTCCCTTTCTTAAAGCAATGGGATGAACCTTGGGATGCACCATAGCAGTGAGAGAAAACGTGTTTAAATTTGCAGTTGGCTCCAAATTTACATTGGCCTTCATTAATTGGCCAACAGATTGCTGACTAGCCGACTTGATGAACTTGATTGTTGATTAGCCGACTTGATTAGCCGTCCAGATGAACTGGAATTAATGGCTGATCCATATGCCCGGCTCTCCCTAGATAGGACTGGCCATATCTCACTGGAGCTATCACCCTTAACCATAAGCAAATATCCTTGTAGTCCCACCTAATATGGGGATGGACAACTTTTAGTTGTCTTAATTATTTCTCACATTGAAGCCAGGTTTGGCCACCATAAACTCGGGAAGCTTCCCCAATGGAGAGGTCTACCTTCCACTGCTGGACCCAGCCACCTGCAAGGATTCCTCCCAGGACTGCTCTGACTGTCTCAAGGATGCCTTGTAGGGCTCCTCAAAGCTGAGGTGTGTTGGCGACCTAGTCCTGCGTGGGCGCCATTCTGGGGTGGGAGGGGGACGGCTCCTACTGATTGTTATTCCCACTACATCTGAGGTCAGATGGAAGTAACAATCCTTAAAGGGGTTGTCCCGCGGCAGCAAGTGGGGGTATACACTTCTGTATGGCCATATTAATGCACTTTGTAATGTACATTGTGCATTAATTATGAGCCATACAGAAGTTATCAAAAGTTTTTCACTTACCTGCTCCGTTGCTGGCGTCCTCGTCTCCATGGTTGCCGTCTAATTTTCCCCGTCTAATGGCCAAATTAGACGCGCTTGCGCAGTCCGGGTCTTCTGCTTTTCTCAATGGGGCTCCGTGTAGCTCCGCCCCGTCACGTGCCGATTCCAGCCAATCAGGAGGCTGGAATCGGCAATGGACCGCACAGAAGCCCTGCGGTCCACCGAGGGAGAAGATGCCGGCGGCCATCTTCAGCAGGTAAGTAAGAAGTCACCGGAGTGCGGGGATTCAGGTAAGCACTCTCCGGTGTTCTTTTTTAACCCCTGCATCGGGGTTGTCTCGCGCCGAACGGGGGGGGGGTTGAAAAAAAAAAAATAAACGTTTCGGTGCGGGACAACCCTTTAAGGTGCATGCGCAGTACAACGCTGAAGTCTCAGCAAGTAGGAGAGAGCAGAGGAGCAGGTGTGGAGAGGGTTTGCTACGGCGACTACGTGGGATTACAGCAAAGTATTGGAATCTGTGTACATGCCACCTAAGATCAGTCACGGCCGATGCGGCGCTGACGGAAAAATCGAACACTCTTCAACTCATTGTAATACAGTGTAAATTGTAACGGAGTCGGATGTGGATTACAGAACCAGAGAGCGGGAGGGAGATCTCACCCGCTGTTAAAGGCTTATTGAGGGTTGTATTGTAAAAACTAGATGACTGGATCCCTTTAATGTCGATGACCTTACCCCAGACTGCGTGCGGCCGGCGGCTACTGCTGGGTGAACGTGGTGTATGTTTACCATTTATTCTCTGGTTAAAGTGCAGGATCAGTATTGTGCCATAAGGGGTTAAACCGCTGACCGGTAATAAACCTATTTGTGCTATTAGTTAGGATTCAGAAGCAGAGCTGTATGTGTGAAGTGATTGTTCTCATCGTCGGCACCCGCATAACTATTTCCATCCATTGCTACCTGTTATACGCTTATATATGGTTGTGCTCTGCTGTCCGCTCGTGTCCCGGACCCCGTCGCCCGCCACCTATTGCGGCAGGTCGCTTTCCTTTACTCGTCTCCCTTTGTTATGAGCCGGATCCCTCCACTTATATTCCTGGCTCCGCTCTTGTATAAATATTTGCACTCAGTTTAAACTATTTTTGGGTCCAACAAGTTGTAAAAAAGTCATTAACGTTTTATCCTGCGGTGATTGTTGTAAAGACGAATTAGAGAAGAATCCCAGCGAGGTAGAAAAGTTCTGCTAACCGTCCAGAGTTATGTCTGAAGTGACAACTAATTCCAAATGTACTCCCTGCAGGGCCGGCTCCGGGTTACCGCAATGTGTAACAAGTACAGAAGTGGAACTGCAAGTGTATTTTATTATTGTTTTTTCCCCTGATTTACCAAGAGGTTAAATAATGTGTTATCTCTTTTATAGGGTCGTTATGATTATGGTGATTCTGTAGAATATAATGGCTGGATCACTGCAGTAATGCTTTGGTATGATTAGTGCACCTTACTACACCAAAGCATTATTGGCCGCCTATCAAGTGGTCTTGTTCCATCCATCTTCTAGTTTCACTAGCTACAATGCTGTGGACCTTAAACATGAATGTGAATAAGACCTGAACTGAATGTAAGTTAAAAAATGACCCTGGAAACTACAGGCCAGTAAGTCTGACTTCTATTGTGGGTAAGATGTCTGAAGGCTTTCTAAGAGATGCCATCCTGGAGGACTTCAAGGAAATTATTGTATAACTCCATATCAGCAGGTTTATGAGTGATCACTCCTGTCACACCAAGCTGACCAGCTTCTACGAGGAGGTACGTTCTAGACTGGACCGGGGAGTCACTGGATCTTGTGTATCTGGACTTTTCCAAAGTGTTTGATAGTGTGCCGCATAGAAGGTTGGTATATAAAATGAGAATGCTTGGTCTGGGCGAGAATGTGTGTAAGTGGGTAAATAATTGGTCAGTGATAGAAAGCAGAGGGTGGTTATTAATGGTACATACATTGATTGGGTACCCTTATTAGTGGGGTACCACAGGGGAGGGAGAACTGGAGGGGGTCACCATTGCTAATGGAGTGCCACATGGCATAATATTGGAGGGTTCACTGTTACTAGTCAGGTACCACAGGGGGCAGTATTGGAGGGATCACCGTTATTGGTGGGGTACCACAGGGGGCAGTATTGGAGGGGTCACTTTTACTAGTGGTCTGCCACAGGGGGCAGTATTGGAGGGGTCGCTTTTACTAGTGGGGTACCACAGGGGGCATTATTGGAGGGGTCAACGTTATTAGTGGGGTGCCACTTGGAGTAGAATTGAAGGGTCTCCATTACAAATGTGGTACCACGGGGGCTGTATCGTAGGGGTCACCATTACTAGTATGGTACCACAGAGGGGAATTTTTGAGGGGTAACCATTACTAGTGGGGTACTAATTACATATTAGAAAATTAGATATACATAATTAGATTATAAGGTAATATATTAAATATTTATTATATATATATAAAATTAGATGTAAGAAAACATTTTGTGGCAGTGAGGGGATCAATGAGTGGAACAGGTTGCTACAGGAGGTGGGGAGCTCTCCTTCAATGGAAGTGTTCAAACAGAGGCTGGACAGACATCTATCTGGGATGATTTAGTGATCCTGCACTGAGCAGGGGGCTGGACCCGATGACCCTGGAGGACCCTTCTAACTCTACCATTTGAGGATTCTACCACTCGGGCAGTATTGGAGGGGTTACTGATACCGGTGGGGTACCACAGGGGGCAGTATTGGAGGGCTCACCATTACTACTGGGGTACCGCAGGGAGCATTACTGAAGAGGTCACTATTACTAATGAGTACCACAAGGGGCAGTACTGGAGGGTTCATCATTACTATTGGGGTTCTACAGGGGCAGTTTTGGAGGGGTCACTGTTACCAGTGGGGTACCACAGGGGGCAGTATTGGAGGGGTCACTGCTACTAGTGGGGTACCACAGGGGGCAGTATTGGAGGGGTCACCATTACTACTAGGGTACCACAGGGGGCAGTATTGGAGGGGTCACTGTTACTAGTGGAGTACCACAGGGGGCAGTATTGGAGGGGTCACTGTTACTAGTGGGGTACCGGAGGGGGCAGTATTGGAGGGGTCACTGTTACTAGTGGGGTACCACAAGGGGCAGTATTGGAGGAGTCACTGTTACTAGTGGGGTACCACAGGGGGCAGTATTGGAGGGGTCACTGATACTAGTGGGGTACCACAGGGGGCATTATTGGAGGGGGTCACTGTTACTAGTGGGGTACCACAGGGGCCAGTATTGGAGGGGTCACTGTTACTAGTGGAGTACCACAGGGGGCAGTATTGGAGGGATCACTGTTACTAGTGGGGTACCAAAGGGGGCAGTATTGGAGGGGTCGCTGTTACTATAAGGGTACCACAGGGGGCAGTATTGGAGGGGTCACTGTTACTAGTGGGGTACAACAGGGGGCAGTATTGGAGGGGGTCACTGTTACTAGTGGGGTACCACAGGGGGCAGTATTGGAAGGGTCACTTTTACTAGTGGGGTACAACAGGGGTCAGTATTGGAGTGGTCACTGTTACTAGTGGGGTACCACAGGGGGCAGTATTGGAGGGGTCACTTTTACTAGTGAGGTACCACAGGGTGCAGTATTGGACGGGTCACTGCTACTAGTGGGGTACCACAGGGGGCAGTATTGGAGGGGTCACTGTTACTAGTGGGGTAGCACAGGGGGCAGTATTGGAGGGGTCACTGTTACTAGTGGGGTACCACAGGGAGCAGTATTGGAGGGGTCACAGTTACTAGTGGTGTACCACAAGGGGCAGTATTGGAGGGGTCACTGTTACTAGTGGGGTACCACAGGGGGCAGTACTGGAGGGGTCACTGTTACTAGTGGGGTACCACAGGGGGCAGTATTGGAGGGGTCACTGTTACTAGTGGGGTACCACAGGGGGCAGTATTGGAGGGGTCACCGTTACTAGTGGTGTACCACAGGGGGCAGTATTGGAGGGGTCACCATTACTAGTGGGGTACCACAGGGGGTAGTACTGGAGGGGTCACTGTTACTAGTGGGGTACCACAGGAGGCAGTATTGGAGGGGTCACTGTTACTAGTGGGGTACCACAGGGGGCAGTACTGGAGGGGTCACTGTTACTAGTGGGGTACCACAGGGGGCAGTATTGGAGGGGTCACTGTTACTAGTGGGGTACCGGAGGGGGCAGTATTGGAGGGGGTCACTGTTACTAGTGGGGTACCACAAGGGGCAGTATTGGTGGAGTCACTGTTACTAGTGGGGTACCACAGGGGGCAGTATTGGAGGGGTCACTGTTACTAGTGGGGTACCACAAGGGGCAGTATTGGAGGAGTCACTGTTACTAGTGGGGTACCACAGGGGGCAGTATTGGAGGGGTCACTGTTACTAGTGGGTTACCACAGGGGCCAGTATTGGAGGGGTCACTGTTACTAGTGGAGTACCACAGGGGGCAGTATTGGAGGGATCACTGTTACTAGTGGGGTACCACAGGGGGCAGTATTGGAGGGGTCGCTGTTACTATAAGGGTACCACAGGGGGCAGTATTGGAGGGGTCACTGTTACTAGTGGGGTACAACAGGGGGCAGTATTGGAGGGGGTCACTGTTACTAGTGGGGTACCACAGGGGGCAGTATTGGAAGGGAGTATTGAGCAGCCGGAGGTGAGTATTGATTTTTTTTTGGGGGGGACAGCGCCTCATTATCTGTATACCCGGCGTATAAGACGACTCCCGACTGCAGAGCAGATTTTTCGGGGTTAAAAGGTCATCTTATACGCCGGAAAATACGGTATATAAGGTTCATGTTACTATGTCAACTGGAATGTCCTAGGGCGTCTCCATAAATTTGAGGACATCTCTCCAATAGGTCTGCAGAACATGGCATTCCCAAACCATATGCATTATGGTGCCCGCGATCATGAACCATCTTGGGCAGTCTGCATTGGCCCATGGTACACAAGCAAGTGGGAGTATAATAGATTCTGTGTAAGAACTTGACTTGGATCAACCTGTCTCTTGCACTGATCCAGGGCGGTCCTGAGCTGGCCGAAAGGCCATCCTGGTCGTCCGATTCTAGGTCCGGTATGTCCAAGCCCCCTTTTCAAGAGCCCGGTCCCTCAGCGAGGCAAGACCCCTTGTCAGTTGTCTATAAAAACAGGAGAGTGGCTTCAGAATGTTGGCCATCTGTGCCAGCTCCTCTAGTCAGGCCAGTGCAAGGGGTATGTTTAGGCCTCCAAATTGGTCTCTGAGTGCATTACAGAGTTGGAAATATCTAAAAAGGGAATTATTAGGAAGGCCCTATCGCATCTGTAGTTGTGTGAAGGTACTATCTTGCACGTTCGGGAGGTTAGGATTTCTCCACAAGGTAGTATGAGGATGCAACGTCCTATAGGGACACCCTGGACACTTGACAAATGTGGGGGGCTGGGAGGGTTAAGTGTTGGCTTGTCACGGCAGCACCTACCAGGCTCCTCTCCCGGAGGGATGACACATAGCCAAGGCCAGAGCAAGATTGCAGGCCTCCTTTGATACCCCTAGGATAGGGAATGCCAATAAATAGGATCATGGGGGTAGTAGTTGCCATGGGTGACGCCACCGTTCCCACACCGGTATGCTACACGGCTGAGAATAAACACAGACACTCTTTTATACTACCTCGGGTCCCCAGGAACGGCTAGGGCCCGGTATAAACTTTGGCAAAACAATAATTTCACAACAATTCAGGTACAATTCTTCACAGTGCGGGCAGGGAAAGAAGGCCAGAGGCAGGGAGGAGACGCAGGATGAAACCGGTCCTACAGTCCACGTTATCTGTCAGGTACAGCTTCTGGACTGGGAACACTCCGGAGGAGGAAAGGGGGGTTGGGGTCACTCCACAAACACTCTGCTAGCAATTATTTACTTTTAGGATTTGTACCCCGCACTGGAGACGCGTGGTGTGACTTAGGAGAGTACTTCTACGTGGTGATCCTAACTTTGGACGGCCGCGTAGGAAAAACTGGTGACTTTAAATCTGTACCTCTGCACTGTCAGGAATAGTGATTACTTACAAAGGCTCTCTCTTAGGCTTAGAGCTCACTCCACTCACATCCAAATTGCAGTCTCTACGGGAAATCTCTCCTTCACCTCCACCTTCACCACAAGGAAGCTGAAGGTGCTTCCATGTGGCTCTGTGTTAGAACTCTCTCAGGTTGTAGACAAAATGGAAGACGCTTTCCCACTCTCCATCACTCTTATTTATACCTTCACTTATACCACATGAGTGAATAGCTAAGGGCTATGTGTGATTGGCTGAGCGCTCAGCCAAAAGCTTAGCAGTAGCTGCTATTGGCTGAGCCCTCAGCCAATCTGCACAGCCCTTTCAGGAGGCGGGGATTTTTAAATCCCCGACTGCTGAAAGAGCTTAATAGCAGAGCCGGGGAGCCAGCAGGAGGACGCGGCTGAGCGCAGGAGAGGTGAGTAATAATTTTTAAAAATTTTTTACACACTTATTGCTGATTATCGGGGAAGGGCTTATATTTCAAGCCCTTCCCCAATAATCATTCCATGGGGCTTGGCAGAAAGCATTGATTTCAATGGGATCGGCAGCAGTGCAGATCCCATTGAAAGCAATGGAATAGAATGCCGCGGACTTCTGCCACAGCTGTGGCAGAGGATTCCTTCATCCCCGCAGTCCCTGCGGGGATGAAGGAAACTCCTGCCACAGCTGTCACAGCTGTGGCAGAAGTCCGCGGCATTCTCCCTATGCTTTCAATGGGGCTAGCGCTGCTGTCACTGGCCCCATTGAAACCACTTGCGATATGCCGGTTCTATACCGGTGTCTTTCTTGCGCAGCGAGGTGAGAGTTTTCTCGTGCCCTCGCAGCGCAAGAGAGAAAATATCGCAAGGGAGCGTCAACCCTTAGGCAGAAAAGTGTCAGATGAGCTGTAACACTGATACATGTAAGGTTCTGCACACGGGCAGGGATAATGTGTGTCACCATTACACACTAAATGGGAAACCACTGGGGAACACCGACATGGAGAAGGACTTGGGGATTTTAGTGTAAACTTTACTGGAGCAACCAGTGTCAGGCAGCTGCTGCCAAGGCAAATGGGATCATGGGGGCATCAGAAGAAGTCCAGGGGTACATGATGAGGACATTGTTCTTCCTCTTTACAAGTCACTGGTCAGACCACACATGGAATATTGTGGACAGTTTTGGGCACTGGTACTCAAGAAGGACATATCAGAGCTTGAGCGGGTACAAAGGGGGCAACTAAAGTAATAAATGGCACGGGTGGATTACAATACCCATCATCTATTTATACCCAGGACTGTAACAGGGGGCGCTATAATCACTATGTATAGATATATCAGGGGACAATACAGAGATCTCTCCTATCATCTGTTATACCCAGGACTGTAACAAGGGGGCGCTCTAATAACTATGTATAATATATCATGGGTCAGTACAGAGATCTCTCCCATCATCTATTATACCCTGGACTGTAACAAGGAGGCGCTCTAATAACTATGTATAGATATATCAGGGGTCAGTACAGAGATCTCTCCCATCATCTATTATACCCAGGACTGTAACAAGAGGGCGCTCTAATAACTATGTATAGATATATCAGGGGTCAGTACAGAGATCTCTCCCATCATCTATTATACCGAGGACTGTAACAAGGGAGCGCTCTAATAACTATGTATAGATATATCAGGGGTCAGTACAGAGATCTCTCCCATCATCTATTATACCCAGGACTGTAACAAGGGGGCGCTCTAATAACTATGTATAGATATATCAGGGGTCAGTACAGAGATCTCTCCCATCATCTATTATACCGGGACTGTAACAAGGGGGCGCTCTAATAACTATGTATAGATATATCAGGGGTCAGTACAGAGATCTCTCCCATCATCTATTATACCCAGGACTGTAACAAGGGGGCGCTCTAATAACTATGTATAGATATATCAGGGGTCAGTACAGAGATCTCTCCCATCATCTATTATACCGGGACTGTAACAAGGGGGCGCTCTAATAACTATGTATAGATATATCAGGGGTCAGTACAGAGATCTCTCCCATCATCTATTATACCGGGACTGTAACAAGGGGGCGCTCTAATAACTATGTATAGATATATCAGGGGTCAGTACAGAGATCTCTCCCATCATCTATTATACCGGGACTGTAACAAGGGGGCGCTCTAATAACTATGTATAGATATATCAGGGGTCAGTACAGAGATCTCTCCCATCATCTATTATACCCAGGACTGTAACAAGGGGGCGCTCTAATAACTATGTATAGATATATCAGGGGTCAGTACAGAGATCTCTCCCATCATCTATTATACCGGGACTGTAACAAGGGGGCGCTCTAATAACTATGTATAGATATATCAGGGGTCAGTACAGAGATCTCTCCCATCATCTATTATACCGGGACTGTAACAAGGGGGCGCTCTAATAACTATGTATAGATATATCAGGGGTCAGTACAGAGATCTCTCCCATCATCTATTATACCGGGACTGTAACAAGGGGGCGCTCTAATAACTATGTATAGATATATCAGGGGTCAGTACAGAGATCTCTCCCATCATCTATTATACCGGGACTGTAACAAGGGGGCGCTCTAATAACTATGTATAGATATATCAGGGGTCAGTACAGAGATCTCTCCCATCATCTATTATACCGGGACTGTAACAAGGGGGCGCTCTAATAACTATGTATAGATATATCAGGGGTCAGTACAGAGATCTCTCCCATCATCTATTATACCCAGGACTGTAACAAGGGGGCGCTCTAATAACTATGTATAGATATATCAGGGGTCAGTACAGAGATCTCTCCCATCATCTATTATACCGGGACTGTAACAAGGGGGCGCTCTAATAACTATGTATAGATATATCAGGGGTCAGTACAGAGATCTCTCCCATCATCTATTATACCCAGGACTGTAACAAGGGGGCGCTCTAATAACTATGTATAGATATATCAGGGGTCAGTACAGAGATCTCTCCCATCATCTATTATACCGGGACTGTAACAAGGGGGCGCTCTAATAACTATGTATAGATATATCAGGGGTCAGTACAGAGATCTCTCCCATCATCTATTATACCCAGGACTGTAACAAGGGGGCACTCTAATAACTATGTATAGATATATCAGGGGTCAGTACAGAGATCTCTCCCATCATCTATTATACCGGGACTGTAACAAGGGGGCGCTCTAATAACTATGTATAGATATATCAGGGGTCAGTACAGAGATCTCTCCCATCATCTATTATACCCAGGACTGTAACAAGGGGGCGCTCTAATAACTATGTATAGATATATCAGGGGTCAGTACAGAGATCTCTCCCATCATCTATTATACCCAGGACTGTAACAAGGGGGCGCTCTACATCTAGAGGAAAGAATGTTTCTACACCAACACAGTATTTACTGTAAGAGCGGTAAGACTATGGAACTCTCTCCTGAGGACGTGGTGATGGCAAACTCAATAAAGGAGTATTAGAGGGTCTGGATGCCTTTCTGGAGTGTCACAATGTTATATGTTATATCACTGATACTTCAGAAGGATCGGTGATTCGGGGATTATTCTGATTGACAGATTGGAGTCGGGAAGGAATTTTCTACCTCGCAGTTTGTCTTCTCACCTCATCCTTGCATGTTCCTTGTTGTGGGGGCGTCTGGAGCCCAATGACTCTGGGGAGATAGCCATCTCTGTATCTTTGAGCAGCTACTTCTTTCCCACATTACCACCCCTCCCCATCCGGCCCATCCCTGGACTTGTTCACCTGGATTATATCCTCACTCTTGTTGCAAGGCCTGATAGAAGGTCAGACATTGACTTATAGGGAAGCTGCCTTCTAATACGTGGCACTGCAGAGGTATTATACCATCTCCCATTTGCATAGCAAATTTCACAGAGGAGCACTGCATGACCTATAAGTCTCCTTATATACCTGTTAAGTGGTCTCCACAAAGAGAAAGGAATACCCCTCCTAACCCACATCACAGGCCCCTTACCCAACCAAGACCCTGGAACAGCTGCCTGTAGATGGGTTTCTTTTCCTTATGGAGAAGACTCTGGTTTGTCTTATATCCTTAGTCATGTTGCAAGATCTGTTAGAAGGTTGGACATAACGTATAGAAAAGCTGCCTTCCAATAGGTGGCGCTGCAGAGACATTGTACCATCGCCTATTTGCATTCCCAATTTCCTAGAAGAGCATTACATGGCCAATACATCTCCTCACACCAACCTGGCATTTTCCCCAAGCAGAAATGCTATCTCCACCGATATCCTTACAGTTTGGCTATCATGATAACAGGTAAAAAAGGAATTCTTAAGTTTTGCTGTAGGGGGCAGCACTTTACTGGTTACTGGAAGTTAGACGTTCTACCTCACTTGAAGACTGACAACCACATTTGTGAGGCAGAACTGTGCCGCGGGTAGATGATGCTGCGATGCGGGTTCAGAATACGAAGGAGCAGATGGAGTAAACCAAAGGGAACAATATTTATTTAAGAACACAAAAAAACAACATTTAAATGAGTAATAGTGAAAAATCAGGATTAACCCATCGATGTTCTATCACTTTTACCGTATTTCCGCTTTCTGCACGAATGGCTGAATACGTGTCTAAACAGCGGTGTGTCCGCACAGTCTCTCCCCTAAAACAATAGCTCAGTCTGTGGATTCACCTAGTCCATATATCCAGGTTCGAGTTCCAGTAAACTGTCCTCAAATCCCCAAATTGTCTGCAGCAGGCCTGCTGTCTAACCAGTAATAGTCCTACAGGTGTGCAACACCAGTGTTCATAGAGGCCAGCCTCACTTACGCTCTGCTGCACAAGAGTCACAGCGGCCACTAACTCTGGCTTGTTCGAGGTCAGGAGCATAACTCTACTTTGTGCCTCCTTGCCTGTTCCTCCAGGAATTGCGTGATGCCCATGAGTGAATTTTCTCTTTTGGCTCCAGATGTTGGACACAAGTCCCTTTGGACCTCTACACACTTCTCCAGGCATCCAATCAGTGAACCTGCAGCAGCTCTTCTCCCACATATTAGCAGCTGTAAGTCTCCTGTGCCAGGCAGCTCACTCTGCAGCTGTCTCTCTCCTGGATGCACAGCTCTCACACTCTGCAGTCGCAGCACTCTCTATCCTTGGGCTGTGAAAGTCCATCAGTATGACTCTGAGCTGCTCTGCTGTCCTCATCCTCAGATCTGCTGCATCACTGGCTGCTGTGATGCAGCTACAATTCTCTTTAGGGCTCCTCAGGCAGGGCTCCTGGTAACTTCTAGGACCTTTAGAGGGGGCGGGCTTAACTCTTTCAGCTCCTTGAACTTAGTGTAACATTATAATGAAAATGTGACCATCTGGCTGAAAGGTGTCAGTAGAGACTCATCAATACTGCAGACGGAGGGTATATATAATAGTTAGAGAAACAAAATGTAAGAAAGTAGAATCGGTTCCTCCCACACATAGGGTGTGCCCAGAGGTCAGCCCCCTCTTACAATGGCACAGAATACCACTGGCAGATTTCTCAGCTCTCCTACTGAAATTAATATATTAGGATTCCCCAAGGAAGAAGGGAAGAGCCATGAATGAACTCAGTGATTACTTCCATGACTCCATTGACAAGACCATGGGAAGTCGCTATAGGAACTGCAGAGTTTGGGGTCACACTCAGACTCTGAAGCCCAAAGGGGTCCAAAAGGTCCTCCTGTCCCATACGAGGAGATCAGTACTATGAACTACACATCAAGGTTTGTTGGCCCTGTTAGAGATCTTGCATTGAGCCCCGGGAGCATCAAGTCATCCCGCTGAGTAAAGGGGACATCTGAAGGTTCCTCCACGAATACATAAATTAGAGGCGAGTTGCGGGTCCCGCTCCACTTCGCAGGTTGTACCTCCGTATTCCAGTGTTTCCTTCTATCCAGGTTCTCAGGATCAGCCGATGAGATGGGATCAATCTTTGCTGGTGGACGGTATAAGACTGTTTGGTTGCTCCACGGCAAACCTATTCTCCACGAAGAAGCACGATGTGGTGGGCAGTGAAAGTCGTGTCGGTATAATGGGCGCCGCCTTCCACTCTTTGGCGATGTACGTATTATAGGGATCGCTGGAGTGCTCCCGCTTCTTGGAGCGGATGTAGCTGAGCATTATTCCAAATGTAAAGAACCCAAAGAATCCCAGCAGCAGCAGGATGTAGACCACCTCCATCTGGTCCGCCTTTTTTGTGGAGGTCATTGTAGCGTTGATCGGACTTTTCACGTAGTTGTGGAGTTGTGTGAAGAGTAGAGTCTTCAGATCCGTCGTGTTTTCACTCGTCATAGAGTCCATTTTCTTCAGGAGCTCCGCGGAATCTTCGATCTGCAAAACATAGAATATAGAAGATCATTGTCTCATATTTATCTACTTATAGTAAAGGTTGTGCGACATTGTGGAAGCGAACCCGTTACGGTATAGCTGTTAGCTATGTGTGACTCGGCGGACACACAGGGCATCGGCTAGCAGCTTGTAGGGGGGACACCAGGCAGATGGAGGCTGGTGGTGATTGCGCCCCCTTAGGTCCCCCTGTGATTGCGATAATTCTATATTGTGTGCACAATATTAACCCCTTAACGTTACAGGACTTACAATTACATCCTGTGAGTTCAGGGTTTGTATGGAGGGGATTGGGAGCTGATGCCTCTCCATACAATGCGGGTGCCGGCTGCACAGCTGATGATCACGGCTGTCAACCCTTTAAATGCCGCTGTCAGTCATTTAAATCCCCCAATTAAGGATTGGGGGACCCGAATGGCTGTTTGATTGCTATAGAATGCCTCTCAGATTGCAAGTTCAAGTCCTTTATGGAGACTAGAGAAATGTATTAATTATTAGAAACAATAAAAGGAAGTAAAACTTTCCCATATTTATAATAAAAAAGTCAAAACAATAGCAAACAAAAACATACTTGGCATCGCTGCGCCCGTAAAAGTGCCATCCATCAAAGTAACACATGGGCGATACTTCTCTTGCAGCGATGTTGCAGGATGTTCTGTTTTCATGCGAGTCTTGCACGAGAATATAACAGGCATGTGAACGCCCCTAAACTGGATCTTCACAGCCGCAGAAATACTAATATTTAGATGATTTTTTTGATTCGATGACTGTGGCTAACTTCCCATGGGCGAGCGCAGTATGGGGCCGTGAAACCTGCCCCCATGTCGCGCTCCCCACCATTTAAATTCCACGAGGATGCGAGGCATTTTCATGTCAAAACAGCCTTGCGTGACTTCGTGGGTGAAGGGACCCTCCACTGCAGATATCAACTGCCGCAGAGGATTGCAGAGCGCCTCAATGGGGGAGACATCACATCGCATCGCGTGCGCCTAGCATGTGGTCCGGTGCTGCCGCCGGTCCCATTCAAAACAATGGGCCCTGCGAGAGCACACAGCAAGATAAGACATGATGCGACTTGTTTCCTGCATAGTATCACATCGCGGGGCCCTGCAGGAAAACATTGCTCATGTGTATGACCCCATTTAAAAGAAAGGGGTTCATATTTGTGCGTCTCGCAATCCTTACCTTTTTTTTTTTAGTCTCTATGGGGGACGTGAACTTATGATCATTTGATCAATCATCTATATATATAAAATTAAATGTATGCGTGTCTGTGTGTCTGTCTGTCTGCGTGCGTGTCTGTGTGTCTGTCTGTTTGTCCTTGATGCGCTACTACACCATTCATCCGATCGCCATGAAACTGTGGGAAGTTGTTGAGTACACTCCTGGGAAGATTATAGGCATAGTACAAATATTCTATGATAAATGGCGCGTGCGCGAGCGTCGTCGACAGTTACGACCCCCCCACGTAGATCGTTCGATTCCCATCATTGCCACTAATTCTCTCACTTCCCGATGTTGTAGAAACATGAAATTTGGCACGGGCATTGAATATGTCATAAATAGAAAAAGCTAACGGGTCCCAACTCGATTATTCAATTCTAAGCGCCAAACAATTAGCGTCCAAATTTTACGTACGGAATCTAATTCTCTCACTTCCTGATATATATAAATGAATGTCTGTCTGTCTGTCTGTCCTTTATGCATTACTACACCATTCATACAATCGCCATGAGACTTTGGGAAGTTGTTGAGTACACTGCTGGGAAGATTACTGGCATAGTACAACTATCCTACGATAGGTGGCGCGCCTGCGAGCGTCGTCGACAGTTATGCCCCCCAGACAAAGATCGTTTGATTTCCATCTCAAGCACGAAAGCAAAAGGCATTACGAGCAACGGGAGGCGTGTTCAACCAGAAAATGATGCATCCGCCGAACGTTTTGCAAGACAATTGCTGGATATTGAGAATGCTGAGGTAAAATGAAAGCTGTGCTGTGATTGGTTGTTATATATTATACTGCTGAGGTAAAATGAAAGCTGCGCTGTGATTGGTTGTTATATATTATACTGCTGAGGTAACATGAAAGCTGTGCTGTGATTGGTTGTTATATATTATACTGCTGAGGTAAAATGAAAGCTGCGCTGTGATTGGTTGTTATATATTATACCACTGAGGTAACATGAAAGCTGCGCTGTGATTGGTTGTTATTTCTTATACTGCTGAGGTAACAAGAAAGCTGTGCTGTGATTGGTTGCTACTTCTTATACTGCTGAGGTAACATGAAAGCTGCTGTGCTGTGATTGGTGGCTACTTCTTATACTACTGAGGTTGCATGAAAGCTGTGCTGCGATTCGTTGTTATATATTATACCACTGAGGTAACATGAAAGCTGCGCTGTGATTGGTTGCTATTTTTTATATTGCTGAGGCAGAATAAAAGTTGCGCTGTGATTGGTTGTTATTTCTCTTACTGCTGAGGTAACATGAAAGCTGCACTGTGATTGGTTGTTATATTTTATACTGCTAAGGTAACATTAAAGCTGCGCTGTGATTGGTTGTTATATATTATACCACTGAGGTAACATGAAAGCTGCGCTGTGATTGGTTGTTATCTAGATCTATAAAAACAAATGAATGTATGTCTGTCTGTCTTCGCAGCAACGCGCGACGGGTAAGCTAGTACAGTATAATGCAATACTGTGGCATTGGATTATACTGTGTTTTAACAAGCTGCCTATTAAAAATGTGCTACAGGTAGAAATACATGGCAGCCCTAGAAGCCCCCCAGGCTGCAGTGATAACCAGGTGTCACACCTGTAATCTTATCTGCCATCAGCATTATCTCTGATCGCGGCTGTTGTGGGTGGGTGTCGATGTATGTGCAGTTAGGATGTATATAGCCATATGTGTGTCATGAAGGGGTTAAGAGACAATTTGCCATATATACAGTATTTATATACATGTAGAAGGGCAGTACATAGAATGGCCTGTAGGAGGCTGCAGACGGGCATTCTGCTACTAGAGATTAAAAAGACCCCTGTGGGTATGGCATGAAGTGAGATAAAAGGATCAGTTCCTGACACATTCAGTGGGAAGCTGGTTGCCAGCCAGAGAGATAGGCTGTAGCAGAAACCACTCGTAGCCTGAGGTTCCTGCGTGGACCAGTTGGGCCCATCACAAGTCTGACAGAGGAGGACGCCCCAGGTGGGGATAGTGATGGAGTCACTATGGGTTGTGAACCCTGAGGAACTGTATCTACCAGTGACTGCTTTGTGTGAAATAAATACTGAGCCTTTATACACGTGTGCCAACCATCCTGACGTAAAGATGGTGATCCGATAGGCGAGTAACCCAACTTGCCACATTATATATATGTTTTTCCTGTAATATAAGACTGTATATTTGATACTTATTATCATTTTCAGGATTTTTTCTACTAGGATCCGAGAAAAGTAACATCCGCTGTTCATTCCGATATAAAAAAACATAGAAAGATGGTCGGCAGCCCGCGCTCCTGTAGGAGACAATGCGTTTCATGCTATTCGGTCCTTAGTCATGGCATACAAGTATACAAATGCATGCAATACAAATAGATTGTTTTCACTTTTAACCCTTGCAGGTCTGAATGGCAGGATAAAATGCAGTATGATATAAATGCATATATACTATGTTCATCTGCACTATATACGGGTCCTAGAGATATACAAACATCAAGTCCAGTATTAAATCATAGGCCATAACCTGCAAGTGGGCATTTAGTATGTGTACATTTATATCATACTGCGTTTTGTCCCACCATTCAGACCTGCGAGAGTTAAATGTTAAAATACTTTCATTGTCCGATTTTTGATTGGTTCCTTGTTTTTATATATCGTGAGCGTTACTACCCGGCCATTTATACCATGACTAAAGACCGAATATAGAATATGGATCTGCGAGAAGGCGATGGTTGCTGGAGATCCCGGAGATCAGCAGAACATTCAGCATTTTAGTTTGAGCCAAATAACGGAGTTATGAAATGCGTCTGAAGTTGTGAAAACTCTTCTTAAAGGAGCCCATTATTCCAGACGTGAGAACACAGGGTGACTTCATGCAGGTGTCCTCTGACTGTCAGCGAGGAGGAAGCAGCAGGTGGCACATGGGTGGCAGGCGCTGGCGCACAGATGCCAGGCTGTTCTGTCTGCGCAGTCACAACAAGTCACCCTTTCACAAGAAGTTTAGCAATTACTAATATTTCATAAAGAAAGTTATTGAGCCTCTCGGCCCCCCTACTGATCGCGGAGTCAAGGCCATTGTGTTCCCTTGGCAGCTCTTCCAGTAATATGGACTGGAACCAAGGACTGAGGAGCAGCGATGCTGGCACCGCGCTGCGGAGCACGTACAGACATGTGGCATCACTGCTGCTAGTAATGGGGTCCTATATACACACGACCCATTGGAGAGGACGTGAGCCCATGTGACAAAGGGCAAAGGCTCAGTGTGCTGTAGTCCCCCCACATGCCCCGCCAGCGCCGGCCGCAGCTGCACAAGGTCCCAGACTACTAGTCCTTCCAGCTATTCACAGCCAGCATATAAGTGCACAAAACCTGGGAGGTCCCACAGCAAAGTTAGGACACCCCTTTTGTCTCAGTAGGGGGGCGGGGGGTATTATGTGTCGTATTATGTAACACAGCAATAAGCCCCCCATATTATTTTCACCTTTTTCAAAAGCATGACTTCAATGTCAACCATAATGTGTCCACAATAATGTAAACCACAGTGTTCCTATAATGTCAACCATAGTGCCCCCGTAATGATGTCAGCCATAGTGCCTCCATGATGATGCAACCATAGTGCCCCCGTAATGATGGCAACCATAGTGCCCCCGTAATGATGTCAGCCATAGTGCCTGCATGATAATGCAACCATAGTGCCCCCGTAATGATGTCAGCCATAGTGCCTCCATGATGATGCAACCATAGTGCCCCCATTATGATGTCCACCATAGTGTTTCCATGATGTCAACCATAGTGCCCCCATTATGATGTCAATCATAGTATCTCCATGATGATGTTAACCATAGTGCCCCCGTAATGATGGCAACCATAGTGCCTCCATGATGATGCAACCATAGTGCCCCCATTATGATGTCCACCATAGTGTTTCCATGATGTCAACCATAGTGCCCCCATTATGATGTCAATCATAGTATCTCCATGATGATGTTAACCATAGTGCCCCCGTAATGATGTCAGCCATAGTGCCTCCATGATGATGCAACCATAGTGCCCCCATTATGATGTCCACCATAGTGTCTCCATGATGATGTTAACCATAGTGCCCCCGTAATGATGGCAACCATAGTGCCTCCATGATGATGCAACCATAGTGCCCCCGTAATTATGTCAACCATAGAGTGCCTCCATGATGATGTCAACCATAGTGCCTACATGATGATGCAACCATAGTGCCCCGTAATGATGTCAACCATAGTGCCTACATGATGATGTAACCATCGTGCCCGCGTAATGATGTCAATAGCGCCCCCATAATAATATCAACCACTGTCCTCCCATAATAATGTGAACCAACATGACGGTGACCCCAGAACAGTGACAATTAGTAAATAGGGGTGACAGCACCAGTGCAAGGCCGATCATAAAACCTGACACTTCCTACATAGATGCCGCTGCTACTGTTTACTAATTGGATGAGTTCCCAGATTTGGACTTCAGCAACTCTGTATCTTATTGAAAGTATCTGCCCCTTATATGGCCAGAATAGTGACTGCTGCGGTGCCCCTATATCAGAGAGCCCCCATCATTATGTCAACTACAAGCCCCCCTCAGAGTAACAACCAGAGTCCCTTCTAAGAGTAAATGGCCGTATGTGTAACTGCTGCGTGTGACCGCGTATCTCACGCATGTATCTCACGCATGTATCTCACCCATGTATCTCACCCATGTATCTCACCCATGTATCTCACACATGTATCTTACGCATGTATCTCACACGTGTATCTCACACATGTATCTCACACATGTATCTCACGCATGTATCTCACGCATGTATCTCACGCATGTATCTCACGCATGTATCTCACGCATGTATCTCACGCATGTATCTCACCCATGTATCTCACCCATGTATCTCACGCATGTATCTCACGCACGCTGTCATGCGCAGTGTGACTAGTTGTTTTTTTTAAATTCCCGCTCTGACTCATAACACCGCTGCATATTAAATGTCGCACATACGCTATGTATTGCATTAGTAGAGCGCTTTAAACGCACCCATATAGAACAGTAGGGCTGAACGCACGTAATACACGGTAAAATAATACATGTGCTCTTTTTTACGCAATGAAAAGACGTCCGTGTAAGAGCCAAGGTCAATGTATGTGACTTGCTGCGATGAACTGCGGATTATACACACATCAGGCGCAAAATATGCAATTCACATACGTTCCTGTGAATGAGCCCTATAAGTAAGCACAGCGCCCCCTGTGGCGGACGGACCCCTTGCTTTGGTTGTTTGTGGAGTCACTTATTTAATAGGGTTTTGGTAACGGCAGAATCAGTTTGGCCGCCTTTCTTCAGCTGACGGGCGACGCTGGTGGATATTGCAGGGTGGCACACTCTGTTGCCACACTCTTTGGGTATACTCAGTTTTACCCCTCGGGTCCCGGACACCCACCCATGTTAGAATGACAGCAGCCAGCGGGAAATACTCAAATCATTGCAGGTCAGAACCCTCTACCGGTGAACGGCTCTAATACAGGTGGGGTCTCGGGGGGACCCTCCTCTATGGCATCTATAAGGGGCACCTGAAGGCGTTTTCCTTCTGAGACAATCACTGTATAATGAAAAAGTCCATCACTTTCTAATATACTTTGTGTTTCAGCTTCTCACCATTTTCAGGATCTCTGTTAGCTGTCATTGAATGTAAACAGCTGAGTGGGACGTTCCCAGTGAGTTTCGCGGCACTCGCTGCATTATCAAGTTTGGACGCCGTATCCTCTATCTGACAGATACTTCCTTGTTGTTCCCGCCGGCGCGGGCATCTCTCCTGGCACTGCCCAGGTTACACAATGCTTTACTTCAACTATGAGTTACATTTCCATCATCTCTTTATAGAAGAAGAATCTGCAGTGTTTGGATCACGAGAGTTTAATGCAAACAGCGATGGGTTATAGTGAAGACAGTAAGTCTGCGAGTCCGACCGTGTTCGCCAACATTTCCTGCTTCTAGGGGAGAATACCTGAGTTAGGGCGGCATTACATAGGACAGCCGCCATCCGGAGAGACGCTCGGTGGAGCGAATATAAGCGGCAGTTGTTCGGTGTAAACGGCCGCTAACCAATTGATGAACGAGAATTTACGCAGTAATCACTTTGTTTCAGCGCTCCTAAAAATAGTCGCTGGTTAATTAATTATCATCTGTGTAAAAAGGTAATCGTTATCCTTCAACAACTAGCCACTAACTTTGCCGGGAGTTCTGCGCCTGTCCGGCAAGCTCCTCCCACCGAGTGCTGATTGGCTTCTTTTGAACTCTTTGCCCTCCCACTTAACGCAGGGAAGAAGAACGAGGGGCACCAATGGATATATGAAATACAGACAGCACACAGACGGCATCCAGGTGCTGTCCGGTTTTTCTATGTAAGGGGCTACCTATAATGGGTTAACACAAGCAGCGTCTGTAAATAGGGATAGTGGATGGGTGTGAATCCACCCCTTCAGGTCCTACAGTTACTAAATCTCAGAGTGTGGCTGCTGGTAGGAGATACTCCTGTGCAGATGGGCGGTGGTGGGTAGAGGTCTGGGAAGAGAAGGTGCTGTCAGGACTCAAAGGGGTTGTCTGCCCATTTTTTCACTGATGACCTATACTCTGGAAAGGTTATCAGTAGTTAATGGACAGCCCTTCAGATATTTGTAGACCGCTATTAAGTCTCCTCTCAGTCTTCTCTTCTGCAAGCTTAACATTCCCAGATCCTTTAACCGTTCCTCATAGGACATGATTTGCAGACTGCTCACCATCCTGGTAACTCTTCTCTGAACTTGCTCCAGTTTGTCTGTCTTTTTTAAAGTGGGGTGCCCAGAACTGGACTCAGTATTCCAGATGAGGTCTGACTAAGGAAGAGTAGAGGGGATAATGACCTCACGTGATCTAGACTCTATGCTTCTCTTAATACATCCCAGAATTGCGTTTGCCTTTTTGGCTGCTGCATCACATTGTTGACTCATGTTCAGTCTATGATCTATTAGTATACCCAAGTCTTTTTCACATGTGCTGCTGCTTAGCCCAATTCCTCCCATTCTGTATTCTTCTATTTTCTTGCTCAGATGTAGGACTTTGCATTTCTCCTTGTTAAATACCATTCTGTTAGTCGCCGCCCAGTGTGCAAGCTTGTCTAGATCTTTTTGAATCCTCTCTCTCTTCCCTAGTGTTAGCTATCCCTCCTAGCTTTGTGTCGTCGGCAAATTTGCTCAGTTTCCCACAATTCCCTCCTCCAGATCATTTATAACAATGTTGACCAACACTGGGCCTAGGACAGAGCCTTGTGGTCCCCACTTGATACATTCTTCCACTTGGATGTGCAGCCATTTATGACCACTCTTTGAGTACGATCACTCAGCCAGTTGTGAATCCACCTAACAGTTGGCTTGTCAATCCCATATTTGGTTATTTTTTCAATAAGTATGGTATGAGGTACTTTGTCAAATGCTTTACTAAAGTCAAGATATACTATAACCACTGCATTTCCCTGATCAACCCAGTTGGTGATTCTGTCATAGAAGGAAATTAGATTAGTCTGGCATGACTTGTTTGTTTGTCGGACGATCAGACATTCCTCTCTACTGTTGGTCAGTAGGGGGCGTCCTGAGCCCGGTCACCTTGTGTGCCCTCACACATCCACTGGTCCCAACACCTCCTAACAGTCTAGTCAGAATGGCTCGGTGGGGGGAGCCTCTCTACTGAGTGAGGAAACTTATTAAGGGGGCATCTTTACTGAAGCTGAACTACTTACTAAGGGGACATTTCATCTAAGTGGGGGCACTATTAATGAGGGGGCATCTATATACAACGGAAGGCACTATTACTAAGTAAAAACACTAAGGGCCATCAGTACTGATTGGGTGGCACTATTGTAAATTAATGGCACTAGGGGGAATCCATACTCATGCATGGCACAAAGGGGCACTATTGAGTAAGGGTATTAAGGAGGCATCTCTACCGAGTGGAGGCACTTACTAAGGGGGTATCTATACTGAATAAGGGCACTTACTAAAAGGGCAGTATTAATAGGGGGCATCTATACTGAATGGGGGCACTATTACTAAGGGGACATCTATGCAGAGTGATGGGGCACTGTTACTAAGTAAAAACACTAACGGATATCAGTACTGATTGCAAAATAACGACACTAAGAGACATCAATACTGAGTGGGGGGCACAGAGGGGCACTATTGTTGAATAAGGGTGTTAAGGGGGCATCAGTACTGAGTGGTGGGCACTATTATTGAGCAAGGGCACTAATTGGTGGCTCTAAGGGGGCACATATACGGATTTGGGGGTACTCTTACCAAGTTTGAGGACACAATACCAAACTGGAGGCACTAAGGGGTACCATTACTGAGTTGAAGGAACTCAGGGGGCACCATTACTGAGCGGGGCACTGGGGGACGTTATTGAATTCAAAGGGGCAGACAGTACTGTTATATCCAATTATCATACATGATGTACTCTCTGACTGAAGTCATGCACGTTTGACATTACCCTTAAAGGGACAATCACAGGCAATATTTTCAAGGGGGCACACATAGGACATAGCAGCAGAATGAAGGATTTGTGTAGGTTGGGAAAATGTTGTTGGTGTGCTGGAAGAAATCATCATGGCAGTCTGGGCTGGATGGAAAGATGTGAAAAGTGAATGACTTCAGTCAGGGAGGATGTCAGCTGTAGTCATTGGATATAACGGTACTGTAATCACTTAGTATCTGTGTAGACCCGATATCTGCCCCTATGTAGTCACTGATATCGGCCTTTGTACAGGGTTTGTATTCAGTAACCGTTTGGTAAAATTATTCAGTTACTATGCAGTGAGAAGGGTAGTGACCACAGTGTGGCGCTGTCTGGGCTTGGTATAGTGCTGTCATTGGTAATATCGCTGTGACTGTGGTAATGCCAGCGGTCTGGTGTGGCAGTAATATTTGGCCAGTATTGTCCTTTGTATATTGGGTTTGTTCAGTAACATTGGGATGCCAATATTTAACCCTTTAGTGAGGCGGCCTATAATGGAGGTAAGGACTTGACGATTTTTGGGCATTTTCATCTCCAACTTTCAAAGCCATTACCTTTTTCCGTCTTTGGACTTGTTTTTTATGGCAGGCTGCAGTTTTCAGTAGCATTTTTGGGTATATATAACATATTGTAAAAAGGTTATTACAGTTTTTGGAGGGCAGGAAGAAAAAACACGCCGATTCTATCAAGCGTCACTCATGCAGCAAAATTACCCCATCATTTTTTTCTGCCCGCTAATACGATGACGATACCAAAACGATCGATTTTATTATAGACTTCCCACTTTTGCACAATAAAACCCCTTCGATTGGCCGAGCTTTACCAGGGTTTTTGTGTCTGATGACCTGTAGTTTTCACTGGTACCATTTTAGGCCAGTCCCACAAGAGTGATCATGATTTTCCGTGGGAAAATCACGTCAAAATTGCGCCGTTTTTTGAGTACCAGCGCTGCAATTTCCCGCAAAATCCCCGCTGCCGCTCGCGATTTCTTGCACAAGCAAGAAAACCGTGTGACATTTGTGCATTGTGAAACGTACAAATCTTGCATGAGTATGAACCCCATTCTTCTGATCAGGGCCATAAACATTAGTGATGCGCTTATCACGGCATGCGCCATCTTTGGGCGCTCCCTCGGAACGCGTCACCCATTGTTTTCAATAGGGCCGGTAAAAGCATCGCACAGCGAGAACAATAGGAGCGCTTGCCGACCCTCCAGCGTGTCTGTCGGAGGATCGCTGCTTCTCTGAAGTGATGCCAGGCGCTCCTAACAAAAAAACCGCTTCACATCCATAAGGAAATCGCACAAATCCCAGCCTGATATCACACTTGGCTGATGAAATGTATCTTGTAGAGATGCTGCATGTTCTATTTTTTCATGTTCCTTGCAACGCATCGCCCGTTGTTTTCAATGGGACGTTAACCCCTTAGTGACCAAGCCTGTTTGTGCCTTAGTAACGGAGCCAAATTTTGGAACTCTGCCATGTGTCACTTTAACATATCATAACTCCGTAAAGGTTCTGTATATCCCAGAAATTTAACAAAGATCCATGAGGGGAGCTAATTCTCTAACTTTTATTTACTTTTTTTACACTTTTATGTGATTGCCAGTATCCGCTGGATACTGGCGATTGCGTGACCGGTGGCGGCTTTCTGCAGCCCCCCATGACAGCCCTAGGTAGCCGTCAGCATGGAGCTGTCACTTCCACAGCCCACGTGGCTTTAATCCCCAGAGCGAGCGTGTTTTTACGTCCCTGGGGATAAAATCCCACTAAACCAGGACGTAAAAACACCACGGGGTGGTCACTAAGGGGTTAAAGACTATACTTGACAAAGACTTCTCATAGTCGAAACGTCGTATTTCTTCTCGGCTGGGAGGTTTAAAGACCATTTTTTGCTGCACCGCTGATGCCGTCACACCTGCTCTTTTTAAGGGGTTAAAGACATCGCGATTGGAACCCTTCCGATCCTCTATCGCTCGTCAGACATGAGGATCAGAATCTCACAGAAGCGGTGCGAGGTGTTTATGCATGAAAATCGCCTCGCATCCGCGGGTAAAGTGCGCGGCGGCCAGCGTGTTATCGGGACGATATCACGCTGGCCTGTGTCAATGTAGTACTGTGAGGACACAGCGGCCCGTAATATATATTATTATATACGTGGAGTAAGCGATCACATTCCTGACATGCTGGAACGTCTTCCTCCTTTATGCTCTGCGAACAGCAGCGTTCTTTGTCCGCGCTCCGTGGGAGTCGGCTGAGCTGGCGTTCTTTCCTGGGTACTATTCACACATACCGGTACGCGCCAGTAATGGGCCGGATAGACAAGAAAGAACAAACGCACACTTGTCACCCAGTTCTTCCAGCGAGCTCCGCGCCGGCGTCACGCCTATTATAAAGGAAAAAGCTGATTAACTGTTGAGGGGATGGGGGGGCACCAAACTTGTTCTTTGACCCAGGTGACGGAAACCGTGCGTCACGGTAACACTTTGTGTCTGTCACATCATCCGCTCGTTACTCAACCCCCTGACCTGGGCGCGAGTGACAGTGATGACAGACGGTGACATGACAGACGGGGTGAGTCAGCACTCAGTAATGTTCCTGTAAAACCGAAAGTCGCAGCTCCAGATGTTCTACGTGC
This sequence comes from Eleutherodactylus coqui, assembly GCF_035609145.1. Taxonomy (NCBI): domain Eukaryota; kingdom Metazoa; phylum Chordata; class Amphibia; order Anura; family Eleutherodactylidae; genus Eleutherodactylus; species Eleutherodactylus coqui. Next base: position 7,210,059 of record NC_089840.1, on the reverse strand, counting down.
GCCGCAGGCGTTCCCTGTCCAACAGAAAGGGGATTCCTGATCATCCGGAACACAAACACGAAATATCAACATTCCACAGAAAACAGGATAATCTGTTTGTTCTCACGGAGCGAATCTCGGTCATGTTGCCTCTGAGCCGCATCCAAGAGCGTCGTCATCTCTGAGTGAAGTGAACGTGCGGTCCTCGCCTCGGGCGCTACTGATACTCAATGTGTGCTAGAACGTTCCCTCAAGATGATCGCTGCGGCTGGGACCCCTGGGGATCAGCTATAATCTGTTTTCCTGCAGCACCTCCACAGGCGGACTGAAGCATTACACCATGGAAGTAACTAGGAAAGGTTTCCCAAAGGTTGAATGCAACAACAGTCTAAACTTTACACGAGTTTCTCCAATTGGTGGATTGAGCTTCAATACTTCAATTTATTAATTGTGACCTCTACTTATTCTGGGCTCAGGAGTCCAGGGGGCGGTCCTATCAGTGATTGACAGCTATCTCCATATGCACACTATATAGCAGTCACTGATCGGACTGCCCGCTGGACTCCTGAGCCCAGAATTAGTGGAGCTTTAAATGAATGAAGCCCAAGTTATATAGAATCTTTTCTTACAGCACTATATAGCACCCTGCTCAGCGGCTGCTCTCTAATGTCCTGGCTGCAGATTGCACAGCATTATCAATGTGATGGGCCCCTTTAAGTGGAAAGCTCTGTAAATTCATCATGTAATACAAACTAAGGTGCCGTGCCAAGCCGCTAATGGTTTCTTAAGTGATGATTACTGTTCCCAGCCCAGAAACCATCTCAGATCCAAAGAGGTAACACAATCCAGAAATAAACACTTACATGCTAGTCTGGAGCTAGAGGAGGTATAATGTGCTGCTTCTGAGGTTACAACTCTCACCTGACAGCTGCAGTCCAATAGGGCGCCTCCAAGACCAGATTCATCTCTGAATCACTATTCTGCTGGTGGTGGGGTCACTGTGTACATACATTACTTATCCTGTACTGCTCCTGAGTTCCATCCTGTATTATACTCCAGAGCTGCACTCACTATTCTGCTGGTGGAGTCACTGTGTACACACATTACTTATCCTGTACTGCTCCTGAGTTACATCCTGTATTATACTCCAGAGCTGCACTCACTATTCTGCTGGTGGGGTCACTGTGTACATACATTACTTATCCTGTACTGATCCTGAGTTACATCCTGTACTATACTCTAGAGCTGCACTCACTATTCTGCTGGTGGAGTCACTGTGTACATACATTACTTATCCTGTACTTATCCTGAGTTACATCCTGTATTATACCCCAGAGCTGCACTCACTATTCTGCTGGTGGAGTCACTGTGTACATACATTACTTATCCTGTACTGCTCCTCAGTTACATCCTGTATTATACTCCAGAGCTGCACTCACTATTCTGCTGGTGGAGTCACTGTGTACATACATTACTTATCCTGTACTTATCCTGAGTTACATCCTGTATTATATCCCAGAGCTGCACTCACTATTCTGCTGCTGGAGTCACTGTGTACATACATTACTTATCCTGTACTGCTCCTGAGTTACATCCTGTATTATACTCCAGAGCTGCACTCACTATTCTGCTGGTGGAGTCACTGAGTACATACACTACTTATCTTGTACTGATCCTGAGTTACATGCTGTATTATACCCCAGAGCTGCACTCACTATTCTGCTGGTGGAGTCACTGTGTACATACATTACTTATCCTGTACTGACCCTGGGTTACATCCTGTATTATACCCCAGAGCTGCGCTCACTATTCTGCTGGTGGAGTCACTGTGTACATACATTACTTAACCTGTACTGCTCCTGAGTTACATCCTGTATTATACTCCAGAGCTGCACTGACTATTCTGCTGCTGGAGTCACTGTGTACATACATTACGTATCCTGTACTGACCCTGAGTTACATCCTGTATTATACTGCAGAGCTGCACTCACTTTTCTGCTGCTGGAGTTGCTGTGTACATACATTACTTATCCTGTACTGCTCCTGAGTTACATCCTGTATTATACCCCAGAGCTGCACTCACTATTCTGCTGGTGGAGTCACTGTATACATACATTACTTATCCTGTACTGCTCCTGAGTTACATCCTGTATTATACTGCAGAGCTGCACTCACTATTCTGCTGGTGGAGTCACTGTGTACATACATTACTTATCCTGTACTGAGCCCGAGTTACATCCTGTATTATACTGCAGAGCTGCACTCACTATTCTGCTAGTGGAGTCACTGTGTACATGCATTACTTATCCTGTACTGCTCCTGAGTTACATCCTGTATTATACTGCAGAGCTGCACTCACTATTCTGCTGGTGGAGTCACTGTGTACATACATTACTTATCCTGTACTGCTCCTGAGTTACATCCTGTATTATCCTCCAGAGCTGCGCTCACTAGTAAGCAGCAAGCTTATTCTCTAACACAACCTATAGGTTTAGCTGTCCTCCTACAATGGCATTATTTTGCCTACATCAGATTATAGTGTCTGGTATAAAGATTACATCTAATATGCTGAGAGATTCCAGCTTTGACGTCTGCAGAATTGTCAGTGCAGCTCCGGACATTGTTAACTGACATAGAATTTATCCCTCAAACAAGGAGCCCCCGCGTACCGGACCCCGGGCAGATAGGGAGGTAGGATCTTCGAAAGTGGGGCTAAAAATGAAAATGAAAAAACGAAAAGGTCCGCAGCAGGAAGGGGTTAATAAGCCAGTTAATTATTCTCTTCCTACAGTAATAATTTTAGAATGTTGGGTAATAATCAATAACCGCAGCGTCTCCTGTAAGTGTGGATTGTAAGCTCTTTGGTTCAGTAGATGCGCTGGAGTTTTGCTTCAGCCCATTTGTGCAAGGAGAGTGTTTGTACAGTAAGAAGATGCAAAACCCTGAAGGTCAAGGAGTTCCTCCTCGAAAGGATGAAGAAACGGAGCGTTCTTAAACAAGTCCTATTTCCAGCTTATACTGAAGGACATCTGTCAGCTAAATTTTGCCTTTTAAACCCAATATACGGACGAGCGCCTGAGTGATGGTTATAACAGCGCTAGTACCTCTGCACGGCGACTCCCAGCTCTACATAAAGCCGCGCACGGTACGTGGAACGCCGGAGTCCGCATGACAAACCATCAATGTGCGACCTCACAGCTCTAGAATGGGGCCATCTGCTGTCCGTGGATTAACACACAGCACGTGCCCCCCAAACACACATTCGAGACCCCTGAACTCGGATTTAAATGCCATTTAACAGATTGCCGCTGTTGCCAGTGAGTGTCAGCTGTAAGAAACATTTGGCACCCGCATTCTATGGAGCGAATCGGGTCCTGACGCCCCTCCATACACGCACAGGATGTAAATGTACTTCTTGTGTTGTTAAGGGGTTAATCACTGTATAATGAAAAGTTCCTAATATATTTTGTGCTTCAATTCCATTCTGACCTCTGCTTGCTTCCAGTGAATAGACACTTTTGCTTGGCAGCAAAGACAGATAAGTGCTGCCGATCTGATACATCTCATGGCTGAGGATTTGCTACAGTTGCATCCAGTCTCCACATTCGTCCAGGTGATAAACAGCCCAGACTGATACATTGTAGCAAACTAGCCAGGAGAGAAGTTTATGGATTGTCTACACTGGACACAATTGTAGCAAACTCTCAGCTCTGTGAAGTCTGTCAGCCTCTGGATGCAAACAAGAATATTTCTATTTACTGACAGCAAGAAGAGATGTTGAAAACGATGAAGAACTTAAACTTAAAATATTTTAGAAAGTTGCAGAATTTTTTGAAGGTATAAGAACTTCTTCACGATATTCCTGCGCGACTTCCATCCGATTGCGGAACTTGATCGGGAAAAGAATCCCTTCATCTGACGGGTGCGAGCGGTCCGCGGTTTAATTTACTCGGACCGACAGTCTGAGTTTAAAAAAAATGCTGCATGCCCCATTCTTGTGCGAGTCTCGTATGAGCGTAGGACATGTAACGTGTGGGGTCCCGCACAGACGGGGTCTCCTAGAGTCTCCGGTACAACCCGCCCGCGGTCACGCGAATACAGTCTGAGCTTCAATCTCATCAAACCATAAAAGAGCATAAAAAACTACTTGAAATGTAAAATCCCCCCTAAAAGCGTATTCTATAGTGATGTGTCAGTAAGTGATAATAATGGGGGCTCACAAGCTGAATCCCCCCAATTCCAATAAGTTCCAGCTTGTACTTGGTCCTTGCTGCGGTCACCTACCTGACACTTCAGAGATCCCGCAGCCGCTTACAGGAGATGAAACGATTCCCTTGTGATGTATTCCAGAGCATTAAAGGTGGTATATACTACTTTGTGCTTGCACAGAGCAGTTGGGCATCCTCCCCTCCTGGCAGCTCCTCCGCCTGCTCCTGTCTCCTTCTCTATGTTCTTTAAATCACTGAGGGTAAAGTTCTGGGAGTGAACAAGCAGATTGTGAGCAACACCCAGAATGCTGGGCCATCGCAGGGACCGGTGTGAGAACCGCCTGGACGGCCGTGTCCTGCCTTCCCATAAAAAGTAAAGCATGTCATAGCCGTGGTGATTTACGCCATCTTTTTGCTTCCACACTTTATGCGTCGCTCTGTCTGTGTCAGAGAATATATCGCAGGTTTTTACACCCTCCATCGGGCTCCGCTCCTAATGTCTTCTACCATCAGGAGGATTTCAAGCGTATAACTGCGTCGTACGGCTAAGGGTTCCTGCAGACGAGCGTAGGTGTAGATACGCTCGTAATAATGCAGCTTTTGCGCTGTGAAGGTCGCGCTATTGTGCGCGTCTCTGCTCTGTTTACTGTCCTTTCTGCGCTGCTGGGGATCTTTCACATCGATGCAGGACAAACCCGCGCCGTAATTTAAAGACTGCAGATTAATCAGACCCTGGTGTTCATTGCGCAATTTCATGGGGATTGGGTGCACATTTATGCAGCCCCATAGACTTCTATCGTGCCTTAAGGGGGCAAATGTGCACAAAAATAGAGCATTTTGCACTTTTTATTTGAGAATGAACCTCTTGAACATAATGAGTTCTATTCTCTGTGCATATTTAGCGCTTTTGTGATTAAGCCCTTTCACATATACTACTGCAGAGACATACAGCACATTACGGCGCCCATAGTAGCCAGGAGCAGCGAGATTTTACATTTCCAGTGCCCTCCCCAGCTTCTGCGCTTGTGTCCGCCTTTTTGGTGACAGATGAACGCGCCGAAGCTGGGGAAGGTCTGCGGATTAGGATCCTATCGGGGGACTTCGCCAGAGGCCTTAGGTAAGTAATTTTATTTCGCCTCACAGAACAGATCCGTAACGGGAGGTGAGACTTTTTCTTTACCTTTAGGTGATCGCCATTATCCAGGACCGCATACGGCGACCCCACGTGAAATCTCCAGGCTCTCGGCTCTGTTTGGTAGCCAGGAGCGGGTAGATTTTAAATTACCCCGGCAATCAGCGGCTTTTGCGCATGCGTCCTCCATTTTGGCGATGGGCGCTTGCGCAAAAGCCGGGGTAAGGTCTGCAGATAAATCTGGAGGCCTGGGGTACATTATTTTTAAAGTTTTTTTTTTTTTACACTTTTTTTAACTTTTACATGATCGCTGTCACCCATTGCACAGCTCTGTGCACTCGGCTACTCATACTAGCCAGAAGCAGGGAGTTTCTAAATGACATCTGGTGCACATGTGCAGACGCCAGCGTCAGATCCTGGAGGACCAGAACGCTGCTTGGCATCGCTGAGGACGGGGCTGATCCGATCCGTAAGGGGAGCTGAAACTTTATCTTTTTTTAACTTTATATTGACTTTAATGCGATCGCGTGCCAGGGGGTGGCTTCCCGCGGCCCCCATAGGAGTTCCAGGATGTCTACCTCCGGTAACTGTCAGCATGGAGCTGTCCACTTACATTGACTGTCAATCGGGCCTCTCACACACAGCGCGCAAAATACAAACAGAAAAAAAAATCTCAGCATGCACTATATTGTCACATAGTACGCACGCAAACATGCCAAGATAGTGCAGGAGGATTGTCCGCATGCAGCAAGTACGCATATCACTGCGAGCTCCTTCACGCCGCTCGCATATGTCATGTAGCGATATGCATACTTGCTCATGTGAGAGAACCTTTATCCTGATGTCCTGAAGTGCACACTGTCCGTTCGAGTAGCGGGTTAGTATGTAAGTCGTCCAGCACCCCAATGGACCAAACCGCCATAAATATGAGGTATTGGTTAGTATTTTGGTCACGAGCCCACAACAAGGGTCCTCGTTGTCCATTGAGTCCCTACTCTAACAAGACAACTTAACCCCAGGAGTCCTGCCTGCAAGCGGGGAGATCATCCAAATCGCCTTAGATGGAATACAACATATACGCTGAACAGGATACAGTTCACACACAGACAGGACTGTTCAAACCTCATGTCTGGCCACCTACACAGACACTGAACACGTCACTATTCACACCAACAAACCAGAGAATCCCACCCAGAACCTCATGCATCAGACCAAAGCAGAACATGCATGACCCCCAGCACCAGGTTCCAAGGGGGCACGAGATAAATGACCAGCACCTATTAGCAAGAGGGGCCAGTATTTATATGCAGCAGACCGATGGTGATTGGCTGGAGAACTCCACACCATCAGCCGGCCAAATCAACCACATCTGCAGCAGTGCGCTCCTGGAAACCCATAGTACTACAAGTCCCAGGAACATGACTCTCCGCAATTGGAACACCAAACTTCATCATCATGACACGAAAGCCACTCAACAAATTGGAGCAGGAAGAGGAGTGGGACGGACCAAGAAACGAAAATCATCCAAATAAATTATGGATGGAATGCCCGACTCTATGCGAACAAGACATTCGAAAAACTTGCTAAACAGTTCAAAATAAAAGCAGGATATTGAGAAACCCAAAGGAAGGCACATGCCAATGTAATAAAACAGTCAAAGGGTCATGGGGAGTGAGAAAAACGAACTAAATCCCATCAGCGAGAAGCCTTGCTTCTACCTTACCAGCCATGGTCACCAACGTCCTCTGAAGCACCTGTGGAGGCCCTCCGAGGTGCAGTTTGGACTTGCAGAAGTACCGCAGGTCTGCATCAATACCTTCACAGATGGAGCATTCACACCTGAACTTGCAATTTGTGAAAAAACGGCAGTCCCTCATAATAGAGCCAGCAGGTTCCTGTGGGCCGCAGAGCCACAGCCCCAGATACATGCGCTGTTGTCGTGGTTCCTCTTAGAAAGGAGTGAGGCTGCTTTTGGGCCAGAATAAACTCATCCAGACATCCGTGGCCCTAGTCACCCAACCAATCTCAGTGGACAAGGCTATCCTTTGATGAAATTCCTCATCGTAGTGCCACCAAGCTGGATCACCTCACAGCTTATGGGCGCAGAAGATAGTTTCTAAATAAATAACTCCGACCCTTTTTCTGGCAAAGAGTATAAGCAAAGGTGGTGAAACCCTGCGAACAATTAGCAAAGGTCTTGGCTACCTTGGGCTTCTTCTCTGAACCTCACTTGAATGTACGTTCTTGTCTATAGTCATGTGACCCACAGGAATCAAAGACCAAATGTCAACAAATTCCTGCCACCATATCTTATCCTTAATTTCCACAGACAGGTGAGTACCCAGCGAGGACAACCCGCAGAAGAAGGAGCCCCTACAAGTCAAACCGGACCTTACTGGAACATACTCTGGTGTGAGTTGCATTGGCGCAGAGGTGAATATTAGGGAGCTAACCCCTGGATTAGCAGCAGCCTTCAGGAAGGAGGACAATTCCCCACCACCCAAAGACGGCTTATCTGACCAGGCTTTTTTGCCATAGAACTCACTGGAAACGGGTGGTCTGCTGACTCCAGGAGGGATTTCTGATGCAACATCTTGTGTATCAACGCTGTAACCAGTGACTATCCTGCACCTGATGGACTCATCACAGGTAGCCTACCAACACCCTGAAATGCTTGTGGCCTCTCTACGGGCTGGGGCTGAGCCGTGAGGGAGGGCGCACCACCCGCCATAGACTACCTCTAGGCGGAGAAAAATGCTCCTCCCAGGCTGCATCCATCCGACTTCAATCCCGCTCAAGGAATTCTTCCAGCCAGCTCTGTGTGCCGCCGCCCGTCTCGCCATCTGCTGCAACAGTTCTTCCGCCACGATGCAGGTAAGCTCTTGTTCCCCACGATCCATCTTAGGGTAGATGTTCTTGGTGGGAAGGAGCTCCAGAAGACGAGGAGAACGGTGGAAACAGTAGAACTAACGTTTATTAGGAGATAACTGGCAAAAACAAGACAACGTCCAAGTGCAGTCCAATGATGTCCTTTATTGAATGGTTGTGATAGGCTCATCAAGCGCCATCTGTGATTGGCTGAGGCTGCGGTCCTGAACCAATCACAGCATTGTCTTGCTGGAGGCGGAATATTCAACCCACGTTATAAGTAAGAGAATGCTCTTTCAGGGCTGAGGATGACACAGAAGACTGCTGGAGCGCCTGGAGAGCAGCGAAAGGGACTGCGCCCTCAAAAATAGGACACTGTGCCTCTTTTGGGGCAAAAATGAATATAAGACGGTGTCTTGTTTTCGGGGAGCACGGTAGTATAACACTGTGAAGTGATAGTTCGTTCCAATTGGGAAAAGGGCGAGTTGATGGACATGCTTTAATGAATTTATCTAGTATTCTGGAGAGATGTATTGGTTGCAAGGGGTGAAGGGAGGGGCAAGTTGTTTGGGAAAGTAACCATTCTGTTAATTGTGTTCCCCTTCTGACGCTGCATCCAAATATCAGATACCGAGAGCTCCTTAAGGGATGTGTGTATATGAAGTCTGATACCTAGAATGTCAGGGAGTAGATGCAGGGGGTTGTAGGCAATGGGTGGGGCCCTAACTCTTCCCACAGGGTGTCCCATGTCTCGGACGCCCCTCTCAGGAGAGAATCATAGGAGTCTTTTCTGTAGACTTTAGGTGATGAGTACCAAAGATCTCTCAACAAGTTCGGTCAGAAGTAACTTAGACTAGGGAACTTATAATTTGGTTTTTAGAAGGTTTTATTGGCTCCAACCATCTATTGAGTTGGATTGTCTTGTAATATTGAAACATGGCTGGTAAACTGATCCCGCCGTTTTCCCTCCTCTGAGCCAACAGACGATAAGCTATATGGGGTCTCTTATGTTTCCAAATGAATCTCGAGAAGAGTGATTTAAAGTTGCTGAAGAATGAGCGCGGTCAGTGTATCGGAGGCATCTGTGGTCCGTGGAGTATCTTCGGGACAATCTATGTTTGCAGAAGGTTTTTGCGTCCAAACCAATAAATGACCGATATGTTGTACGCAATTAATAGGGAGGCAATTGTCCTTAGTAGATTACTGGTTACTATCTCTTAACTGCTTGATGAGGTGATTGTAGAGTCAGATCCCCCCAATAAACCCTTCTAAATAAATAAAGACATAATTCAAGGTTTTTGGATTAAAGTGGTCCCAGCAGCCAATTTATTACCAAATAAGTAAGAATACATTAAATAGCAATGAATAAAGGAGGGGAAAGTCTGGCACCCCAAACCATATTAACAAGAACCAATATTTACCCTCAGCCGACACCAGCTCTTGACTCAGGGGTACCCCCAGCCACCAAGATGGCCACCTTAATTAAACCAACTATTTAGGACTCGACCCCCTGCGAGTCCCAGATGAGCCAGACCAAGCACAAGCGCTCCATGAATTAAGGGGACCATACACCTGATGGAATCTCCTTCCAACAACTTACAGCCAACTCCAAGGACCCCTCCCCCCGACTCCCTAAGCCTTTGACCCACCCAATCTTGTGAGGCTCCCCACAACAACACTGCTGCAGCACTATTTGTTCAGCTACAAAAACGGAAATCAATCGCAATGAAAGCAAATAGAAAATCCTATTGAAATCAATGAGAAAAAAAGGATCAGTTTATTTCCGTCTTAATTCTGTTTCTCTGCTCCAAAAACTGGAAAGAGGAGCAGAATTATGACTGAAGCCCCAACCAGATGTGAACCTTATGCAACACTGCATCTTGTGATACTTCCTTTCACTGACAGCAAGCAGATGTAGAGGTGCAGCCGTGATGTTATTTATACACCCCGGCTTATATATCCGGTTTACAAACCCTGGCCTATTCACCCCCCGCCTATACACCCTAACTTCTGTCCCAGCCTATACACCCCGACTTATACGGCTTGGCTTTCACACCCTGGCCTATACACCCCCTGCCTGTATACCCAGGACTATACATTCTGGTCAGCAACTTCCTCCTTGACCTGGGTATAACGGAGTCGTCTCCGCTGTAGCCATTCCCCCTTCAAAAACCTCTCTCACCCCACTTACCCAAAGTAACCACTGACACCATTTCATTTTTGGATCATTTTGGCCACAGCAGCCATTTTTAATGACAAACAACCTTAACATAAAACAACATTTTATAACCATCTGGAAAAACTGGGGAGAGATCCTTGGAGCCCTGTCGTAATCTGTCGCCTCACCACCCGGGAAATAGTTGTAACTGCCGCCCGTCGCAAACCAACCAACTTGGGAGGCTCACCAACTCGCCTCTAGTCGCCGACCTCCCGACCCCGAGACCGACTAGCCACACCAACCAACTTTGCAGGGCACCGATCTGACAAAGCAAAGAGTTGACAGATACCAGTCACCACTGGGGAAGATGAGGCATGTTAAACTACCTGAACCACTTCCAGGTTATCACCATGAAACCTCACCTTCCTGCTCCGGAAGTGAGCACCCCAAAGCACCTCGCCCCCCACAATTGGAAAAAAGATCCAATCACACCAGCTTCTGTACCAAGCCAGCCTGTTTTCAAGCCTCGGGCCACTCCACCACACACCATTGTCCTTGGAGATATGCACCGAACCCAGCACTGCCTGCTGCGTCCGTATATATATATATAACTCCAAATCCGCATTCTCACGTATTCCCCCCATTCTTACCGATCCGCCATTATACCTTTCCAGGAAGGAGATCCACACAGCCAGGTCACCCTTGTGACCTTTTCCCAATCTAATGAAATGATGCGGGGCCTTCACACCAGCCATGGCTGCTGCCAATCTCCTACATAAGACACTGCCCATGGGCAATATCCTGCATGCCAAGTTAAGTTTTCCCAGCCGCGACTGCAGCCCTCGCAAGGAAATTTTCTTTTCCCGTGGGTCATGGCTCTGGTCTTCCTTCTCCTGGGTCTTTTCCTGTAAAAACTCCACCCCCTTAGCTTCCAGCATTCCCCCGGATTAGTTAACCCCTTCACTCCCCGTTAACCCTGTCATGCTGCCTACGCTTATTGCCCTCCGTGCTCAGCTCCGGCATTTCTTTATAGAGATCGTAAAACGGTGAGAAATGGAAACAAATTATTAGAAAGTTCTAGAACATTTGCATTGCATTCACTGCTAGTTTTATGGTCCTTTGCCCTTCTGATACACTGACTCCGGGTCGCACTGACCCCCTGAGTTTCTATAGAGCAGAGATAAGTAATGGGAGCAGTCCGGATACTATAGTCACAGGTCAGCAGTTCTCTCCACCGGCAGCAGAACACGATTTGGCGCTGGAAATCATCAGGGAATACGTAATAATGCTGGAGGCCGTTGAGAGGAGATATCCTGCTGGTGCAGCTCTATAGGGTTTCAGTGAGTCCTGATTTTAACCCCTTCCCGCTCCAGGACGTACGTTTACGTCCTGGAGTGTCGGGGTATGTATGAAGGGAGGTCGCGGGGCAATAGCTGCAATTGGCCGTGCGGCCAATCGGGGCTATTAATCTTTAAATGCCGCTGTCAATTCTGACAGCGGCATTTAAATCCGTAAGGCCCCCCGCGGTGAGATCGGGGGAGCCGTGCAGGTGTCATGGCAGCCGGGGCCTTCTGAAAGGCCCCAGGGCTGCCTTAGGAGGCTGCCTATGAAGCCATCCCCGTGGGGTGGCTTGATAGGCTGCCTGTCACGTTGCAGTATGACGTAATGCTGTAGCATTACGTCATACTGCAAGATAGATCAAAGCACCGCATGCTGTAGTCCCCCAGGGGGGCTTAAAAGTAAAGTAAAAAAAAGATTAATAAAGATCAATAATTGTTAAAAAAAAAAAAAAGTAATAAAAGTTTAAATCACTCTCCTTTTGCCATATCTGTAATTAAAAAATCTAAATCATAAAATAAATATACATATATCGGACTCCGTAAACACCGTACGAAGAAAAAAAAAAGAACGCCAGAAATGCACTTTTTCAGTCACCCTGTCTCCCAGAAAAAGCACAATAAAAAGCGATCAAAAAGTTTTATGTATTCCGAATTGGTACTATCGGAAACTACAGGACATCCTGCAAAAAATGAGCCCTCGCTGAACTACATTGACGGAAATATAAAAAAGTTATTGCGGGCACAAGATGGCGGCAGAAAATAATTGAAAAAAATTAAATGTCTTTGAAAAAAAAGAGTAGGATATTAAAAAAAAACTATGCAAGTTTGGTATCGTAGTAATCACACCGACCCGTAGAATAAAGTTATCATGTCGTTTTTCTTGCAGTTTGTGCGCCGTAGAAACAAGACGCACTAAAAGCTGGCGGAATGTTGTTTTTTTTTTCATTTTACTCCACTTAGAATTTTTTAAAAGTTTTTCAGTACATTATATGGTACATTAAATAACACCATTGAAAAATACAACTCGTCCCACAAAAACACCAAGCCCTCATACAGCGACGTCGATGGATGAATAAAGGAGTTATGATTTTTTTTAAAGGGGGGGGGGAAACGAAAATGGAAAAAAAAGGGGCCGCGTCATTAAGGGGTTAAAAGAGTTGTCCAGGACTTTTGGAACTTTTCCTATTAGTGACCTGTCCTCAGGATAAGTCATCTATAAATGATCGGCTGTGGTCCACCGCTTGGGATCTCTGCCGATCAGCTGATTGCCAGCACTGATGTCAGTGTGGACAGCGCCGAGACAGGTAGTCTCTATTGCAGCAGTCCGGGTTGATATTGCATTGAATTAAGGGGAACTGCACCTGTAGTACCAACCTGGACTCTGCGCTTCGGTCAACACAATCTGCTTCTTGCGCTGTCCGTACAAAAAGCAACATCAGGAATCAGCTGATAGGATAGGATGCCAAGCAGCGGACTCCAGCCAATCATCTATTAGTGACCCATTCCGAGGACAAGTCATCAATAGAAAAAGTTTCAAAAAGTCCCAGGCAATCCCTTTAAGAACATCATGGAGGAACAGATGCTATTGACAATCTCTCCTTGTTCAAAAGGTCCCTTGACAAAAACTGCTCACAAAGTGTCCCGCTGCTGGGACCTCAATAAACAGCTGTAATCTATGGGAAAACCTGGTAGTAAGTGGTCAATTTCTCTGCAGCGCCCCCACAGAAGAAAGAAAGTCTCACATCATGCCCAGTCACATCAATGGTCTTTCTGTGTAATGCAGGACAGATGGGCTCCTCCAGAGTGAGAGATGCTCTTCGTGACTGCTCCCTACTGGTCAAGAGATGAGGACCCCAAATGAAGAACCCCCTCTAATAACTCAGAGTTCCCTAATATCTAAGACTGAATTTTCTAAGCTGTCCACCACTTTACCACAAGTGGGTGAATATTGGACACGTTCTATGTGCCTGCAGGATGTATATATGGTGAATGGTGGATGCAGGTTCATTGCAAGATGTCAAGGGAATTTCCCATTTACTCATAGAACTCTAGAATGGTGGAGTTGGAAGGGACCTCCGAGGTCATCGGGTCCAACCCCCTGCTCAGTGCAGGATCACTAAATCATGCCAGACAGATATTTGTTCAGGCTTTGTTTGAACACTTCCATTGAAGGAGATCTCCCCACCTTTTGTGGCAACCTGTTCCACTCATTGATCCCCCTCACTGTCTAATATCTAATCTGTGTCTCCTCCCTTTCAGTTTCCTCCCATTGCTTCTAGTCTTCCCTTGTGCAGATGAGAATAGGGCTTATCCCTCTGCACTGTGACAGCCCTTCAGATATTTGTAGACAGCTATTAAGTCTCCTCTCAGCCTTCTCTTCTGCTAAACATTCCCAGATCCTTTAACCGTTCCTCATAGGACATGATTTGCAGACCGCTCACCATCTTGGTAACCCTTCTCTGAACTTACTCCAGTTTGTCTATGTCTTTTTTAAAGTGGGCTGCCCAGAACTGGACCCAGTATTCCAGATGAGGTCTGACTAAGGAAGAGTAGAGGGGGATAATGACCTCACATGATCTAGACTCTATGCTTCTATTAGTGCATCCCAGAATTGTGTTTGTCTTTTTGGCTGCTGCATCACATTGTTGACTCATGTTCAGTCTATGATCTATTGGTATACCCAAGTCTTTTTCACATGTGCTGCTGCTTAGCCCAATTCCTCCCATTCTGTATGTGCTTTCTTCATTTTTCTTGCCCAGATGTAGGACTTTGCATTTCTCCCTGTTAAATACCATTAGTCGCCGCCCACTGTCCAAGCTTTTCTCTCTCTTCTCTAGTGTTAGCTGTGCATGCAGTACCATGCTGGGCCATTGCACAATGAATGGTGCTGTATCCTTCCTGCTACATACATCATGAAAGTGACCTGTCAAAAAGCTGATTGTTGGGATCTCGAGAGGCGGAACTCCACTATGAGGTATCCTACAGAGAAGTCAACAATTTTTTGGAGCTGAAAACTGAATGTGATCATAACATATTAGGCCACATTTACATGCGGGGTCTGCAATTTTGGTGCATGAAAATGACACTGTATTCACTGTGTATAAATATATGTATTTAGTGCGTTTTTGGTGCATATACGTTTTTCTTAAGATTGGACTGCATCTGTATTCACTTTCAAGATGTCACTATTTTTCCCCCCACCGTCATCTGCCAACATGTGTAACAACACAGTGAATATGTACGCAGCTGCATATCTGCTACATTGTTATGCCATCCCATAGACTTTAATTGGTGATTTTAATCTGTGATACAAACCACAGTAGGACACGCACCTGAATGCGTCTGAATGCGTCTGAATGCGCGGCTGAATGCGCCTGAATGCGAATCAATGCGGTTTATGCTGTCTGTATTACGTCCGTAAAAATATGGATGCCATACAGACAGAAAACACACCCATGTGAATGCGGCCTTATGGAACCAGCCACTAAAAAGTAAGGAACGTTTAACTGGAACCGCGCAGCAAGGCATCAGGGTATCCACTAACTAGAAGGGGGTCCCAAAGTCTAGACTATCTTTAACCCCATCATGACACGTACAGCGCAAGTAAGGTGTCATTACAGGGAGTGGGCTCAGCAGCCAAGCCCTCTCCACATTTGGCAGGTGCCAGCTACCATGCCTAGGATCAGAGATAACTCTGATCTTGGCCGTTAACCCTTTATATGCCACTGTCCATACCGATAATCTACTGAGAAAAGGATCAATTCATGCAAAAAACACAGAAAGTGACCCTACTTACTGATGCCAAGGTACATGGCGGGTACAACTACCAGCAACCAGCGGCATGCTTTAGCACAGATACTGATGAGCAACCACTCGGAAATGGCGCACATGCAGAAGAGTGCGCTGAATCTGGGCACAAAACAACCAAGTGATCAGCGCAGCGGGCGGTCTGCAACTTGTGGATGACATCTCCTACGTCATCCATGTCCCAGCGGCCGAGTGGGGTGGCATTACGGAGATACTCTAGGAGGCAGAGAACCCCTACCGGACCGGTTGGCAAGTATTAGAATACGGCGTGGGAAATTTTAACCTTGTTTCTGAAGGTACGCTTTTTTTAGGAATCATAACCTAGTAGAGTTTGCAATCGGTGGTACTTCAGTGCTGCATCGGGCGGTATTATATGCTCTGAATACATGTTTGGAAATGCTGACAGGTTCCCTTGAAGAAAGAAAATAGAACTAATGGCACAGGACATCAAATACGCTGATGCGCAGCGCCACCTAGTGCCTCACAGTTTTAAATACCCTGAGTTAAAGGGGTTCTCTCGGACCTCAGGATAGCTCATCAATGGTTGATCAGCAGGGATCCCCACCAATCAGCTGATCCTCCGGCCCGCTGTCAGTGCTGCCGAGACAGGTGCAAGATACGACACCTTAGATAGAAAGGTTTACCACAAGTTATGTCCTCCAGCATCAGGGTTTGTACGCCGTGCGATCGCTTCATTTCAACTGCAAATTCCAGCTGATCACTGGGGGGCGCCGCAGCTGGGACTGGCATGAGTTTATTTTATAGGGATCCTTTCTGATAAAAAGGGTTTGTCCAACCCCTGTAACAGGGATGTGAGCAAAAATGGTTGATAGATGGAGCGCCCCCTTAAGGAAAGATGTGACTGGACAGGTAGTCACTATTATAATGCTATTGTCACAGTGTTGTAGGCTGTGCTCTCTAATAAACTGAAAGGGAAGACCCCCTAAATAGATTGTCCAGGACTGTTCCTATTGAGGAGCTACCCTCAGTATGAGGGGGGGAAATACTATTTTGTTTGTGCACTTAGTTTTACATGTCTGCTCCTTTAAGGCCATGCAGAGGGCTCGGTGGGGGGACTACCGGTAGTTCTGGTGGGACTCCACATTCCCAGCACCTAGAAGTGGTAGAGTTGTGCTCTGAGGGGTGAGCAAGATAGGCGGGGACCGGGGTATCTCCACCAAGCCAAGAGAAATGGAAAAGCCAGATTGTCCGATGGATTTACGGTTTGCCACGACATTCGGTCCTCTACAACCAGAATTTTTTTTATACTTTGAGATATACCAGGGGCTGCTCACTTCCCGAGTTCTTCCCATCATGCCTGCCAAAAGCTCAGTCGGCTGTTGGTACCACCCTAACATGGTAGGCCTGCAGTGTACCCCGTGTCCGGGCAGAGTTAATCATTTACTACTTCTTTGTGGAACGGACTCTCAGTAATACCGAGTAACCGGACTTGTTACAGTGCTTGTGTAGTGGCCCAAAGTCTATATTTCTGGCCCCTCCTTAAATGTCATGTCTTTTGTGTAGATGCTCTGTCTTGCCTCTAGTTATGTGTATTGCACAACTGCAGCATATGAGAGGTTAAAGGGGTTGTCCCGCGAAATCAAGTGGGGTTATGCACTTCTGTATGGCCATATTAATGCACTTTGTAATATACATCGTGCATTAAATATGAGCCATACAGAAGTTATACACTTACCCCTCCGTTGCTGGCGTCCCCGTCGCCATGGATCCGTCTAATTTCAGCATCTAATCGCCCGATTAGACGCGCTTGCGCAGAAGGGTCTTCTCCCTTCTGGTCGGTCCGGGCACGAGCGGCGTTCTGTCTCTGCCCCCTTCTATGCGTCATCGTGTAGCTCCGCCCCATCACGTGTGCCGATTCCAGCCAATCAGGAGGCTGGAATCGGCAATGGACCGCACAGAGCCCACGGTGCACCATGGGAGAAGACCCGCGGTGCATCGTGGGTGAAGATCCCGGTGGCCATCTTGGAGGAAAAGAAGGAAGAAGTTGCAGAGAGGGGATTCGGGTAAGTAAATTTTTTTATTTTATTTCAACACATCCCTTGGGTTTGTCCTGCGCTGAACGGGGGGCCTATGCAAAAAAAAAAAAAACGTTTCGGCGCGGGACAACCCCTTTAATGTCTGGATGTGGCTGGGAGATGTCTGCAAAAGTATCAATGTATGTCCTGTCACGTGGTATGCTAGACACTATAAGTATGAGTGTTTGAGAGCGAGGTGGGGTTGGTTTGCTGGTTCGTTGGTTCGTTCATCTTCTTCAGTGGGTCTTTCATCATCTTCAACGGTAGAGAGTGGGGTGGAGTGCTGGCCACATGGGGGTACCTTAAACCCTCATCTGGTGAAGAGTGATGGAGGAGGAAAAGCGGTATCCTGAGGTCCCCGGTTCTAGGAACCATTATAGAGAGAAAAAGAGAGAGAAAGAGCGAAGTAAAGAGTCCGCCGTGCAGAGATTCAAGTCCTTATCAAGTGAGTGTCCGTGGAGTGACCCTACCGCCATCCTCCCCCGGAGAGTAACCCCTCCAGGAGCGGTACCTTACAGGTAACATGCACAGCAGGACCAATATTGCAGTGGCCCAGTACATGCTTTCCTGGCCCCCTCCATAATGTCATACATAGTGTTTTATGCTGATGCTCTATGCAAAACTGTCTTGTCATTCTGTTTTGTGTATTGCACAGCTGCAGCGTGTGAGGGGTTAACGTCTGCAAAGCATGGAGACTGTCTGGTAAATGTAACAATTCCGTCCCGTCACATGGTGTGAGAGAAGGTATAAATGTGAGTGCTTGAGAGCGGGAAGGGGTCCATGTCTTCTAGGTTCTTGTCAAAGAGTTTCAGCTACATGGGGGCACCTTTAGCCCTCATGAGGTGAAGAATGGAGGAGGAAGAGAGATTCCCCACACACCACCAGAAATGCTGCTAGAGGAGTGAGCCCCCAAAAGAGAGAGAGAGCATGAGTTGAGCGTGCGTGTTCTTGTGGCGAGGCCTAGTGCAGAGGTACTCTTATCTAATCAATTTACATCCGCGCGTCCTACAGTCTGGGATCGCTAGGTGGAGGTACTTCAGTTTCATTGTTCAGACTCAAGCATTCAAAAGTCGGAGTTCTGCTGAGTGGAGGTACACGTCTTTATTTAATCACACAAGGGCGGCCTGAAGTCTGGGTCTGCCGTGTGGAGGTACTTTGTCTCATCTTATTCCTGCGTGTTCTAAACTTGTCATTTGTGCCTTGTACTATTGAAGTTTCAAGTAAAAGTTATTCCGGGCCCTGACTGTTCCCAGGGACCTGAGGTACTATACAACTGTCTGTGGCTCATTTATTTCCTCGCTAAAGTTCATGTTGGTGGGAACCGGAACAGTGGCGTCACCCGTGACAACCCTCTTCACCTGTCCTAATGTTTATTGGGCATCCACATGCCGGGGGTGTCCGGAAGAGGCCCAGCGCTGCCCTGGCCTTGGCCGCGTGCGTCCCTCCGGGAGGGAGCCTGGTAAGTGCCGCCGTAACAAGCCAGCATCTTGCCCTCTCAGCTCCTCAGCGTATGCCATGTATCCTATGGGACGCTGCAATATCATCCTGAGTTTCCTCCCTGACCTCAAGTCTTCTGTCCTTTCTGCACTGGTGTGTTTTTATGCTGTGCACTGCTAAAGCTACAAGTAAAGTTTTGCCAGCCCTGACAGTTCCCAGGGACTGAGGTACTACAAAGTTAACTGGGTGTGGATCCCCTTCATTTCTCCGCCGAAGTTCATTCTGGTGAGTTGGGAACGGTGGCATCACGTGACAATCCTAAAATCCACTACATGTATACAGGCTATCCCTGTTCCAGGAGTGTCCAGAAGAGGCACAGTGATACTCAGGCCGAGGTCGAGTGTGTCCCTCTGGGGAGAAGTCTGGTAAAAGCCACCATGACAAGTGACCACTCTACCCTCCCAGCTCCTCAGCGTGGGCCTCATGTCCCGAATGGTCCTTTGGGACACCACACTTGGACTATTTCCACCAACCCAGTTCCCGGGAGTCATTGTTTTGTTGTTGTGGTCTGTTATGGCTCATTGCATCCAAACTTTCAGCAACACGGCTGAGAAGACCTCTTTGTACCATTCACAGAATAGCAGTATCGGCCGAAGCCAAACGTGAAGTGATCAGAGCCTAGACATGGGGATGTATCATGACAAGGCAACAATGACCCCAATAATGGTTCAGACACCTGTGCAGAGACGGAAAAGTCCGTCCGTATCTCTCGGTGAGGAGACATGACCCGTATCACCGGCCTGGTCTCCTCGGGTGGAAGGGATTAAAAGCCAGCCTTCCTCCCAGCCCATCCCTATATCAGGATAGTTCAACAACAACTGATCAACAGGGGTTCGTCGCTCAGGATCCCTGCCGATCAGCTGATCCTCTGGCCCGCTGTCAGTGCGAACAGCACTGGAAGCAGAGAGCGCTGTCTGTATTGCAGTGGCCCCGGTTGGTATTGCATTGAATTCAGTGTCAGCCGTGCCTCCAGTACCAATCTGGGCTGCTGCAATGTTGATGATGCTATCTGCTTTCATATCCATCTCCCATATAGAGTCCTAGCACAGGGTTAATAGATTTCATGTAATGTTATATAAGCTGGATTTGGAACACCTTTTTCATCATGTACCATAACCATATCGCTCTTGGTGTCCTGAGGAAGCTGCTCGGTGAATGTAGAGAGTTTTATTACGGTCTAGTATGTACAATACACTCCTATGTGACAGCAGAACTTTTACAATCTCCAGCTTTGCCTCCATTGAACAGATGCCGTCATGAAAGAACAACATTTTGGTCCATTTCCAACTGTGATGTAGGTGGAGGCAACTGATCCTCGTTCTTTAATATGACGTTAATTATTCTACAGCCGCACGTCCCATATCACCGCTCTGTATAAGCTGTATGGCCTCATAATGCATCATCCCCAGAAGTCTATAGGGCTTTACTCTACCTCTATTTGCCTCTGCTTTGCATTGCCTAATGCCTCATGGCTCGCCATAGCTGCTTGCGACCCTTGCTATCACACAGGGTGCCAGCTTGTAGAGGGGGCACAGGCAGATGTAGGCTAGGGCTCCCACCTCAGGTCTGCCCAGCTAGATGATCTTCTTCCTCTGTGTGTTAGTGTCTTGTCGAGTTACATGAATCCTCCTCTTCCTGGCTTTGTCTCCTCCCTTTTGAAGTTCCTAGGCGCCACTGTCAGCCCATTGGTACCTCCGCAACATAATCGCTGAGTTCTGTTACTACATTTATGTTTCTAGTATTCTTGGTTCTAGTATTGGATCCACGTACAGACATTGGCTCTTGTGCTGTATTTATGTATAAGCTTGGTGTTACGTTCGCTGGGTTCACCTCGCCGCAGGACGTACGCAGGAGTAAATTCATGTTAAACCAGACACACTGGCTGAAACACCAAAGGGACAGTGAACTGCATACTGGACTCATGGACAGACATAACATAAGGACTGACAAATGACCAAAACACTCACCTTGCAAACCTGTACACATAACAGATGGAATTGCTATAGAAGTATGAGGTATTGGTTCGTGGATTGGCCAAGTGACTTAAGCCCACAAGCCACTTCAAGGCTCCTCGTTGTCTCGTGGGTCCCTACTCTTACAAGACAACATTCACCAGAACCTTGCCTGCAAGCAGGGTGATCGCCCCGATGAGGGCCACCCTGGACTGGAACCTCAGGGCCTAACTAGCCCAGAGATGACAAACAATCCAGCAGGACAGGACACATTTCACACCAACACACTAGGGCTAGCATGCAAGACAGAACACACACAGAACAGGATTATCCACACCTAATGTCTGGCCACCTGCACAGACACTGGACAAGACGCTGTTCACACACATAGCACATATAACAAGCATGCAGGAAAACCAAACCCTAGAGTGAAGGAATACCAGCTTCTTCTAGCAGAACCAGAGCTTGGTTCTGTTGCTGTATTTATGCTCTGCTGCTTTCTACATATTAGTGCAATATATCATACATCTAACCTACTGCTGGCACTGTATATAATATAGAGATTGCCATAATGTAGCATCTGAGAATACCAATGTAATATGGTTCTGAACATTCCTTGAAATTGAGACCTGATATTAAAGTGTTTTACCACAAAAGTCATTTACCACCTATTCGCAGAATGTCTGATCAATGGAGGTGTGATTGCTGGGATCCCCAGCAATCCTGAGATATCTGCCCTGTGCATGCTTAGCCACCACTCCATTCGCTTCTATGAGATGAACCGAGATCGCTGAGTGCATCGATCTCCACCTATCATATAGAAGTGAATGGAGCAGCAATGAGCATGTGCAACGCCGCTCTATTCACAGGCGAATTCGGGGAAATAGCAGTTCTCGGGATCCTAGTGACATGCCATCCATGCTGGTCATGTCTAAGGGCTAATAGAGACCAGCAGGTGATCCAAGCGACGGTGTAGCATCGGTGGGATCCAGGCATTCCATGTGGCGGATAGTCCATTTTCTATCCAATGTATCTATGAGGATTAATGTTACCATAGATCCAGTATAGCATAGAAGGTCGGATTTGTTATAACTTTAGCTGAGTTCTCCATCCTCTTCTGCAGTATGGGGGTCTGCCACACCTTGGTTTCTGATAGACAATGATACTGAATTGACCCTTTGATGGGCAAGGGGGTGTTCTTCCTTCTCCCATCTTCCCTTGACATAAGTGTGATAGGGATCCTTGGAGTGACCACGCAGCCTAGAAAAGACTTTCCAATACACCACAAGTAATTTGAAGAAGGCAAAGGCGCCCAGCAGTAGTAAAACATACAAGAGTCTCTCGGGGTCTTCATTTTGTGTGGCGACCGTGCTGGTGGAGTTGTCCTCACATTTGGGGCATTGGTCTTTTAACCAGAATGAGATGAATTGATTGAGCAATGTCTTATTGATATCAGGGGATTCCATGGCGTCACCGGAGACTTCTGAATCTGGAAATAGAGAGTAGATATTACCAAGACCAATCAGGATGGTCACTGGGTCAATAAAATACGTAACCTATATTGCTTCGATGGTATATCGCCTCACCGACTGCCTCCCACAATTTTCCCTGGATGCTCCACTGGTGAGACATCTTCTGCAGATAGTTATCCTGAAGTCACGGGAATGTCCATGAATACCCTTTCCTTCTATGTCCGTTCCGTAGGGACACATCTAATGCCCAGAACCCCTGACAACTTTGGGAGGGGAAAAGCATAGCTGTAGATTGACGCAATGAAAGGAACCTTACAATGGATCCTTACATTTAGTACTGAACTCAGAGGGACATTTATAAATCCGTACACGGGGAAGGGGGATATTGGACCTGGACCGCCAAGGATATTGGACATTAATAGTGTACATGGAATTGGTATTAAACCCTTACTATCCTAGATTTCCAGGCCTATTAGTAATCTATAACCCCTCTAGACCTCCAGGGATATTATATAGTAATTCATAACCCCTCTAGACCTCCAGGGATATTAAACATTAACAATGTAAATGGAAATCAGTTATTAATCTATTACTATACCTGACTTCCAGGGATACTTGATAGTAATTGATAACTAGATCTCCAGGAATATTGGGCATTAATCATAAACTTAGTCCTTCATGAATAGTGGACATTACTCAATAACCACCCTAGATCTCCAGGGACACTGGACATTAATTTATAACCATCAAGAATGTACATGGAAATTACTTATTAATTCATTACTATCCCAGTCCACAAGGGTCTAGATAGTAATTATAATCACCCCAGACCACCAGGGATATCAGGCAATAATCCATAACCATCCTTAACACTAAAGATATTATAGGTCATTCCTTGAGCACTGCAGAACACAGAAAATATTAGGTATTAACTCCTAAACTAAACCGGACTACTAGAGATAATAACAGGGACTCCAAGGATTCTAGAACGATCTAAGAAACCGCCCTTCATAAAATGTGTGCAGCACTACAGATAGAACGCTGGTAAAGTGAGTATAATGATGGTTAATAACGAATGTGTGTTTATATCTGTCCGAAATGGGATTTTCAGCCAGAGAAACCAAGTGACCCTGTAGATATGAGAGCTTTTAATGTAAAACAAAACTGTGAGCTTTTGAACCTACTGAGGCTGCTCTCACACCCGACGCGTTGTACCACGACACACAGAAAGGAACCTATCGCTGCAATGTAAGGAGCTGTAAGACCTGCTGACATGTACGGACCGCAGACAGGATACATAACCCCAACACACAGCAGGACTATAAGATCCCTGTAATGTAAGCAGCTGTAAGACCTGCTGACATGTACGGACCGCAGACAGGATACATAACCCCAACACACAGCAGGACTATAAGATCCCTGTAATGTAAGGAGCTGTCAGACCTGCTGACATGTACAGACCGTGGACAGGATACATAACCCCAACACACAGCAGGACTATAAGATCCCTGTAATGTAAGGAGCTGTAAGACCTGCTGACATGTACGGACCACAGACAAGATACATAACCCCAACACACAGCAGGACTATAAGATCCCTGTAAGGTAAGGAGCTGTAAGACCTGCTGACATGTACGGACCGCCGACAGGATACATAACCCCAAAACACAGCAGGACTATAAGATCCCTGTAATGTAAGGAGCTGTAAGACCTGCTGACATGTACGGACCGCGGACAGGATACATAACCCCAACACACAGCAGGACTATAAGATCCCTGTAATGTAAGGAGCTGTAAGACCTGCTGACATGTACGGACCGCGGACAGGATACATAACCCCAACACACAGCAGCACTATAAGATCCCTGTAAGGTAAGGAGCTGTAAGACCTGCTGACATGTATGGACCGCGGACAGGATACATAACCCCAACACAGCAGGACTATAAGATCCCTGTAATGTAAGGAGCTGTAAGACCTGCTGACATGTACGGACCACAGACAAGATACATAACCCCAACACACAGCAGGACTATAAGATCCCTGTAAGGTAAGGAGCTGTAAGACCTGCTGACATGTACGGACCGCCGACAGGATACATAACCCCAAAACACAGCAGGACTATAAGATCCCTGTAATGTAAGGAGCTGTAAGACCTGCTGACATGTACGGACCGCGGACAGGATACATAACCCCAACACACAGCAGGACTATAAGATCCTGTAATGTAAGGAGCTGTAAGACCTGCTGACATGTACGGACCGCGGACAGGATACATAACCCCAACACACAGCAGCACTATAAGATCCCTGTAAGGTAAGGAGCTGTAAGACCTGCTGACATGTATGGACCGCGGACAGGATACATAACCCCAACACAGCAGGACTATACGATCCCTGTAATGTAAGGAGCTGTAAGACCTGCTGACATGTACGGACCACAGACAGGATACATAACCCCAACACACAGCAGGACTATAAGATCCCTGTAAGGTAAGGAGCTGTAAGACATGCTGACATGTACGAACCGCAGATAGGATACATAACCCTAACACACAGCAGGACTATAAGATCCCTGTAATGTAAGGAGCTGTAAGACCTGCTGACATGTACGGACCGCCGACAGGATACATAACCCCAACACACAGCAGGACTATAAGATCCCTGTAATGTAAGGAGCTGTAAGACCTGCTGACATGTACGGACCACGGACAGGATACATAACCCCAACACACAGCAGGACTATAAGATCCCTGTAATGTAAGGAGCTGTAAGACCTGCTGACATGTACGGACCGCAGGCAGGATACGGATCCCCAACACACTGCAGGACTATAAGATCCCTGTAATGTAAGGAGCTATAAGACCTGCTGACATGTACGGACTGCCGACAGGATACATAACCCCAACACACAGCAGGACTATAAGATCCCTGTAATGTAAACAGCTGTAAGACCTGCTGACATGTACAGACCGCCGACAGGATACATAACCCCAACACGCAGCAGGACTATAAGATCCTGTAATGTAAGGAGCTGTAAGACCTGCTGACATGTACGGACCGCAGACAGGATACATAACCCCAACACAGCAGGACTATAAGATCCCTGTAATGTAAGGAGCTGTAAGACCTGCTGACATGTACGGACCGCAGACAGGATACATAACCCCAACACACAGCAGGACTATAAGATCCCTGTAAGGTAAGGAGCTGTAAGACCTGCTGACATGTACGAACCGCAGACAGGATAGATAACCCCAACACACAGCAGGACTATAAGATCCCTGTAATGTAAGGAGCTGTAAGACCTGCTGACATGTACGGACCGCAAATAGGATACAGATCCCCAACACACAGCAGGACTATAAGATCCCTGTAAGGTAAGGAGCTGTAAGACCTGCTGAGATGTACGGACCGCGGACAGGATACATAACTCCAACACACAGCAGGACTATAAGATCCCTGTAATGTAAGGAGCTGTACGACCTTGTTACGGCACTCTGCCCCCCGAGCGCCAGTTGGGGTGCCCTGATCTCCGCACCCCACTGTCCCTGCCTACTTGCCTCGGCCCTGGCTAACCCCAGGCGGACAACTGGGCGGCAGTCCCTGCACTGGCTAGGGACCTGGCGACTACCTGGATGGAACTACTAACAGGGGACAGAGTGCCGACAGAAGAGGCAGGTGAAACAGACCAACAAAACTACGAGGTGAAACAAGACTGGAGGTGGAGCTCACAGGCAAACGAAAGGAAACTGACAAGCAACTAGGACAGACTAGAATAGACCTGGCTAGAGGCTAGCAGAACCAATAACTGGCAGTGAGTTCAGGTCATTGCCAGCCTTTTAACTAAAAGCCTCCGCCCCGGGGCGGAGAGTGGGAGGAGCCGACTCTCCCCCTGTTGCATAAGGGAGGTGGATGAGAGCGGGCGGCACCCTACGGGCGGACACGCCCACGCCGCAGCACGCTGGCTGCTCCACGCTGCTGCACGCTGGCTGCTCCACGCCGCCGGGAGATCCCTGACAGCACAGCTCCGGGGCGCCGAAGCCGAGCTCGAAGCGGCGCGCGCCGGCCGCGGGACCCAGCGCCGCCCTGCATGGTAACATTACCCCCCCTCTGACGGGGGACCTCTGGGCCCCCGGAAACTCGACCAGGCTTATCTGGAAAACGACGGTGGAACCGCCGTACCAACACGGGAGCATGAACATCACATGCGGCCACCCAGGAATGATCTTCTGGTGGAAAACCCTTCCAGGCCACCAAGTATTGTAGGATTCCTCGACACCGACGAGAGTCCAGTATCTCCTGGACCTCGTATTCGACTTCATCCCGGACCAGGGTGGGCGGAGGGGGACCGGAGGTGGGTATCACCGAAGGGACAAAAGGTTTCAGCAGCGACTTATGGAATACCCTGTGAACCCTCCATGTGGTTGGCAACCCCAGCTCGTAGGCGAGTGGGTTCACCACACGTGTGATGGCAAACGGCCCCACGTAACGTGGCGCCAGCTTCAAGGACGGGACCCGCAATTTGAGATTTTTAGAAGACAGGTATACCTTCTGTCCCACCCTGTAAGGTTCAGACACAGACAGACTCTTCCCACTGCGCAACTGCATACGGGCCCCCGCTGCCTCCAAGTTTCTCTGCACCTCTTTCCATACTCCCCGAAGCGTATCTGTGGCGTCATCCGCTGCCGGACAGAGCGACGGAGTAGGGATTGCTGTAAGGAAGCGAGGATGCTGACCGTATACACTAAAAAATGGAGACACCCCAGTAGAAGAACAAAGGCGGTTGTTTAGTGCAAACTCTGCCAACGGCAGGAACTCTGCCCACTGGTAAGCCTTTTCGCTGGCAAACAACCGTAAATATTGCACTAAGTCTTGGTTCTTCCGCTCAGTCTGACCATTAGTCTGCGGATGGAACGCTGACGAGAAGGAAAGCGACGTTCCCAGGTTTCTGCAGAAGGCACGCCAAAACTGCGACACAAACTGAACCCCGCGATCAGATACAATATTTTGGGGAACCCCATGTAGGCGAATTATTTCCTTTACAAAAATCGTGGCAAATTCTTTTGCCGAGGGTAGCTTTTTTAACGCCACAAAATGTGCCATCTTTGAGAACCGGTCGACCACCACTAAGATAGTGGTGCATTTCTGGGATTCTGGTAGGTCAGTGATGAAATCTACTGATAAGTGAGACCAGGGACTGGAAGGAACCGGTAGTGGTCTCAGAGGACCCTCCGGAGGACGCCGCCGACTCTTATTGCGAGCACAGACCGAGCAACCCCTCACAAAGTTGCGGATCTCCTGAGACATGCCTGGCCACCAGAAGTATCGGGAGCAAAGCTCCAGGGTCCCCTGGAACCCTGGATGCCCGGCGAGAGCCGACGAGTGGGACTCATCCATGACTCTAGGGCGTAGGGTCTCTGGCACAAACCATCTGCCCTCCGGCACCCCTGACGGAGCGTCCTGCTGGGCATCCTGTAGTTGAGGGACGAAGTTAGACTCTAACACTGCCACCACCACGCCGGGGGCTAAGATATTCTCGGGAGTCATGGTCCCACTGTCTGGTACCCCGAAACTCCGTGACAGAGCATCCGCCTTCACGTTCTTCTCTCCGGGGATATATGTCACGACAAAGTTAAACCTGGCGAAGAACAACGCCCACCTGGCTTGACGAGCAGTGAGTCTTTTCGCATTGGCGAGATATACCAGATTCTTGTGATCAGTATATACGGTAATTGGGTGTCTAGCACCCTCAAGATGGTGTCGCCACTCTTCCAGAGCCCATTTGATAGCCAACAATTCCCGGTTACCCACGTCGTAGTTGCGCTCTGCTGAATTGAACTTTCGCGAAAAGAACGCACATGGGCTATAGCCAGACCTCCCACTGACTTCCTGCGACAATACTGCTCCTGTCCCCACTTCCGACGCGTCTACCTCAATAAAAAAGGGTAGTAGTGCGTCCGGCTGTATTAGCACCGGGGCAGTCGTGAATGCCTTTTTTAGACGGCTAAAGGCCTCAAGGGCTGCAGGCGACCACTTACCCAAGTCAGCCCCCTTCTTAGTCAGGTCGGTCAGAGGTTGAGCAATAACTGAGTAATTTCTAATGAATTTGCGGTAGAAATTTGCAAAACCTAAGAACCGCTGGAGAGCCTTGAGGTTGTCGGGTCTGACCCATTGGGAGATTGCTGCTACTTTATCAGACTCCATCTGAATCTCTGTGGGGGAAATTACATAACCAAGGAAGGATACTTGTTTAGAGCCAAATGTACATTTCTCTAATTTGACAAAAAGTTGATACTCGCGCAAACGGGTCAGGACCAACCTCAGGTGCCGCACATGTGAATCCCAGTCAGGTGAGTACACCAGGATGTCGTCCAGATAAATGACCAGAAATACCCCCAGGAAGTCGTGGAAGACTGCGTTCATAAAACCCTGAAACACAGCGGGGGCATTACAGAGTCCAAAAGGCATGACCAGACATTCAAAATGTCCTAACGGGGTGTTGAACGCTGTCTTCCATTCATCTCCCTCTCTGATGCGAATTAAATTGTAAGCCCCCCGCAAGTCCAGTTTGGAGAACCAGTGAGCCCCTACCACCTGATTCAACAAGTCAGGAATTAGGGGCAAGGAGCACTGGTTCTTCACAGTGATTTTATTCAAGGCCCGATAATCCACACAAGGCCTTAGTGTCCCGTCCTTCTTCTCTACAAAGAAGAGACCTGCCCCGGCCGGGGACCTGGACGGCCGGATATGTCGGTTGGCCAGAGCTTCCGAGACATAGGACTTGAGGGCTTCATGCTCACGACCTGACAGATTGAAAATGGCTCCCTTAGGGATGGGACCGTCGGGAATCAGGTCGATACCACAGTCCCACTCCCTATGGGGGGGCAGAGCCTTAGACAGTCGTTTGGAGAATACATCCTGAAAGTCTGACAAATACTCCGGAATGAGCACCGTATCTGCGGAGCACACAGCTATGGTAGACAGGTGATTGTGACACGATGACCCCCAATGAGTCAATTCCCGGGTGGACCAATCAAATTGGGGGTTGTGCAGTGCCAACCAGGGCATACCAAGCACCACATCAACCGACATTTTTTCCATAACCAAGAAAGACAGTTCTTCCGAGTGGAGGACCCCCACCGTGAACTGTAATCTTGGGGTCCTCCATCGTACCAAGCCTGTAGAGAGAGGGGTAGCATCAATGCTGGTAAAATGAATTGGCGTCTTCAACGCCACAAATTCCGCCATCAGAGAACGGACAAAACCCAGACTTATCAAGTTAGCGGCTGCTCCGGAATCAATAAACGCCCGCCCTGATCGGGAAAAATCCCCGAATCTAACATGACACGGTACCAAAAGTTTAGGAAGTACCTGAAGTCCTAGGCGATCCTCCCTGCAATCGCCTAGGACTCGGAGTTTTCCGCCGGTTCCGGCTGCGGGCGTTTGAGACCTCAGTGGGCAGGTTATCACCCGATGTCCAGCTTTCCCGCAGTAGAGGCAGAGACGATGCAACAAACGGATCCGGCGTCGCTCTTTGGGGTCCAGCGGGTTCACCTCCATCGGCTCGGGCGCAGAGACTGGTAAGGAGGAGGAGGGACCAGGGCCACTGACCTCCCTGACTCTACGGGTCTGCCTGTCCTGCTTCCTAGACCTGAGCCTCCTATCTGCTCTCACCGCTAGCTCCATAGCCTCCCTTAAGGACCCGGGAACGGGATGGGAAATTAACAGGTCTTTAACTGCGTCCGAGAGGCTCTGCAGAAAAACGTCCTTCAGCGCGCTATCGTTCCATGTCGTATCCCCCGCATAGCGTCTGAAGTTGGAGCAATAATCCTCCACACACGACAACCCCTGCCGCAGCGCCAACAACCGTGAAACCGCCAACCCCGCTCGGTCCGGTTCGTCGAAGATACCCCCGAGTTCCTGAAAAAAGGAGTCCACGGACTGCAGGCAGGAGGAACCCTCGGGGATGGAGAAAGCCCATGTCTGTGCCGAGCCCCGCAGCAGGGACATTATCAGCCCGACCCTCTGAGCCTCCGACCCGGAAGAACGGGGACGCATGCGAAAAAACAGGCGACACGCCTGTCGGAAAACAAAAAACTTGTTCCTCTCCCCAGAAAACACCTCGGGAAGAGGGCACTTGGGTTCGGGGCTGGTTGAGGCGTCCGACCCCTGCGACACCCCCCGCTGCTCCTGGGCCACCATGCGGGCGGATAAATCCTGGATCACAGGCACCAGGGCCTGCAGCTGGTTCGTGAGGGAACTGATCGCCTCCATGACAAAAACGGTTTTAAAGGGCCAGTTATTATGTTACGGCACTCTGCCCCCCGAGCGCCAGTTGGGGTATGTTACGGCACTCTGCCCCCCGAGCGCCAGTTGGGGTGCCCTGATCTCCGCACCCCACTGTCCCTGCCTACTTGCCTCGGCCCTGGCTAACCCCAGGCGGACAACTGGGCGGCAGTCCCTGCACTGGCTAGGGACCTGGCGACTACCTGGATGGAACTACTAACAGGGGACAGAGTGCCGACAGAAGAGGCAGGTGAAACAGACCAACAAAACTACGAGGTGAAACAAGACTGGAGGTGGAGCTCACAGGCAAACGAAAGGAAACTGACAAGCAACTAGGACAGACTAGAATAGACCTGGCTAGAGGCTAGCAGAACCAATAACTGGCAGTGAGTTCAGGTCATTGCCAGCCTTTTAACTAAAAGCCTCCGCCCCGGGGCGGAGAGTGGGAGGAGCCGACTCTCCCCCTGTTGCATAAGGGAGGTGGATGAGAGCGGGCGGCACCCTACGGGCGGACACGCCCACGCCGCAGCACGCTGGCTGCTCCACGCTGCTGCACGCTGGCTGCTCCACGCCGCCGGGAGATCCCTGACAGCACAGCTCCGGGGCGCCGAAGCCGAGCTCGAAGCGGCGCGCGCCGGCCGCGGGACCCAGCGCCGCCCTGCATGGTAACAGACCTGCTGACATGTACGGACCGCAGACAGGATACATAACCCCAACACACAGCAGGACTATAAGATCCCTGTAATGTAAGGAGCTGTAAGACCTGCTGACATGTACGGACCGCGGACAGGATACAGAACCCCAACACACAGCAGGACTATAAGATCCCTGTAATGTAAGGAGCTGTAAGACCTGCTGACATGTACGGACCGCGGACAGGATACATAACCCCAACACACAGCAGGACTATAAGATCCTGTAATGTAAGGAGCTGTAAGACCTGCTGACATGTACGGACCGCCGACAGGATACAGATCCCCAACACACAGCAGGACTATAAGATCCCTGTAATGTAAGGAGCTGTAAGACCTGCTGACATGTACAGACCGCAGACAGGATACATAACCCCAACACACAGCAGGACTATAAGATCCCTGTAAGGTAAGGAGCTGTAAGACCTGCTGACATGTACGGACCACAGACAGGATACATAACCCCAACACACAGCAGGACTATAAGATCCCTGTAATGTAAGGAGCTGTAAGACCTGCTGACATGTACAGGCCGCTGACAGGATACATAACCCCAACACACAGCAGGACTATAAGATCCCTGTAATGTAAGGAGCTGTAAGACCTGCTGACATGTACGGACCGCAGACAGGATACAGAACCCCAACACACAGCAGGACTATAAGATCCCTGTAATGTAAGGAGCTGTAAGACCTGCACACATGTACGGACCGCGGACAGGATACATAACCCCAACACACAGCAGGACTATAAGATCCCGGGACATTCACATGTTCCACGTCTGATGTTGTGTACCTGATCCTGTGTAGTGAATGTCCTGTTGGGGGCTTTATTAAAAGGCAATTTCAAATGACAACGCCATAGAAGAATTTGGGAGTAAAACCTTATAACGACGTTTGACACTTTCAACAGAGACCTAAATTCTTCACAAGGATTCATGCGTGACTGGGAAGTATTAGGCATCTATAGCACAGATAACACTCTGGCCTGGTGACCCCCTAACACCAATTCAGAGACTATAAAACCTTCACATCTTTATCAATGGACTATTTAAGTATTTATTTTTATTCTCTACTCATTCTGCTCTGGTATTTTATTAAGTGCAAATTAATCACGCCAAGTCTGTGCCTTGTCATATGGATGTGTGCGTATGTATATATATATATATATATACCATTAAAAGGAATCATATCTACAAGATTACTTGCTTTCTCTTGCTGAGACCAATCACATTTTCCTCTACTGCCGACACCGGACCAAACTTTTTTTATTTTTCGCATTTTTAAACACACTTCCTTGCCCATCACAATGATGGGGTGCTTTAAAAAAATGCTGTCAAACACTGTGACGCATTCAAAAACGCAATTCACTCCTGATTATAAAGTTCCTCAATTTGGAAGTTGCCTGTAACACAAAAGGGGAGGGTCTGGAAATATGGTTTTCAGGTATGATGGAGTTTCTCCATCATACCCTCCACAAGGATGACCGTCTGAACACCATATTCTTGTCAGTGGACTTATTAAGTATTTACTCATCTGCTCATCCTTTTCTGGTATTGTTTTAAGTGCACATTAATCCCCCCATGTCTGTGCCCTGTCATATATATATGTGTGTATATATATATGTATGTCTCTTTGGATGTATTCCATAAGCCTGTGGAAGAACCCTGAGTAGGTTGGAAAGCTCGCTGTAACATCATGTATTTTTGTAGGCATTAAAAGGTCTCATATCTACAAGATTACTTGGTTTCTCTTGCTAGGGACAATCACACTTTGCTCTACTGGCGACACGGTACCAAACCTTTTTCTTTTTATATGTTCCATACACAGACTTATTATTTTATTGGCTCCCTTGGTGTCGCATGGTCCGCTGTGCCTATAGCTATTCCCTTGCAGTCTAGTGTCTGACTTATGTGCTCTATGACCCTGAAGTTAAACATTCCTAGCAGTAGGGAGGACAAATCTACGGCGAGTTCTTCATATGGTCCTCAGGATGATGTTTGACCTTCCTGCATGGACTGGCTGTGAAGTCTGTAATGTTTGAGCTGTTCCAGCAGCTTTGTAGCGCTGCAATATAATATGTGATTGTTCCCAGCAGGAGAAACCAAGTCATCTTGTAGATATGATACCTTTTAATGGTTAACAAAAATACATAATGTTACAGCGAGCTTTCAGGCCTACTCTGAGTCCTTCATCAAAGCATAATGATATGGATCTGAAGAGGCATGCATATTTACACACACATACTTATGACAAGGCACAGACATGGATGTGAATACCGTATATACTCGAGTATAAGCCAAGTTTTTTGAGCACAAAAAAATGTGGTGAAAAAGCTCCCCTCGGCTTGTACTCGAGTGAGGTAAAAAATAAAAAAAACCTCAATACTCACCTCTCAGCCGGCGTCTGTGTCCCCGGCGCGATGCTCTCCCTGGCGCAATGCTGTCAGCGATGTGGCAAGCTACTTCAGTCTCCCCGCTGTCATCTCCCTGGCTTGGTCTTGAAATCCCCGCGGTCATGGCTGTGATTGGATCAAACTCCGGCCAATCACAGCCAGCGCTCAATAAACCAATCACAGCCATTCAGTGATGTCAATCTAAATGGCTGTGATTGTCCGGTGCTCGATCCAATCACAGTGCTTCCTTACACAGCGCTGACCGCGGGGATTTCATAACCAAGCCAGGGAAATGACAGTAGGGAGAAAACTGAAGCAGCTTGCCACACCACCGGGAAGAGCATCAGGCCTGGCCAGCTTCGCCAGGGACAAGACGCCAACTGAGAGGTGACTATTGTTTGTTTTTTTACCTAGTATATACTCGAGTATAGCTAGGCTTATACTCGAGTCAATCAGTTTTACCAATTTTTCACTTTGAATACCCCAAAATGATGGAACAGCAGATCTATTCACTTTCAAGTAATTGGAGTCCAAAAGGCAAATTAGGCAAAATAGATACTAATGTCCCTTCCAAAGCACATAGAACTGGGTCAAACCAAGACCAAGGTTTCCCCCATTTGACTCTGCATGAATGTGAATGGATCTGCCGTGGGTTCTCTTTAAATACCGTTTTTGGGGCTGAAACGAAGTTCACGCGTCGAGGATTTACGTAAATGTCCATGCGGAATCTGTGAGACACATGAATCAAATCTATGCTCAATCTGCCTCGCTTGCAGGTAAATGGGGTTTCCACAACCCCAAATTGGTGTTGAAATCGTAATAAACCCTTCTCCGTCTTGCGCTCTACATGTATGGCGCACATCAGGTGTCACTGTGGGAGTGGGTTCAGGAGTCAAGTTGGCTGCATACGCAGTGGGTGTTGGCCATCTTTGACAGCCGACACCAGCCTGCCACAGTTGTGGTTTGACATTTATTACTGCTGTTACCCTTTAATGCCTATATGAATTCTGGCAACCGCATTTAAATGTAGTCATTGGGCTTGCGAAGTCCTGATCACCACCCTCCCCTTCCATGATGTGATTGTGAGGTGCTATCTGGGTGTCGTGGCAGCCTGAATGTTTGCCTATTAAGACGTGCCTATTGCCTGTGGTACATCTTAATAGGATGGCAGTCAAAATAGAGTATAATGCAACACTGTACTGTAGTTCCCTATGGAAAGAAAAAAAAGGAGCTAAAATAAGTTAAAAAAGGATTTTTCTAATTATTAGAGAAAATTTCAAGTTTAAAAAAAAAAAATTCAACTTTTTCCAGTTGTCGCTTCAAAGAATAATAAAAAAAAAATTGGTATCGCTGCATCTGTAAAGGTCCAGCATATTAAAATATCACATTATTAATTTCACACAGTGACCGCCGTCAGAAAAAAGTGTGCAGTGCAAGAAATGTGCTTTTTTTTTAGTCACCCCCATCTCCAAGAAAAAAAAATTGAAAATAAGGGTTCAAAAAGTTATATGTACCCCAAAATCATGTCAATAAAAACTACAGCTCGCCACGCACAAAACGACCCCCGACACTGCTGCATCAGTGGAAAAATAAAAAAGCTATGGGGTCTAAAGATGGCGAGAGAATTTTTTAAAAGGTATTTTTTTAAGTAGCACTAAATAAAAAATAACTATAAACTTGTCATCGCTGCAATCACACAGAATAGAGAGATGCCAGAAAAACAACCACCTCCCCCACAAAATGGTGAAACTGATTTTTTTTCTTTTTGCCCAACTTTAGAAGTTTTTAAAAGTTTTCCAACACATTATATGGTACAATCAATGATACAAGCCCTTGTATAGTGATGTCACCAGAAGATGGAAAGTGGGGAGGAGAAAACGCAAATGAAAAACAAAAAGGCCTGCAGCAGGAAAGGGTTAAGTATGCCTCCCCGGACAGATATCGATGGGGCTACATCCATGTGCCAACTGCATTAAAATCCACAGCGGATTAAACTGTCAGAAAAAAAACAGTGCAACAGGTGAGGCCGACGTGAACTGCCCTTAAAGGGGAAGCGCAGACTGAGACTGATGCAATGGCAGCTATGGGAGCCGTCTTACCTGAGTGTTGGGTCTGGAGCTCAGCAGGCTGTTCTAGTCACGCATCCAGGCGCGTTCTCACAATATTGTACCGCCCTATATGACCTGGTTGAAAAGGTGACGACGGAAAGCTGGCGCAGCACGCAATCACATAATGCTGGGGTTCTGCCTAGGGTGGATCCTGAGCTGCAGCGTCGTGCCCATCGTGCCCACATCACCTGCATTGTGCAACCCTTTCCTAGCGGCTGATATAAAGTAGTTCTTCTTCACATTCTTCTACTGATAGAAGCTCTACGTCTCCCACAATGCAATGCAGCAAGTAACGATAACCCGTCGGCGGCAGCAGTGAGGCGTGAGCTGTAATCCACAAGATGACTGACATTTAATATAAAATAACTACAGGCTGTAATATGTCTTATTAACCCCTTAGTGTCAGACTCTAATTTGGGCTTAAGGATGGGCTGATTTTTTTTGGATTTTTATCTCCACTTTTCAAAAACTATAACTTTTTTCATTTTCCATTGACACGGCCGTATGAGGGATGTAGAGCTGTGGTTTTTATTAGTACTATTTTTGGGTACACATAATCTATTACAGACATTCTTTTTTAAGTTTTTCTTTTTTACATTTTTTATATCCCTGTAGCGGACTTCAAACTGTGATCCTATGATCACTATGGTAATACACTGCAGTACTTCTGCAATTACATAGCGGATGGCTGATGACGTCACAAAGGGAGCACCCTCCCTCTGTGAAGCCTTTAAATGCTGCAATCAACATTTATCATGGCATGTAAGGGGTTAAGAGCGGGGATCACTGTTCTCACTGATCCCTGCTGTTGCATCAGGAGACCAGCTGACAATCACAGCTGGTTCCCGCTGCAGATGGTACAGGCTCACCTTCTGAGCCTGCACCATCCACAGGACATTAAGCTTACGTCCTGTGGAAGCAAGGGATTAAAGAATTCTGAGTTTACATAGAGTAGGGGGACCCTCTTCAGGACCCTCACCTATTAGCAAGAGAAAAGAGCAATTACAAAGAGTATCTTTTTGCTGTGAAGGACCTGCCATATCTGTGCATTACACTTACAGGCAATTGATTTCAGCAAACACTGTGTAATGCCTGACTACCCCTGTGGGGGTGCTGCAGGGATATTGAGCACTTACTGCTGGGTTCCTTCACAAATTGCTGCTGATTGTTGGGGGTTCCAGTAGCAGGACGCCCTATGATAAGCTAATTTATGTGGTTTACTCTTCCAAATAGGGATTGTTAAAAACAGAAGTCCCTAAAATAACACTTTGTAAGACAGAGATTACTTTTTTTCATAAGCGGACTGTGACTATAACCTACAGAAGAGTCAGAAGAGAATGGGTTAAACTTCATTATTTCCTATACCAATTCATTGTGCATCCAAAGTCAAATTTAATTAAATGGAAAACTCATATCCGACCGATGAGAGCCGAGTCCGTCTGACACTGATTGTATGGGAGATATGGCGGCGGCTCGTGGTTGTATACAAGGACAATGGCGAGTTGTTCCAGGGGGCAGGAGAAGGGTGGATTAACTCCTCGAAGGTACAAAGTAGACCTTCTGACTTAGAGGGGCAGCCCCTACAGCCGCCCATCTGGTTGCTAATGCCACTTCACAACAAGGCCTGTAGGTGGCGTCATAATTTATTGCTATTTGCTGCTTTTTATTTTCTGTTGTCAGAGGATTGTGTTGTCATGTGTAGATTACAAAAACATACAGGACAAACGCCCCTCAAAGTTACCTCCTGGATGTCCCTGTCTTGTTACAAGATTACAGAAGGGGAATCCATCAGTTTGGCCTAAATGTTGGTGCAGTGGTGTCCATTCAGGGGAAATTTCTGTGGCTGTTCTCAGCAAGAGAAACCAAGTAATCTTGTAGCTATAATACTTCTTAATGACTAACAAAAATACATGATGTTATAGTGAGCTTTCCAACCTACGCAGGGGTTCTTCCTCAGGTTTAATGGAATAGATCTGAAGAAATATATATATATATATATATATATATATATATATATATATATATATACACACACATATGACAGGGCACAGACTTGGCGTGATTAATTTGCACTTAAAAAAAATACCAGAACAGAATGAGTAGAGAAATAAATAAATACTTAAATAGTCCACTGATAAAGATGTGAAAGTTTATAGTCATACTACTTTTGTACACGCTGTATTACAGCATTACAGGGCAAGTGACGTCTTAGGTAGTCTGAGTACACCAAGATGGGTAAGCTCTGAGTAGTAACCAAAGAGGGAGTTTGTGTTTACAGGTTTCGCCTTGCACTCTCCATGACTATATAGATAGTTCTCACAATGTTTTTGAGTAGAACACTGAGAAAACCAAACTCCGGATTATAGACTCTGTTTTAAGAGGCGTCGGGGTCGGCTTGTTCTAAGTAGGGGGGACTGTAGTGGCCCAGAACTGGTGGGGTCCCTCCATAATGTTATATGTCTGTCTTGTGCAATTGTCTTGTCAGGGTCTTATTTGTAGTGTGCATTTGGTATTGCATCTCTGCAGCACTGAATGAGTTAATGTCTGGGTTATGTCTGAGAAATGTATCCTGTTATAGGTGATGTTATTTTGTCATATCTAAGTGTTTGCAAATATGCTATGCAGGAAGAAGTCCATGCCAGCTAGTCTTTGCAAGAGAGTCTGAGAGTAGAGGCAGTCTAAGAGTACAAGTGCAAGAAGTT
Organism: Eleutherodactylus coqui; assembly: GCF_035609145.1. Lineage (NCBI taxonomy): Eukaryota > Metazoa > Chordata > Amphibia > Anura > Eleutherodactylidae > Eleutherodactylus > Eleutherodactylus coqui. The sequence goes on along the minus strand of NC_089840.1, from coordinate 7,171,429 downwards.
CTGCTCTCAAGTCCATGAGTCTGTGAAGAATGGGGGAAGCTGAGCGATTCTCTTCAGCTTGGTCTGGGCCTACTCTACCCAGGGTGTGCCGGTGCTACAACTAAGCACTGACAGAGAGAAAGAAGGACCGCTGTTTCAGAGAGAAAAGGCACCAGAAGTGTGAGTGTTGGCTGGTAGAGTGTTGGAGAGAGAAAGAAAGTCGCCGGGAGCAGGATCACACAGATAACTAGGACTGTGGATTGTCTGGATTACCCCGATAGTCCTCCCTGTCACACCACCTTCTATTTGTGCAATTCTGCAGTTACTGTAAACAGACATTACAGACCGTTACCGGTTTGTCCAGAAAGTTTCCTTGTGTGGACTAAGCTATTTACTTCATAAAGATTCACCGCAGAGCACAAAACGGTGGCGTCACGAGTGACAACCAACTTTAAGGTAACTCCTGGTTACTTTTCCCTGTGACCTCCCCCAGCAGTAATTTGGATGGGTCCCGAGCTACCCACAGAGAAGGAGATGGTAGCACCACTTTGACAAGGCCCTTATCTACCCTGCCATCTCCTCAGCTGTGGGCCTTCTCCTCGAACGCTGCAGGGCGGAGTTATGGCATCACAAACAGGATGAATCCTCCGCGCCTTCCCTAAAAAAAACAAACAGAAAAGAAGAGCCTTCGACATTTTCTCCAGAGATGGAAGTCTATGCCCGTGCCTGAGTTTATACGGACTTTCTAGTTGCGTCCAGTTCCTGCCATCTGAATCACGGCCGAGTCACCTGCAAGAAATGCAGAGAAAGGTAGACTTCAGGCTTCACTCCTGTGTCCAGGATGCGTTCTTCCCTGAGGAAAAATCGCGTGGTGTTGCGAAACAAGGTAGAACTGCCTAATTTACAATCTGTTAGAGAAAATATGAAAGACAAGATAGAGGCCCAAAATAGCACCCAGGCTTCTTCCTCCGCCCTTATGGAACTTTCCCACCACTCGGTTCCCGCTGGGGCTTTGGGAAAAGTAGAAGGGCCAACCCCACCGCGGTGCAAGTGCAACAGCAGCAAGCTGAGGACCGCCCAGGGGAGGAGCTGCCAATGCTGGTGAGTGAGCCTCTGGACTTGTCCCAACAGACCAGTTTGAGCACCCCTGCGGACAGCATGGTTTCCTATGCCTCTTTCTACTGTGTCCCTGAAGGATATCCTCGACCCCGGCCCTGGTTCTATCGGGGTAATGAGCCGGAGCTGCAGGAGCTGATGTCCAACGCTTCTCCCGCTTCACCGCCAGCAGAAGAGAGACTAGTGGAACCGCAGGACAGTGACTCTGTTGCTGTGGAAAATGTCTCCCCTCCTTCTACTGCTCCTCCAGTGTAGAAAAGGCCTCGGACTATAGAGTATAGAGTTCCTGGAAGCTTTGTGGAATTGTGGTACCCTCCATGGATATTAATCCACTATGTTAACCAGGAGGTGAGAGCTGCACTACCGCCATCGCTGCACCCATTCATCCGGGAATACGAGGACTCGAATTGTGGGTTCTATTTTGTGGCGACTGTCAGAGAGGACCCCTGCGTCAGCCACCCAGTGGGATTCCAGTGCAACCTTTTTGTCCGGAACCAATTCCTTACCTGCAGGACTTGTCACAAGCCCGGCGGCAGTCAGAGAGCGGCTGTTCTGAGCCAGTTCAGGAAAACGGTGACCCAGAGGACCGTGAGGTGGGAGCATTTCTGCGCACTAGCCTGTCTTTGTGCTTGTCAATCGGAATGCGGTCGTCGAGCAGCAGAAAGTTGGAGACGGAGGAACCCACCGGGCCACCCATTGTGAAAAAGGTGATATTGTGCTGAGAGACTCCAGTTGTTTTGGACTCTTTCTCAGAGACTTTACTGCAGTAGCATGAAGCCTCTTGAGATGTTGATGCCTCTACTGAGTGCATCAAAGATGGTCATAAACTTGTACTTCCAAATTCTTCTGTGTCACTGAGATTTGAAGTTGCCTTTTTATATAGTAACTTTGTGTCCGCCATTAGAACAATCCTCAGTTGCAGGTAATTCGGTCTTTCTTTAATTGTGTGGTGGTAAGACCTCATCCTCGCTTTTCCTGTTTCTCCAACATAAAGGCCCCCAACAGAACATTCATTACACAGGATCAGGTACACAACATCAGACGAGGAACATGTGAATGTCCCAGGGATCTTGGAGGTCTGTTGTCATGGGTCTTGCGTTGGACTGGAGTCACCTGTTGTAATTCTTGCAGAAAACGTGGGTAAGGAGGCAGCCAAGGTCTGGTACACTAGAAGACAGTGCAGCACAGGGGATTCAAGCAGTAGCACAGTTGAGAAGAATAGCCGGGGTCTGGTACACGAGATGATGATCTATTTAGCAAGGGAGGTAGTTGGTAGAGAGGTAGCTTGGTTAGAGGCACAATGAACACGCAAGGATGGGAGGTTCAAGGCCAGATTTATATAGTGTCTCTAATTAGAGCAGAATGGAGCCAATTCTGGAACTGGAGACTAAGAACAAGATACTGGAGCATGGCTTATGCAGAGGAACTGTCCAGTAGGCTGAATGGCTAAATAGGAAGTGCATGAGGTCGCAGGTTCGAATCCTGATAGTAGCCCTCTCCTTCCAGGATGCCTCCGGATGGGGCTGGCTTATCTGGGTACCTGTTGTGAAAGTCTGTGGTGAGCCCTGGAGCATGAACATCCCGAGACGGCTCCCACAAATTCTCAGTGGGGCCATACCCTTTCCAATGCATGAGGTACTGTAAACCCCCTCTTTGCATTCTGGAGTCCAAGATTCTCTCCACCTCATACTCCTCCTCTTCTCGAACCTCCACTAACGTAGGAGGTGGTTGGGACCTTCCTGGAAAGAAGTTTTCTTTAAATGGTTTCAGGAGAGTTGTATGAAACACAGGATGGATCTTTAGATTACTACGCAGGCCCAGATGGAATGCTACTTGGCCCACCCTTGTCGTGATTAGAAATGGCTCCATAAATTTTGATCCGGGCTTGGAAGGAGGGACATGGCTCTACCTGAAAGGCAGTGGAGGCTCTGTGATGGTGATCTGCAGCTCGTTTGTAGTTCGCCTGAGCCTCTGTAGTATTTTCTTCAATTTTTCCTGAGTTTCCTGTAAGGTTACCAGTCTGTGGTTGGCCGTGGAGACAGGAGTCTTGACCGGGAAGCCCGGAATGAACATATCTATAGCTTGCAAAAAATAGACTCTGTGAGGTAGTGTCTGGCGTTAGTATATTTGAACTCTGCTGTTGGTAGGCAGTCCATCCAATCCTCCTGGAGATGGGAGATGAAGCACCGCAGATACTGTTCCAGAGTCTGGTTTGTCCTTTTGGTTTGACTGTTGGACTGGGGTTGAAATGCCAAAGATAGGTTTATGGTGATGCCCAGGGCCGTGCAAAAAGTTTTTTCAGAACTTTGATGTGAACTGTACCCCCCTGTCAGAAACTACATCATCTTCTCCAATCATCAGTTCTTCAGTATACTAAGCTGTTGGGATCCCTTTGATGGGGATGAAATGGGCCATCTTAGTAAGCTGGTCTACCACTACTAAAATAGTGATCATCTGTTTTGATGGAGGGAGGTCCACAATAAAATCCATAGATATGGATACCCACAGTTTAGATGGGACTGGAAGTGGCTACAATAGTCCTAGCGGATGAGCTCAAGGTATTTTATTTTGTGCACATCTATCACAGGAGTTGACATACTCCTTCACATCAACCTTGCAATTGGGCCACCAGAAGAAGTGAAGCAGGAGCTCCAAGGTCTTTGTGATCCCCAAGAAGGCCAGCAGGTTTAGAGTCATGGATCTTTTTTAGGACTTCGCGTCGGTCCACTTCTGGCACGTACAAATCATAGAGGCAGGACAAGTCCTTATGAATTAGAAACCTATCACTGAAAAGAACTAAAAATGTTGGGGTTTTTGCATCCATAACCCCTTTTTGTAAGAAAGATGTGCTTCCTTAGAAGGTTGCTTGAGGAAAGGGTCACTTTTATACTTTTCTTTAACCCTTGTTAGCAGTTCTTTAGCATTAAGAATACCCCCATATTTTTTGGGGATCGGGATAGTACTGTCCATCCCAGCCTTATTCCCTGATTCACCCAGAATCCTCAACAAAGCATTGGCCTTACCATTCCGGGAACCTAGGAGACAATAAAGGTGAATCTTGTAAAGAATAAGGCCCATCATGCCTGCCTCACTGGTAGTCCTTTGCCAGTATAAAGAAACTCTAGATTCTGATGGTCTTTGAGAATAGTCACTGGATGATGAGTTCCCTCCAGAAGGTGTCTCTATTTAGCGAAAGTGTCAGGACTCGTACCCAGGACCTCTTGCGCTCCAGCCAGCAGCTCTCTCCACTGAGCCAGCCAGGCCTTTGGGCTAATTTCCCTGCATACACTAGCCTTGTTTCATGATCCTGTTTTCCTAGTTTCTGCCTCCCCGTCCTAGCTCTGCCCTGCTCCTGATTAAGCTTCCTATAAAAGCCTGGCCCTGGCACTCCTACATTGCATGATTATTCTGCTCCACAGCATTTGACCCAGCTTCGATTCTGCCTGCTATTTCTACAAGACTCCCTGATACTGATTTCTGGCTTTCCTCCGGACTACATTACCCGCATCATCCATTGTACTGCAAACCAAGACTTCCTGTTGCTGACTCCTGGCTATCCTGACTACTCTCCAGTGACTTGCACGGCTACTACACCCACGGCTCCTATCCAGTGCCAGTAAGACGTTACAGAAAGCAATGTTGTAGTTTCTTTCCACAGGCGATAAGATGTATGATAGGAATGCACATGGAGGCAGCTGCATTTTGTCTCCAACTTGTTGTGACAGGATAGCACCCACTGCTGAATCAGAGTTGTCAACAACGGCTGAATCAGAGGCGACGACAAAGAGCAATTCTGGATTTGGGTGGACCAGTACCGGTGCTGACATAAAGAGGGTCTTTAATCTTTCAAAGCCATCCTGCGCCGCTGGGGATCATGAAAATGCTTGCATTTTCTTTGTGAGAACAGTGATAGGCAGGATGTTTTTGAAAAAGTCCTTTATGAATTTCCTGTAAAAATTTGCAAACCCAACAAAGCGTTGAACCTCTTTTAATTTTTTTGGGAACAGGCCAATATACATGAGCCTTAATTTTGTTAGGGTCCATACTCAGACTGTTTGGAGAGATTATATACCCCAGAAACTGCATCCGGTCTGTTCAAATTCACATTTCTCTAGTCTGATATAGAGGTGGTTCTTTCAGAGCCGCTCCAAGACCAACCGGACGTAGTTATGATGTTCTTCCAAGTTGTCAGAGAAAATAAGGATGTTATCTAGGTAGGGCACTACAAATAGGTCTCGAAAAGCATTGTTAATAAAACGTTGAAAGGTGGCAGAAGCGTTACAAAGCCCGAATGACACGACTAGTGTCCGATACGGATAAAGTGTCCGTATCTGGTTCTGAACGCAGTCATACCTGGGGCAGATTCGTATTAGAATATATGCCCCTCAGAAATCCAATTAAGTAAACACTTTGGCTGCACGGAGCCTCTCCAGCAGTTTCGGAATTAAAGGGAGACGGAAGCGATTCTTGATAGTAATTTTATTTAGTTCCCGATAGTCAATGAATGGTAAAAGAGTAGCATCTTTATTTTCAGTGAAGCATATTGGTGCTCCAGCCAGGTAGGAAGAGGGCCAGATGAAGCCATTTTTTAGATTTTCATCCAAATATTCCCGAAGGACTTTTAACTCTGGTTCCGAAAGGTGGAAGATACGCCCAAACGGAATAGAAGATCCAGGAAGCAGCTCAATAGGACAGTCATATGGCCAATGAGGAGGCAATAGATCGGCATTATTTTTGTTGTAGACGTCATTGAATGGCTGGCATTGTGGTGGCAACTTCTTGTTTCCTTGAGGAACACTCTTGGGGTCTTGCCCCTGACTGGAAGTGGGCAGCTTGGATTGGCAATTCACCTTACAATGCTCTGAGGGGAGGGTGATAGTTCTTGATTCCTAGTTGATGGCCAGGTTGTGGGTAGAGAACCAAGGGATTCCTAGGATGACTGGAAATTTTGAAGAGGAGATGAGATGAAAACTGATTATCTTATGATGAGCCGGCTCAATGTGAATTCCCTGTTCACTTGTCTCCTGAGTGACAGGTCCAGAAACCAGAGGGGATCCGTCCACCATTTCCATATCAACGGGTTCAGTTTTAGTTCTGGTTGCAATATGGTTATCAAGAACGTATTGACAGTCCATGAAGTTTCCTCCTGCTCTAACATGGCAGTGCTTAAGATTTTGTGGCTCCTCATAATTATCTTGATAGGGATTACAAAATGGAGAGAGGAGTAATGGCTCTCCTTGTCTTCTTTGGTAATGGATGGAATAGCTGGCAGATCAGTATTCGGTTCTTTCGGGACTGAGTAAATTATGGTCTTAGCATGTGTGAGGACAATGGTCCCCTGGAACTTATTAGGTCGGTTCATAGCATAATGACCAGACTTCCCGCAGTACAAACATGAATTCTCAGAGCGGCACCTCTCTTTCTCCGCCATTGATAGGGGTTTGCGAATGGTGTCGATCTGCATTGGTTCGAGTAAAGAGTCCACCCTTGGTTGGCTGTTCAGGGTGGGTAGACTGAATGAATAGGATGGGGCATTTTCAAAAAACTGTAACTTTTCCTTTCGCTGTACTGTAAGCCTCCATAGACCTCTGATCTATGCAGATACTTAGTTGAATGAAGTCCTCCAAATTGTCCGGGGGCTTCACTCTGGCCAGTTCATCTTTAACCCCTTCCAAAAGTCCTCTTCAGAACTGACTCAGCTGCGTGATGTCATTGGCCCAACAACGAAATTCCACTATGTACTCGGTGACTGAACGCTGACCCTGTTGGAGATTATTACTTGATCCATAGCCACAATGAAGGTGCGGAGGTAATCAAGAAGGTTGCTGTCGTTTTCCACATAAGGCAAAGCCCAAGCAAGTGCTTCATCTTCCAGCAGGTTAATAATAAATATCCCCTTTATTCGGTTATTGGTGAATTTAGCAGGTCTCATCTGGAGATACGAGATGCAGCATTGGTTTAAAAACCCTTGTCACTGTAATGTATCTACCTCTTCTTTTAAGGTAGAAATCTTCTCCTGATATGTGGCGCAGAACTCTTATAATTCAGCGACTTGTTTCCTTAGTGTGGCAACAATGGACTCCATTTTGACGAGCGTGTTTATTCTGTTATGAGTCTGGCGCTGGACTGGAGTCACCTTGTAACTGCCGCTGGTGGGAAACATAGTCAGGGAGACAGCCAGGGTCTGGTACACAATAAGACGGTGCAACATAGGGGATTCAAGCAGTAGCGAAGTCAGGAGGAAATAGCTCCTCAATGAGAAGATGATCTATTCAGCAAGGGAGGCAGTTGATAGAAAGGTAGCTTGGTTAGAGGCAAAATAAATACACAAGGGTGGGAGGTTCAAGGCCCGGTTTATATAGTGTCTCTAATTAGAACAGGGTGGAGCCAATTCTGGAACTGGGGGCTAGGAACAGGATACTGGAGCATGGCTTATGCAGAGGAACTGTCCAACAGCCTGAATAGCTCAATAGGAAGCTACTGCTTGGAGTGCATGAGGTTCGAATCCTGACACCTGTTGTGTGTTCGGGATTTTTATGCTATCCATGGTCAATACATATGAGCAGTTCTTGCAACTCCTTACATTACAGGGATAAGTATCTTTTTGTGTGTCAGAGGACAATGCACTCCTAATTATAAAGTTCCTCAAATCTGGAGGTTGCTTGTAACATAGGAGGGGAGGGTCCGGGAATATGGTTTTCAGAGGGTCATCCTTGTGTAGGTATGATGGAGTTTCCTTGCGGTTTTCCTTAGTATCTCTAGTTGTGGATTGTAGGACACTACTAGAGGTAAACAATCCTTTTCTTCCTTCTCTGTGTATTGGAATCGTTGATTCCTGGTGGCTCTGGTGATTTGGTCATTAATTGAGGTGGGATGGTCGCCCTGATTTAAAAAAGTCCTTTAAAGATCGTATAAATGCTCCTCTATGTCTGTTTGGTTAGAATAGATCCAGTTATATATGATGGCCTGGCTGTAGACGGACTTTTTGATCTGTTTGGGGTGGAATCTGCTCAATCTGAGGTATGTGGGCCGATCAATCAGTTTTCGGTATAGGGATGAGTGTATTGAGTTGTTCTCATTTTTTAAGGTGGCATCCAAATAGATGATTTCTGTATATGAGTAGCTTAATGTCAGGTTTATGGTGGGGTGGAATGTCTCAAAGCTCTCATTGGAGTTGGTCCAGATGATTATGATGTCATCAATGTAGCAGAAGTAGGCCTGGTTTGCTAGAGCAGGAAGCCAGAAAGTCACTTTGCAGTTTTGCTATGAAAAGGTTGGCTTATTGCGGTGCCATTTTACTGCCCATGGCGGTTCCGGTGAGTTGCAGGACTACCTCTTTGCCAAAGGAGAAATAGTTGTGTGTGAGGATGAATCTTGTGAGTTGTAACAGATTCAGAGGCAACCCTATTGGCCTCAGGGTGTGCCTGATAGGCGATCTATCTATCTTTGAGTGGGATGTTGTAACATAAGGATTCCACATCCATAATGGTCAAGATGGCGCCAGCGGGGAGGGGACCTATGGTTGACAGTTTGTTCAGTAGGTCAGTGGTGTTCTGCAAGTAGCTGGTTGTGTTTCTCACCAGTGGTTTGAGGACACCTTCTACCTATCCTGAGATTCTTTCAGTGAAAATAATAATTGGCCTCCCTAGATTACCAGCTACTTTTATACGCCCTAGTAGGGTGCCAAAAACCTGTCCCGCATTTGGGAGGTGGGCAAAGACTATCCCCACTCATTTCCCTATCAAGGGGCCGAGTCTTTAGGCACATCACCGCTCGTGTCAGTGGAAGGAGTGGAGCCTCTCTATACAGTCTCTATGAGGCTACCCCAAAATGGCTCACCCAGTCCCTTGGTGCCTGTGTGCGCCTCTTCTATTCCTCTCCCAGCCGTGGTTCTATAAGGTGGTGGGGAACAAACAGCATTTGATGGTGCTCCTGGGACCGGCCGGTCTTCTCCTCGTACCTACTCCCCCTCCCGGCTGGGTACTGGACCAGAGGAGGATGGGCTAAGTGTGGTCGTAGGCCACTCTGACAGAATGGCTGCATACTTCTTTTCTGTAAGGGAAAGGGGGCCAGGCATTGCCTCCCCCATACAAGAGAGTGAGAGCATATGGAGGCTTGTCCTAAAAGGAGCCCTTCTACTTTATTCCGGCTTTAGTGAATTACTATCCCTAACCAGAGTGGATTGTTCTATGGTTTTCCTGTTAAATAAGACTGTATATATGATTTAAAGCTGACTGAACGTCGGTTATCCTTACAGCAATCCCATGAATCAATTTTTAATACAATCTTGTTTACTTGGTATCCCTGTGTAAAGACCTTCTATTTATGACATCATATCTGGCATCTGTTTCATTAGAACCTCGGCTATGATATATAACTATATATGGCATATATAATGCTCTTCTCATAGACGTCAATGTACAGTTGGGCAACACACAGGTGTCGTTGGGTGACATAGAACCCTATAATGGTAGAGTTGGAAGGGACCGCCAGGGTCATCGGGTCCAACCCCCTGCTCAGTACAGGATCACTAAATCATCCCAGACAGATGTCTGTCTAGCCTTTGTCTGAAGACTTCCATTGAAAGAGAACTCCCCACCTCCCATGGCAACCTGTTCCACTCATTGATCCCCCTCACTGTCTAATAAGAGGATTTTTGGTACTTACAGTAAAATCTTTTTCTCGTCTTGTTCATTGGGGGACACAGCCAAGACCGTGGGTATAGTTACTGCCACTAGGAGGCGACAATAAGCACAAAAATGTGTTAACACCTTCTGCAGGCTATACCCCCTCCTGCCGATATGAGGCTAATCAGTTTTTCTGCCAGCAGTAGGAGCAGCAACATGGGATCTGAACAACAAAATACAACAGGCATAACGGTTACAACTATAAACCACAACCGCACCATGTGCAACTTACCAGAACCAAATATCTGAACCGGATGTAATCTGTAAATATCTGGGTGGGTGCTGTGTCCCCCAATGAACATGACGAGAAAGACATTTTACGGTAAGTACCAAAATCCTCTTTTCTCGCTAGTGTCATTGGGGGACACAGCCAAGACCGTGGGACGTTCTAGAGCAGTCCCTGCTGGGGTGGGAGAAAATGAGCCATGCGGTCAGGTAATAGCCGTCTGTAAGACTCTTTGACCGAGAGAGGCATCCAACGAGGCAAGGGTATGCACCCAATAAAAATTTGAAAACGTATGTAAAGACGACCACGTCTTGCACACTTGGGAAGCTGATGCCCCATTGTGAATTGCCCATGAAGCTCCCACTGCCCTTGCAGAGTGTGCCGTCACCCAAAAAGGCAGCGTCTTGTCCTTGGAGCGGTAAGCTTCCACCACCGCCAAACATATCCAGCGGGATATGACCACCTTAGAGGCCGCCAGACCGCATCTCGGGCCATCAGGGATGACGAATAAGGAGTCACACCGTCGGAACGATGCTGTCCGCTCCAGGTAGACTTGCAAGGCTCTTACCAGGTCCAACCTGTGTAGAGTTTTTTTCTCTAGGGTGGACAGCGGATGGGCAGAACGACGGAAGCACGATATCCTCGTTGAGATGGAAATCCGTGACTACCTTGGGTAGAAACGAAGGGAACGGGCGCAATACTACCTTATCCCGATGGAAGACTGTGAATGGTGGCTTCGCTGGCAATGCAGCAATCTCTGATACTCAGCGAATGGAGGTAATCGCTACAAGAAGAGCCACCTTCCAGGTCAGCAACCTTGCCAAAACTTCCTTCAGCGTCTCGAACGGCTGGGACTGCAGTGCATCGAGCACCAGGTTTAACTCCCAGGGCGAGACCGGAGAACAGTAAGGCGGAGTGACGTGTGCGACTCCCTGTAGGAAGGTGCGTACTGCTGACCTAGCAGCCAATGGTCACTGAAAGAGGATGGACAATGCCGATATTTGACTGTTGAGGGAACTCAAACTAAGTCCCATCTCCAGTCTGTCCTAAAGAAAGGACAAGAGACGAGCCAGGGAGATAGCATAGGGTGAAAGTCCCGTTGTTCGCACCATAGGAGGAAGCCTTTCCATACATGATAATACACCTTGGCGGATGATGGTTTTCTGGCCTTGATCATGGTCCGGATCACTGGTTCCGAAAATCCGCGAGCTCTCAGGACCGCGGCCTCAATAGCCACGGCGTCAAACATAGCATGGATAAATTGTGGTGGAAGAGGGGCTCTGTAAGAGAAGGTTCTCCCACCGAGGAAGAGGCCACTCCGCGTCTGCCAGTAAGGCGATGTGTTCCGCGTACCACATCCGACGGGGCCAGTCCGGAGTTATGAGAATTACCGAAAGTCCTTCCCTCCTGATTCGCCTAAGGATCCTGGGAATAAGTGGGAAGGGTGGAAACACGGAGTTACCAGGGCGTCCACAGCTTATGCTCTGAGATCCTTTGACCTTGCCACGAAGTTCGGAAGCTTGCGGTTGAACCTGGATACCATGAGATCAACATCTGGTTGTCCCCACCGCTTGCAAACTTCTTGAAAGACCTCGGTGTGTATCTCCCACTCGCCTGGATCGACCGCTTCCCTGCTGAGATAGTTGGCTATCCAATTGTCCACACCCGGTATGTGGACTGCCGACAATGCGGTAACATGTTTTTCGGCCCAAGCCAAGATTCCTTCGACTTCATCCATGACCCTCCTGCTGTGGGTTCCGCCCTGATGGTTTATGTACGCGACAGCCGTCGCGTTGTCCATCTGGATCCGGACTGGGTGACCCTTCAGCTGTGGAGAGAAGTGTTGCATCGACTGGAATATGGCCCAAAGTTCCAAGATGTTGATCAGTAGTAAGGCTTTCTGCCGGGGCCAGGTTCCCTGGGCCACCAGGCTCCGTAGGGTCCCCCCCAGCCAGAGAGGCTGGCGTCTGTGGTCAGGATCTGCCACCGAAAGGATAGAAAGGATCGGCCGAGACGAATCTAGGGGGATTCCAGCCACCACAGTAGGGTGCGATGCATTTTCGGCGGTATCTTGATCCTCTGATCGAGTGACGTCACTGATCTGTCCTACCTTGACAAGATAGTCCACTGCAGCGCCTGGGAGTGGAACTAAGCAAATGGGACTGCCTCGAAGGCCGCTACCATTAGTCCCAGCACTCTCATGCAGTGATGGATAGTCATCGCGTGATGCGTGCGCAAGGAGCGAACCTGCTTCTGAAGCAGACGCTGCTTCGGTGCTGGTAGCAGAACCCGATTCAGGGATGTGTTTCAGTGAAGACCTAAGAACTCCATGCTCTGTGACGGTGATAGCAACGACTTCTGCCGGTTGACAATCCAGCCGAATTTGTCCAGCGTGTCCAGTGTAATGTGCAGACTCTCCATATTGGCCTGCCACATCGGGGCCTTTATCATGATGTTGTCCAGATATGGTATCGTGACGATTCCCCTGGAATGGAGGAGGGACATCACTGACACCAAGATCTTTGTGAACACTCTGGGAGCTGTTGCCAGGCCGAATGGCAGTGCGGTGAACTGGAAGTGTTCGGCTTGAACCGTGAACCAAAGGAATCTCTGGTGTGACGGTCGGATGGGGACGTGGAGGTACGCATCCTTTATATTGATTGATGACAGGAACTCCCCCGGTTCCATCGACGCAATTACTGCCCGAATGGACTCCATGCGAAAACGACGCACCTTCACGTATCGGTTCAGCCTCTTTAGATCTAAGGATCCGGCCTGAAGGATCCGTCCTTCTTCGGTACAACAAATAGGTTTGAATAAAAACCTGTGAACCGCCGAAAAGCAGGGACCCACACTATAACTCCTTGAGTAGTTCTTGGACCGCCTGTAGAAGTGCGGAGGCTTTTACCGGTGACCCCGGTATCCTAGAGCTGAAGAAGCGATCCGGGGGATACTCAGCAAACTCTATCGTGTAGCCCTCTGAAATGACTTCCTGTACCCAGGCGTCTGAAACCTGTGCCAGCCAGACCGTGACGAACCGTTAAAGCCATCCCCCCACCCTGTCTACTGTGGGTGGGGGCTGACTTTGTGCGGGAGACGTCCCCCCTGGCCTTAGGGGGCTGAGCCCTAGTGCGCCATGTGGACCTAGGCTTGAATGATGGGCCTCTCTTTTGGCCCTGGTCCTGGTGGTTCCTTTTATTCTCCAGCGCGCGTGGACTACTCTGGCGAAAGGAACGAAATTGGAAGGTGGAGCGCCGTGTAGCCGCCGGTTGTCTGTGATGGTTCTGCGGCAGGTGCGTGCTCTTACCCCCAGTGGCTTCTGAGATTATCTCGTCCAGACTGACTCCAAAGAGGCGCAGTCCTACGAAGGGGATGTTAGTCAGGGATCCCTTGGAGGATGCATCCGCATCCCAAGATTTCAACCACAAAATTCGACGTGTGGCTAACAACGTTGCAGATGCTCGAGCCATGAACCTCGTCGCATCCAAGGAAGCCTCGCAGATGAATCTGCCCGCCTGTTCTATCTGGCGCGCGATGTCCGCCAGTTCTTCCGGTGCTGATCCCGCTAGCATGCCTCTGCGCAGCTGTTTGGCCCATTCGGCGGTAGCCCGGCTAACCCAGGTAGAGGCGAAAGTCAGTCTAAGTGCTGATCCCACTGCCTCAAAGGATGATTTAGCAAACGCGTCAATCTTCCTGTCACGTGTATCCCACAGGGATGAGGCGTTCGTCATGGGGAGAGTAATGTGCTTCACCAGTCGAGAAATCGGCAGGTCGATCGTCAGTCGGCGTCGCCCACTTTTTAGCCAGGTCTTCCGGAAAGAGGTTCAGGACATCCAGGCGCCTTGGTTTTACAAAGCGTCTGTCTGGAAACTTCCACTCCTTGTCCAGAACAGCCTCGAAGTCCCCGTGCGGCAGAAATGTCTTTGGGAACCGCCAAGGCTGCCGAAAGGAAAGGAAAGGAACGGCGCAGGCATGGAGGGTGGCTGTTCCAGCAGCTGAAAAGTGTTGCTCACTGCCACGATCAGGCTGTCTACCATCTCGGAGAGGTTAGGCAACTACTCGTCCTCGATGTCAGGGTGAGAGAGTGACTCGGACAGCTCTGCCTCAGCGCAGCTGTTCTCTCTGGAGGACGGCATGGAAGTCACCCCAGGAAAGTCAATAAGCCAAAAAAGAAATATGGGCTCACCTCACCAGCAGTATCTTCCAGTGTTGCAGGGAGATCTGAGATTCAACAGGAGCTCCGTCCTCAAGCAGCCGACGGCAAACGGCTAAATTCCATATAAAGAAAAATAGAAGCGAAGAGGAGCTGCTACTGTTAAAAAATGTCATTCTTTATTGAGTAAAAAAAGCATCCAGCTCACAGGTTCACGCTGAACGTGTTTCGGCTATAGTAGCCTTTATCAACAGCCTGGAAAGTCAGCATGGCTCCGCGACGCCAGCAATCTGGAGGAGTCCCGAGAGCCTGTCCGTGTAATGCGCTTCCGCAGTCTAGCGCGAGAGGAATCTCTCCTGACTGTATCAATTCCGCCTGATACGTCTGGAACTGGTGGGGACGCGCAGTCCAACCTGTCCAAGATTGCGGTACATGCGAGGGTAAGGTTTGAGACCGCTTGCGCCAGGGAGCAGACCCACTCTGGTTCTGCCGAGAGTGAGGGCTGCATGGGCGGGGGGCCTGTATTAGGTTGTACGGGCGCCTGCCTCGGAGTGATACAGTCAGCACAGCAAGGCTCCACCTGCCCGCTTGGGAATTTTGCGCTACAGTGAGAGCATGCATAGTGCGTCGCTCTTGCTGATCCCTGTCCAGAGTCTTGGGTTCTGGAGTCTGACATAGTGCTGTATGTGGCACGCTGCGACTTGCCTCTGCTGGCGAAATATGCAGGGGAAGAATAGTGCAGGGAAGCTGCCACCAGGGCAGAGCCTACCCGGTCTAACGGGGGTTCTGGGCTGTCGGGGCTGTGTCCACCCTCGCTGGATCTGTTGAGCCACAAGTCCCAGGGTTGAAAAGATGGCCGCTCTGGGAGAAGGAGCGGGCGGGGCCAAGCGCTGAACCCATGACGTCGCTGTCCCCTTGGCGCACTGGCTGAGGATTGGCCAGGAGAGCCCGCTCTGACCCAGTTTCCTCCCACCCATGATGAGGAGAGGTGTGGCTAAGTAGGCCCGAAGCCGGAGGCTAAATTTGAGGGATATCGTGGAGCTTCCCCCAGGAGGTGCTTCAGAGGTATGCCACGCCGCTGGGTACATTGCATTCCCCGAGGAGGAGGTCCGAGGAGCACAGAGTCGCGGGCAGCTGATGCGGGGCCGCGTCCTGCCGATGCCGGGTCGCGTCCTGCGAACTAGTGTGGGTCCAGAGGTGGCCACGGAGAAGGTCCGCAGCCTGGAATAGCCCATATACCACAGGGCCGCGTGAACTGCCAGGCCGTGGCCCATGGAACCCAAGGCCGCGGCCCGCAGTAAGAAGACCACGACCCGTGGTTTAAATGCTGGGGCCCCCGGAGAAGAGACGGCGGCCCGCAAGGAGAGGCCACGACTACGGGAGGCCGCGATACATAGAGGAGTGAGAGTGTCCTGGGACCCTGGGGCGACCATAGCGGCCGCAGGACAGGCGACTGGCCTCTGAAAGACAGGGCAAAATGCCGTAGCACAGTAGCTGTGGGGGGGGGGGGGGGGGGAGCAGGAGGAACACAATAAATGCACATACTTACCTCCTGATGCATGTCGGGTGGTAGCCCGGCTCCAGCAGAGTAACTTCCCCGCCATCGCCTTCCCTTTGGGGGGAGGGGATGTTGGACTGTGGTATCGGGGGGGCTCTATGGCTGGCGGGTCACACTCAGTTTGGGGGCCGAGTGTGCCTCCTTGCCTTCTGAGGGACCCGGCAGACAACAGAGTGTTGAGTTCACCTCTGTTCGCCGTCCTCGGTAGGTTAACGGGGAGAGTCCTGCCTCCCCGTTATTCCCTGGTCATTCCATCAAAAAAATCAAAAACATGCAAAAAAAGTAAAAAGAAAAATCTCCGCAGACGAGACAGTCTGCCTCCTACGACACTAAGCTACAAACTGATTAGCCTCATGTCGGCAGGAGGGGATATAGCCTGCAGGAGGAGTTAACACTTTTTTGTGCTTAGTGTTGCCTCCTAGTGGCAGCAGCTATACCCACGGTCTTGGCTGTGTCCCCCAATGACACAAGTGAGAAATCTAATCTTTTTTGAAGATAGGGACAACATTTGCCCTTTTCCAATCTTCTGGAACTTCTCCAGTCCTCCAGCAATTTTCAAAGATTATGGCGAGTGGTTCAGCAATTACCTCCGCTGCTTCCTTCAGTATCCTAGGATGTAATTCATCTGGACCTGGAGACTTGAATTCATTTAAGTTAGCTATGTGTTCCCTCACCATCTCTCTGCTTACAGATAGACCTCATTCTTTTATTCCCCCAATAGCACAGGGAAGATCAGCTGATGTTCCATCTACTTTCTGAGAGAAAACAGATACAAAATAGGAATTTAACAGTCCGGCCTTCTCAACATCCTTCTTAACCAATTCACCATTTTCATCTTGTAAGCATCCAATAGCATATTTGACTTTTCTTTTGCTTTTGACCCCCAAATCCTTTTTTAATGCTTTTGGTCTCTGTTTCCTCAATTCATGATCAGCTTTAGCTTTTCTGACACTTGCCCTACAGTTTCTGCAGTCAGCATTATATTCTCCTTTAGATATTCCCCCTCTTTCCATTTGATAAACATATGTTACTTCCTCTTTAACATGTGTACAAGTTCTGTGTTCATCCATCCGGGTCCCTTTAAATGCTTCCCATTCTTCCTTCTTTTAGAGATTGTTAACTATTGCGCTTTGAGAATTTCATTTCACAATATTTCCCAACCTTCTTAGACATTTCTGTCCTTAAGAACATCCAGCCATTGGATTCTTCCTCTTTCTGAGTCCATTACAATCTGCCTTTCTGAAATCCATCCTTGAGGTCTGAGTCTTCTCAGGTCTTCCTCCCCTTGTTATCCAACATCCAAGGATCTCATGATCTCTGCCTCCTAAGGTCCCAGCCACCCTTACTCCTTCAACCATTTCCACCCTGTTGGTAAGAATTAGGTCCAAGATAGCAGATCCCCTTGTTTTCTCTTCTACCTTCTGGAAAATAAAGTTGTCACCAAGAGCGGATAAGAATTTGTTGGATCCATTACTTTTACCTGAGAGATTCCCAACAAATGTCTGGATGGGTAAAATCTCCCATGATCACTATGTTGGGCTTTTTTGAGAGCTTGGCCATCTGATATAGAAAGAGTAAGGCCTCATGTCCACGGGCATAATTTATTTCGCAAATCCGCGCGTATTTCCCTCATGTGCGAAACGCAGATCAATTTGCCCATAGGGAATACCTGCGGATGTCACGCGGATCACATGCCTGGGAAAAAAAAGGAGAATGCTCCATTTTCTGCAGCACAGATGCAGCTGACACTGGAAAGTAGGAGATTTTAAAAAAAAAGCACGTCACTGGCGCGGCCGGACACATCCACCATGTAGAAGGAAGATCCGGCCGCGACGGAGAAGAGTCGCACAGCAGTCGGACAGGTAAGAAAATGTATTTTTATGCCTCATGGCTGCAGGCTTGGGTGGAAACCGCTCTGCGGAACTGTAGACTGTAAGCAGTGAAAGAGCTGTAAGTACGAGGCCGTTTCTCTATGTGGCCGTATAGCCTGTTGTCCCATTAGTTGATTGTGATACAATGACTAAAGCGTAGCGCCACGGAGTGATCGTGTATAATGTACAGTAAAGGGTTAAGTCTGTTCTTGACCCCGCTGCCATTTGTTCCCACAGCATCATCCAAAAAACGGAATCTTTTACAGTAGCAAGAAAAAGTGAACCCTCTGGATTCCCTGGATTTCTGCAGTGATTACTAATAAAATGCGGACGGGTTTAATAACCTGTAGTTGTTCCGTTAGCAGCAATCACCTCCATTAAATGTTTCCTGCAGCTACAATGAACTTTTAAACAACGCTAAAGATGAATTATTGGAACCTCCCACGTGCAAATGTGTTGTAGTTCATCAATATTTCTGGGATGCCTTGTATGCACAGCTCTCTTCAGGTCAGGCAACAGCATCTCCATAGGGTTAAAGTCAGGAGTGTAACTTGGCCATTCCAAAAGCCAAATCTTCTGTTTTTTATAACCATTTTGTAGTTGGTTTATGCACTTTAGGTTGCTGTCCTATTGTATTACCCAATGTCTCTTCAGCTTGAGGTCATACGACCGCCGTTACATTCTCCTGTAAGATATTCTAATGCTCTTTATTATTCGTTCTTCCCTAAATGAGCACAAGGTGTCCAGGCCCCAAGATAGTGAAGCAGTCTGAAATCAGCACGACCCCTCCACCGTAGCCCCAAACCATGATGCTCGGTCTCGGTCCCTGGTGTCAAGTGTTGCTCTCCAGATAGTCGCTGGTGGGCTGCAGTAGGTGTCCGTACTGCAGTGGATTACTGCTTTTTGCCTACTGTTGATAGCAGTAGGGTCTTTGTGGCATTGATGCAGATGATGACTGGGACAATCCTTCAATAAGGGTTCATTATTCAATAACAGGATTTGGGTCAGTGAGTTTGGATTATTGCTGGTTATTACAGCGGTGGAGACATAATAGTTCTACTGTATTATTAGTCATCAACAATTATATCCTTTGCTGATTTCTTCAGCAGTATCACCTGTTATGTTCTGCGTTTTCCTGGAAAGGTGACTGTCTACTCTGTTAGGACTTTTGCAATGAAAACCCGTCATTACATCCTGGTGTTACAGATCTAAAGTGAGTAATTTCTGAAAGGTGTACTTGTGCGCAGTTTTACAGTTTACTGCACCACATTGTCCTCCTTGTTGTCCACTGGGCCTCTTTCCTGCCCCACTCCCTTTCCAAGCCCTCTTTCCCACAATTACCCCTTTTCCCTGGTAGACCTCATTCCCATATTCCCCCAACCCCGCCAGCAAGGCCTCATTCCCACACTCCTCTCCACCCTCCCCCTTCCACCAGTAGGGCGTCTCAGATCATACCCAGCAGGGCCACTTTCCCGCACTTTAACCCCATTCCCCTGGCAGGGCTTCTTTTTTACACTCTCCCCCTCCCACCACCAGGGCTTCTTACCTGCACTCTCATCCCCCACCAGCAAGGCCACTTTCCCACACTCCTTCCTCTTCCCAGTGTAGTGGCCCAGAGTTAGTGGGGCTCCTCCATAAGTATGAATGTATTTGTCTCATGCTTACTGTATTGTCAGTGTCTTTGTGTTGTTTCAATATGACGTGTATTGCATCTCTGCAGGACTGAATAGGTTACTGTCTGGGTTATGTCTGGAAATGTATATTTTGTATGTCATGTGACCTTGTTTTATATATATGTTTGCAAGGGGTATGCGTGGGTTTCAGTTGTAGTTGGAGTGAGTGGAGCTGCCAGAGACCCACACGGGCACCTTTAGTCTGTGGGGGCCATGATGGGATAGAGAGAGAAAGGTGACCTCAGCTTTCCCTGGGCCCGTTTTGCCCAGGAGATATTGGAGGTTTGCTTCCGCTAAGGTTCTGGAGGAGAGGAAGAAAGTGACTCGCCATTGCAGAGTGGAGTCTGAGTTGGACGTGAGTGTTGACCAGTAGAGAGCTAGAGAGGAGAATTGGCATTGTGCCGAGCCCGGAGCCATACAGATAACTGGGACTGCAGACTACTTGGTGTACCCGTGATTTCCTTCCTGTCGCACCACTTTGTGAAGTTTGTACTGAATATTCTGCTGGCGTGGATTATACCTTGTTGAACTATAAATAAGTTTATTCGAGTAAAGTGGGATTACAGCCCAGAGACATGGGGCCAGCCAAGAAGAGCTCCCCTCTGATTTCCATTTCCTCGGAGGAGGAACAGTCACCTGCTGCCCAAGAGTACACCCACCAGCCAAGAATAGAGCCCTTCTTTGTGCCATGGATCGTCATCCACAGGGACAACTTGGAAGTCAGAACAGCTATTCCGTTACGGTTGTGCACATGCAGAGGACAGGGAGGTAAGGACCTTCTTATGCCAAAGCCCGTCCCTTTGCTCCTCAGTTGGCATACATTCATGGAGCAGTTGGGCAACACCCACCGGGTTTAGCATCAGTTGTGAGTCAGAAGAACCTGTTGCCACTCTTCAAGTGACTTTGTGGTGTTGAAAGCCAAAAGACATTATAGGCTCTATGTTACAGAGACTTTATTTTGTTTGCCCCGTTTTAAGCCCGAAAGGACTGAAAAGCCAGTATACCCTTTTTGCATAATTGCATATGACCTGTTTCCAAAAAGTTTATTACAGTATTGTTTACCAGAAAGTTTAATGCAATGCTATAATGTTTAAGACAATGTGCAGGAGAAGGATGTGTGAGATTGTAAGCAGATGCACTGGGGGGTTCTTATCTATATGTCCCTACTAATGCACTTAGAATGTGCCAGCGCCGTCTGTGGTCATGTCTGTCTAAGGGGATCGAGACTCATTGTCATTTTTCTAGTCAACCCAGTTGAGGGTATTTGCTTCTGGCTACCGCCCTTCATGTGGTTTTTTCAGGGGAAGGGATGGTCATTCCACTTGTCTCTTGTTTTTTAATCCTGCCAGTCACTCTCGTCTATTGTATTGTATAGTTACAGTGATGTATTCTCTTTTTTGTCTTTGGGGAGAAGAGTTATGTAAGTGCCCCATAGCTAATGCTAGTGCATCCTGGATTACATCCAGCCTAGCAACCCTTGTTTCAAATAAGTATGGCCATGCTACTTCTTTACATGTTGTCATAAATTAATACTTTACATAGAAAGTGAAGTCCTAGGTAGTCAGTATACACCGGGATTGGTGACCTCTGAGTAGTGACCAGAGAGTGTTAAGATTACGCCTTGCAAACTCCATGACTGCGCAGATGATCTTTCAAAATGGTTAGTGAGCAGAGCTCTGGGACTGACCTACTTCAGATACTTACTCTGTTTAAAGAGGCACGGGGTTGGCTTGTTCTAAGTAAGGGGGACTGTAGTGGCCCAGAGTCAGTGGGGCCCCTCCATAAGCATTAATGTATTTGTCTCGTGCTTACTGTATTGTCAGTGTCTTTTTGTTGTATGAATATGACATTAAGTTGCCAGAGACCCACATGGGCATCTTCAGTCTGTGGGGGCTGTGATGGGAGAGAGAGAAAGATAACCGCAGCTTTTCCTGGGCCCATTACACCCAGGAGATATCAGTGGTTTGCCCCTGCTGAGGTTGTGGAGGAGAGGAAGAAAGTGGCCCGCCACTGCAGAATTGAGTGTGTGTCGGACGTAAGTGTTTACCAGTAGAGAGCTGGAGAAGAGAATTGGGGTTGTGCCGAGCCTGGAGCCATACAGATAACTGGGACTGTAGAGTCTTGGTGTACCCATGATTTCCTTCCTGTTGCACCACTTCGTTAAATTTGCATTGAATATTCTGCTGGCATGGATTATTTCTTGTTGGACTATAAATAAGTTTATTCGAGTAAAGTGGCACTGCCGACCGTTCCCGGCTTTGCTAATTCAACTACTCCGTGTGTGGACCAGTTCATTAAAAAATCTGGATTCACTGCAGAGGACGGAACGGTGGCGTCACACGTGACAAAAGGATTCAAGTTAAACCGCAGCTAGGTTCACCTCCCCTTTAATAGCCTGCTCTTGGCCCCTTGGACGTGTCCCTGGTTACCCTCCGGGTGGGAGATGGTAGAGCCACTGTGACAAGGCCTAAACTCATTCCCACTGTCTCCTAGGCTGGGGTCCGTTTCTCGGACGCTGCACCAGCAGGGCCTCTTACCTGCACAGTCCCCTTTTCCCTGCCTGGGGCCGCTTTTCAACGCTCCTCTGGCCAGGTCATCTTACCTGCACTCCTTCCCCCCACTTGGCAGGGCCTCTTTCCCACACACACACTCTCTCCTTAAAGCGGGGCCTCTATCCAATACTACCCTTCTCCCCACCCAGCAGGGCTTCTCTCCTGCATGTTTCTCCAGCAGGGGTGGTAAGCTTTTCTGAAAAGGAAAAGCTGCATATCTGGCAATGACCAATAGAAAAGATTTTTTGTTTTTGTCTATTCCCTGTTTCTCCCATTGCCTCTTATTGTCACCCCTATTGACTAATCCCACATTGCATCAGAGGTGGAAGAAGCGGTGCAACACCGTATCTGATGAAAGACCCCCATACACTGTAATTGGGGGAGCGAGGAGGTCCGGCCGAGGGTACTATATTATAAACTAATGAGAAGGGACAACACTTGGAATGATGTTTTATTCGACGTTCGGGACACTTACACGACTTTTGGTCATGGATCCGCGGCATTTAAAGGGTTACAGAGAGATTATAAACAGCTGAAAACATTGTAATATAGATTAATTACACCTGCAGACAGAAATTATATAAGGTACAATTAGCGCTCAGCAGAAGACTCCACCCAACTCAACTGGCAAATCACAACGCTGGAAGACGCCCACAGATGGGCAAGACGACTGAGGATGCCAACGCAGCAGAGCCCAGGACTGCAGGGAGCGGCGTGCGGCACTGAAGGAACGTCTCATGGATGGAAGCCTCATTAACCCCTTGAGGACGCAGCTGTTTTTTGCATTTTCTTCCCGACTTTTCAGAAAATCCCGTCAGGTTTTCGGTCAGAGTCGCTGTCGGAGGGCTTCTGCTTTGCGGGACGAGTTGTATTTTTCAGTGCTGTTATGTAATAAACTATATAATGTACTGGGAAACTTAAAGAATGTCTAAGTGGAGAGAAATGGAAAAATAACACATTTGTGTCATCTGCTGCAGCAAAAATACCCCGTTCTCGTTATTCTGCGGGTCAGAACGTTTATGACACCAAATATATAGAGATTTTTTGTTAAAGAGGCTTTCCGGGACTAAACTATTGATGAGCCGCCCTCAGGATGGGTCTTCAATGGATGGTCAGTGGGGTCCATTGCTCGCGATCCCTGACGATCAGCTGGCTGAAGAAGCAGCGGTGTTCCATAGAGCGTTGCGGCTTCTTCTCAGGCCAGTGAGGTCACTTTCATTCATCACGTGGCCTCATTCAAGTGAATGTGACGGGGCTGCAATACGAGGCACAACCACTATACAATGTACGGCGCTGTGCCCGGTACGGACTGTAATGACAGCAGTGATCCCCAAAGTGCCAGTCACTTCAAACAGTGGAAGTTTTGATTTTATGATAAATGTAGGAAAATGAATTTTTAACTTTTAAATATTTTTTGCTAGTTTTTCACATTTTTCCTTTTTTTTTGCTCCTAGAGGGAAATTGAACTTGCAATTGATCACTTATACAATATACTGCAATACTATAGTATTGCATTATACTGCATTCGAACTGGCATCCTATTAAGATATGGCCACAGGTGCATCTTAATAGGCAAACAATCATGGCAGTCCTGGGGCCTCCTGGCAGCTATGATACCCAAATGCCCCCAACTATCTCAGCAAAAGGACACCATTCTGGATTTCTAGACCCTAATCAGACCATTAAAATGACACTGTCAGAATTGGTAGTGGCATTTAAATGGTTAATAGCCGCAATTAGCATGAACTCCAATCACAGCCAACACCCACTGTAAATGGCGGGGCCTCGGCTCCTGAGCCTGCTCCCTGCAAACCAACGCACACCAGATGCTGCCAAGGAGGTTGTTAGATGTTAGTGCGTAGAAGAAAAAATGTGTGTATTCTTTTTTTTTTTAAACTGTTTATCTTCTTTTTCTAAAAACTTTCCCAGTGGCGGCCATATTGGCGACTCACTTCCTTCCTGTTTTGTCAGTATAGACACCACAGCAGTTTGCTTTACGGCAGCTACAATGAATGGGAAGTAAAGATGTATTCCCATTACTGACTATTAAGGTGTATCCACAAGATATGATACAGAAGGGGGGTAGGTGCAGATCCCCCACCCCCACCCCACTCCACTCCCGGGACCTGCATTTGTCTTGAGTTAGGGCCACTGCTGCAGCTTGTCAAGGTGTGAAATTCCTATCACAGTTCGCTCCACGAAAAAGAATGGCCTATAAACTGTGCTTGCAGAAATGGCGCAAAACGCATTCATTTTTGGCGAGTCTCTTTCGTGTTTAACCACAAGGATTTTAAGTCCTTCAAATTGTAACATTTTAGAGGTTTACCGCACCAGAGATGAAACGTTGATTCATCTGAAACAAGAAGTTGTGCCGGTAAGTCGTCCTCTTCCAGATCCTGCAGAATAGCAGCACAAAGTTACCACCTTTTGTCCTGGTGGTCTGGATGCAATACCTGTAAGACTGGGGGCATCAACCTGACTGACGCTCCCTTAACTAATAACAAAAACTTACCCGGAGACTTCTTGTATGTAAAATGTGGGGTAGGCCACAGCTTTTATTAAATATTTAACCTCTACTATTTTAATTTAACTATTTTAACTCCATAAACCCTTCCCATGCTACAACCCGCTTAATTTAAACTGATTTTAGCTTTAACTATTCCACAGGACGTTTGTAAGCCCGCTTTCCTTGGGCTTGTAAACCCTCCTCTTCTCCAGCATGGAAAGTTCAAGGCCAACCACAGCTGTGACAACTTCCGAACATATAAAAGTCCTATAAAGTCTTTCCTCACCCATCTCACGGGCGGGTGGGTGGGCGTCTTGCTCGGCTCCGTCCTCTTCCTCCACGCTTCTTCTCCTTCTGTTCTTCTTCCTGTCTTCTCCTTCCTCTTCCTTACTTAGCTCCTCCCCCCCATCTAGCTCGCTGATCCCTTAAGCCCCGCCCCCAGTCCCATGTAGCCTCGTTATTCACTGTGCTGCATAAGATACCTGCAGTACCTGCAATACCTGGAGCCCGTGCGGTGTCACACGCAGGCACTTAGAACACGCCATATTGTTGGTTGAGGAATTCCAAGTACAAGGCTGGCTACACCTGTGGGTTCCATCGAAAGCCCCTCTACGACACTCCACATCTTCACGAGACGCGTGCGGGCGACCGGCGCTCCTCTGTCTGCATCTGCAACCAAACAGGGCAACCATCTGAGCCGCTTGTAAATTTGTGAACTTGAACAATGGATTCACACTTAGCAACTCCGGCCCACAAAACGCTGCGATGCGGCAGAAAATGGAACTTACTGGTATGTCATAGAAAGCTTTGCACCTTCCTCTGTTCAGCGATGAGCGGATGGTGGACCGCTCTCTGGTAGTTTGTAATTAAATCCCCAAGGCGGCTCCGTTTTGAATAACCCTGTATATATATATATATATATATATATATTATTTGTCTCATACGGTGAACATCAGCTGAAAAAAAAAAGTACAGTACTAGAATTGTGCTTTTTTCCCGTCTCCTAGGAAAAAAATGTAATAAAAAGCAATCAAAAAGTCACATGACCTCCAAAATGGTACCAATACAAACTACAGGAGGATATATGGATGGAAAGATACAAAGTTACGGCGGCAGGAGTATACCTCTATGTGGTTTTTCAAAAAATATGTTGTTTTAGTGCAATAAAAAAAACTATGAATTTGGTATCTTCGTCTTCGTCCCACAGAATAAAGTCATTATGTCAGTTTTTGCCGCAGTTTGTACGCCATAAAAGACCCCAAAGAAGGCGAATTTAATTGTTTTCCCTTTTCGTTCCACTTATAGGTTTGTAAAGGTTTTCCGGACATTTTACGGTACTTTAATTAGCAGCAAAGAAAAATACAACCCGTCCCGCAGAAAACAACAAGTCCTCAGACGGCGGTGAATAAATAAGAGAGTCATGACTTCCTGTAAGCGGGGAGGAAGGAACGAAATTGAGAAAAAGTAAATTGTCCGGATCATTAAGAAGTTGTATAAGTTGTGAGAACTGAACCCCTCGCCCCGACATTATCATAACAAATGGTGAAGTACTCACCTCTCCCCGCTGCGCCCTACGATGGCGCTCAGTCCCCCGCTCCGGTCTATGCTGACAGCTGCAGTCCCTCCCAATTTATAGTACATCACAGGGACTATAGCCAACAACAGAGCTTAAAGGGGTTGTCCCGCGAAACAAAGTGGGTCTATACACTTCTGTTTGGCCATATTAATGCACTTTGTAATGTACATTGTGCATTAATTATGAGCCATACAGAAGTTATTCACTTACCTTCCCTGCGCTGGCGTCCTCGTCTCCATGGTGCCGTCTAATCTTCAGCGTCTAATCGCCCGATTAGACGCGCTTGCGCAGTCCGGTCTTCTCCCTTCTGAATGGGGCCACTCGTGCCGGAGAGCGGCTCCTCGTAGCTCCGCCCCGTCACGTGTGCCGATTCCAGCCAATCAGGAGGCTGGAATCGGCAATGGACCGCACAGAAGACCTGCGGTCCACCGAGGGTGAAGATCCCGGCGGCCATCTTCACAAGGTAAGTAAGAAGTCACCGGAGCGCGGGGATTCAGGTAAGTACTATCCGTTTCTTTTTTTAAACGTCTGCATCGGGTTTGTCTCGCGCCGAACGGGGGGGCTATTGAAAAAAAAAAAAACGTTTCGGCGCGGGACAACCCCTTTAATGATCAATTGTCCATTTTGTGGCCACGCCCTTTATGCTAAGCCACGCCCTTTGTAGCTCCTCAGAGTAATGCTACTCCCTTCATAGTAATATTATCTTTAGATAATAGTCAGCTTTACATAGTGATAGTGATTACAGTGCAATTACCTCCAGTGATCACAAGTGGCGTCATCTCTGATTGGCGTCGTTCTCTCTTCCTGCCCAGATCGTCACGATGACTCCTTCCAGCCCTCTCTTGTCTCTGCTGAATTTGACACACAAAAATCTTTGGCTCCTTGCTTTTCCATCGACGTTTCCCCCACCGCACACAATCCATAGTGCCCGGATAGTAATTAGGCCCTATGCAGTAAGTGCTGCTAGCGCTAGCCTGTCCCTCGCCTCGGCTAGGAATAGGCCAGCATCAGTCACATGTCACAGCGCATATCACGACTCCGGGAGAAGTCGACCGGTCCGGAGCGGCTTGGGGGAGCGCTGCGCAAGAGGAGTATAGAGCTGGTTTACACCGCTACAAAACTGGGCCGACTGCTTCTCATCGGATCTGCTGAACCAGTGAGGACCAGTAATTGGGGCCCCTCTCATCCCCCTGAAGAGCAGGCAGCCAGGGGCCCCCTGGTTATAGGGGACAGCGGGGCCTGGAGCTGGTGCTCCATTGGCAGCATTGTTAATCCCTGTGTATACGTTGCTATAACTGGAATTTTCCAATAGCAAAGATCACAAATAACAGCGCAGCAACTCCGGGGTTAAACATACTTGTCCATTAATACGGCATAATAAGGTCCTTTTGTCCGGCGGCCTCACCGCTGGGTTCGCATCACGGCTACACGTTTTTGTTTTCCTGCTTCATTTGGAGAGCTGGAAAATGCCAACCCTGGCCGACCCCGCTGACCGACCCCGCTGACTGCAGCGAGGGGCGTTCGGTTTTCTGCTGGCTGGCAGTTTGCTGGTTTTGACGGGTTGAAATAACATGGCGTGCTGCGCAATTTCATCCTGTTAGTTTTTCTTCATGGTATCGGCGACTTCAGAACCCCCGCCTCTGATGTGAACGAAGCCGCAGTTACTCCTATATGTCAATATTTCCATCATGTTTCCTTACTTTATTTGCATTCCTGATACAATGTCTCCCCCCTGTGGATGAAATACAAACTGCAGTACAGCTAAATTTACCCCCTTGAGGTCGCTGCCCTTTTTTTTCCCCGTCGCGGTCTGAGGGTTTGTTACTTTTGCGGGACAAGTTAGATTTGTCAACAGTAGTATTAAATGTAAGATATAATGTGCTGAAAAACAGAAAAATGTGAAATGGGAAAAATGCAATTGTTTTTTACAGCGAATGCACTGCAGCAAAAATGCCAACTTCATCCTGCGGGGGCAGCGTTATTACGACGACACCACACTCCTGTTTTTCTTTACCGTTACTTTGAATAAAAAATTTTTATTATTTTCTGCCGCCATCTTTCCGTCAGTCCAGTAATCAGACGCACCTGCGGCCAGTAGACAGGACTCTGACTCCCCCTGGTGGTCGTTATCAGGGCCGTCAGCCAGATATCGGGGCATAAAGACTGACTGGGGCACCCCGCCAGCTAACAGCATCTTCTCTACCAGCTTCAGAGTATTTATCTGCTGGACTCTTTGTGTGGGCGTTAGGCCACGGTCACATGGTGTGGATTCCTGACGGAAATGTAGCGGTTTGGCCGCAGCGAAAAACCGTGACATTTCCGTCGGGAGAACCGCTGCTTCAAAGCCCGGTCGCTCGCTCTTTTCCGCTGCGGCCGGAGTTCCCATAGAGGAGAGAGGGGCCGCAGCGGGAAAAAAAATGAACATGCTGCGGTCGGCAAATCCACGCCGCAGCGGATTTGCTGTCCCGTGTGGACGAGATTTTTGAGAAATCTCGTCTACATGGCTGGCTTATCCCGGGATTAGCGGCCACATGCGGATTTGCCGCTGCGAAATTCCGCACGGAATGTCCGCAGCAAATCCGTCCCGTGTGAACCCAGCCTTACAGTCAACAGCCGTTTTGGCCGGCAGTCACTTTGGTTTTCCACTGATGATCCATAGGCACCAGGCATTCTATAGGTGGGCTATGCTAAAAGCCCATTTAGACGGGACGACTGTTGGGCAAACAATGCCCACCCCTCGCCCCTGCACAGACGGGCTGCGGTGCTGCTGCAGCTGCGGGGCGGCTGCAGGAGATTTCACTCCTCACCCCTCTCCATTGACATAACACAGCGGTCGTTCAGTACTGACCGGTCGCTATGTTATGGCAATGGAGAGGGGGGAGAGAAATCTGCTGCAGCCGCCCCGCTGTGAGCCGCCGATACTAGCTGCTGCAGCAGCACCGCAGCCAGTATGTGCGGGGGCGAGGGGCGGGCATTGTTTGCCCAACAGTCGTCCCGTCTAAATGGGCCTTAAAGCTGGGGTCACATGGAAACCAAAACGGAATGACTGCATGGAAATACCATGAGATTTCCGCAGGAGAAAGGAGAGCGGCTGTCGCAGAAACGGGGAAGGAATTGACATGCTGCGACATTGAAGTCCACACAGCAGGTCAATTCCAGCGCGGCCACAACGGATCGGCTGCTAATTCCGGGATAAAAAGCTGCGGGCGGGATTTCCGCTCAGAAGGCAGTTCCGCCCCGTGTGGCCCCCGGCCTAGGTCAGCGCTGGGGCTGCTGGTAATCAGATCCCCCAGAGAAGAGTCTTTGATATATTGTTGAAACCCATCTGTGAGCGTCGTGCCATTAGTACCCGTTGGGCTGGCACTCACTGCGGGTCTCCACGGAGGATAGGAGGGTCCGTAGTTACATGGTGGTGGGTCACTACTCAGTCACAGCTGGATTCCCCCCCCCCCCCCCCCCCCCCCATAGGTACCCACCAAGAATCTAGTACGGTGGGAGATCCAATATCGGATGCCTCTATGGCCATAATAGATCTTGGCTTGGGATGGGACCCCCGAGGCGACACCATTCTTGCGGACTGCCTTCGCTGTAGCATCATTGGTGGTCTATTATACGGTAGGAGATATCGGAGGGGCGGGTCATACGGGGGGCTCCGCTCTCGGCAATGCTGCATCTTTATCTCACTAATTGCCAAGTGTCTCCGTCAATAACGGTGATTTTTAAATCCTTTTCTGTGAAGACATTTTTGAGGTAATCGGGATTTTTTCTGCCTTCTGTGATTTCTTTCTGCCGCCATCTTGTGACTTTCTAATCCTCCCGTCGGTATCGCTGGGGGCGGGGCTTATTGTTTGCAGGACAGCCTGTTGCTTCTCTTGGGACCATTTTGGAGAATCTACGACTTCTTGATCACTTTTACTGATTTTGTTTCTTGGAGACGGAGAGATTAAAAAGCGCAATTCTGGCGCTATGTTTTTTTCTGACGCTCAGCATGTGGAATAAATACTGTATTGTCGGACCGTCGCACTTTGATGAACGCGGCGATATGAAATGTGGGAAGAGAATTAGGTTTTAATTTTTTTATTATAAATACAGGAAAAGGAGGTTTAACCTTTTAACATTCTCTATTTCTTACAATATAAACCATTTTTCCACGTTTTTCCTTCATTCCCCTTAGAGGACTTTAATGTATGATCGTTTCATCGCTTATACTATATACTGCAATACTTCAGTATTGCAGTATGTGGTATTTCTGCCGCCATTGTTTTAATAGGCAGAAATGTATGGCAGCCCTGGGTTCTGGGGTCTTTAGAAGACCCCTGGCTGCCGTGACACCCAGACGGTCACAATCTCTTCACAGCAGAGCAATATGGAACCTCTGTTCGAATATTTAAATGCCGCTGCCAGAATTAATCCACGCCGCTGTTCAGCGCACCGCTCTGCTGTATCCGGGCTTCCCAGAAGCCACAGTGTGGGGGTTACCCTCCGCTGCCCAAATCTGGACCCCACAATTAAACAAGAGAAAAAAGGTATGGGGGGGGGGGGGGGGAACATGACTCTTTACCGCAGGTGCAGGAAGAGCCGCCTCTGGGGACCCCACCAATCCCCGTAATGAGGGGCTTCTATTGTCCTAAAAAGACATGAATGGGGATTCAGCATAAATAGGCCTATGTGAATAAGCCCCAGGGTGCCGTTCACACGCGCCGCAGCATTTCCACATAAACATCTTGACCAGGAAGGCGCGGCGCCTCCGCAGCTGATTTTAGTAGTAACATCCCTCCTCCTCGCAATACAGCGGCTGTCAGCGGCCCCCGGCAGGCTGTAGTGATGGCGGGCGTGGTGGACGGTGGCAGCCGCTTACGGTGCAGATTTTGCCACAGGTATTTATGCAGAAATGCTGCCAGGTTCTCCGCAGCAGACATTCCCCCTATGTGAACGCACGGGCAGGCCCTATTTTCACAGGCGAGCATTATATTGATATCACGGCTCGCTCTCCTGGCGACTCGGACCGGACCAGCAAATGTTCCTGCGATTCTGAGGTTTTGTGAGAAAAACGCTTCACTTCGCTGCACGTTTTTCACATAAGAGAAGATCGCATGTTGCAATAGTAAACTATGCAAATAAGGATGATGGAACAGTCCCTCTGCAGCGCCACCTACTGGATGGCAGCATTCCTGCAAATCAGCGATCAACCCTTTATACAGATCCGTAGAGCAATGATTAGGAATTGAAAACCAGGCCAGACTCCATCCACAGACGGCGGGTCGGGGGTTTGGGCCCTCATCAGTGTGCAGCAGGATCCTGGCTTGGCTAGTGAGAGGCCTGGCCGGGGGTTGGGACAGGGTCATCACTCCTTAAGGAGACACCTAGAAGATGACTGAGGAGACTTATAAGGCCATGCAGGCTCCTCTGAGAGATATACAAGTATGCCTATATTACCCAGAGGAGCACGGATGGCCTTATAAGTCTCCTCACTCACCTTCTAGGTGAGATACCACCACGTCCAAACCCACATCGTACCGCACACTGATGAGGGGTCAACCCCGAAACAGCTGTCTGTGCATGGATTCTGGCTCGGCTCCCAACGACCTCATAGAATGATAGGGCTGTAAGGGACCTCCAGGGTCACCGGGTCCGACTCACCCTCTAACCTAGGACCGGCACCGCTGCTGGCCGGGAGGCTTCACTACGAAACAGTCATGAAGGTAAAGAAGTAATGAGGAGGCGGGTTGGTAGAAACACGGATACAAAGGAGGTTTATTGTCTGGAAACATTTACACAACAGATGGATTGGAGACGTCCAGTGTGTGAGCAGACGGGAAGGGCGGTCCAATCATACGTCAGGCTTAAAAGGAACAATGTGATGTTAGACTCCGCCCCCCCTGTGACCCCGCCCCACATTTACATCAGGCCGTCCTATTTACATTCTAGGCTGGGTTTCTGACAGGCAGCACAGCTAGCAGCCATTTTTCCCATTTCCTAGACAACCCCTTTAAGGCGGCGCACAAATTACATCTAGGGGTACATTCAGTGCGAATTCCCTGGAAAGCTCCTGACATACGCACCAACAACGGCAAACCGCGCGTCATCCGGGGGGCGCTGAAGAACAGAAACGGTTTAACGATGTATTTCTGCCCCTCGAGTCTATAGAGGATCTACGGACCCATCAAACCGACACATACAGAACATGGCACAGACTGCATTGGCCAAGGGGGGGGGTTGGTTTCTTCTGGATCAACACTATAGGATGGGATGATGTAAGCACTTTGTGTGATGTCATCAGTCACTGCTTATTTCTAACTCTAAATCTGTGACGGGAGAGGGGATTTTCGGAAAAAAAAAATCAGTTACACAGAACCAGAGTTCACCGACTTCCTGCTGCAGATGGGCACCGATTTACATAATACACGGACCTGGGTGCAGTAACCCATCACAACCACTAGGTCTATACAGCAGTCGTAGATGGTCAAACCAGGCACATCGGGCATCAGATAATCTGGCGCACTGCAGAGGTTTTTGGAAAATGCACACAACCGGCTACACGTTCATCTGGCCGGTAGGACAGACCAGCAGTGCCGCCTGGTTGCTAGGGGTTCCAGCACATAGCAACGGATCTCTTCAATGCAAATTATATCCATTAACACTAAAATCTGATTGGTTGTAAGAAATCAGGGCTCACATTAGAAAAAATAATAAGAGGGGCAAACTCCTACTAAAAAAAAAAAGGCGCACAAGTCACCCGGCTACTCCGGCGTACAACCGACTAGGAACGCAAGTAACAATACACACCAACGAGTCGGCTCATTCTTATTCTAAGGGAGGAAAAACATTTATTCTGTGCGTGATTTAACCCTTTACTATTTACACATTTATACAGATTGCAGAGAGTATTACATGGGGAGGTGGTACAACAGCACCGCCTCCTGGCCGGACATGGAATTGCAACGAACAAGATACTTTGTTGTAAATGGGAGTAGTTACTAATTAAAAATGGAGATGTGAAATATAATCTAGGTGCTTGTCGGATATTTACTGGATAGTCCCACCAATGGGCCACAAAGGGGCGGAGTTTATGCGAATATGCATTAAAAGGGCCATTTTGGGGGCAGAACTTAGAAATAGCACAAATTTGTGATTCAAATGTAAGAAAGAGTAACATCTCCTCAATGGGGAGGGTCATGTGTAAAAGGGGTTCACTCCAGAAATGCGCGAACAGTGCGGGTCCGACCGCAGGGAACCTGTGGAACTTGCGCAAACAGATGTGCCACGACCCCCATTCAAAAAGCGTACAGCCAGGCAGCGCATTATGGCAGCATGAATTACCGCTCACGCACTCGCTGCAAAATGAGAAAAACTGCAGCGTAAATTAACCTGCGGCGCAGAACGAAAATCCGAAGCGCGCCAATTTATGCTGCTAATGTCCACTGCGGTTTTCACCCCTTTCTATGAGCGAGGTGAAATCTGCGCCAATCTACCCTGTGCGGCTGCGGCCTTCCAGACAGACATACAAGCCCAGGATCGTTGGGGTCCCGTCACACGAACCCCGACAGTCAGACACATCCAAGTAATAAATTCCTTTAACCGTCACTAACATGTAAACTGCGCCAATCGGCAACAAACGTGACAATGGCGGACAGGTGGTGCGACCAGGTAGAGACGACAGACGCCATGTTGAATCCAGCATGTCACAGTGGGGGCGCTCACAGCAGCACACGGGTCATCAGGTATTGCATACTTTGTCGCACAGTCTTTCCAGGATCACACGGACAGCGAACACGCAAATTCATAAAAAGCTATTAGACTGTAAGGTCATTCACAACGCAGGAAGTCCGATTGTACATAAATCAGCCGCTAACGAGCCGGGAAGGTCGAAGGTTTGTGTGTTTTTGTAACTCTCGCTTTAATACAATATTCCCGGCGGCTCGTTCCACTTTTCATCCTGCGGACGCACAGCGCGCCGGCTGCGGCGTCCGGGAACGGAAAAGCTAAACCTACGAGACGCGAAGTGCGTCGGCATCGAGTCCACATGCAAAATAATAGAAAATGGAAAAACCAGCAAGTTGTCCTCTTCCAGCTGCCACCAGACGGGCGTGCGCCAACCAGCAATATGTACAAAGGTAGTGATGTCACCGGCGCCTCCGCACACGGCCGGCCGCCGGGCGGCGAGCCTCACCATTCCATGAACAAGCAGGAAAAATAAGGAAACCGTACAAACCGGCGTCCGTCTCCTCGCTATCAGTCATTGTATAAGGCTCAACGGAATCTCCGAAACGCGAGGGCGCCGTCCGGCCGGTTAAAGGAAAAAGGAAAAAAAAAGCCAAACTATACGGCGCCGGTCTGGGAGAGCCAGGCTGGGTGTAAATTCGGCTTCTCCCGCCGCTGCGCCGCACACCGACTTCCGTCGTCCTCAGGTTCACAAAAATCTCATGAAGTGATATTGACTTCTGTCCTCGGTGGCGCGGCGCCTCAGCTCAGGTGGATGGGCATGTAGTCGGGCCGCCGGGTCTGGATGATTTTTGGTTTGGGTTTGCTCATGCCGTCCTCGTCTTCTTCCACCTCCAGTTCGTTTTCGGGATCGCTCTCGCAGACGTGCACGACCACGCTGGGGGTGGTGTCTGTGGCGGCGTGGAGCTCATACTGCTCTCCTGTGAAGGAGGAGGGGCGATAGTCATCAATGCATTACAAAAGTCAGACATTTACTTTAGCCGCTTTCACGCACCCAAAACAGCGCAGGGTTAAAAAAATTTTTTTAAACAAATGCTCTTATTTTGCTGCGGTACAGACAGTCCGACATCTGCTGGCTTATGGACCTAAGGCCTACCGACGGGTCACTGTCCAAAGATTTGAAGGGGTTGTCCAGGTGATGGCCTGTCCTTAATGTTATCAATAGTACATTGGTGGGGGTCCATTGCCACAGATGAGCAGTTTGCTTGCACACGGAGCTGATGTGTACAGGAAGCAAACAGCTCCATTCTCTCTGCAGTGGTCAGGCTGGGTACTGCAAGAAAAGCTCCCATTGAAATGAATGCAATACCAGGCGTAGCCACTGCAGTGTGGATGGAGCTGTCTGCTTCCTGCACAGACACCCAAAAATCTGCTACAGATGACCTAAACTGAGGATTGCCCATCAATAGTTTACAACTGGACACCCCTTTAAAAAGTAGAGTTCCCCTTTAAAGGGTTATTTCAGGAACGCCTCTATATATACCGCACGAAGGGATTAAAGGGCTTGGACCAAAATTAACTTTTAATTGGAGAGGTGATAAAACCTGATAAGTGGGAGTTTCACCGCTGAGAGCCCCGCTGTTGGGTCCCCGGCCCCCCTCTCCTCGCTGCACCAACGAGCAGTGCTGTACAGATTGGTTTGGGTAGCGGTCACACACGTGCGGTGCGGCTCCATCCAGCCAA
Source organism: Eleutherodactylus coqui (assembly GCF_035609145.1). Lineage (NCBI taxonomy): Eukaryota > Metazoa > Chordata > Amphibia > Anura > Eleutherodactylidae > Eleutherodactylus > Eleutherodactylus coqui. The sequence continues at coordinate 7,136,127 of NC_089840.1, read as the reverse complement.
AGAAATAGCCAAGTACAAGCCCTGTGCCATGTCTGGCAGTCTCAGGGAGCGGCACCGTGCGGGCGTAACCACTGCACCAATCTCCTCTGCCCCCCTTCTCGGTGTCGGCAGGGGTCTCACGGTTGTGGACGGGTGATGGAGCGTATAGTCACTCGTCTTGGTCATATCGTGATTTGTGCCACAATTCTGCAAAAAAGGGAGGAAAAAAAATGACCTGCCAATTCTTGACTCCCCTCCCGTGCCGGGCGCCCGCGCCCAGATGTGTGCCACTGAGTGGGGTTAAATGTGCGTGCGGATTTACAGCATGTAAAATGGTTGTCTGCGGTGCGGCAGATGTGTTATCAGCGGGGGCATCTTACTGCAACAGCTGTCTATGGAACAAGCCAAGAGGCGCCGATGTAGCAGAGCTGGAGCCATCCGTCTGTAATCGTTGCGTGCCCTTAAGACAATTTGGTTCTCCCCTTTACGGAAACAATAAGGATGGCAAACTCAGCTCTGCTATATCAGTACCCGAATATCACTAGTGTGTCCGGCAGGAAGTACTGAAAAACAGACCCTCAGGGGCGCGATCAGACGCAGTGACGACAGAGAACGTGAAGTCTGCTGCGGATCGGAGCTCAAGTCCGCACCAAGTCCTCCCTCGCTGTGAGCGGACCCTGAAGGGTCACAGCGGAGACTTCCATAGCAGATCCATGGAGGAGAGCTGCAGGTCCCACAAGCACCTCTCCCTCGGCCCGGATATGTGCGGTGATTGGCTGGCCAGGCTTCGCTATGCTGTTTCTGCAACTCCAACAGAAGTCAATGGGAGTTCTGGAAATCAGGTAGCAGCAAACTGCAGCGTTTCTGTAACTCAGGAGCTGCAGCCAGCGGGCTGCTCACTGCGCTCCGCCGTTACTAAAACTACCATTGACTTCTATGGGAGTTACGGAAACAGTGTTGCCAAATCTGCCTGGCTGTTTCCGTAGGTCCTGGTCATCCCGGCCAGCGCTAGTGGGGGACAGATCTCAGAGGTGCTGCAGGACCCGCACCCCTCATATGCCATAGAGGTCTAAGCTGGGAAAACCCCTTTAACACTTAAAGGGATTACCTCAAACTACCCCTTTAAGATAAGAGCTACCCTGCTCCGGGCACCCGAGGGCAAACAACTGGCATACCAGGAGAAGCCGAAGCCAGACAGACATTTCCTTGCAGCATCCCCTACAGGTTAGAATGTAGCATTACACGGCTGCCATGCAGATAAATGGCCCCCATGTAATGTGCCGATGACTTCTGATTGCCAAAGCAGCTCTCTGGTCACACTGGATGAGGGTCCCGAGCCGGAGACCCCTCTATGGGGGATGTATGTGCAGCAGCTCCTACCTGGACCCAGTTTGGAGATGGCGTACAGCAGGTCGTAGTTGATAACGGGGGTGGCGTCTTCTGCCTGTTTCCAGCCCACAGGGGGCGAGGCGGGAGGAGAGATGAGGAACTGCTTCTCGGGGTTTGGTGGCGCCAGGTGGGAACTTCCTATGTGCAGCGTCTATAAAGAACAAGAAGGGGATCATAAACTGTGAGCGCCGGGGGCCTTCCCTCTAGCCCTGAGCGGGGGGAGGGGGGGTGCCACCCTGTTCCCCGCTGCTACCCCCCGCTCCGCCACGCCTCCCAGCGCCCCCCGAATCCTTTCACCAGAGTACGGAAGTACTCGAAAATCGCGGTGCTCGATCGAGTAATTACTCGAAACGAGTAGGTTCGCTCATCTCTAATTATAATCTAATATTTACATCTATGGGCGGCGCTGGAAGGAGTGAAGCGTTGCTAAGCAACACAGCATACACTGCCCAACCAGCCAGAGCCAGCCAGAGAGAGCCATAGAGCCACAGACAGCCAGAGAGAGCCATAGAGCAATAGAGCCAGAGAGAGCCAGAGACAGCCAGAGAGAGCGAGAGAGCCAGAGAGAGCGAGAGAGCCAGAGAGAGCCAGAGAGAGCCAGAGAGAGCCAGAGAGAGCCAGAGAGAGCCAGAGAGAGCCAGAGAGAGCCAGAGAGAGCCAGAGCCAGCCAGAGAGAGCCATAGAGCCAGAGCCAGCCAGAGAGAGCCAGAGACAGCCAGAGACAGCCAGAGAGAGCGAGAGAGCCAGAGACAGCCAGAGAGAGCGAGAGAGCCAGAGACAGCCAGAGAGAGCGAGAGAGCCAGAGACAGCCAGAGAGAGCGAGAGAGCCAGAGAGAGCGAGAGAGCCAGAGACAGCCAGAGAGAGCGAGAGAGCCAGAGACAGCCAGAGAGAGCCAGAGAGCCAGAGACAGCCAGAGAGCCAGAGAGCCAGAGACAGCCAGAGAGCCAGAGACAGCCAGAGAGAGCGAGAGAGCCAGAGACAGCCAGAGAGAGCGAGAGAGCCAGAGACAGCCAGAGAGAGCGAGAGAGCCAGAGACAGCCAGAGAGAGCGAGAGAGCCAGAGACAGCCAGAGAGAGCGAGAGAGCCAGAGACAGCCAGAGAGAGCGAGAGAGCCAGAGACAGCCAGAGAGAGCGAGAGAGCCAGAGACAGCCAGAGAGAGCGAGAGAGCCAGAGACAGCCAGAGACAGCGAGAGAGCCAGAGACAGCCAGAGAGAGCCAGAGACAGCGAGAGAGCCAGAGACAGCCAGAGACAGCCAGAGACAGCCAGAGACAGCCAGAGAGAGCCAGAGAGAGCGAGAGAGCCAGAGACAGCCAGAGAGAGCGAGAGAGCCAGAGACAGCCAGAGAGAGCGAGAGAGCCAGAGAGAGCGAGAGAGCCAGAGAGAGCGAGAGAGCCAGAGACAGCCAGAGAGAGCGAGAGAGCCAGAGACAGCCAGAGACAGCGAGAGAGCCAGAGACAGCCAGAGACAGCGAGAGAGCCAGAGACAGCGAGAGAGCCAGAGAGAGCCAGAGAGCCAGAGAGAGCGAGAGAGCCAGAGAGAGCGAGAGAGCCAGAGAGAGCGAGAGAGCCAGAGAGAGCAATAGAGCCAGAGACAGCCAGAGAGAGCAATAGAGCCAGAGAGAGCAATAGAGCCAGAGAGACAGCCAGAGAGAGCAATAGAGCCAGAGACAGCCAGAGAGAGCGAGAGAGACAGCCAGAGAGAGCGAGAGAGCCAGAGACAGCCAGAGAGAGCGAGAGAGCCAGAGACAGCCAGAGAGAGCGAGAGAGCCAGAGACAGCCAGAGAGAGCCAGAGACAGCCAGAGAGCCAGAGACAGCCAGAGAGAGCGAGAGAGCCAGAGAGAGCGAGAGAGCCAGAGACAGCCAGAGAGAGCGAGAGAGCCAGAGAGAGCCAGAGAGAGCGAGAGAGCCAGAGAGAGCGAGAGAGCCAGAGACAGCCAGAGAGAGCGAGAGAGCCAGAGACAGCCAGAGAGAGCGAGAGAGCCAGAGACAGCCAGAGAGAGCGAGAGAGCCAGAGACAGCCAGAGAGAGCGAGAGAGCCAGAGAGAGCGAGAGAGCCAGAGACAGCCAGAGACAGCCAGAGACAGCGCGAGAGAGCCAGAGACAGCCAGAGACAGCGCGAGAGAGCCAGAGACAGCCAGAGAGAGCGAGAGAGCCAGAGACAGCCAGAGAGAGCGAGAGAGCCAGAGACAGCCAGAGAGAGCGAGAGAGCCAGAGACAGCCAGAGAGAGCGAGAGAGCCAGAGACAGCCAGAGAGAGCGAGAGAGCCAGAGAGAGCCAGAGAGAGCGAGAGAGCCAGAGAGAGCCAGAGAGAGCGAGAGAGCCAGAGAGAGCCAGAGAGAGCGAGAGAGCCAGAGAGAGCCAGAGAGAGCGAGAGAGCCAGAGAGAGCCAGAGAGAGCGAGAGAGCCAGAGAGAGCCAGAGAGAGCGAGAGAGCCAGAGAGAGCCAGAGAGAGCCAGAGAGAGCGAGAGAGCCAGAGAGAGCGAGAGAGCCAGAGAGAGCGAGAGAGCCAGAGAGAGCGAGAGAGCCAGAGAGAGCCAGAGAGAGCGAGAGAGCCAGAGAGAGCCAGAGAGCCAGAGAGAGCGAGAGAGCCAGAGACAGCCAGAGAGAGCGAGAGAGCCAGAGACAGCCAGAGAGAGCGAGAGAGCCAGAGACAGCCAGAGAGAGCGAGAGAGCCAGAGAGAGCGAGAGAGCCAGAGAGAGCGAGAGAGCCAGAGAGAGCGAGAGAGCCAGAGACAGCCAGAGAGAGCGAGAGACAGCCAGAGAGAGCGAGAGAGCCAGAGACAGCCAGAGAGAGCGAGAGAGCCAGAGACAGCCAGAGAGAGCGAGAGAGCCAGAGACAGCCAGAGAGAGCGAGAGAGCCAGAGACAGCCAGAGAGAGCGAGAGAGCCAGAGACAGCCAGAGAGAGCGAGAGAGCCAGAGACAGCCAGAGAGAGCGAGAGAGCCAGAGACAGCCAGAGAGAGCGAGAGAGCCAGAGAGAGCGAGAGAGCCAGAGAGAGCGAGAGAGCCAGAGACAGCCAGAGAGAGCGAGAGAGCCAGAGACAGCCAGAGAGAGCGAGAGAGCCAGAGACAGCCAGAGAGAGCGAGAGAGCCAGAGACAGCCAGAGAGAGCGAGAGAGCCAGAGACAGCCAGAGAGAGCGAGAGAGCCAGAGACAGCCAGAGAGAGCGAGAGAGCCAGAGACAGCCAGAGAGAGCGAGAGAGCCAGAGACAGCCAGAGAGAGCGAGAGAGCCAGAGACAGCCAGAGAGAGCGAGAGAGCCAGAGACAGCCAGAGAGAGCGAGAGAGCCAGAGACAGCCAGAGAGAGCGAGAGAGCCAGAGACAGCCAGAGAGAGCGAGAGAGCCAGAGACAGCCAGAGACAGCGAGAGAGCCAGAGACAGCCAGAGACAGCGAGAGAGCCAGAGACAGCCAGAGACAGCGAGAGAGCCAGAGACAGCCAGAGACAGCGAGAGAGCCAGAGACAGCCAGAGAGAGCCAGAGACAGCCAGAGAGAGCCAGAGAGAGCGAGAGAGAGCGAGAGAGCCAGAGAGAGCCAGAGAGAGCGAGAGAGCCAGAGAGAGCCAGAGAGAGCGAGAGAGCCAGAGAGAGCAATAGAGCCAGAGAGAGCAATAGAGCCAGAGAGAGCAATAGAGCCAGAGAGAGCAATAGAGCCAGAGAGAGCAATAGAGCCAGAGACAGCCAGAGAGAGCGAGAGAGCCAGAGACAGCCAGAGAGAGCGAGAGAGCCAGAGACAGCCAGAGAGAGCGAGAGAGCCAGAGACAGCCAGAGAGAGCGAGAGAGCCAGAGACAGCCAGAGAGAGCGAGAGAGCCAGAGACAGCCAGAGAGAGCGAGAGAGCCAGAGACAGCCAGAGAGAGCGAGAGAGCCAGAGACAGCCAGAGAGAGCGAGAGAGACAGAGACAGCCAGAGAGAGCGAGAGAGACAGAGACAGCCAGAGAGAGCGAGAGAGACAGAGACAGCCAGAGAGAGCGAGAGAGACAGACAGCCAGAGAGAGCGAGAGAGACAGAGACAGCCAGAGACAGCGAGAGAGCCAGAGACAGCCAGAGAGAGCGAGAGAGCCAGAGACAGCCAGAGAGAGCAATAGAGAGATACGGACCTGTAGGCTTTTTTATATTAGATCTCTGCTCCAAATCCACAGCGACCCTCTCAATAATCCCCCGACCAGCAGATTCAGAACTTCACAACAACCACTTTTGAAACATTTTATGTTCACATCCAGTATTATTTATATAGCGCCGACATATTCCGCAGCGCTTAAAGGGGTTGTCCCGCGCCGAAACAGGTTGTTTTTTTTTTTCAACAGCCCCCCCGTTCGGCGCGAGACAACCCCGATGCAGGGGTTAAAACAGAGAACTGGACAGTGCTTACCTGAATCCCCGCGCTCCGGTGACTTCTTACTTACCTGGTGAAGATGGCCGCCGGGATCTTCTCCCTCAGTGGACCGCAGCTCTTCTGTGTGGTCCATTGCCGATTCCAGCCTCCTGATTGGCTGGAATCGGCACGTGACGGGGCGGAGCTACCAGGAGCCGCTCTCCGGCACGAGCGGCCCCATTGAGAAAAGAAGAAGACCGGACTGCGCAAGCGCGTCTAATCAGGCGATTAGACGCTGAAAATTAGACGGCTCCATGGAGACGAGGACGCCAGCAACGGAACAGGTAAGTGAATAACTTCTGATAACTTCTGTATGGCTCATAATTAATGCACAATGTACATTACAAAGTGCATTATTATGGCCATACAGAAGTGTATAGACCCACTTGCTGCCGCGGGACAACCCCTTTAAGACCGAATTAAGATAACTTGTTGCAGAGCGTTTTCACTGTCATGTTAAACTTTGCTACAACTGCAGCTCTTGGGGAGGTAAGGGTTAATGGCGCACCTGAGCGAAGTACAGCTTGATCTCCTTCCCCAGAAATTCGGTCTTGTGCAGCTGGATCCGGGCCTCGGCCGCCGACAGCGGGTTACTGAAGTTGATCCTCACCCTCTTGAAGCTCTTGAAGTACTGGAAGGTGGCGTCCTTGTCGTAGGCCCGGAAGAGCGACTCGAACTTGGTCTGCAAGAGGGGAGACAATAGATGTGAAGCCTTACTGGTGGGCGCCCAACAATAGAGCAGAGACCGCGATGACATCAGAGGGGGGAGACGGCGGCAACCAGAGGAAATGAAGGGACCGCTAATAATCTTGATTACCAATATCCATGCCAGCCACGTGTCTCCATGGTTACAGACTACAAAGACACCCTGTGTAGTCAGACCCTGCAGTCACACCCCTTCTATCCGTCTGGTCAGGCTTGGTATTATATTCACTTCATGGGAATTTGGCCTGTAACTGCACGCCTGGCCACTGCAGTGGGAACAGCGCTGTCTGTCCTGTAGAAATCCACTCAGCACACAAGTACATCGGCTGAGAGAACAGCTAATTGGCGGAGAGGCCTAGCGACGATCCCAGCCGATCTACTATTGATGGCCTACTGTAGATAGACCATCAATAGTTTACAACTGGACAACCCATCTGCAGGATACAGTAGGCCATCAATAGTAGATCAGTGGTGGTCTGCTACCTGGCCTCCCCACCAATCAGCTTTTTGCGGGGCCAATGTGCTTGTGCACTGAGCTGATCTCCGCAGGAAGCACACAGTGCTGTTCCCACTGCAGTGGTCAGGCTTGGTATTGCAGGCTAAGTTCCCATTGGAGTGAAAGTAATGCCAAGGCTGACCACTGCAGTGGGAACGGCGCTGTCCACTTCCTGCACACATCAGCTCAGTACACAGGTGCATCGGCCTAAGGAACAACTGGCTGTTGATGACCTATCCTAAGGTTTCGCCATCAGTAGTTTACAATTGGACAAGCCCTTTAACCCAGTTTGAGCTCCACTGCTCAGAGCGGCAATCTATCTGCTGTTCTTCCATGATCGCTTCCTGCACCATCTAAACCTGCAGTGCCAGCGACACGGAGGGCACTGAGGCCGCTTTCACATCCGCGTCGGGATCCGTTTTCACACTTTGTTCTGGGAACAGGAAAGGGGGATCCCCTGGCTGAACGGATCCGTCTTATGACGGACGGAGCAGCGTGGAGCAGACCCCATCGTCTATACCAGGCCCCGCTCGTGCCCCGCTCAGCTGTCCGCCAGGACTTTCCCTTTCGGTATTTTGTGACGGACCGGAGGCCGAAGCGCAGATGTGACGGCAGCCTAATCCAACCGGCCATTTTTAGCAAGTAACAAGACCCCCCATCCCACCCTCCGGTGCGACGATTGAATGGCAGGTCTCTACGCGGTCACCGCGCCCGCTGCCAAACGCTGACTGGGAGCCCAAATGACCGCTTACTGACAATACATGAATACGTTTCCCCCGCCGCAGCTGTCACGGTCCAACTGAGAAGAGCAGCTGCCGCCCCCCCGCGAGGAAGGTCACACGAAAGAGGGGCAGCCGCGCCAACGATGGCGTTTTATGAGGGGCCTTGTAACGGATAGCGCTGCAGAGGATACTGATCCAGCTGCCAAGATGGCGGCCTTCACTCTAGTGTGGTAACGACTGAAGTCTACAGCGGCGGCAAACGTGTAGCGCCACATTTATGGGCGAACGCTACACTATTTACGAACGGTAAGAAAACGAACAAATGATGAAAGACGACCGGAGAAACAGAAAGCCCGTCACAGATGGCGCCAACTGATCGCAGAGACGGAACCGCGACACGTCAGGGGGCTGCGCGGCGATTCTTACATATGCAGAATTCACGAGAGGAATGATAACGTGCGCCAATGTAGGCCTCCGACATCCAACTTATGTCATCGAAATACATCTAACGACCGCAGAGACGCGCGGACATCATCTAATCCCCCGACCGCCCCTTCATCAGCCCCATCTGGGAGCGCCGGGCTGCTGCGGATATCATATGTGCAGCGATCATCGTGGTGTAGATCCCACTCAGTGATGAGATCAATCTGCAGGAATCTCGGCCCCTGCGGACAGGAAGCTTCTTGTAGACCCTGCAGATTAGATGGTGGTGCTGACGTGTTCTGACCAGCTGACAGGAAGGGCTCAGCGATTCATGCTGCTTGCGCCAAATTCTGACTCCCATCACCACAGAGATCTGGACCCATCTGACCAGGAGATGTTTTCCCGCTGCTCAGTGATACAAGTTTTGCGCTCTTTTGCCCGCTGGAGTCTTTCTGTTTCTCTTAGACACAATGGCGCTGGAACTGGTCGCCCGCTGTTATACCATCCGTGCGGAGGAACGGCGAGTTGTGCGTTCGGACACGTTAGTTGGAGCTCCAGCGTTGTATTCAGCTGACTGTGCAGCCTGTTGGGCAGAACGATTCCTGACATCCTCCTCCGACCCCTTTCAGGGATGAGTTGTTTCCGTTCGCAGGATCCCCTTCCGCTGGATGTTTTCCTCGATCGCGCCATTCTCTGTATCCTCCCCGCGCCATTACACAAGAAAACCCCCGCGCGGTTGGCAGTGAGGGCCCCGGCTAATCTAGCACCGATGATCGATGATCGCACTCCGGGGTCACAGGGGAGAATCTTTATACGGGAAGCCTTGCCAATCGTGAGGGCAGCATGGCCTCCAATAAAGGGGCGGGGCTGCATTTTGTATTCTGGGGGGGGGGGGGGTACGGCACCTATAAACATCGTGCGCTCCTGTTGACAACCATTACCAACAGAGGGCAGACTGCGCAGCTCTCCCCCCTCCCCCGCTGTACGAGACCTGAGGCTGCGCAGGAACAACTACACGCACAGAATGCAGAGCCCTACTGGGGAGCAGACACTGGCCAGCAGGGGGCAGTCACCCTGCACATACTTTGCATTCCTCTGTACACTCTGCAGCCCTCGGGTCACTTGAGCAAAAACACGGAAATTACCCTGAAAACTGAAATACTTATAATTTAGGTTTATATTTTTAGAAGTAGAATTAGTTTCACAAAAGGCCAAACATTCGGGCTTCACGGACGGGGCGGAGCTATATCTACGGACGCAGAACATCTCACAAGTGCCTGCAGACCCTCCGGGGCGCTCCTGCAGGTCCTACACAACAACAGAAAGTGGTGCAGCAACTTTCCAATAGACTTTGTTTCCATTCTTCACCATTTTTAAAACCTCTGCTTGCTGTCAGTGAATTGTTTAGCTCTAGGGTTATCAACGTAGTAGTCTAATGAGTTGTGTAATTAGATGCAAACTCGTCTATTTACTGCAAGCAGAGATAGTGAAACTTATATTAGAAGTATAAAGTTGCAGAGCTCTTCACGCCACAATTAAAGGGGCGGTCTCATGCATAGAACTTCTTTCAGAATGGAAGCGTCTGATGGGTGTGGGTCAGCCTGGCTTACAGGGGGGGATCTTGGGCAGGGGTCTCTACATGTGCTGACCGGTCACATGGACAAGGGTTACTGTCAGAGTAGACACCCACCAACTGATGAGGGGTCAGTCACACACTGCTGATCTGCTGCAGACTGTCGCGGTTCTGGTGCAGATCTGCAGCACATCTGTTCCAAATTCTGCAACACAATCCGCAGATCAGCGGCGTGCGAACGCGCCCTAAAGCAGTGGCGGGGTCGGCGCCGCACAATAATAAGGCCCATGTGGCCAACAACAAGCAGTCAGACTGATCACCCTGTGCGTCCCTGGCAACGGAGCGCAGCGAGACAACCGTACCCACTGTAACCAGCACAATCTAAGTAGCATTGGGTTAGGTGCAGCAGAGCAGAGTTTGTCACCTGGCACAACTCATTGTGAGGTCTTCACATAAGACTGAGGAGCATTCTACTGCATTACCACCACACATGTAGCAGAGGTATGTCCCAGTGTGATGTTGGTCTCTTACTTTGGGTGCATGCACACGGGCGATATCTGACGGCCTGCGATACGGTCAGATATCACGCATGGAAACGCATTCAATTAAATCTCCTTCCATGAGTCATGTTAACAATCGCTCATTAGTTCCTCCTGGAGCGGGGCAAAAAACATTTATTTAATCCCATTATATTCACGTTCCGGTGCGCAATATGTGATATGGATTAACCCAATGGGCCTTCTAACTTTCTTTGCCTCCATTAAAACGCAGCGAATCATGACAAATAGCCCCCCGACACGCAGTCTGTGAAAACACCGCAGATTTCACGGATCCAAACTGAATCCATCCAACGACTGGAGGCGCGCGGTCCTTTCACGCGGCGCGATGCATTTTTTCTCATAAACACTAGTAATTGGTGACGCGGGGGGGGGGGGGGGGGGGGGGGGGGTCGCTGACACTCTTTGTGATACTAAGTTACAGTTTTTGTAAGTCGCACAACAAATAAAGAAGAACTTAAACACAAGCGGCTCTGCTACATCAGATAATAGAGGCGGCGCCTACCCGGACATCGCTGAGCTGGAACACGTCGCTCTCGGCCACCGAGGCCACCAGGGAGGCGAAGCTGTAGTGGAAGTTGCTGAAGTGCATCCTGAGTGCCAGCGGAGCTCCAACGCCTCTATATACCGGATCTGCTACACTATATACACGGCTGACAGCTGAGCTCCGCTACACTGTATACACCGGCCGAGCTCTGCTACTCTGTGTATACCGGCCGGGCTCCGCTACTCTGTATACACGGCAGCTCTGGTACACTGTATATACCGGCCGGGCTCCGCTACACTGTATACACGGCTGACAGCTGAGCTCTGCTACTCTGTATACACCGGCCGGGATCTGCTACACTGTATACACGGCTGACAGCTGAGCTCTGCTACTCTGTATACACCGGCCGGGATCTGCTACACTGTATACACGGCTGACAGCTGAGCTCTGCTACTCTGTATACACCGGCCGGGATCTGCTACACTGTATACACGGCTTACAGCTGAGCTCCGCTACCCTGCATGCACCGGCCGGGCTCTGCTACACTGTATACACGGCTGACAGCTGAGCTCTGCTACTCTGTATACACCGGCCGGGATCTGCTACACTGTATACACGGCTTACAGCTGAGCTCCGCTACCCTGCATGCACCGGCCGGGCTCCGCCGCCCTATATAAGCCGCCGCCCGGCTCCTCCCCGCATTCCTCTCTCGGCTCCTCCCCGCATTCCTGGCTCCGCCTCTCCTGATGCTAATTTACTTTTTTCTGCTTTGCAGGATGGAAAAAGCCGCCGAGGTCCCGCCGCCCCGATCAGCGCCGCCGCATAGTTTCCACAGCCAGTAATTCCATTCACTGCCGGGACGAGCGCCGCCGCTGCACCGACCGAGATGGAAAAGGTTACCGTGACCGGCGGACAGAGAACACGGAGCAATGTAACACGGGACGGGGATGGAAGAGTCAACCGCTGGGGCTGCCGGGGCAAACGGATTATAGTGCAGATATATATATATATATATATATATATATATATATATATATACATGCTACATAACAAGTCACTGTATAAATACATTACCGAGCCCGACTTACATCCTGTATTATACTCCAGAGCTGCACTCACTATTCTGCTGGTGGAGTCACTGTGTATATACATTACTTATCCTGTACTGATCCTGAGTTACATCCTGTATTATACTCCAGAGCTGCACTCACTATTCTGCTGGTGGAGTCACTGTGTACATACATTACTTATCCTGTACTGATCCTGAGTTACATCCTGTATTATACCCCAGAGCTGCACTCACTATTGTGCTGGTGGAGTCACTGTGTACATGCATTACTTATCCTGTACTGATCCTGAGTTACACCCTGTATTATACTCCAGAGCTGCACTCACTATTCTGCTGGTGGAGTCACTGTGTACATACATTACTTATCCTGTACTTATCCTCAGTTACATCCTGTATTATACTTCAGAGCTGCACTCACTATTCTGCTGGTGGAGTCACTGTGTACATACATTACTTATCCTGTACTGATCCTGAGTTACATCCTGTATTATACTCCAGAGCTGCACTCACTATTCTGCTGGTGGAGTCACTGTGTACATACATTACTTATCCTGTACTGATCCTGAGTTACATCCTGTATTATACTCCAGAGCCGCACTCACTATTCTGCTCTTGGAGTCACTGTATACATACATTACTTATCCTGTACTGCTCCTGAGTTACATCCTGTATTATACTCCAGAGCTGCACTCACTATTCTGCTGGTGGAGTCACTGTGTACATACATTACTTATCCTGTACTGCTCCTGAGTTACATCCTGTATTATACCCCAGAGCTGCGCTCACTATTCTGCTGGTTGAGTACCTGTGTATATAAATTACTTATCCTGTACTGATCCTGAGTTACATCCTGTATTATACTCCAGAGCTGTACTCACTATTCTGCTCTTGGAGTCACTGTATACATACATTACTTATCCTGTACTGACCCTGAGATATATCCTGTATTATACCCCAGAGCTGCACTCACTATTCTGCTGGTGGAGTCACTGTGTACATACATTACTTATCCTGTACTGATCCTGAGTTACATCCTGTATTATACCCCAGAGCTGCACTCACTATTCTGCTGCTGGAGTCACTGTGTACATACATTACTTATCCTGTACTGATCCTGAGTTACATCCTGTATTATACTCCAGAGCTGCACTCACTATTCTGCTGCTGGAGTCACTGTGTACATACATTACTTATCCTGTACTGACCCTGAGTTACATCCTGTGTTATACTGCAGAGCTGCACTCACTATTCTGCTGGTGGAGTCACTGTGTACATACATTACTTGTCCTGTACTGATCCTGAGTTACATCCTGTATTATACCCCAGAGCTGCACTCACTATTCTGCTGGTGGAGTCACTGTGTACATACATTACTTATCCTGTACTGCTCCTGAGTTACATCCTGTATTATACCCCAGAGCTGCACTCACTATTCTGCTGGGGGAGTCACTGTGTACATACATTACTTATCCTGTACTGCTCCTGAGTTACATCCTGTATTATACTCCAGAGCTGCACTCACTATTCTGCTGGTGGAGTCACTGTGTACATACATTACTTATCCTGTACTGCTCCTGAGTTACATCCTGTGTTATACTCCAGAGCTGCACTCACTATTCTGCTGGTCCTTACTGGAAACAGTCAACGAGCATTTTGTCAGACACATCTGTAATGGGGGGTGCAGCTTTACACCACAGCGATTCCATCGGATTCAATAGCATACATGCGGTGGCTGCATCATGTGACTTCCTGCACTGATATCCTGGAAGTCTCTGATGAAATCCGCGGCACATATAGAACAAGTCGCAGAAATGATTTCCGCACTGATATCTATAGCGCGGACGTGTTGCGAATCCTTTCCCATCCTGCGCGGTGTCTGCGGCGGAACCGCAAAATTGTATCTAAAGATGGAGGGTCACCACATTCACGGCCGATTCACCCGTACTGCACGGAAAGACAGGAAGCCCACCGTGCAGTAAAAGGAGACGTCCATCCACAGTGCATGACAGCAAGCAGAGGTCTAGCTAACGGCGAGGAACAGAGGCAGAAAGCAGAGTACAAAGTCGTATTATGGGAGCGAGTACAGGAGGGGCGGATCATCTGCTGAGAGGAGCTGAAGGCTCGCGGCCCGCTCCCCCCGGACGGCGAAACAAGCGCTGAATTACTGACCGCAGCTACTAATGTGCCGCGAGGACACTAATGCTCAGAGGGGAAATATGTTCTACCAGCAAACGGTAATTACAGCCGTATACCGCCGTCAGCGGGCAGAGAGGTAACCATTTCCTGCCCACAGACCTCAGGCATGTGTATCCATTTGATATGGCCTATGGGTCTACAGGCCGTAAATGTAAAATCACGCATCTTTATAGCGGATCATCAGCGAACTCTAAGATTTGCGTAGCATCTTCAGATGAGGGTCCCGTGTATCTCACAGACCCATCACAGCCTACGGGGCCCTTCACGTCTGCCTGTTCACACGGCCCCCCAACACGAGGAGACGAGAACATCCACTGTCCACTTCCACGAAAGCTGTCCGAGAGCCGCACTGATTGGTTGCTCGGGGCAAGTGTTCCGAATTTCATTTATACCAGTTTGTACCCCCCCTCCCCCTCCCCCGCACGGACACAAGTTACAAGTATCGACGGGACAAGCCCTACAAGAATACCGCAAAAATCAAACCAGTTATGACAGAGCGATTCCATGAAATAAGACGGGGCGATGTTTTATCAACACAATTCTGGTTTCCCCGTAGGTGAACAGTGCAGTTGGCTCTGGAATTGTGCCGGTCCTGTCCCAAGTGTTGGCGAGATCCTGCAGGAGCAAGTGTGAGGGTGGTCTGGGATGGATGCAGACACTAATGAGCATGTAATGTGTTTGTAGCTTCTGACTCTAATGGCAAACTACAATTAAACTCTACAGATGATAAACCCCTGGAACACACGCAGGACTCACCGTCTGAGGCACCGAAGAGGAGGGACCTCAGATGAACCCACTGGAGGGGTGAAACAAGTGCAGCAGGATCGGCGGTTTCCTGGGAATATTATCATGTTGGAAACACCTTGTACAAACAAATCACATGAAGCAACTGGGAACACGGCTGCATCAACGCTGCGTCGGGACGGGCCGGCCGGCTGTACAAGCTGCGGTCACACAGAGTACGCACCATGTCAAGAAAATCCAATTCCATCCCTGTCTAGTTGCGTCCCAATACTTCTGTCAGCATGGTGCATTAGTTGTCCTTACTGACAGGAGCGCCGCAGTAGATCTGATGTCTGAGGCCGGCGATTACCGGGATTCCTTAAAGGGATTCTCCAGGAAGGAAAGTCCTCACCCTGGTCCAGCGGTGCACAGACCTCCACTTTTGTCCCGGTTCTGACATCAGATTACGTAGTATAAAAACTAATCCAACGGGGCCCGCCCCTCTGCAAGGAGGTCACCAACAATGAGGTCCATGCCAAGTGATCTGCTGCCTCAACCAGCCAGAAGTGAGGGAGTCGGCACCGCTGGACATGAACTGGATCGGGTACGTTTTCCCTTCCCCAGAGAGCCCGGTTAAAGGGGTTGTGCCATGATGGGACATTACCACTAATCAGATAGCCACTACCACCAGACCGCTCCGAGGACAAAATGTTGGGGCAGGTGTAAATCAATCATGCCCGACCATTCTTTCCCCGACATCTGTCATCGGGAAAGAGTCACAATGCCACCATAAACGCCTCTCCACCTGCGGGACATCAGAATGGACGGAGCGCTGGCTGAGCAGGTCAATGATAGGCAAGTGGCAAGCACTCCGCCACCATCTCTGGCAGCCACAATGAAAGTGATGGAGTAGCAGTGTGCTTGCAGGAGCGTCTCCTCATCTCTGTGGGGGATGCAGTAACCCTGCAGTAAGGACGGATGACCCAGGACCCCCCACCGATCCTATGGGTAGGAAATAACTTGTGTTCCTGGTACAACCCCTTTAAATGGGCGCCCAACATACATGCATGACCAGCTTCAGGCACTGTATGACCTTACACCATACTATGGTGGCGGAGGGGGCCAAATAATAGGCACCCTATCAGCCTCATCCAATGCAAGATTGGACCGGCCATTGATTTCCAATCTGTGGCTACCAGATGTTGTAAATCTAACTCCCAACGTGCCATGCTAGCCCAAGGTCCTTCATTGTGTGAAGCATCAACTGCCACTTGACGTATGGTGCAGTTCAGGCTGATGGGGGCATTAGTGGTGGTGGGTGGTGATATCTACTAGCTTATAATAAAGCTCGATGGCCAGCCCCAAATATCTGCTACATTCCATGGAGGTTACTGGGGTGCCCCGTTGGTGGGGGGGCTTCCTCTAGAAGACACATCTTCCTTTAAGTGCAGCTTTTCACTCCCTGGCACAAGGTTCTTGTACTTTCCCAGTTGCCTGCACTGAAGTCTCCATGCGGTAACCATCCTGCCGTCTTCTTGAGAGGCGCATTGTCATCCTTGGGTAAATATTTGTGTACAGAGTCCGAGATCACGTTGTGACAAGTTACCTTCTGAAGAAGATGAAATTCCATCTGTTTGTACACCCAACGCCTGACTACAGGAGAAGCTTCAGCCAGTTCCTCCAGCTGCCCCACATCCATGAATGATGGGCTTGGCCGAGTGTTTGTGTTCAGGGGGATAAGCCGCAGGCAGACACCTCTGGTGTTGGCTGATCTCCCATGGAACAAAAACGTTGGAACTCCTCTATTTTCCTGCGTATTTGCATTCAAAGTGTCCCGCAGAAGTCTATAGAAGGTGTGCAAATATGTAAGGGAAGCGCGAAACAGTGCGCCAAATGTGGGGAAAGAACACATCTGGACTCATTAGGGTAATTAGACTTTTAACGATGGAAAAGGTATGTTGCTACACGTGTGAACTGACCCTGCATGTGCAAAAGCACAATAATGTGCGCAGACGCACGCAAATGTACCTCCCCCTTCCTTGTTCACACACAAATACATTGCGCTGCAGCGAGCATTTTTGCGCACATGGTCATCTGAATAAGCCCTTACAGTAAAGGACCCCCTTCCTATGTTGGTGTAGAACCCTTCTTTCCTCTAGACGTAGAGGGCGCCCCCTTGTTACTGTCACAGTCTTGTGTATAATAGATGATGGGAGAGATCTCTGTACTGACCCCAATATATCAGAGAATGGTAGAGTTGGAAGGGACCTCCAGGGTCATCGGCTCCTCCGGGGTGATCAGGTCCTCCGGGGTCATCAGGTCCAACCCCCTGCTCAGTGCAGGATCACTAAATCATCCCAGACAGATGACTGTCCAGCCTTTGTTTGAACACTTCCATTGAAGGAGAACTCACCACCTCCCGTGGTAACCTGTTCCACTCATTGATCCCCCTCACTGTCTAATATCTAATCTGTGTCTCCTCCCTTTCAGTTTCATCCCATTGCTTCTAGTCTTTCCTTGTGCAGATGAGAATAGGGCTGATCCCTCTGCACTGTGACAGCCCTTCAGATATTGTAGACGGCTATTAAGTCTCCTCTCAGCATTCTCTTCTGCTAAACATTCCAGGTCCTTTAACCGTTCCTTATGGGACATGATTTGCAGACCGCTCACCATCCTGGCAACTCTTCTCTGAACTTGCTCCAGTTTGTTGATGTCTTTTTAAAGTGGGGTGCCCAGAACTGGACCCAGTATTCCAGATGAGGTCTGACTAAGGAAGAGTAGAGGGGATAATGACCTCACGTGATCTAGACTCTATGCTTCTCTTAATACATCCCAGAATTGTATTTGCCTTTTTTTGCTGCTGCATCACACTGTTGACTCATGTTCAGCTTGTGATCTATTAGTACAGTGTTTCTCAACTCCAGTCCTCAGCATGGTTGGTTACTCCATTCTCATCCAAGTACTTGCATACATGCTGTTTAATAATTTGTTCAGAGATCTTTCCCAATATAGAAGTCAGGCTCACAGGCCTGTAGTTTCCTGGATCCACCTTCTTCCCTTTCTTGAAGATAGGGACAACATTTACCCTTTTCCAATCTTCTGGGACTTCTATTCTCCAGGGATTATCAAAGATTCTAGCGAGTGGTTCAGCAATTACCGCTGCTGCTTCCTTTAGTATCCTAGGATGTAATTCATCTGGACCTTGAGACTTAAATTCATTGAAGTTAGTTAAGTGTTTCCTCACTATTTCTCTGTTTATATCTATAGAGTTATTAGGTCGCCCTCAGCCATCTTTTTTCTAAACTAAATAATCCCAATTTTGCTAACCTCTCTGGGTATTGTAGTCCTCCCATTCCATTTATTACTTTAGTTGCCCCCTATATACCCGCTCAGGATCTGGTATGTCTTTCCTGAGTACCGCTGCCCAAAACTGTCCACAATATTCCCTGTGTGGTCTGACCAGTGACTTGTAAAGCGGAAGAACAATGTTCTTGCTCCCCTAGATCTCTTCTGATGCCCCCATGATCCTATTTGCCTTGACAGCAGCTACCTGACACCAGTTGCTCCAGTTAAGCTTACAGTTAACTAAAACCTCCAAGTCCTTCTCCAGGTCGGTGGTCCCAGAGGTTTCCCATTTGGGGTGTAATGGTGCCCGTGTGCAGAACCTTATAGTTATCACTTTTCTGCCCAAAATCCTACTTATCCAGATCTATTTGCAACTGTATATTTATATGTATCTGCATATACCTCTATATATACCCACATTCTATCCTCTTGTGTTAATTTTTTTACATAGTTTTGTGTCATCTGCAAATAATGATACTTTACTGCACAATCCTTCTACCGGGTCAGTAATAAATATATTAAGAAGAATAGGGCCCAATACCGCCCCCTGTGGTACCCCACTAGTAACAGTGACCCCTCCAATACCGCCCCCTGTGATACCCCACTAGTAACAGTGACCCCTCCAATACTGCCCCTTGTGGTACCTCACTAGTAACAGTGACCCCTCCAATACCGCCCCCTGTGGTACCCCACTAGTAACAGTGACCCCTCCAATACTGCCCCCTGTGGTACCCCACTAGTAACAGTGACCCCTCCAATACTGCCCCTTGTGGTACCCCACTAGTAACAGTGACCCCTCCAATACTTCCACCTGCGGTACCCCACTAGAAACAGTGACCCCTCCAATACCGCCCCCTGTGGTACCCCACTAGTAACAGTGACCCCTCCAATACCGCCCCCTGTGGTACCCCACTAGTAACAGTGACCCCTCCAATACCGCCCCCTGTGGTACCCCACTAGTAACAGTGACCCATCCAATACTGCCCCCTGTGCTACCGCACTAGTAACAGTGACCCCTCCAATACCGCCCCCTGTGGTACCCCACTAGTAACAGTGACCCCTCCAATACTGCCCCCTGTGGTACCCCACTAGTAACAGTGACCCCTCCAATACTGCCCCTTGTGGTACCCCACTAGTAACAGTGACCCCTCCAATACCGCCCCCTGTGGTACCCCACTAGTAACAGTGACCCCTCCAATACCGCCCCCTGTGGTACCCCACTAGTAACAGTGACCCATCCAATACTGCCCCCTGTGCTACCGCACTAGTAACAGTGACCCCTCCAATACTGCCCCCTGTGGTACCCCACTAGTAACAGTGACCCCTCCAATACTGCCCCCTGTGGTACCCCACTAGTAACAGTGACCCCTCCAATACTGCCCCCTGTGGTACCCCACTAGTAACAGTGACCCCTCCAATACTGCCCCCTGTGGTACCGCACTAGTAACAGTGACCCCTCCAATACCGCCCCGTGGTACCCCACTAGTAACAGTGACCCCTCCAATACCGCCCCCTGTGGAACCCCACTAGTAACAGTGACCCCTCCAATACTGCCCCCTGTGGTACCGCACTAGTAACAGTGACCCATCCAATACTGCCTCCTGTGGTACCCCACTAGTAACAGTGACCCCTCCAATACTGCCCCCTGTGGTACCGCACTAGTAACAGTGACCCCTCCAATACTGCCCCCTGTGGTACCGCACTAGTAACAGTGACCCATCCAATACTGCCTCCTGTGGTACCCCACTAGTAACAGTGACCCCTCCAATACTGCCCCCTGTGATACCTCACTAGTAACAGTGACCCCTCCAATAATGCCCCCTGTGGTACCCCACTAGTAACAGTGACCCCTCCAATACTGCCCCCTGTGGTACCCCACTAGTAACAGTGACCCCTCCAATACTGCCCCCTGTGGTACCCCACTAGTAACAGTGACCCCTCCAATACTGCCCCCTGTGGTACCCCACTAGTAACAGTGACCCCTCCAATACTGCCCCCTGTGGTACCCCACTAGTAACAGTGACCCCTCCAATACTGCCCCCTTTGGTACCGCACTAGTAACAGTGACCCCTCCAATACTGCCCCCTGTGGTACCGCACTAGTAACAGTGACCCCTCCAATACTGCCCCCTGTGGTACCCCACTAGTAACAGTGACCACTCCAATACTGCCCCCTGTGGTACCCCAATAGTAACAGTGACCGCTCCAATACTGCCCCCTGTGGTACCCCACTAGTAATGGAGACCTGATTAAGCCCCCTCTGCTTCCCATCACTGACCAGTTACTCGCACAGTATCAAAACGCTTCAAAAAAAATCATTTGGCCCTGAAATGTCCGGCGCGTCCTGAAGGCGGAGGAACCGGGACTGCAGAATTATAGTAAATCTAGTGAGATGTGCCAAGACAGACGGAGGGACGGCCGCAGCGCTAGACGGATCGTATCCCACTATAGACACTCGGTTTGTGGGGTGACAAACTTAAAGGGGCGCAGCGGCCATGGACTACTGTTGTAAAGATGCCCACCATCACAGTCATTCTGGAACGGCTCGCTGGAGCGGCTGGAGCTGCGCGGTCATGTGACACTCCGTCGGAGAAATATCTTCACTTCCTGTGACATCTTGTTCTCAGCCTCCACCATCCTGTGAGCAGTGCATGATGGGAGGACGGGGCGGAGGCGCTGCACAGTGCTGCTCATGTGCGGGTCAGAGTACCGGACGGTCCTGGCGGTCAGCGTGAGGTAGGTCGGTGCAGGTAAGTTGTTGGACACAACTAGCTTACATGTTTGTAATTCATGCAGTAAAACCTGTGAATTCTCCACAATAGTTTACAGCAATGGAGGCGCGACGCAGCGGGGCACGAGCGGGAGCTACTGCCGCCAAGCATAAGTGCCATCCATTATGTGCCGCACGCCCACGGCGAGCAGGACTGCGGGGAACGCTGCAATAGCAAAGAACGCAGAGGAATGGATTTCAATTTGTCTGAAGCGACAGAGAAGGACGTTTCTACAGGAGAAGTATCTGATGCTGGGGGTCCGCCCACCGCGAATCCTGACCACCCCAGATGTGCCGCAGCGTGTGCAGCGAGGTCGGGAGGTGAGCCTGCTCCATACACAGCGGGTATCGGCTGTCTTTCACATCACCCACCTGCAACAGCCACAATCGGAGCTCCAATCACAGCTATTAACCCTTTAAATACTGCTGTCAATTCTGACAGCAGCATTTGAATATCCCGGACGGCCACGTCATGCTAAGAACATGTGGTTGATGTCTAAGGGTGATGGAAGCCTGAGGCCTTCTGAAGGACGCTAGGGCTGCCATGACTGTCTATTAAAAAGGGCCTGTGGCAAGGCTTTCATAAGCAGCCTGTAAAACAGTATAACGCAATACCACAGTATTGCATTACACCGCATAGACAAATCCAAACGATTGCATGTTCACGTCCCCTATGGTCTAGAAAAAAAACCAAAAAACAAAAGTAAAGACAAACTAAAGTTTAGCCCCCTTCCTTTTTCTACAAACAAACGGGTATTGCTGTGGCTGTAAAGGTCCAATGTTGTTTTGGAGTGTGACCCGGACGCAGGGGCATCGGTGACCCTCGGTCTTGACAGGCTTAAGGGATCTTTCTCACCGTCCGGAATTCTTTCACAGTTTCCAGTGGAAAATCCTGCAGCAGAATCTGCAGAGCGGGGGCGCGGATTGGGATTCAGAATTGAAAATGACTTACTTCCGCCAGCCGCTCCGCATCAGGCCGGTCCCATACGACCCGATTGAATTGCGATCGTATGACCCCGGTAATACACAGATCAATCGAATACATTGGATGACACAATTCCGCTCACATTAGTGGGTTGAAATTGCGTAATCCGCGCTTAACATGTAAAACGTAGCAGGTTCTATTTTACTGCAGAATCTGTGATCATACGGCCCATTGTGCTCTATGGTGACAGATATAACCGCAGCCGTTACGCAATTACAGTGGGCACGGGCAGCGGTACCCGCATCATCGCTAAGCAACGGCGTCAGAAATACAAACATTAAAAAAAAGCTGAAAAGCTGTACTGCGCATGGCCGCCTGCGTGAGTACACGGTCCTACGCAATGTACGCAGGGTCACCGGCCGGGCTACCAGCTGGAATCCGCTGCAGGCCTGCCACTTGCTGAATCAGACCGGCCCGTGTTCCTGCGGATAGACAAGCGTCCGTGCGTACGGGCCTACGGGGTTGACACGTCTCCCATCCACAGGGCAGGATTGTTTTGGAAAATCACCTGGGAGTTTTACGGCATTTCCCAGAGTCCCTCGGAGGCGAGCGGCGGTTTACAGATAAGACGCACTCAGCAGATCTACACATCTCGCATATTTGTGGTTTTACCTGCATGGAAAGAATGACACACCTGCCGCTTTAATTACACGTGTAGCTAAACATACGGAGTGAGGTCAGGGCTGACGGCGAGCCGATGGCGGGAGCGTTCCTGCGACGGCCTAATTACATAAATGACGGGGAAGATCTGGAGCGGCGAGCCGGTAACGCCATTAAGAGTTTCCGACAAAAGGTGTTACAAATGTGTCACCGGGATTAAGAATCAGCCGGCACTTCGCGCCGCCGCCGCCATCATCTGTGTACGCAGGATTTCCATGTCACACCGACCTGCGAGCCCGGATTTCTGTCGAATTGCTCAAACTGAGAGGACGATAAATCAGACTAATCCGATGATCACATGACCCGGACAGGCAAACAAGATGACTGCAAGCAGAGATCCTGAAACCTGGGAAAATACCAAATGCTGTGAAATGCTGAAAAGATGGACAAAACATTAACCCCTTAGGCCACGGTCACAGAGGCGGATTTCAGCCGCTCCATTGAAGTCTATGGCAGAAATCCGGACGTTTTCAGCAACAAATCTGCCGTTAAATACGCAGATGCAGGGCTCGTCCGGAGGGGCGATGGCGATGCATCTCTGCACACGTAATAAACATGTATGTAAAAATCACATGTTAATTCAATAGGAAAGAAAATTCGGACTTGTAGAGAAAAAAAAAAAAAAAAAAATCGCATCTGCATTGAAAACCGCGGGCGATATCCCTGACACATGGTGGCACGCTGCTGAGCGACAAAGATCTGTGGACACTCATGTAAATAATGGGTTCATTCCCATGCGAGATTTGTGCGCACAAGTAAATACAGCCCAACAGGGATTACGCTGGCGATATGCGTGCGACGCCCATCGGCTGCACGCTTGTTTGGCCTACATACGTCCGCACGCTCGGCTCAGCTCAATAGGGAGAAAGCGGCAGCCAGGCGGCTATGATGGCGGCGGCCCGTCCACCGAATGGCAAAAAAACACGCCACCATTTGACATGTTGAAATCCACCGACCCAGCCTCACCCCCCAGGAGCAGAGTTGGGAAGCCCCCATACCCGTTAGGTGGGCAGCCGATATGCATCTAATGTGTACGGCAATTGTCATTCAGTAGGTTAACCCTTTCCAATTCAATTTGTATCCTGGTTTTCCTAGGGGGCTTACTCTTTTGCTGCCGTTATACAACGGCGCTATCTGCTGGCTA
Source organism: Eleutherodactylus coqui (assembly GCF_035609145.1). Taxonomy (NCBI): domain Eukaryota; kingdom Metazoa; phylum Chordata; class Amphibia; order Anura; family Eleutherodactylidae; genus Eleutherodactylus; species Eleutherodactylus coqui. Next base: position 7,112,531 of record NC_089840.1, on the reverse strand, counting down.
AAGCCAGTACTGCATGAGGTGACACGTTGGATAGGCTCCGACAGCAGAGAGGATGGCAATATACAGTAAGAGAACCTCAACGGACGCCTTCCAACATCAGAGCTGTACAGCCTTAAAGGGGTTGTCCCGCGTCGAAACGGTTTTTTGTTCGGCGCGAGACAAACCCGATGCAGGGACTTTAAAAAAAAACCGCACAGCGCTTACCTGAATCCCCGCGCTCCGGTGACTTGTGAAGTTGGCCGCAGGGATCTTCTCCCTCGGTGGACCGCAGGGCTTCTGTGCGGTCCATTGCCGATTCCAGCCTCCTGATTGGCTGGAATCGGCACGTGACGGGGCGGAGCTACACAGAGCCGCTCTCCTGCACGAGCGGCCCCATTGAGAAAAGAAGAAGACCGGACTGCGCAAGCGCGGCTAATCCGGCGATTAGACGCTGAAAATTAGACGGCACCATGGAGACGGGGACGCCAGCAACGGAACAGGTAAGTGAATAACTTCTGTATGGCTCATAATTAATGTACGATGTACATTACAAAGTGCATTAATATGGCCATACAGAAGTGTATAGACCCACTTGCTTTCGCGGGACAACCCCTTTAAATCATAATGTCTTTAGACGTCAGACAGTGGATTGGAAAGGGTTAACCCTTGGTATTCCGCTGCAAAAGTAGCAAAGAGTGGAAAAATCCGTGCGGAACATTTCTGCCGATAGCGGATGGCAGCGGGATGTGTTGTGGATTTTGCTGATCTGACGAATGGGGTCTGACATCTCTGCAATGTAAACGCTGTACATTAAGGCACGTGGAAGCGTATGACCGACTGGAGCACCCGCCAAAACTGCGTCAAGGGGGGGGCTCCACATCATCAGCCAAGACCCCGGGGGTCCTACAAAGACCAGCAGGGTTATCCTACATAAAGATAAATGTTATTTGTGTAGCGCCAACCTATTCCGCAGTGCTCTCAGGTAATTTGTTTATTACCCCCCCCCCCCCCCCCAAGCTGGGGGCTCCTTTTACTGACCTCGGAAGGATGGAAGGCTGAGTCACCATTGGGCTACCTGAACCATGCGGGACTGAACTTGCAACCTTCAGGTCGTGAGCGAGAGCTTAGGACTGCATACTGCAGCCTTAACACTCTGCGCCACACGAGGGGGCAGCTGGTTTGGGGTCTTCCAGAGGGGTGCTGGATGTGGAACGCAACAGCTGATAGGGGTTGTGCAGACACTGATTTATCCTCTCCCTCAGCTTTCTGATCAATGGGGGTCCAACCACCGGGACCCCCACCAATCCTGAGAACGGGGATCCTAAAGGCGTCTGCATGAATAAAGCGATGGCCAAGCATGCGCACCGCCACTACATTCATTTCAATGGGACTGCCGCAGATAGAGTTCAAGCTCTGGGTGCTGAATGGCAGTCCGTTGGCAGTGGAAGGCATGGAGCAGAGATCCATGTTGGGACCCCCATTCTCAGGATTGGTGGGGGTCCCTGATGTCAGACCTCCACTAATTGAAACGTTGTTCACCATCCTATGAATTGGGGATGATTTAGAGAGGTTGTACCAGAATTACCAGGCCCTCCTCCCCCCGTCCACAGGATACTCACAAGAACGGGGGTAACTTGGTAATTGGCGGTGGTCTCACTGCTGAGACCCCTGACAATGTCCAGCATTAGACTCCCATGTCCTGCACTGCCTGGCACTATGGGGGGTCGCTTCTCCCCTGCAGAGACGTCACTGCGAATGGAGCTCTGGTTGAGCATGAGCGGTCAGCGCTCCATTCTGATGGAAATACCTAAGTGGGTGCTGCGCAACTATCTCCGCAGTCCCGTTGACGGTGAATGGAGCGCCCGTGCGACCAGCACTGCATTCTGCCTCCTCCCTGCAGGAAGCCGGGGGTGGGGGGTGCAGTAATCCCGCAGTGAGGAGGATGGGGGAAGGGGCCTCTGGAGATCGGCGGAGGTCTCACCACTAAGACCCCCCGCCCCCCAGCAAGTTATTCCCTATCGTGCTGGAAAAAAACGTACGAGAAAATCGCAAACGGCAGCAATGTTTTTGCGAGAAAAAAAAACATCTCTAACGCTTAAAAATCGCGAGAAAAAAGCTGCAATTTTGTCTCAATTTTCCTCGCTGTGATATGGTGATCGCCCGTGTGAAGGATCCCGCCGGCCTGACGGGTCACTGAGGTCCTCTGGAACAGACGAGAGCTCAGAGAACATACGAGATAGAAGCCACTATGGCGCTCCACGCGTTTCAGCCCTTCACGGCCCGCGGTTCGCTCCGAGAGACGCGGCGATGATCCGCCTTGCAATAATTCCAAAATCTAAAAAGGAAAAATTAATTCTCCACGGATGCGGATTAGGCGCCGTTGTGTAATCCCGGCCCATCCCCCGCAGAACTGAATAATTGCGGGTTTTATTGTAGCCTCTGTTTCCGTAGTGATGATATAAAAGCAAACACCGGCTCCCTTCCAGGAAGTCTAGGAACCGCCGATTATACCGCAGCGTGACGGGCAATTAATGCGAGCGTTCTATCCGTCACGCAGGTTAGTTCCAGCCGAAATGATTACAGTCTATGGTGGGGTATATATATATATCACACACACATATAACATATATCACACACTGCTCGCTCGTAGTCCGTGCGCTGTATGAGGGAGAAGGGCAATTATGTCCCAAAAGGCAATAAAATGGCAATAAAGTGCCAGTCCTATACAGGGGGCCACAGAAAAGCAGCCCGACACCACACTTCTGAAAGCCGTCTAATGGAAAGTCTGTCTCTGTCGCCGTTAGCAACCAATCACAGCGCAGCGTTCATTTCTTATACTGCTGAGGTAACATGAAAGCTGCGCTGCGATTGGTTGCTCGGGGCGACAGAGACAGACCTTCTTTTAGATGGCTTTCATAAGAGTGCGGCGGGTCGGTGATCCCAGATCTCGTACATCCTAGCCATATTCTACAGCATTCCGGATGGATGGCGGTCGGGGCGGATACTACCGCCGTGCGGCTGCTGACACGCCACATTCACAGCGTCCTCTGAGAGCACAACACGCTTATACTGCGCTGCAGGAAGGATCTGCGCGGCGTCCCTTATTCATCAGAGATGCCGGATCTCTGGAATTTTCCGACCATCGGCAAGCAAACATCATGACCAATTTAGCGGGAGGCGAGCGGAGGCCTTGGACGCGTTACGGGAAACTCACTGAAAACGCAAGGAGATGCCGAGCGAGCGGACGATCTGCGGGAAGAGTTTCCAATCAAAAACTCTTTTGCGGAATCTTGAGGGGTCATAAAGCAGCGATCTGCGGGGATCGGGACCCTCACCGAGGAGAACTGGACACATCAGTCGGGGTCCGCACGCTCCGGAGTATTACCTGCCGAGTCCATGCTCCCCCCCAGCACATATGGCCGGCCCTCCGCTGCGGCTGGATCCTCCAGGAAACCTATACAGCTAAAAGGCCGCCAAGGAGAACGGGGATATTTTCATGAAAAGGCCCTTTAAAGGGGTTGTTTGGGGTCAGGAAAGCAGGTCCTCCCCAGAAGTAGTCCCTGCTGTCCACGGTCTGTGTCTTATATTGCACTTGAGCCCAATTCTCCAGATCCCGTTACATACACAGCGGGTACCACCGCCAGCCAACACTCGTCCGCACGAGCCGCCATCAGTGTGAAGCCTGGAAATACCGCTGCTAGTTCGAATAGCATTTAAATGTATCCCAGGGTCCCACAAGGTCCCGCTGCGATGAGATTGCCATGGCAACATGGGGGCTTCTTAAGCGCTGCCATGCTCGATTACCTCAGAACGCGATATAATGTAACACCATGGTATTGTATTATACTGAATGAGCGATTCCTATAGGGACCAAATATATATATTAGTGGAGAAGGAGTTTACAAAGGTTTTATTAAAATGTAAAAGGTAATAGTTACAGAAAAACTCATTTATAGCAAAAAAAAAGCAAAGCAAAAGACCCAAAAGCATATTTGACATCGCCGCATCCGTAAAAGTCTGATCTACCAAAGTAACACATGTATCCCGCACGGAGAATGTAAATAAAAATAAAATACATACAAACGCCAGAATTATACGTTTTTGTCTCCAAAAAAAAAAAAAAACGTAACAAAAAGCAATCAAAGAGCCTTCTGTATTTCAGAGTCATACCAATATAACCGCAGGACGACCGGCAAACAACGAGCCGCACACAACGAGCCGCGCACAACGAGCCACGCGCAACGAGCCGCGCGCAACGAGCCGCGCGCAACGAGCCGCGCGCAACGAGCCGCGCGCAACAGGCCGCGCGCAACAGGCCGCGCGCAACGAGCCGCGCACAACGAGCCGCGCACAACGAGCCGCGCAGACAACGAGTAAATACCGTAAATAAATTTGGTATCGTCCTCATCATACTGACCCATAGAATAATGTGTCATTTTGCTGCAGTGTGTACGACATAGAAACAAGTGACCCCCCAAAAATGGCCGAACTTAAAGAGTTAGGATTTATTTTTTAAAGTGGGGAGAGGAAAAAAAAGGGGGGGGGGGCTGTGTCATTAAGGGGTTAAAAGGGTTCTCCAAGCAATGGAGGGGAAAAAAAAGTTTATTAGTAAAATATTGATTAAAAGCCTACACTCACCTCAGTGTCCCCCCCTCGGTCCATCGCTGACGCTGTATCGGTCACTGCTGTGGCTAGTGATTGGCCCAGCTGTATGTACAGAAGTTGATGCGCACGTGTGTTCTGGAAGTTTCTGGATGGTCTATGTAGTCTTGCATTTCTGTGTTTTTCCACCGTCTTCTATGTGAGTGACTATGATGTGTATTGCACCTTTGCAGCATTGAATGGGTTACTGTCTGGGTTATGTCTGGGAAAGTATCTATTTGTCTGTCATGTGACCTCGTTACATATATATGGATGCGTATATATATGTTATATATATGTGTGGATGCAAGGCGCATGAAGTGGTTGTTGTTTAGTTGGTGAAGTGGATAGGACTGGACTAGGCCAGTACTCGGACACCTTCAGTCTGAGTACGAGAAGAGATGGAAGAGGCTGAGTGGATACCCCTTTAGGCCGCGAATCCCTTCTTCTCCTTCCCCTTTTTCTGTGCAGTACTAGTGGAGTTTGCCCGCCATGTGGAGTGGGGTGAACGGTTGTAGAGATCTGTAGAGTGGACCGGTAGAGCGTTGGTGGAGTTTCTCCAGAGTCGGTGTCTGGGACCAGGGAACCACAGATTACTAGGCCTGTGTTAGTCACCCCGTTTCTCCCGTGTTTCCTCCCTGTCACTTCACGTGTTCTGAACCCTCATTAACGTTCCGGTGGATGTAAAGGGGACTGTTGTGAACTGTTATTTCAAGTTTCTCAGTAAACGGCTTTACCGACCTTCCTGGTTTGGCCTTTTGAATTCTACCCCGTGTGTGTGCTCTTATTTATTCCCCCGAGAGATCACCGCGGAGTAAGGAACGGTGGCGTCACGAGTGACAAGGACTCAGGTAATCCACTCATGGGTTTCCTTATTTAATATAGTCTGCCCGCACCCCTTGGACGTGTCCCTGTTTACCCTCCGGGTGGGAGACGGTAGAGCCACCGTGACAAGTGAACTACTCTACCCCCGCTGTCTCCTAGGCTGGGGCCCGCTCTTCGGATGTGGCACAGTGGTCAAGTCAAAGATGAATGGTATGTAACTGGACTGAAGCGGCAGAGAAGACCAGAGAGGCATTCAAGAAACAAGCATTTTCTCTATTTTTTACCATCTTCAACTGTCTAGGGTTCTTTTTTGGATTCTCGGCTGAACTGGTAAGAGAACTTGATCCTCTATGATCAATTAATTCAGAGCATTGGCAACAATGCAGTACCTGACTTGGCCCACGGACAACAATGGCGCTGTTTGATACGGTTCATTCACGGTATTACACCCACAAGCCAACACTTGTGCCCACAGTACGCTGGCCATGACGCCACTCCCTACAGACCACTCGGGGTCCACACAATGATCCAGTTTTACGGAGTTTTTGTTTTTTCCGCTCCTTTCTGATTTACTACACCCGGGCGGATGGGAAAATGATAAAACGTTTGCAGCCGCCGCACATGGAAATTCAAGAACCGATTTTCTATTTTTTTTCTTTCAGCAGCCGCATGGGAAAATAACTGCAGAGAAACCTTCTATTTTACCAAAACCCCAAATAAAAAGTGAACAATTTCCTCGGATCTATAAAAGTGCATAAAATTCTATCACCCAAGATAATAAAAGCCAGGTGACATCAGGGGGCGCCCTCCCCGAAGCGCGGGGTTACATACAGGAGAACTGGCCGCCAGCTCTACATACCTCCGTATACATATCTCATAATATGGAAAAATAATCCTCGCTGGCCAAACGGCCATTAACCCCGAGCGGCCGGGAGGGAAAGAGAGCGATGTGGGACGGCGAAAACTCAAAACAGAGAAAGTTCTAAGAATAATAGCAGTAAAATCCTACAAACCACAAGTAGAAGAGCGGCAGCGCAAGGAGCAACTCCGGTAATGATAGCAATCCTCTCAGGAGTCTCCGAGGGAATGTATCGCCTCTATAAATTGTTTTTACTAACTAAAACCAGATAGGGAAACATTTTCCATATTTCTAATCCGGTTTTATTTTCCGATTGTAGATTTCTTTATCCTATTGTCTGTAAACGACATGGGGGCAGCCATCGCGTCTATCCGCGACCATGGGGGCGGCCATCGCGTCTATCCGCGACCATGGGGGCGGCCATCGCGTCTATCCGCGACCATGGGGGCGGCCATCGCGTCTATCCGCGACCATGGGGGCGGCCATCGCGTCTATCCGCGACCATGGGGGCGGCCATCGCGTCTATCCGCGACCATGGGGGCGGCCATCGCGTCTATCCGCGACCATGGGGGCGGCCATCGCGTCTATCCGCGACCATGGGGGCGGCCATCGCGTCTATCCGCGACCATGGGGGCGGCCATCGCGTCTATCCGCGACCATGGGGGCGGCCATCGCGTCTATCCGCGACCATGGGGGCGGCCATCGCGTCTATCTGCGACCATGGGGGCGGCCATCGCGTCTATCCGCGACCATGGGGGCGGCCATCGCGTCTATCCGCGACCATGGGGGCGGCCATCGCGTCTATCCGCGACCATGGGGACGGCCATCGCATCTATCCGCGACCATGAGGGCGGCCATCGCATCTATCCGCGACCATGGGGGCGGCCATCGCATCTATCCGCGACCATGGGGGCGGCCATCGCATCTATCCGCGACCATGGGGGTGCCATTGCGGCTATACATTACTATGCGGGCGGCCATCGCGTCTATCCGCGACCATGGGGGCGGCCATCGCGTCTATCCGCGACCATGGGGGCGGCCATCGCGTCTATCCGCGACCATGGGGGCGGCCATCGCGTCTATCCGCGACCATGGGGGCGGCCATCGCGTCTATCCGCGACCATGGGGGCGGCCATCGCGTCTATCCGCGACCATGGGGGCGGCCATCGCGTCTATCCGCGACCATGGGGGCGGCCATCGCGTCTATCCGCGACCATGGGGGCGGCCATCGCGTCTATCCGCGACCATGGGGGCGGCCATCGCGTCTATCCGCGACCATGGGGGCGGCCATCGCGTCTATCCGCGACCATGGGGGCGGCCATCGCGTCTATCCGCGACCATGGGGGCGGCCATCGCGTCTATCCGCGACCATGGGGGCGGCCATCGCGTCTATCCGCGACCATGGGGGCGGCCATCGCGTCTATCCGCGACCATGGGGGCAGCCATCGCGTCTATCCGCGACCATGGGGGCGGCCATCGCGTCTATCCGCGACCATGGGGGCGGCCATCGCGTCTATCCGCGACCATGGGGGCGGCCATCGCGTCTATCCGCGACCATGGGGGCGGCCATCGCTTCTATACGCGACCATGGGGGCGGCCATCGCATCTATACGCGACCATGGGGGCGGCCATCGCATCTATACGCGACCATGGGGGCGGCCATCGCGTCTATACACGGCTATGGGGGTGCCATTGCGGCTATACATTACTATGGGGGCGGCCACCTTGCCTGGGCTGAAGGCAATAGCATTTAGAGATATGCTTTACAGCAGAGCTCATGGAATATAGGCAGAGTGGATAGGAGCTGGCCCATTGACGTCTTTGAGGGAGTTCCCTCTTGGGCCTATAAGAGGTTCTCGGAGGCCCCTTGTGCGCAGTGACCTCTTCTTCCACTTGTAGATCTTGTTGACCACTAGACGCCTCTACGACTCAGAGAAGGGATTTCACCCCGTTACCAGAGGGGGCGCATTATTGGGATGTGAGAAGCTGGATGGTTGTATCCATGAATTGTCCCCCACCGGCCGTTCTGACCAGACTGTTAGGGGGTGTTGGTACCAGTGGATGGGGGCACACAAGGTGACTGGGCTCAGGACACCCCCTACAGACCACCAGTAGAGAGGAGCATCTGACCAGACTGTTAGGAGGTGTTGGGACCAGTGGATGGGGGCACACAAGGTGACCGGGCTCAGGACGCCCCCTACAGACCACCAGTAGGTAGGAATGTCTGACCAGACTGTTAGGGAGTGTTACGACCAGTGGATGGAGGCACACAAGGTGACCGGGCTCAGGATGCCCCTACAGACCACCAGTAGAGAGGACTGTCTGACAAGCACCAGCAGCTCTAACTGTTTCATTGTCCGCCCTTCATGTATATAGCTTGTATCCAAGCTGCACTCCTTCTAGGGGACGGATTGGTTTTGACAAGTAGTGTATATCAGGACATTTAAAAAATAAAAACTTCAGAATATCTGTAAAGCATAAATACTTGATTTCCACAGTAGGTCATTTCCCGCTGCCCCCCTGGCCCCCCATGCCCCTCACCCCTTTAAGTGCCTACTGGTGCATTCACAAGCAGCATATTCTGGTACAGAACTTCACCAAAAACCTCATCAAAATCAGCAGCGTTTGTTGTGGATTCCGATGGTTATTAGGCGGATCTGCAGCAAGTTTCACTCTTTCAATTAAAGGTCTGTTTAATTTGAGAGTCCTATTGAGGATGAATGGCGCGGCGCCGCACATGCGTGACCACCTACTCCATTAAATCTCCTTCTCACTGCAGGGGGTTCATCAAGCCGGGAGGGAGGGGGTGGGGCAATATGGGACCTCAGTTCTTGGGATCAGTGGCGGTCTCAGTGGTCAGACCCCACCAATCAGACTTTTAGCACCCCTTTAATACCATTGCTTCTCCCAGTCATTGGTCGGCTGCACAAATCCCCGTGTAAACAGGGACGAACAGGAAGTTTTATGCTTGTTAAAAAGCCGCGATCAGCATTCATCGGCTGATCAACATGGCCGAATGGTGGGATAAAACAACATTCAGTCTAAATAACAACCATCTAAAAGACCCTTCATATAAGATGCCAAGTGCAGGAAGGGAACCAACAAATCTTCTGTACCCACGTCGGGCTGCTGTTCCTTTACAAGCCCTTTTAGCCATTGGCAGAACATTTTTTTTTGTCCAGTTGTAAGCCATTAGTGGCATATCCTTAGGATAGGTCACCAACAGTAGATCAGCAGGGGTCTGCCTTTCAAGACCCCTGCCGCCGATCCCTGCGGATTGGCCAGAAATAGTTTAGAAATTGGACAAACACTTTAACCCCTTCAGGGGCAGGGTTATTACCTCGTCGCGCCTCACAGGGCCGGTTTTTAAATAAGAGTCAACAATGCGATTTAATCTCGCACGTATTTATTAAGGAATGCAACAATCACATTGCAACATTGTTTTAGAATGAAAGAATACATTATAGCCATTTTGGAAAATAATTTCCAAATTTTGGAGGAAGGAGATTTTCCGGGCGCGCCACTAAAGGGGTTAAGTGTCAGCAGTGAGCACAATAAGACTGAGATTTTGTTAGTCATGTTCACAGACTGCGGAAGAAACAGCACAAAATCTGTGCAGAAATGGACTCGCAGTGCGGCGATTAAATCTGCAGCATGTCAATTGTATCACCGTTTATGCTGCGGAGTCCACCTCTTATCAACGAGGGGGTGAATTACGCATTAAAACCCACATCAAAATCTGCATCAAACAGTACAGGGAGGGGGGGGGGGGATGGATGCAGAATTACAGCTGCAGAATGTCCACTGCAGACGCTCCACAGCACATCTGCCCCATGTGAACGTGCCCTACTACCGCCCCCTATGGCGAAAAATATGAATCTGAAGAGAGCAACCCAAAGACAACAGCCATGTAGGACGCTGCCCGAGACGCCGCTAAAGACATCGATTATGTGATGGAACATTCTTCCAGATAATCTCGTTAACGACTTGTAGTAAACTGCAGCACATTACTTTATGGAGCCGATTAGAAGACTGCTTATAAATGAATCACGCAGGTCGGCCGCAGCCAACGCATCGAATGTCTAATCTTTACAAACAAGCAGAACCGGTTCCAGCTTTCTCGCTCTCACTTTGTTTTTTTAGATGTTTCCATAAGTTAACAATAGTTTTGATCTGCTATGAAAAGGTCAGCAGCGAGCGACCCGCCGTGGGACGGAGAGAAAAACAGCCACGGAAACAATAGAACCCAAGTGGATGGCGCAACTAAATGGCAACCGAAGGATTGGTGTGCTCAGGGCTGAATGCCAAGATAGGTCAAGGAGAAGAGTCAAATCTGCGGAATGTAAAGTCTTGGCTGCCCAGGTAGATTAAAAATATGGACCTATATTAGAAACCGGTCTCCACATTGCTGATGGTTTCCAGGCAGCAGAGAACCACAGAGAGCGTGGACTTTTGAGGGGTGCAAGATTTGCATTGTACACTGAACAATTCACTGCATTGGGAACACCTCCTCAGTAACGGGTTGGTCCACCTATTTGGGTGATCAAGGGTTTTCAAACATCGGGGAACAAATTCCATGAGGTGGCGCACCTCCATATTCAACATGACCCGTGCCTACTGCAGCAGCTGCAAACAAGCCTGATCTCACAGGCCTTTGCAGCATAAACTAAACATGTTCAATGGGGTAACAGTTCAGCGAGTTTGGGGGCTAAGGAGTGTGGAGAATGCATTGTCATGTTCCTCCAATCACTCCCATAGTGATCCAAGCTTGATGATATGGAGTGTTGTCCTGTAGAAAGATGGCACTATAATCGTGGAAGACTTCCCGAAAACTTGGGTGCAGATGGGCAGCTAACAAGTCCCTTTATCGTTAACCATTCAAGGATTGTGGTATGATGACCAACGGTCCTAGGCTATGCCAGGGAAATGCTCCCTAGACCATGACAGCATCACCACCGGACTGTGGGACCCCACTGATGCAAACAGACAATACAGCTTTGTGCCATTTACACCAGACATGGACCCGACCATCCATATGGTTTAGTAGGAAACAGAACTCGTCACTTCAGATAACCTTGCGTCCGAGGTCCATTGACGACTTTCTTGGGCCCATGCGAGGCGTTGTTGGCGCTGATCCAGGCCCATCAGGTGCACCCCTGTTGGTTATCAGCTGTTGAACCCCAGTCCATTGTGGACATTTGTCTAACTTCCCTGCTGCTGTTTTGCTGACTGAGTCGGTGAACTATGACAGGTCATTGCTGAGATACTAGATGCTACCCAACCCTCACCTCCAGGATCAACCACATGTGGTCTGCAGTTGTGTGATCTTTTGTCAGATGTTCTCCATGGTTCAACCAGTCTTGATGCGCTTCTTGATACCAGGGCTCAGGAACAGCCAACAGGTGCTACTGTTTCATAAACATTGGCACAACCCCTCCGGGCACCAAAAATCTGCCTGTGGTCAAAATCACTCACGTTCCCACGATTACTCATGACCACCAAATGTTGTGTGCAGGGGCTCAGAGGAGGGGTCAGCACATTATCCTAGAGCAGATCATGATGTGGGCATCACGTGGTACCACGTTACTGATCACAAGATGCCACGTGCCAGCTGTTCCTATTGCACTGATTGTTTATGTACATCTTCCTTTAAAATGTTGTCAGTCTGGTTTATGTTCCTTTATCTTGGGCAGTAGTGGATGGTCTGAGGAACCGGAATGGAAAGTTGGCCAGTGCTATTTTTGGGTGGCGCAATAATGCTGTTGAGACATGACAATTCGTGGGTGAAAGAGCTTTCACTGACTGGTGTAGAAGGCAGCAGAACAAGTCGCCACGCTACCGAGTGCTATAGAGGGACCAATAGAGAAGTCCGTTTTATTTTGAGGATACACAAAAGCAGTCTGCTTAATCCCTACCGGTTCTATAAGACCGCCATCCCTGACGACAACCATGGGTACATGGTTGGTTAATACAGGCGTGGAGTTGCAGAGTGTCTCCTACTGTCCCAGTTGGTACAATGTTAATCCCGCAACAGGGAGTTCTTCCACAACCACTTCAGCTCCGAGTGAGTACCGCTATGGCCGTATGGGGTACCGGTGCCCATTACCCACCAAGTGCACCTGCAGTGGAGAGCGCCCTGGACAAGTTTTGCCCCTTGTGTGGCCTATTAATGACTCAATCAGAGATATCCCAGTCATCCACCCTGCTTCAGACCGAAGATACATAAACAGCAGTTAATGATACCGAGTCAAGATCTCTGCCGCCAGTGAATAGGAAGACAAATGGTTTTATTAATTTACACCATATGTAATGCAAAGGCGTGTGAATAGTTGCTTGGCGTACGTCACTCTCCACATGGCAGCCAGTGTCCCCCTAAACATGCGCAGAACACACGGCAGGAGCAAAGATCTCAAGATGGACCCAAAGGTAACATACCGCGGCTTCTGGACTGCGGCAGGACACCGTCCAATCGGGTCGCAGACCTAACAACTGGCTTTTTCAGAAGCCGCATGATGTAACTTGGGCTAGGACAACTACTGACGAAGTCAAACAGGGACACGCAGAACTGTAGGTTGCATCCTTGCCACGTTTGATCTCCAGGAAGACTATTTATGACCCAAAGTTCTGCTTAAGTTAACTCGTCTCTAATTAGTAAATAATAAGCACATTGTTCTTCTCTCCTTCGGAGGATGAGACAGACGCACAGACAGACTATTGTTCTCCACTGCCCTGCCGCTGATTATTTGCAGGTTGGATGCCAGGCTAGAAGCGCACCAGTAGAAGGAACGCAGCATGGCAGGAAAATCTCTGCCCCGATCTGGCTCCAAGCCGGAGGCGGCGGCGATCGTTTCCAATACTCTAAGCCTGATTTTCGGCAATACAGGCAGATTCTATCTACACAAGTTGCTGGCAATGAGTTGATTGCGGTTAGTCCAGCAGCGGAACCACAACTGACCGGTTATCACCCATCAGCTGTAGGCTTTTCACGTGCTGCCCACTGATGGAGAAATGTAGTACTACATGGTGACTATTGGAATTAATGGGATATTATGTAATACATGGCTTCACCTGCCCCCTGATGTCCATATGGACAGTGCTTGAGCTGATGGGAAAACTCCTTTAGGATTTATTTACACGGACATGAAAATTGCGCGAATTCCGTGCATTTGTGCAAAACAGAGACCAGTCCCCAAATTTGTTAACCCATTGTTTGCAATGGGTTCATTTACATGGGCATTGTTCCTCTCGCACTGATGGTTCTAGACAGAAAAGGTGAACTAGATCCCATTTTCATTAGATTCACGCACGAAAATGGGACATATAATGTGTCTCGCACGGCCTGTAGATGGGGTGTCCGTGTGCCGTGCAATGCGAGCTGCACCCGAGAATCTTGGGTGGAACTCACTATAGGCCGTGTAACTACGGGCTTAAGTCTGATGTGTCCACTAAGATGTGATACGGACGGACATGGAGGCTCGAGTACCCTGTTGTACCGCCTCTAGCTTGGATACAAGATGTGATACGGACGGACATGGAGGCTCTAGTACCCTGTTGTACCACCTCTAGCTTGGATACAAAATGGGATACGGACGGACATGGAGGCTCTAATACCCAGTTGTACCGCCTCTAGCTTGGATACAAGATGTGATATGGGTGGGCACGGAGGCTCTAGTACCCTGTTGTACCACCTCTAGCTTAGATACAAGGTGTGATATAGGGGGGCATGGAGGCTCTAGTACCCTGTTGTACCACCTCTAGCTTAGATACAAGATGTGATATGGGTGGGCACGGAGGCTCTAGTACGCAGTTGTCCAGATGGTCACATGCATGTTATATTGGAAATAAATCGGGTGACCGGTGGCCACAGAAGTGTGACAATGTTGGGGGGGCTCCTGTGACCCCCATGTCTGTGTGGCCGAGCATTAACCTGCTGTAAGCCGCCATAAGAGGAACACATGTGGCTGCAGGATGTCCTGAACATATCGCTGAGCTGTCATTGTCCCTCGTACCACTACTAGGGGGGACCGATTGACCCCCCCCCCCCCAGACCATCACACCAGCAGGGGGCAGTGTGCCGCTCCACAGCAAAGGCAGGATGGAGGCGCTCACCCCGAGGTCTCCAGATAAGAACGCGGCCATCATCAGCGCCTAAACTAAAGCTGGGTTCATCACTGAAGACAAACCGGTTCCCATCCGCAGCGTCCAGTTTTATTGTTCACAACTTCACTGCAAATGGAGGCAATGGTGGGTGACAAAGGTCGCACATGTAGTGGGGGCCGTAAGACCAAATCTCCTTCAGCCAAACGCCTGGAAATAGTTCCCGATAGCAAGGATAGCATCCCCGTTCCCTGGATGGAAGACCACGAAACAGCTGGAGCTGCTGGTGCTTGTCGGAGGATCAGACACTCCTCTCTACTGGTGGTCTGTAGGGGGCGTCCTGAGCCCGGTCACTTTGTGTGCCCTCACACATCCACTGGTCCCAACACCTCCTAACAGTCTGGTCAGATGCTCCTCTCTACTGGTGGTCTGTAAGGGGCGTCCTGAGCCCGATCACCTTGTGTGCCCTCACACATCCACTGGTCCCAACACCTCATAACAGTCTGGTCAGACGCTCCTCTCTACTGGTGGTCTGTAGGGGGCATCCTGAGCCCGGTCACCTTGTGTGCCCGCATCCACTGGTCCCAACACCTCCTAACAGTCTGGTCAGATGCTCCTCTCTACTGGTGGTCTGTAGTGGACGTCCTGAGCCCGGTCACCTTGTATGCCCCCATCTACTGATCCCAACACCCCCTACCAGTCTGGTCAGAACGACCGGTGGGGGACAATTCATGGATACAACCATCCAGCTTCTCCCATCCCAATAATGGGCCCCTCTCAGGCTTTGGTAATGGGTGAAATCTCTTCTCTGCGTCGTAGAGACGTCTAGTGGCCAGCAAGCTCTACAAGTGGAAGAAGGGGTCACTACACACAAGCAGTGCCATCTTAGCGCATGGGCCTGATGGGCATTTGCCTGGTGGCCTCGCAAGCAGAGGGGCCCCATACTGATTTATGTATGTTAACATTTCAATGTACCTTGTATCATATAGGATAATGTTGTGTGGCGGGATATGAACTTGGCTCCAATCTGTATGCCATGTGTGAAGTCTTTACATTTTCTTACTTTCCTGGCGAATGGTTGTGGATCATCTTGTGAAGCGCAGTCCATCGTCTCGTTACCTTCTAGTGTAAAGTAGTCTGGCACTATGAACAGAGAGACGTCTACAAGAGGAGAATGGACCCGAGAGACTCAGACTTCCGGTTCTCCGGTCTAGGTCGCTGGTTACTAACTGGCTCGTCCTCCCCAGTTTTCTCGCCGTCGTCCCGTGCCGCCGCATCTTCATGTAATAGGTAATTAACCCTTTAATCATGTGATTAGTTGTTGCTGCCCAGCAGGTTATTAATGTTTTGACACCGATTTTGGCGGGTGACAAGACCGTTCATCTAATCCCACCAAAACTCATCATGTCCCCTGAGATGGAACTGCAGGGCGAGCTTTACAGGAAAACCACAACTTCTTCTGGGGCCGGAGGGTTTTGGCAAAGAATGTATATTGTATTATAGCAGTGTGTCCAAACCAGAAAAACTCAGTACATAAGTGCTGCAGCCAAAGCAAGCTCCAACAAATACAATACCAGAACCAAGCTCTGTGCATGAATGTACCGATGGGCTGACAGCGGCGCCTCAGAACATCACCGGGGAAGAGACCGAGCCGGGAGGAGAAGGATTCATGTAGCTCCATAAGACGTTCCTGCATGTAGGAAGATGATCACTTGGCTGGCTAGACCTAAGGGAGGCAACTGCTGCCAGCCTGCATCCACCTGGTAGCCTCCCGACGGGGTGGTGGCTGGCCATCCATGTGACGGCACAGGTCACACGTAGCTAAGGCGGGCCATGAGAGGGTGTTCTGAGTCTCTCCTTAGAAGCGGCACGACTTTTGCCCATGGGCAGTGCTGAGTAAATCCAGTGCACTGCAATACCCGGCACGGCCTGTGGAGCAGCGCGTCGCAGTTTCCTGTAAGTTCTACAAGTTTCTCTTTGATCAGCCAAGTTTTATTTTAGGAGATTACGCCCGTTGATCCATTACCGCCATCTGACCTCATCATCACACGGCAGCTTCCCTCTCGTCACTTGCCAAGGTTTCACCCAACAACTTAATAACGTGTATAAAAGAAGCAATTTCTTTAATTTGAAGCAATCTGTGTTCTTGTGCCACGGCCAAAACCAGTGATCCCTCATGGCGCTTCTTCATGGAGAGCCGATTACAGATGTCAGGAGATATATATGCACGGAGCTGTCAATCGTCTGGAACGCGCGCCATGCCCAGCAACGCTTGTTTACACACAGCTGGCAGCCATGAGAACGTCTTGGAGGACCCGCCGCTTCCTCCCGCTATCCTCTCCATTCCATCGCTCCATAGGACACGAAGCACATCATGTACTACAAAACGTGCGGCCTTCCCCATGATGTAATATATGGCTGCCAGGTTACGCCAAGAGCAAAGTGTTGAACGGCCCCTTTACAAGACCCCCATCTAGTAGCGCTGGACTCCTTTGGCCTTCAGAACTGCAGTAATTTGTTCTGCGTCCCATAGATTCTGCAGGAATTTCGGCCCCTGCGGACAGGAAGCTTCTTGTAGTCGCTGCAGATTAGATGGAGGTGCTGACATGTTGTGACCGGCTGACAGGAAAGGGTCAGCGATTCATGCTGCTTGTGCCAAATTCTGACCTCCCATCAGCAACAGAAATCTGCATCCATCTGACCAGGAGATGTTTCTCTGCTGCTCAGTGATACAAGTTTTGCGCTCTTTTGCCCGCTGGAGTCTTCCTGTTTCTCTTAGACACAATGGCGCTGGAACTGGTCGCCCGCTGTTATACCATCCGTGAGGAGGAACGGCGAGTTGTGCGTTCGGACACGTTAGTTGGAGCTCCAACGTTGTATTCAGCTGACTGTGCAGCCTGTTGGTCAGAACGATTCCTGACATCCTCCTCCGACCCCTTTCAGGGATGAGTTGTTTTCGGCTGCAGGATCCCCTTTCACTGGATGCTTTCCTCAATCGCACCATTCTCAGTATACTCTCCACACCATTACACGAGAAACCCCCCCCTCGGTCGGCAGTGAAGTCGCTCCGATCGCTGGATTTTCCCATCTAATGTGGATTCACACTGAAACGTATTCACAGAAAATGTAACGTGATTTTATACCATACAGGGGGCGCCAATCGTGAGAGAACCAGGGGCTCTAATAAAGGGGCCGGTCAGTGTATCACCAGTGAAAATGCTGAGTCGGCTATCAGCATTCACCACGGGGTTTGTTCTGATCCACTTTGTGGGTTTCTTACAATCCGGCTGAGACTCCACTAGAAGTGCGCCGGTCCCTCATGACACATCAGTCTGTAATCCCATCATACATGTAACATGAATGTATCACACAGCTGCTTCCTTCAGTCACAAGACTTCCTGATGAGTCAATTCCTCCACTGAACAATCTTTCCATACGAGATCATCATAAAGGAGAGAAGACGAGGGCCGTAAAGCCCACATTTTACACCAATTACTCCGTGTTTCCCATTATCCGGTGATGCGCTCACAACTCCCTACAAACAGCAGTCCTTACAAACCTTTTCTATTTACTGTCATTTACAAGGTTGCCCCATCCACAAGAATTAGAGGCACAGTACTTAATCCACGCTCCGCCCCCCCCAAATGTAAACCCATTCCGCTTGTTCTCAATGGGTAGAAGGGAATGGGCCGCTGACAGCCCCCCTGGCGTGAGATAGGATCAGCCTGCTAAATCCAACCGCCCAACTCTTTTTCCTCCGCCATCTACCGTAGGAGCTCCGCCATACACATCTGATGGACGAGGTTGTATAATGTACAGCCACTACAGGAGAAATGTGGTATTACATGGCGGCCATCCAAGTGGTCACGTTGAGTCCTTCAGAGCACGAGCGGCATTTAGTACTGCGCCAATAGTGATGGTGGTGAGGGGGTCCTTGATTCTCCTCTTATGATACACTGTAATAGTATATGGGAGAGCGCTTGTCCTAGTGAGAAGGCTTGTCTACCCCCGGACTGCACCCCCATATTTTACTAAACAGTGGCAGGAGGATGCTAACAATCACTAATTTTCATAAAAACTACTTTACATTATGCAGAACATCTCCTCTAAGTAGGAATCTCTTCCTGGAAAGTCAGCAGCGGACATGCAGACACATCGCAAAACTTTTTTTCCCCCCATCAGTAGTCGCACAAGCTAAAAATACAGAGTGCTCTATTAGACAAGGTCGTCCGGCTCCACAGCAACCACATTATGTAAAGGACTGAAGTTTGCATGTATTCCGTGCTAGGAAAATACACCGTAACGTTCCACTGCAGTCTACAGGCTGAGCGACTACTAACACAAGAGCCGGAGCAGTCACACCACAGCAAACCATTACTAAAGGGTTTGCAAACAGGTAAGTCCTAAGAGCCTAGAAGGGAGCTTGGGTAACTTCCTAGCAGCGGGTGAAGGCCCGGTGCCCCTTCCATGAGGCGAGCGGAGCCTGCTGCAAGGACCTCAGAGGGGCGGCCCTACGGATGCTACCTGGCCAGTATCTATTTTTTACTGGTCATATTAATGGCCAGTAAACAATAATTGCCAGCTGTGAGCCTTCCGGCAGCAACCCTACAGGCTCTGCACTCATTCCATGGCTCTGGTTGGATGGCCGCCACACTGCCACCAGTCTGTGACCCCTGACCTCCTTGCCTGGTGTCTGTGTTCCTCCATGCCGTGTAGATGACAGCACGGTGGCTTCACGGCTGGAGGTCCAGCACCTCAGGAGGTGTGGTTGGCTTCCCCTCCTCGCTCTGCTTTGGGGCGAGCTTCCACACCTCCTTGCGACAATCCCAGTCACGCCACCTCACGGCGGTGTTCAAAGGTGAAGTGACCCTCAGACCAATGTCCCCTGGAAGGAACCTGGGGCCTCAAGGTGCATTCAAAGTGTTAATGATCAATCTGTGCTGCAACTCATGTATTCTCGCAGCTAGTTTCATACTTCATCGGCGTGCGAGCCAAGAGATCCAAGAGTTACTCCTCAACTAGACTCTTGGCTCATGGCACGGTCGGCCCATCACGACAGGGTCCGTAATCTTCCCATCACACTCGCAGTCTTTTCCACTTGCATCTGCCCTTGGCATCTGGGCACTCGGCCCACCCTTCCTTCCTGCTACATAGAGGAGGGGGATCAGACGGTGAGACTTCTAAACCTACTGCCTCACCTCCCTTGCAGTTTCCCGGACAGCGGAGGAGGTGATCTTGGTGTGCCGTATCCAGAATGGCCGTACGGGAAGGGGGGTGGGGGGGGGTGTGATGCCACAGTGAAGCCACCAATCTATCCCCCAACTTTTGGGCTAGGTTCACATAGGGCGGATTTGCTGTGGAAATTCCGTACGGAATTTTGCTGCGGCAAATCCGCCTGCGGCCGCTGATTCCGGTATTAGCCAGCCATGTGGACAAGATTTGTCAAAAAGCTCGTCCACATGGGACGGCCAATCTGACACGGCAAAGCCAGCATTAGCCGGCGCTGCAGCGCGGATTCCCCAGCCGCAGCTTGTCAATTTTCGTTCAGTTGCTGCCATGCTCTCCGCTATGGGAGTGCCGGCCGCAACGAGAAGCATGCAACCACGCCGCTCCAAAACTCGCAGCTAAGCGCCGCTGGCTTTGAAGCAGGTTTTCACTGTGGCCAAACCGCCAGATTTCCGGCGGGATTCCACCCTGTGGGAAACCAGCCTAAAGGTTCCTGTCCAAAACCTCCCGCATGGAAAGGCAGAAGCTCCTAGGGTGGGTGTCTTGAAGATGCCCCCGCAGACGGGAGCTAGTAGGAGGGTGGGGGGGAAGGGAGGTGACAACGGCTCTGAGTAGTTACCCATATTTCACACGCATTATGTGGCGTCACCATTCATCTCCCACCTCTCTACGGCCATAAAGCAGCATCTGTTGGAGACGAGAAGAAGTGTAAAGTATCAAATGGAAAATATTAACAGAGTGAACCTCGTGGCCCTAAAAGGTGGCAGCACTCTCTGTAACAGATCCGGGCGGCCAGAACATATCTGTCATAGCTGCTACACTGGCCCGGATTACAAGGTCAGCGCTAGGAGGCAACAAGATGCGGATGATGGAGGCCAAGCACAAGTATTAAACATCTGCAGCGCCCTATAAAAGCCTATAATTATCTCCAAGGACGGGTGATACCTGCTCAGCCATGGAAAATAGCTGCAGAATAAAAATAGCCGAGACCTGCGAGGAGAAGGAAGGATATGAAGGTCTACGGCGGGGGGCCACAAGCATCTAGAAACAGACGCTAAATCATAATAGGGAAATCGCTGGAAGGGGCGAACGTACCCGACGGCATGACCAGGACGCCAAGCTGCAGCGCGAGCCTTACTACAGTCCTGCGTGTTGCATCCTGGAAGAGGTGGAGATTTCATAAAAGGGGCGTGGCACTAGAGAGACAGTATAAATGGTGGTGCCCCAATTGGTGAGCTTCCTCGAAAAATACAGGAGTATCCGCTTCATTCTTTTCGCCACTTCGATAGATATGATAGGAAGTGTAATAATGTTATGTCACCCGACGCCCTGGATTTGGCGGTCCTAGATGTCGGGGGGCAGGAGACATGTCCCATAGGGGCCGACGGGAATGCAGTCAAATAAAAGCCAGCCTATACTTAACCCCTTTTGCGCCCCTGCCGCCCCTTTCCCCAGGTAGCCCTAGCACATGATCGCTGCGCACTGTAGTCCGTAGACCTGAGAGTGGAACGATGGGAACACCAACTTTACTGCAGATACACTCCGCTGACACAAGGACTGGGACTTGCTCACATTTTACCATCCGGTGTTGGCCCCTTTGGCCTCCATGCCTGCAGTCCCCGTCCGTGGCCGCTTCCCACCAGATCCCCATAGATGTGTGGAGGGATTTGTTGCTATTCCTGGAGGAGCTTCAGATAGTGATGGGGGATGAGGGGTGTGTTGGGCGAACGGATACGGCGTTCTAGTTCATCGCGTTCAATGGGATTGAGATCCAGACTTTGGGCGGTCAATGAAGTCTGCAGACGTTCTGCTCCCCCACACTGCGGCCGTATGACATGGCGCTCGTCGTGTTGGTGGAGACACGGAGCTGTACCCGAGTATTACCACAGGGGAGGGGATGCCACATTGTCCGGGATGTCTCTGCACCCATTGGGGTTGACAGTGGACTTCACTACAAGCAATTGTCCCAGTCCTTCCCAGCAGAGCTCCCACAATGCACTGCCCTCTTATAATAGGAAACCAGCACAATTCAGATTTCAGCTTAGACAAGAATGGAGAAGCAAACATCGTCCCCGTCGCCTGCATCTCCCGACGTCGGATCACTGTAATACTTGGAAAAAAATAAGAGGATATACGGTCATTTGCAGCCGTCAAATACGGATTAGCTTCATCTCCAACGACTTCAAAACACGACTAAACTTTATTTCTGCACAAGAAAAATCTCAGCTTAAAGCCAGGAAATTAAAAGCGGAACGGAAAAAATGTCTCAATAATAATTAAATTATGTAATTTGGAGAAAATAAGGAACTCCAGGAACTTTCCATGAAGTTGAGTTGCAGACGTCAGCGCACTTTGTGAGGTTGATTCCACTACGTGAATACTTGGCTTCTAGGAGTAGTCAGACCGCCTCACAGAGGAGGCGCTGCACCACCAGGAGTTTGTCGCGGCGTTATGCAGTTTCAGGGGATTTTCAGAAAAATAAGCCCTGACAATTGCTGCCCTTTTGGGCCGAGCATGTGATCTGGGAGCCGGATAAGGCGTAAGCCAGTCTGTGAGGGTAACTTTGGCGACATCGTCTCGCCCATGGAAATCGCTTTGCCGTTTCATTTTTTTTTTGCGTCTGAATAAAGACTAAGAAGTGAAGATGCCTCCAAGACACCGTCAAGAGCCATTTCATCAAATGGTCGAGTCTGCTAAAGGTTTCACCATAGGGTTACGTATGGCCGGTTGGTCTTTGTGTCATGTCATGGCAGAAACCCAACATAATGCCACAACGGTGGATCGAATCTGGAGATCATGGTCAACAGAAGGAAAGGCGTATTGCCATAGTAGGAATGTAGCTCTAGGTCTAATATCACAATATGCAGATCGACGCTCCGGCATCAAATCCACAGGTGGCGATATTTTGCGGAGTGTACCGAAAAGTTCAGATACTCCAATATTAAAGCTGACCGTTTTGTGTAGATTGACTGAGGTAGGTTGTGGTCAAGTTGTCTGTTGCAAAAAACGCCCACCAAAGCGCACCATTGTAGTGAATGCTTGCAGTGGTGCGGCTCCAGCGCTACCTGATGTGATGAATGCCGCAGTGCGGTGTTCAGCAACAAATTGGAATTCTGTCTCCACAATGGTAATCACCGAGTGAAGGTCTGGAGGCGACACGGCAATCAGGCTGATACTACCACTATTTTGGAGGCTCACCCACCTCATGAATGTGGAGTCATGGTCTGGGGGGCCATCAGCAGCAACAGCCGACTGATTACCTCTGGTACATGAGGGGCACATTGACGGCACTCCGTTATGTTGATGATCTGCTGCAGCCCATCACACCACCAGATCTTCAGACAATACGCCATTTTCTAGCAGAACATGAAGGTGGCTCGACAAGAT
The DNA here is from genome assembly GCF_035609145.1 of Eleutherodactylus coqui. Taxonomy (NCBI): domain Eukaryota; kingdom Metazoa; phylum Chordata; class Amphibia; order Anura; family Eleutherodactylidae; genus Eleutherodactylus; species Eleutherodactylus coqui. The sequence goes on along the minus strand of NC_089840.1, from coordinate 7,089,517 downwards.
GTCCAGGCAATTCCTTGGCTAGCACAATCCCCAGAACGCTCTCCAATCGGGAACCTGTGGGCCACTATGGTACATGGAGCGATCGCTCTCCCACAGCCTCGTGTGGACTGAGGTCAATACCAGGCGGTGAGCACCCCCAGGGCACGATTCCAACACTCACTACATTAATGACACAACTGTATCGTCAAACATGGTGGCCCCACTGTTCATCATACTGGTGGAATGTTTGAAATTACAAATCCGATTGTTCAGAACTTAATTCTCTGCATTTTGAATTTTGTCTCATTTTCAGCATTTACGGATGTTGCAAAGGCCAACATGTACTAGGCCCCTTTACTTCCTATTTAGAGCCCACGATTTGCTCCTGGCACGTACGCCCAACTTATCCAACAGGCTCCATTTACCCGAAGGAGGCCAAAAGAGTGTTCAATAGACTCAGTCGGGCCGCGAAACCTTTCTTTTGCACCATGGAGCGTACTAATCATAAGGTAGCTTACGGGCAATATATCCCACCGTAGGTCTACACAGTGCTGTAACCTTCTGTTGAAGGTAGGTATATATATATCCTCCCACCACATACCTCCGACAGACTCTAAATGAGATGTTAACAGTCTGACAAGCCATCAATATCAATGTAGAAAGAGTTTTCCATATTCACATGCATTTGCTAGAATTGTGGTGCTCCAATCAAAATGCATACAAGTATTTAATTTATACATTCATGGTATATACCTAAAACTGCCCCCCCCCCCCCAAGACTTCATCTCCAAGTGATATAGAAGGCATTACTAGAATGGCTACAATGGTCTCTTCTATGGCCCCATGGGTAGGTTTGGCCCTTGCCTGACTCTGAGAAGATGATGGAGGAGCCACGGGTTGTACTTCTGTAAGGGATGTTGTCACATGGTTCCATTTATGGATGGGCCTTCCCAGACTCATCTTTGCCCCCTCTCTGTCCTAATTTCAGTCTGGAGCTAAAAAGGCTACATGGTGATGCCTCAAGGATCGGGTCTTCCTTCCCGCTGTACCAGTTTGTATGTCACTTACTCCATAGATGCGAGATTATCTGAGGATCCCATAGAAAGTCAGCCAAGAAATATCAAGATCACATGCGATCCACCGGCTGCTGCAGCTTGTAAGCACACACTGGGCACGGAGGACCGAGCAGTGGCACGGGAGATGCGGGGAGCCAGGAGGGTGAGTAAATGAATGACTTGAAGTGGGGAGCTTGTTTTTAGGACAATTTATGTTGAACAACCCTTTTAACGTTACGTGCCATATTCTCAGCCGTGAAAACAGAACAGAATAGGGGACATGTTTCTTTTCACACGGGTCATCGGTGATTGCGAAAAAGCTGCAGCATGTCTGAATCGCCTCATTGGCTATTATGGGCCCATGTACAGTCCATCGTAGATTCAGACAGCACAGGCACCCAATGTACGGTCATGTGAATAAGCTCTTAGCAGTCGCCTCCTCCATTATCTTGTGTCCTAACAAAACCTTCAGGAATCTTATCTCTTCCCAGAGTGCTGAAAAAGAATCTCCACCAAGGAAACATTCCCGAAAGATAGTCGCCACTTAAGACTTCCTGCTGCTCGGCAGGTCACCGGGGTCCGACAGAAAATAGAGCGCTGCTCATGGAAACACTGATTATATAGGCAGCTTGTTAAGGAGTGATATATAAACCAGCTGCTGCGCTAACTGATGGAAAAAGTCCTCGCGATCCAAGAGCGGAGCTCGTACGGCATTTATGGTGTCATTTATGTGTAACCACTGGCACGGCCGTTTACAAGCTGATCTCAGATAGGAGGTCACCGCCGCTTATAACACTTATAGAACACATTCGCGAGAACGACCACGATTTACGGAACAGCAAAAGCAATCAATGGAAGAGGGAAAAAAAGGAAGCGAGGCTCCAACACGGACCGCGATTACAAAGCGTTCTCACCCGCGGCTGGGGAGGCGCTCAGCCTCGATAAACCTTTAACAGCGCTGCTAATGAGATTCCCTTATCGCTAATTGGTTCTGTAATCCGCGCCCGCTACCTTTACAATCAGCTTTTCAAGTTTTCCCATGCTGTTGAAAATGAGTTGAGAGTCAGAGTTTTCCCTCAGCGCCGCGCCCGCTACGCCCGATCTTGATTGGCATGCAAACGGATTTCTCAACTTCGCTGTAATCCCGCCGTAGCAAATGCTCCCCGCGCACCTCAGCCCTACCCTACTTACTGCGCATGCGCCTTGAGGAGCGTTACTCCCACAGTCATCTGAACTCGGGCGCAGTGGGAGTAACGATCCTCAGGGTGTGTACCCCGCTGAAGTTACACTTCGTAGAGCTGGTGCGCGGGGACGGTCTGCTACGGCGCCTGCGCAGGATTACAGCGCACAATAGAAATCGGTGTCCATGCCAATTAAGAACGGGGGCGGCCGGCGCGGCGCTGAGCGAAAAATGTGACTCTTTTCAGCTCATTAGAATACAATGTGAAGAAACTTCAAGGGCAGATTGTAACGGTAGCGGCCGCAGATTACGGAACCGGGGGGGGGGGGGGGGCGGTAAGGAGATCTCACGAGCGACGCTGTTAAAGGTCTATCAAGGTATGGATTGTAAAACCTGATGACAGGATCCCTTTAAAGGGGTTCTCAAGGCTCAGAGACACGTGGCGGCTCTCCTGCAGAGGTGGGGCCTATTTTGGCCACAGAGATTTTTTTCCTATTTTTTCCCCCCTGCCTTTCAGGAGCCACACATGTATTCTTTCATTGACAAGAACTATTTTTTATGACACCATTTTAGAATAAAAATAACGTACTGAAAATCATTTAATCTGGTTTTCTCCCCTTTTTTAGGAGGTCAGAACTTCAATTTAGAAATGTTTTTGGGTTTAGTTTTTGCAGCATTCGCCCTGCGGGATAAAAAGTACAAGAGCTTTAGGCCTCATGTCCACGGGGAAAATCGGGCCCGCTACGGATTCTACATGTAGAATCTGCAGCGGGTCCCTCCTGCCCCGCGGACATGAGCGCTGAAAATAACAATAAATAAGAATTTACCTATCCGTAGCGGGCGGCGAAGCTCTGCTCTTCCTCACGGCCGGATCTTCTTTTTCGGCCGGCGGATGAATTCCTTACGCCGGCGGCAGGTCGCCGGCACGTCGTCGACGTGCTGCGCGCATGCGCCGGGCACATCCGCCGAGCCGAAGCAAGGGAGATGCGGCCGTGAGGAAGAGAAGAGCTTCCCGGTCCGCTGCGGGTGAGTAAATTCTTTAAATTCCTATTTTAGGTCTCCCGCGGATCCGGACGGCTTCCATAGGCTTCAATAGAAGCCCGCGGGAGCCGTCCCCGCGGGAGACCCGCACGAAAATGGAGCATGGTCCAGATTTTTTCATGCTCCATTTTTTTTAAAATCCCTTTTATTGACGATCCGCGGGTATTTATCTACCCGCGGGTGGTCAATGCATCCCTATGGGGTGCGGATCCGCGCGCGGGAGATCCGCTGCGGATTTTAAATCTCATTTTGCCCGTGGACATGAGGCCTTAGAATGTGTTCACATCAGCGCTTTGCTTGTAGATAGGGTGACAGAAGCAGCCCCCCCCCTCCCATCCTCTCGAACCCCTTAGATGCTGCGGTCAATAACTTTGTGGCAGCTGACACCCATTGATGGTGGCATGGCCTCATCTCCGGAGCCATATATGGAGGCTGGCGCTAACTAGCAGAGGCCAGCGCAGTGTGGATATGCCCCATATCACCCTATAAAGCCATATGGAGGTCATGGACAGCAGACCCCCTCTTAGAGACAGAACCCAAAGCAGCTCTGGATTACATCTAAGACAAAGCGACTTTCTTCCAGAAACAGTAACACTCCTGCCTATGGGATGTGATGAGAGCTGAGCTGCAATACCTCATGCAACCTGCAGACAGGTGTGGCGCTGTTTCTGGAAGACAGCAGCCATCTTTTTCCAATCCAGTACAACCCCTTCTGAAGATTTCTGAAGATGGGGCGGGTACACAAAAACAAACATCCCCTCCCCCGACAAGCTCTGCGCACCCACACCCAATCCTCGGTGTATCGCCTGACAACAAAGAGGCTCCTTCTCTATCTCGCCCTCAGCCAGACATTGTGATTGCATAATTTAACCTCAGACTCACGGAGTCAAGCCCTGTAATTTGCTTTTCCAATTACTTGTAGCCGGTTGTGCCAAACAAAAGCTTGTAACGGCGTAAGGCCCGTCCTCGGAGAGATTTTTTCCATTGACACACCTCGAAATGATGGAGCTCCTGTGACGATGATGTCATGGAAAATGTCACCGCTCAGTCTTCAATAACTAAGTTACCATGTTTGTTTCAGATTCGCACTTCTAGGAATGCGAGGATTAAGCAATTAAAAATTAATTTAATACATTATATTCGCATAATCTGGCATAACCACTTGGCTGCGATACAAAGAAGCGACAAGAATGGACGGCAAGGTCTTAAAATAAACCGGATCTTCCACCAACACCCACTTTTTTTTTCCATCTCATGTATGAGAAAATGGCTAATTTACCAGGAAGGCTGGCGTAAAGCTACGACTCGGGGTACAGTGATGAACCTTGTAGTAGATCAGTGGATTAAGAATACCACTGCAAGATGGTGAGCCACCGGGGGAATGCACCAATGGCCAACCGCTTCTCAACTAGCTTCGGACTTGGGCCGGTCCACACTGACATTTGCACCATCTACTTCATGTATGTTCCAGCCTGACCGCGAGTCTCGGGACCTGAACTCTGAACATCATGCGACTCGAGGTTGGGCCGGGACACACTTCCGATGTCAGTATGTGAAACTGATGGTGCAAAGGTCAGTGTGGACGGGCCATTAAAGAGGGGTTTTCTTCTAAGGAAGTTACATCACTTAGATGCTTCAGCAGTCGGGCCCCACCTGATGCCAGAAAGAAAGGGCCACAGAGCTATGTGAACAGGGCATAGCTGCACTGCATGATAGCAGCACTGTGTAGGAGAAAATGTTTAAAAGGGCTGTCCAGTCGTAAACTATTGATGGTCTATCCTCAGGATAGGTCATCTGTGGTACATAAGCAGGAGGTGAGTCGTCCCGAATACCCTCCATTCAGCCATTTGCCAGGTTGCTGCAGGAAACAGACAGCTCTGTTCTCTCTACACAGGCAAGGTTTGATACTCCAGGCCAAATTCCCATTGAAGTTAATGAGAGCTGCAATACCAAGCCTGACCACTGCAACGGGAATGGAGCTGTCTGCTTCCTGCAGAAATCTGCTCAATGCACAAGCAATTTGGCCCAGAGAACAACTGATCAATGGAGATCCATGGCCATGGACCTCACCGATCTACTAACTGATGACCTATCCTAAGGACAGACCATTGATAGTTTAAAAATAGACCACACCTCTAAAGGGGGTGATCCCAGCAAAATCATTCATCACATATTCACAAGTGACTGATCACTGGGGGTCCGACCGCTGGAATCCCCAGGGATCATTAAAGGGGTCTTTCCACCACTTACAATTGCTTCATAGCCACTCTGTACTTCCCAATTGCTTCTGACCAGGCCCCTTGGCTGCTGCAGCCAATGATTGGCCACCACAGTGACCTTCTCTAGCTACCCTGTTTCCCTGAAAATCAGACCTACCCAGATTTTTTTCAGAGAGGCTTATGAATATAAGCCCTACCCCAAAATTAAGCCCTAGCTGCATTAAATAAAAAAAGAAACATTACCTAGTAGGCTCGGGCCACGTACCTCCTGCTGCTCTCCGGAACTCCGGCAGGCTACCTGCAGTCCTTGGCCGCCCACAGAAGATTGCTTCCTGGTTACGGGATTCATAAATACCGCCTCCAGGAAGCAATGGCTCTGATTGGCTGAGCAGCGCTTGAGAACCAATCAATGCAGCACTCGATGAACCAATGCGATGGCTGTGATTGGTTCATCCAGCGCTGCATTGATTGGCTGAGCAGTGCTTGAGAATCAATCACAGCCCTCGCATTGTGGAGGCGAGATTTATGAATGGGCCAATCAATGCTGTGGCTCAGGGACGTGGACCGAGCCTGCTAGTTAAGTATAATAAGACACTCCCTGAAATGCAGCCACCGGAGTGAACATTAGGCAATGTCATACAAGTCCACCAGAGTGAGGAGTTGAGTGCCCTGTCCACCCATTCACCCAGCCCCTTTAAGGTGCCCTCGTGATCCCTGAAATACCCCAAGCATTCAATTATTTATCTCCTATCCCGTAGACCAGCGATTCCCAACCGGGGTGCCGCAGATCTTTGGCTGGAAATCACGTTGGTATTATTGTAACTTGTCACCACCAGGAAGTCCTGGTGGAGACCAGATTGACAACGGGTGACGCCCCCTGATGCTGATTGGCCGCCAGCTTCCTGCTCGTCATCAGGCTCACAGGTCCTGGCAGTCAGCCAGAAACTTGTGTGCCTGGGTGTCGTGGAAAGCGGCGGCGTCGTGTAGAGAGGTGCAGCTGCTACAAGAGGCAGATGAGCAGTACAACACACCGGCCTCCACTCCCCGCTGTCACACTGCATATTACTAGGGCCGCCGCCGCCAGTCGTCTCCCAACTCTACTCCCCCCTCTCACTCTCCCCGCTGCTGCCACCTGCAGTCCCCGCTTTAACTCCGTCCGTCTCCCATGTACTGTCCCCACTCCCGTCAGCTGTTCTCTTCCCCTTACCAGCCCCACTGTCCATGTCCACGTGTGCTGCCGCTGGGCCTGCTGTCACTGTCGCCATGTCCCCTGTAGTGGGGCCGCAATAGGGGGGTCACCCATTGCTGCCGCGGCCGCAATAGCGGGTCACCCATTGCTGCCGGGGCCGCAATAGCGGGTCACCCATTGCTGCCGGGGCCGCAATAGCGGGTCACCCATTGCTGCCGGGGCCGCAATAGCGGGTCACCCATTGCTGCCGGGGCCGCAATAGCGGGTCACCCATTGCTGCCGGGGCCGCAATAGCGGGTCACCCATTGCTGCCGGGGCCGCAATAGCGGGTCACCCATTGCTGCCGGGGCCGCAATAGCGGGTCACCCATTGCTGCCGGGGCCGCAATAGCGGGTCACCCATTACTGCCGGGCCGCAATAGCGGGTCACCCATTACTGCCGGGGCCGCAATAGCGGGTCACCCATTACTGCCGGGGCCGCAATAGGGGGGTCACCCATTACTGCCGGGGCCGCAATAGGGGGGTCGCTATTACTGCTGGCGCCGTAATAATTACTACCGAGGCCACTGTGGGGGGGTCGCTATTACTACCGGGGCCACAAATATAGGGGGTCGCTATTACTAGTGGGGCCACCAATATAGGGGTCGCTTTTACTACTGGGGCCACCAATATAGGGGGTCGCTATTACTAGTGGGGCCACCAATATAGGGGGGGATGGGGGGCTCTATTACTACACAGGGCGGATTAATTGTGGAATCTATAGAAGCTGTAGCAGCAAGGTGGATGAGATTTTGAAAATCATCCACACGGTGTGGAAACAATCTGCACAAAACCCGTGCGGACGCCGACATGAGGGGCGGGATATAATTCTGCAGCATGGTAATTTTAAATATCATGTATATCAATGGCCGATCCAGCGCTCCTCTGTGTGTTTTTTTAAACAGTCCGATCCTTTTTATAACGATGGAGGTAAAAATCATATGTGGTAATAAGCCACACCCTAGACACGCCCCCACCACACCATAGCCACGCTGCTGACCACACCCCCTTTTGGTAGGGGCGCCGCACCATAAAATTTTTCCATGGGGTGCCCCAAGGCTGAATAGGTTGGGAAACACTGCTGTAGACAGTTGATGCATTATTTTGGAGGACAACTCTTTTTAAAAGGATAGGCTATCAATAGTAGACCTGCTGATCAGCTGTTTGCTAGGTCAATGTTCTCATGCATCCAGTTGATATCTTAAGGAAGCAAACAGCTCCACTCTCTCTGCAGTGGCCAGGCTTTGTATTACAGACAAAGTTCCCATTCATTTCAATGCCTGTAATACCAAGCCTGGCCACTGCAAAGCGTATGGAGCTGTCTGCTTCCTGCAGAATCAGCTGAGTGAACAAGTGCATTTGCTTGGTGAACAGCTGATCTGCGGGGCTCTCGGGTGGTGGATCTCCACAACCTACTATTGATGGTCTATCCCGCAGAAAAGAAGGTTAGAAAGGCTTAGTGACTCTGATTTTGGGACAATATTCTGTCTGAGAAGACCACGTACAGCTAATACACCTCCTCCACTCTCGGGGCAGAATAATGTCCCGCAACTAGAGGGTCATTTTAAAACTAGATCGAATGGGCACGTAGCATGCAGTAATACCCCAGACACGCTACATGCTGGGGGCAGAAAAACCTGGTGAACAACTCAGGAAGGAACCGTTCTGCCCAACAGGCTGCGGAGTCAGCTGAATACAACGCTGGCGCTCCGACTAACCCATTGGGATGGGCTAGAACAGCCGACGAGCAGCAGAAAAACATCTCCTGGTCAGATGGGTTCAGATCTCTGTTGCTGATGGGAGGCCAGAATTTGGCGCAAGCAGCATGAATCGCTGACCCCTTCCTGTCAGAACATGTCAGCACCGCCATCTAATCTGCAGGGACTACAAGAAGCTTCCTGTCCGCAGAACCATTACAGCCCCTAGTGGAATCTACGCCACGATGAACGGCTCTGAAGGCCAGAGGACCCCAACACAACTAGATGGGGGGTCTCTAATAAAGGGGCCGTTCAGTGTAACAAGTCTATATCTCCATACTAACTGGCATTTTACGGAAACAATCCCGGCCATTTGATACAATGGAAACTGTCGGTGAATGGAAGGACTGCTGCACAGATTTCCGCACCCAGAAGGTCAGCGGATGGAAATAGACTGGAAAATCACGTCTAGCAGAAAATCTCTGACTATTCCGATGACCGGCGAGACGTCTGTACAAAGTGCAGCGCTGTGGATGTGCTGGATACTATGTACACACATTACCCTGATAACAGCCAGCATGTGCAGGGGGTCCGGCTGCGGCCCGCCGGACATTACAACCTGTTAGGTCAAGGGGACAAGTCCTAGCCCGGCACCGACTGTGGATGGAGGCTGCGGAACGTGCACTGTAGGAGGATGGAGCTCGTTAGAGAGAATTAACACGGCGATTAGACCGCCTCTAGGTGCTCAACTGGAAGGCCGTCTGCGCACTGCGAAACGCATTACATTCACGTAGAAAAACAACGCATTATTTACATGGACGACGCTGCAAGATGGAAAGTCACCGCGCAGCAGATGCGGTTTTCACGCGAGTGGGATGCGCTGCGATTTTTATTTTCGCCATAGAGCATGTTCTCGCAAAACACGTTACACGCAGTAAAGTGCCCAGCTTTGAAAGTGAAATACTGGTATCGCATTCGCCCCTGTAAACATTTGTGCTCACCCTAACCTGAGAGCCTTACACCGGTCAGTGGCCAAGACGGCTCCGGCGCGGTCGACACTAAATCGTCTCCAGGAAGGAACATTTTAGGGACGGGTAGAAGAATCTCCCGCTAAGGAGCCACATTAGTAATGCAATAGTCTACGGCGGCTCTCGGACCACAAGATGCCGATTGTATTCGGTAGGCGATGGTGCGGTGCGCACTGGATGATCCCTTTAAGAAAGCTCCCCTTTTACAGCGCACCCCTTACACTCCCGCTCGTCATTCCTTCCTACATTACTAGATTTATAACCCATAATGTTGGGGATTTTACAAGGATGAATTATGAGGAACACATGGCAAATACGAGGTGCAAGACGCTGGCCGGGCGCCAGCTGGTAAATGATATCACCGCGGCTACGGGTCACGGTCGGCAATCAGTGCCGGCATTAATGCGCTGCTGCCGGCCGCACTGCTGGTAATAGACGTCCTGGCGTGGTCGGACATTTTCCATACAGTTGGGTTTTACGACGCCCTCGGTGCGCACATTTACAGGGCTGCATTGTTTCATCGTGGGCTACGGATGCTGACTCAGAGGCCCGCCGCTATCTTGGCTCGGGGTTAATCTTGAAGCATGAGCCGCACGTGACGCCAACAATGACTGGCAGCGCTCCCCTCGGAGTGAGTCTGCAGGATTTTTACACTCACCCGGAAATGCTGCACGCAGGGGAGGGGGGCACTTACTTTCCCCTTGCAAGTGAAGCATAAAATGTCATTGCAGGTTTTTAATTCAAAAGTAAAAGCTTCAACGCATTACAGCCAGCAGAGGGTTAATACGTAAGCAGAAGAAAACCCACAACATTCAATTCTCTTACGTGAGGCCCATCTGATCCCCGGGGCCCTTGTGCACACAGAATGAAGGGCCCGGGTATAGCGTTCCCCTCGCTGGCTGAATACACTATGCAAATTTTTACAATCCAGTTCTTTGCTGAGGGATCTCACCCTCTGAAACCACTTAGATGCCGTGGTCATTACTGACCACGGCATCTACGGGGTTAAACGGCTGGAATAGAGGGCCCGGCTCTCAGTAGCACAGGGCATGCTCGCCCACTTTTTACAGCATTTAGTGAAGGGATTCAAACACATCCATTGATTTCATAGGGATCTTGCAAACTAGCATTTGAACACCTCGATTTTCGGCGCAGTCTGCTCCATTTTCACGTGTTTTAGCGCTTTTTAACGCACCTCATCGAGAACACAGTGTGAAATCACAGTAAAGCACTCCGGTTTCAAATGCAGCATTTTGCGATCGCATGTGTGAGAGCGGCCTTACGTGGCAGAATCTTCTGCGACAATTTCTGCTTCTAAAAACGCACATCAATATCTGCGGCATTTTGCAGTGATTTTTGGCGTCAATGGGAAAAATCCACGTGCAGAATTACGACGCAGGAAATAGTGTTTACGTAAGTTTCCGCGTGGAGAAGTGACAGGTCACTTCCTGATGTGGAAACGCTCATCTCCACGTTGAAATTCCACATATTGGTTTTGCCCGCTGACAAATTCCTTGTGCAAAACCGCCCCAAAAACCGCGGTAGAGGCAGATTCTTACGCGGCTGAGGTGGAATTCGCCACACAGTGTAATTGACGAGGCAGAAAACAAATCTGCATCAGAGTACGCCCCTGTGAGCTCAGTTATTAGACACATATACGCGTCAAAATAAGTGTCCACACCTGGGAAAGCCAAATCCTGGCGCAGAAAACGGAAAAAAGAAAAAAAAAATGTTACGTCCCCCTTTTTCTGCGATGCATATTATAAAAACAGGTCAGAGAGAAAAAAACGGGTCGTTAAGATGGAGACATTTTGGTGCATATTTAGGTGTTAAACAGAAGCCACAATACGCTGCGAACCTTCCCATGGGGCTCATTCACACGGGTAGATTTGCTGTCCACACTACATTCCTATTTTTTACAGACAACATAGAACCCCATAAACACGCAGCGATAAGGGTGCTATTTCAGGGATCACGCCCGTGTGAACGGGCCCTCAGTTGTGGCCGTCATTAAGAGATGCATCGGTGATCACCAGGAGGACCTATATAGTTATGGACTACAAACATGGTCTGTTCCTGCAGTCACATTATCTCCATCCGTACATTTTGTGAACACATCAGACTGCACAGCGTTGTTTGTAGTCTGTTACCATGGAGACACATTGCATTATATAGGAACTCTAGACAGAAAATGGTAGGAGACATTTTAAGTCTGTCCCGGTACCAGAGGGAGGAGGGGGCATATAAACTCTAGTTGAACTTCTTAGATGTCTCGCCGATCCACTGGTTCTGCTCCCAGTTTTTGTCCGTCCAAGATGGCTGCAGCGATTTTCTGACTACCTAATAGACTGACTGAATAAGAGAGCAGGTATAGTACGCAGGTAGTTTAAGGCTACCAACGCACCGCGAGGATTAGGCAGTCTGAAGATTGTATTGGCCAATGCCGGCCGACCGAAAACAGGATTTGGAACTGGCGGAGAAGAAAAGCTTCAGGTAACACGTCCCCCGCCACCTCTGCTCCAAGCACAGAGATCTAAAACCACAGGCCGCTTTAACAGTCGCTGTATTATTTAAGTCTGGACACCTGAGGACACCTGTGGTGGTCTCTCCCGAAGGCCTTCCTTCAAAAGGTTGCTTCCCAATACAAGGGCCACAAAGCGTTATACTGTTACGGGTTAGCGGCGCGCTCCGGTCGTCTTCAGGCGACTTCAGCCTCTCCGCTTTATTTGCGCTCGGTTTTTATTAGTTTGTAGGGATGGAAAAAAATTATAAAACAATTGACGGGAGTGAAAGGTGTGCGGGCAGAGTCCAGAGAGCGAGAGAGGTCAGCGAATCCCTCCGATGAAAAACAAACACTCCGCTCACCGAGACCTTCACCCCAGATGGAGGGTGGAAAAAGAACTGTCAGCACAGAGACGCAGACGGCGGGGAAGGGAAGGGAAGTAGTCAACACGCTACTGAGTATTCTACGGACAACCATCTCCAGCCATGTAGCCACCCTCCCACCAGGACCTACCTCATATACGATGCGAAACCCTCAGAACTCACATTTTATCCGTTCACCTTACCTCAGCAGCTTGGGAAATGAGCGCTGCGCTGTGATTGGTGGCGGCTCAGCTCTGACAGCCCTACCCGCACCTGCGCCAACCGCCAGGGTAGGAAGAAGGGGAGGGGAACAGTGCGGGGAGCGACACCGCCATGTATGGACATTTAGGGCTCATTCACACGGACGGACGGCATCCCGGTCATTGAAATGCGCAGCGTTTTTATAGACCGTAACGGTGCGTATTCACTGCGGGTTTTTTGACCTTCTTGCATTTTTTTTGCACATATTCACTGCATTTTTCATGGGTGCAAAAAACAAATAAAAACACAAGCAGGTTCCATAGATGTCTCCACCTTCACGTAAAAGCGAGTATCATCACCACGGACTTTCGTCATCCCATTGACTTTAATGGACAATTTTAGACTGCAGTACGGACCAAAAACAGGACATGCTGCGAGTTTTTACATGTGACTAAAATACACGCATGAAACACGCATGTCTGAATACCTCAATGCAAATCAATGAGATTAAGCGATTCATATTACGCGCAGAATACGGAGCATAAATACGCCCGTGTGAATGAGCCCTTCTAAATGGCCCTTCGAGGACAACCAGCATGCTGATCTGAGGGCGACTCCGACACCCCGTATGTAGAGGGTTTGATGGGTGTAAAAATGGTGACCGGTTCCCTTTATGAAAACCATCATGGCTGCCGCTGTCGACGGTTACAGACAATACTAATGCAGTAGAGGAACATCACGGCGGAGCGCTGCTCCGGGTGCTGCTGCAGAACGCGCTTCGCCCCCTCAAACCATCAACGTGTTTTTGCTTTGTGGTCGGTCCTTGATGAGCGGCCGGGTGTAAATTTAGAGAGAACCGTCTAATCTTAGCTTCAAAAGTGAGACGCTGCTAAATATACGTTCAGAGGCCGCGTGCGCCATCACAGCGAGCCGTCTGCCGAGTCTCCAGCCCCGAAGCGCTGGGTAATGATAGGCTGCGTCCGTGGGAAAGTACCAGCTTGAATTGGCGCTCCGCACATCTGCTCCAAACCTGCCCGAGACGTCCCGCGTTCAATATAGGGCGGCGCGGTGCTGTGAAGAGTTTTATGGATGAGAGTAGCGAGTTTAAACTGGATTCTGTATTTGACGGGCAGCCGGGGCAGTGACTGGCACAGGGCAGAGGGGCCCAAGTAGTGGCTGGACAGGTAGAGGAGCCTGGCTGCTGCATTCAGGATGGTTTGGGGGGGAGGGGGGGGGGGGGGGAGGGGTGGAAGAGTCTACTGCCAAATGGTGAACGCTGTAAAAACAAAACCCAAAAACAATGATGGAATTTCTGGGCGTTTTTTCCATCACCCCCAAAAAAGTAATAAAAAGTTCTACAACACATTATATGGACCCCGGAGAGCAGCCAGTAACATATACAACTCAAACCCCAATACGGCGGTCAGCGAGTTATGGCTCTTGTAATAATGCAAATACGGGAGATGGAACAATACCGCTGCAGCGCCACCTACTGGATGGCAGCATTCCTGCAAAAGGGGCAAAACATTGATTTGAAGGAATGCTGCCAACCACTAGGTGGCACTGCAGCGGTATTGTTCCATCTCCCTTATTTGCATATTTCCCAGAGGAGCTTGCATGGCCCTATAGCTCATCACTCACCTTCTGGGTGCTCTCCTCAAGGAGTGATCATACCGACTCCGATGAAAATCGCCCGGTCCTTCAGGCACAAAACAAGCCGCTCACTAAGGGACCAACATGGCCGCCATCGCAGCTCCCACAGGGATCAAACTGCTTCCCTGGGAACGGAAATTGTAGATCTTCCCGTTTATGGAATGACACCAACATAACGAGGGCATCAGTCAGTCAGGAACCCAGGAAAGCTGGGTACCAACTCCCACCGCAGCCGGCGGCCATATTGTTAGCACTCGGCTTTCTGGACCATAAATCCCTCTACTTATAAAAACAGCAAATCCCACAAGATTTCCACCCGTGCACGGAGCGGCCGCGGTGTGGGGGATTACGTCACGGAGTCAGACGCCAGCCGCTGCCACGGCTATAAATGAACAGCGCCTCATTGTCCAATAATATTAATGGAACGACTTCAGGAGAGAAATAAATCAGACGACGGAAAAACGGACAAAACCTGGAGAGCGGAAAATACAATGTCAGAGCGGCCGGCGCTCTACGGGGGGGCTACCCATTACCAGGAGGAGCTGCAGAGTCCTGTGGACCCCAAAATGGAGGATTTCTGCAAGCGCCAAACTCAGCAGGCAGCCCCCCCAGTTAGTTTGGTAGTTGCCCAGCAACAGGCGACAACATGGCGCCGCCGGCCCTCGTGGAGATTGAGCAGCATCACCCTTCATAGGGGCATTCGTGGCAGCCGGACCGCCATCTCACACCGCCAGACGGAGCGGGCAGCGTTCATCGCATACAGACTGTCATGATTATCGGAGCGCAGGAATCCCGATTTCCCAGCGACTTCTGCCATCTTTATAAGGGCTCCCCTAATATACTGGTTATAAAGCAGCAGCCCCGACCGCAGGGGCCGCGGACGCGCGAGGACGGCGCTGGCACTACACAGCATCTCCGCGTCACATGTGCAGCTCTCACGTGCCCAGGCAGCGCATGGTAAAATGTTGGCGAGTTGGGCGACACCCAAAATGTTACACGTCTCCTTAAGGCGAACAGGATGTGACAGAGTCCGGCGACATTTACATCTCTGCGCCAAAGATTGCACTATGGGAGCAGAAACACGTCCCACCCGGATGGACGGCTCCACACACTGTGCCGGACGGACCCGCTGACTACAACAGGCCGTTCGCTTCCTGCACCTGGCCGCCATATTTAAGAGATTAATTCCGCACGCACGACTTTTTATTCCTGCGTTTTATACCAGATGCACGCCGGACGCCGCGAACGAATGCCGATGTCCATAGGGCCTCACCTAAACAACGGGGGCTTTCCTGGCGTCAGTGCGCAGACGCCGCGTACAGCGAACCTCTACTCCTCCGCACAAGCTCCAGCCAGATGATAGTCACCTGAGGGGGAAGCAGCGGCGGGACCCCAGACACCAAAAGCAAATATTTCTATTCAGTGACAGCAAGCAGTGATGTAGAGAATGAAGCAGCAGCTCATCAAACGCCGCAGCGCTCTCCGTTCCGCAGTCGTTGAGCCTCACTTCCATAAAATGCGCCGCTAAATCGCCAACTTGAGTCTCCACAAGAGCAGTCAGCATAAACGACATCTGCGGGGGGCGAGAAACCCGACAGGTCAGCAGCGACACGGACTGCGGCGAGCAGGAAACATCTGCGCCAAATCACAGCCATGGTGGTTACCAGCCACACGGGCAACAGATGTCACACGGCAACAACACCTGCAGCCCGTAGCACCAGCAACTGCTCTCTGCTATCAGCCCCTGCAGGCTGGTTGCAGCGCCAACTGATGGAGGCCATGACTGATGCGGCCTAGAGAGCTTGTTAATTGGGAACGCCACCAGACCAGCAGGAGTTAACCGCGCCGAGGGCGCCGCGCAGGAAGCGGTGAGAACACGAGGAGCCATTACTATCCCCCACGTTAATATTTAATGCAGGAAATATTTATTTTCTCTCATTAGGACGTTTTCCGTCAGATTTTCTTGTGCCGATATTTAACCCTCGAGACACTGAGCTGCAGCCGTAAGGTAGCGCCAAGTGATTTAAAGGGGCAGCGCCTTCCCAGGAGATGCGCTTATCTACAAACACCTCATAAAGCTGCAGATATACGGGCGTTCCTACAGGAACGCGGCAGCAACAAGGAGCTCCGATCTCGCTGACTGGCGCTCGTCGTGCCGCTCGTGTAAACGGGGAGAGATCGCCGCAGGATATTCGGTGTGAATTTGGCCTGCACGATCCGTGGCTTCCTGCAGCGCTGTGCGCACGGATATGGCCTCACCAATGGGCATAATCTGCTCGTGGAATACCAGCTGCTGGTGCTTGTCGGACAATCAGACGCTCCTCTTTACTGGTGGTCTGTAGGGGGCATCCTGAGCCCGGCCACCTTGTGTGCCCCCATCCACTGGTCCCAGCACCCCCTAACAGTCTGGTCAGACACTCCTCTCTACTGGTGGTCTGTAGGGGGCGTCCTGAGCCCGGCCACCTTGTGTGCCCCCATCCACTGGTCCCAACACCTCCTAACAGTCTGGTCAGACGCTCCTCTCTACTGGTGGTCTGTAGGGGGCGTCCTGAGCCCGGTCACCTTGTGTGCCCCCATCCACTGGTCCCAGCACCTCCTAACAGTCTGGTCAGACGCTCCTCTCTACTGGTGGTCTGTAGGGGGCGTCCTGAGCCCGGAAACCTTGTGTGCCCTCATCCACTGGTCCCAACACCTCCTAATAGTCTGGTCAGACGCTCCTCTCTACTGGTGGTCTGTAGGGGGCGTCCTGAGCCCGGTGACCTTGTGTGCCCTCATCCACTGGTCCCAACACCCCCTAACAGTCTGGTCAGACGCTCCTCTCTACTGGTGGTCTGTAGGGGGCGTCCTGAGCCCGGTGACCTTGTGTGCCCCCATCCACTGGTCCCAACACCTCCTAACAGTCTGGTCAGAACGGCCGGTGGGGGACAATTCATGGATACGACCATCCAGCTTCTCACATCCCAATAATGCGCCCCTCTCAGACTCTGGTAACTGGGTGAAATCTCTTCTCTGCGTCGTAGAGGCATCTAGTGGTCAACAAGCTCTACAAGCGGAAGAAGAGGTCACTACAGACAAGGAGCCTCCGAGAGCCTCTTATAGGCCAAGGGGGAACCACTTTTAGGGCCTCCGGTGACCGTTCATCTAATCACCACAACTCTCATCATTTACAGATCTGCCTGAGATGGAGCCTCAGGACGGGGTCCGCAGCAACACGGGAACTTCTTCTGCGGGCGGATTGTTTTTATGAATAGCGCCCCTGCGAGTGTAAAGGTCGGACATATTAGAATTTCCAATAATCCGGGATGTCTGCGGCGGCGGGCGGATGCCGGATTACAGGGAGGTTTCGTTAATAGCTGACATTTATTTTACCCCGCGGGAGCGCCATGTGCGGCGGGCGACACGGATATTCTGCCATGTGAAGCCATTTTTATGAGGCGACTTTCTTATCCCTGCGTCAGATTGTAATAAAAAATCAACAAAAATGTCGCATAAATGTTGTTTTCCGTTAAACTGATTTAAGCACCAAAAGTGAAGAATCTCAGAGGAAAAGACTGACAACAGCGGCGGATTACGGACGGAATGAAATCGGCGCAGCATTCATGGAAAGTGACATTTCCTGTCTGGCAGCTGGTGAAGGAATAAGGTGGATGGCGCCCCCTACTGCGAATACACAAGTAATGGAAGACCTTCTGTAACCCGCAGGAGTCAGAGCAGCAAGTGGGCCCAAAACATGGTAACGCGCTCCCGCAGCGCCCTCTAGTGTTCACTCTGGGATCCGCCTGACTGCAGCCAGACACGGAAATTGTATTTATGCAAAATTCGGAAGAATCGGCGAACGTAAAGAACGGCGCAGCTCTGACAATCTACAAGCAAGCAGATTTAGAGTGCGGCATTGTAAATATGGGAACGCTCTCCCCTCACGGTACGGCGAGAACGTATTCGCGCAGGCGGGATTCTTTCTTTTCTTGGAAAAAAAAGGCAGATTTTTCAAGCTCTTTTTGTTTATTTTTTTATTTCTGTGATTATTCGGGGGATTTTCATCCGTTTTCCCCCCCAAAAAAACACGGAATGCGCCAAATAACGTAACTGAAGGTTCTGCAGTCACATCACGCTCCTCCGTTTCGCGCCCGTGGGAATAAAATCATTGAATTGCGCTTTATTTCTGTCCGATTTTTTAGTTTTGAAAATCAGACAGAAAAGTCGTTCATGCGAATATAAACTAAAGGCCTAAGTCAGACGATTCGCCGCGGCGGCGTCACGTGCGGCGCAACTATAGATGCCCGATGATGTCTGACGCTCGGTGCATCGCCGTCCCTGGATAGGCGCTACATTAAAGTAAGCGTTATGGAAAGCGCCGAGCGCCATTTATTCTGTTCCATTTATAACGCCAATTGACTTCAATGTGGAAAATGGCGGGCGAGCGCGGGAACCTCGCCGTCCATCGTCATGGTGACGTCTGCATTACACTAACAGAGGTGATCAGACACCCCGCTGGTTTCATAGCATTTTGTACCAATAAGGGGTGAGGACGCGGCGGCGGCGTTTCCGGGATCCAGAAGCTCCAATGTTCAAGCCATTCATCCGTTTCTGCGCGCCTTTTTTGCGGGGTTCCAGCCGCGACTTCTACGTTTTTCTGCCCCTCCCTTTCTTTAACATTGCAATCAATAAAATCGCACGGAGACGTCCGGCTGCGTCTTACCGTTCGCCCAATGTCTACGCACGTGTGAGACGGACATGAAAGCGCCGGTGTGGACGGCCCAATCAGCAGACTCCGTGGACTACGACTAGGAACCGGTATAGTTTAACCCTTCATGGGCAGAGGTCGCCGAGTAACGCGCCGGACAGGAGAGAACGGAGTGCGCCATTCTCTCGCTGTGAATAATAACAGGTTATTGTTTCTTCCTGGATGCGCAAATGTCTGTCAGGTGTTGTCATGGTAACTCCATACACTGTCCTAGCATGAACTTCTACTGACGCTTTCCCAGCATGCACCGGGCTCGCCACAAGGACTCGTGAGACGGTTTTTACCTTCCCACCTTATCAGGACGCGCAGACAGACGCCGCCGTTCACACGGTTAAAATCCACGCGGACTTCAATGGAAATTCTGCTAGAAGGCGGCCCCTTTACGGGCGCGGTCACACGAGCGGAAGATCTGCAGCCAAAAACGCAGCATTGGCGCTGATGTTTACTCGGTTCAGCCGGCACAGAATGGCGCTCCTCTCGCCACCAAATACTGACCGCTCAGTGCAGCGCACACCGTCACCCGGCAACGCCTACTGAGCGCCATCTTTTTCCAGTAACAGGCGGCCCATGTCCGCATCCCCTGACTGACAGTCGCGCTGCAGTGAGGCGAGAGGAGCGCCATTGTGTGCCACACCAGCTCCGCGACTCAATCAAAGTCAAACTCTGCAGCGTGTTTGGATGCGGGAAGGCTGCGGATTTTGCGCCCCGTATGGAGTTCTGCTTATTACTGCGGCGTCGCACGCGGATCCGCCTCGCTCAGTGGGGATCATTCGCACGCGGAACGACCGATGCAGAATCTGCGTCAAGAAGTCACGGCAGTTCATTTTTTCGCAACACAGATATAAAATCTGAACCCGCACGGCGGCGACTACCGCGAGGATTCCGCGTCGCTTCAGCTGGCCGTTTCACCACAGATTCCACATCAAATCCGTAACAAGATAGATGCGCGAATACGGCCGTAGCGCACAATTTCCTTCCCTGTTCTCCAACTCCGGTTCATCTGTTGGTCTTGCGCGGTCCGTGTGTGGCGGCACCGATGGACGGTCTGCGACAGCAGCGGGCACGCTGCAAGGATGGACCGCGCCGGCGCAAATACCAGATCCACAGAGAGCGCGGACAGAACGGCGAATACTCATCCTGAGATAGCAGGAACTGACAGGCGGTATTCTCGCCGCGCCGATGTTTACTTTGGAAATGGATTATATATATTTGCCAGTATTATTTATGCTACGCGGCGCGTTCGCGATTCTGGGTGCGTCGCGGCATCAGTCACTGTGAAAACCAAACCGATACGTGATAAAAGTCCCACCGGCGCGGATATCAGCCGCACTGCGGCCCCCAGGGGTGTCCCCGCCCCGCCGTCCTCACGCGCCACAGAGCTTTGTCTCGCGGACACGGACTGCGTGATAAAATCGCCGCCTGCGCTATTCTGATCCGTTTTACAGATGAAACATCAGTCCATTGAACAATATACGGACGAGCGGCTGAACGGCGGTTAGAACAGCGCCGTTACCTCTGAGCGTGGCGACTCCCGTCTCTAGACAAAGCCTCGGACCGTCCGACGGGCGGATCAGACCTGCCAGTGGTCTGGGCTCCGCCCCTTCCATGTTGATGGGCGCCTCCAGCATACTGAACACGGACACCATTCCTGCTGCAGAGGAGTCACAGCGCACATGTGAACGCACTCTCACACGGTCGGGTTTAATGCGCAATATCTGTCCGATTGCGATACGGTCAGCGGTCTCACGTGACCAACCGACTCCAGTGATGTCATCCGCGGTTTTATTTCTTGAAGCGATGGTCCGCTATTTTCTACAGTTGTTATAAATATCGAATCGCACGCGGATTTCTTGTTACGCAATTTTTTACATTTTTACTATTGAAGCAACACGCGGTTTTGGACACGTTTCAGACGCGACGCCTTTTTCTCGCAAAGCGCGTTACGTTCGCACGTGATGTATTGATCCAAGTTTCTCACCCCGATATCGCTCTCGCCCGTGTGAACGCGCCCTAAATACGGCAAACCTTATTGCCAAGTGGAACGGCATCACCAGGTATCCATTCAGGCAGACATTTCCAGGAGGAGTAACAGAGGAACGGCAGGTAGAGCGGTGCCAGAACGGCTTTCCGTTACGGGGAAGATGACTCGTTATTACACAGGGTCCTTCTCGCCCCCTACAGCCCCTCTCACCCCCTATTGGGCGGGGCCTCAAAAACCAACCCCACTTGTAAGCACTGCCTCCCCTCTACAGCCCCACTCACCCACCAATGGGCGGGGCCACAATAACCAGCCCCACCTGTAAGCACTGCCGCCCCTCTGCAGCCCCA
The DNA here is from genome assembly GCF_035609145.1 of Eleutherodactylus coqui. Classification (NCBI taxonomy): domain Eukaryota; kingdom Metazoa; phylum Chordata; class Amphibia; order Anura; family Eleutherodactylidae; genus Eleutherodactylus; species Eleutherodactylus coqui. The sequence goes on along the minus strand of NC_089840.1, from coordinate 7,068,300 downwards.
CTCACCCCCCGCTGGGCGGGGCCACAATAACCTGCCGCCCGCACTCACCCTGCAGCGCCCGTCATAGAAGACCCCCACGTCCAGGTTGCAGCAGATGACGGCGGTCTGCAGGGAGCGCAGATCGATGTCCTCCATATCGATGTCCAGGAAATCCCACTCGTTGCCGGCCAGCTGGGAGCCCGGGGCCTCCTCACACACCCCGAGGTGGGCGGCGAACTCCCGCAGGGCCTGATCCATGACGTCAGCACCAGAAGCACGACAATCCCGATGACATCACTGACGGAGACCGAACCGCAGCGCGTCACCGCCGCCCGATACAATGTAGCAACTTATTTCTCCTGCTGACGTCACAACACCGCAGCGCCACCTGCCGGCGGCCGCTTGTGGCACTACTGCAGCGCTGTAGAGTGCGCGGCCGGCGGTGAGGCAACAGCGACATCTGCTGGCGGAATGAGGGAAGTACCACTGCAGATTGCTTTTCGGGGAAACAGGGTAGAGCGCGCAGCCCGGACTGTGGTCACAGCGCCACCTCCTGTTGACCAGCAGCTGAGATGGTATGCAGTAGGGGTGTCGAAGTCCTCACGGAGGGCCACATCAGCATTATAGCTGCCTTCAAAGTGCCATTAAAGGGCTCATTCGCACGGGCTCCATATTCAGATACAGACAGCTTAAACTTTGGTAATTTCTATTCGTTTCTTCAGATTTATTTTACTTCACATGATTTATTTCACATTAGCCCCTCTCTCCTGTCCTCACCCATACACAGCTCACATGCACTCTATTCACATCAGCCCCTCTCCTGTCCTCACCTAGGCACAGCTCGCATGCAGTCTATTCACATCAGCCCGTCTCTCCTGTCCTCACCTAGGCACAGCTCGCATGCAGTCTATTCACATCAGCCCCTCTCTCCTGTCCTCACCTATGCACAGCTCGCAGGCACTCTTTACCTTCTTGCTTAGCCTCAAACCCCCTAATGCCACTAACAAAAATAACAGTCTTCCTCATAAATCTCCTAACCATCTGCTAACCCTCACTATTCTGCTGCTGGGGATATCTCTCCCAATCCTGGCCCGCCCTCCACTGCTCCTAGCTATCACCCCCCTACCGGGCTCACTAATAAAATCCCCAAGCCCAACTGCTAGCCCATGCATACCCTCCCCTGACTCCATTAAATGTGCGCTCTGGAACTGCCAGTCAGCATGTAATAAACTCCCCACCATCCACAACTTTTTTACTGCTAAATCTTTAAACCTGCTAGCTCTCACAGAAACGTGGGTACAGCAGTCTGACACGGCCTCCCCTGCTGCACTGTCCTACAATGGCCTGCAGTTCTCCCATCCCCCGAGACCAGATGACAGGCGTGGCGGAGGAGTAGGTGCTCTTCTCTCCCCAAAATGCACCTACCAGGTCACCCCCCTGTACCCTCACTCACTTTTCCATCCTTTGAAGTACATATGCTACGGCTTTTCCGCCCGCTGTCCATGCGAGTAGCAGTTATCTCTCGCCCCCCAGGTGCTGCTCGCCTGTTTTTGGACCACTTTGCCGCCTGGCTCCCCCACTTCCTATCCTGTGAAATTCCAACCCTCATCTTAGGTGATTTTAACATCCCCACTAATGACCCCAACTCCCCATCTGCCTCTCAGCTTCTGTCTCTCACCTCCTCCCTCGGTCTCTCCCACTCACAGGGATGGCAATATTCTGGATCTGGTCTTCCTCCGGCTCTGCTCTGCTGCCAACTTCACTAACTCCCCTCTCCCGCTCTCGGATCATAACCTCCTCTCTTTCTCTGTCACGCTCCCTACCATCTCTCCAGACCCACCTACAGTACCTACAGGAACCTTAAGGCCATTCACACCCAGGACTTTGCTGAGTCCCTACAGTCTTCTCTGTCCCCCATCTCTCTCCTCTCCTGCCCCAACCTGGCTGCCGCTCACTACAACACCGCTCTCAAACATGCCCTGGATGAAGCGGCGCCCCCCAGGACCCGAGCCATCCGATGTAGACCACGGCAACCCTGGCTCACGCCTCAAACGCGCTTCATCCGGCGGTGCTCTAGAAGTGCTGAACGGCTGTGGAGGAAATCGCAAACGTTTGCAGACTTTCTCCACTACAAATTCATGCTCAGAACCTACAACCTCGCCCTCCACCATGCCAAACAAGTCTACTTCACCTCTCTCTTCTCCTCACTATCCCACAACCCTAAACGGCTCTTTGATACTTTTCACTCCCTTCTCAGCCCTAAACCACAGCCCCCGGTGACGGATCTCAGTGCCGAAGAGCTGGTTGCTTACTTCAAAAAGAAAATTGATGACATCCGTCAGGAAATAACCTCCCAATCCCAGACTAGCCCTGACCCTAGTCTTGTCAGCACTGCATCTAGCTCCTGCTCACTGTCTGTACTCAGACCAGCGACAGAGGAAGAAGTCTCCAAATTGCTCTTCTCTGCTCGCCCCACCACCTGCGCTAGCGACCCCCTCCCCTCACACCTCCTCCGTTCCTTCTCCCCAGTGGTCATCTCCCATCTCACCACTATATTCAACCTCTCTCTGACCTTTGGCATCTTTCCTTCTCCTTTCAAACACGCCATCATATCCCCACTGCTAAAGAAGCCGACTCTGGACGCGACTGATGCCGCCAACTACCGACCCATCTCAAACCTCCCCTTCATCTCCAAACTACTAGAACGGCTGGTTTACTCCCGCCTTGTAAGCTACCTATCAGAGCACTCTCTCCTAGACCCCCTACAGTCTGGCTTTCAACCTCAACACTCGACAGAAACTGCCCTTACAAGGGTATCCAATGACCTACTGACAGCCAAATCGAGGGGCGATTACTCCCTACTGATCCTCCTCGACCTCTCCGCAGCATTTGACACTGTTGACCACAAACTCCTCCTCAGTATGCTACACTCCATTGGCCTAAAGGATACTGCCCTCTCCTGGTTCTCTTCCTACCTATCTGACCGCTCTTTCAGCGTCTCCTTTGCTGGCTCTACCTCCCCTCCTCTTCCCCTTGCTGTTGGGGTCCCCCAGGGCTCTGTCCTCGGCCCCCTTCTTTTCTCTATCTACACAGCCCCTATTGGACAAACCATCAGGAGATTTGGCCTCCAATACCACCTGTACGCTGATGACACCCAGCTATATACCTCTTCCCGTGACATCTCTGCACCTTTACTCCAAAACATCACCGACTGTCTGTCTGCTGTCTCTAACACCATGTCCTCTCTCTACCTAAAACTAAACCTCTCTAAAACTGACCTGCTGGTATTTCCGCCCTCCACTAACCGACCTCCTCCTGACATCTCCATCTCAGTGTGTGGCGCCACCATAACTCCTAGACAACATGCCCGCTGCCTTGGAGTCATATTTGATTCTGATCTCTCTTTTACCCCCTACATCCAATCTCTGGCCCGAACATGTCAGCTGCACCTCAAGAACATCGCAAGAATCCGCTCTTTTCTCACTGTGGACACGCTAAAAACGCTCACTGTTGTCCTCATCCACTCCCGGCTCGATTATTACAACTCATTACTGATCGGCCTCCCCTGCGCCAGACTCTACCCTCTCCAATCCATCCTGAATGCGGCAGCCAGGCTCATCTTTCTGTCCAGCCGCTACTCGGATGCCTCTTCCCTGTGCCGGTCACTGCACTGGCTGCCCTTTAAATACAGAATTCAATTTAAACTCGCCACCTTCATCCACAAAGCCCTCCACAGTGCAGCGCCCCCCTACATTGTATCCCTCATCTCAATCCATCAACCAGCCCGGGCTCTCCGCTCTGCTAACGAAACCAGATTGAGCGCCCCTTTAATTTGAACCTCTCATTCCCGCCTCCAAGACTTCTCCAGAGCAGCACCAGTCCTCTGGAACGCACTACCAAAGGCTACCCGAGCAATCCAGGACTCACAGAACTTTAGGCGTGCTCTAAAAACGCACCTCTTCAGGGAGGCATACCGAATTCCCTAAACAAACCCCTTTGTACTCCGCCTGATAACATGCTCCCTGACCTACTGACTGCAATCCCTGCTAGCCATCATAAACCGCTCCTGCAGTCATACTGTTTCTGCCGTCACATGGCTAAATGTCTGACCATTGTCTATGTGTATATCACCCCTCACTCTCCACCTCGCCATACCGTGCCCATCTCTACCCCGCCATACTGTGCACATCTCCACCCCGCCATACCGTGCACATCTCCAGCCCCTTTACCTTCTGTATCACCCCATTACTTGTAGTATGTAAGCTCGTTGGAGCAGGACCCTCACCCCTATTGTTTCCATCAATTGATTACTATGTAACCGTGGTTCTGTAATGTTTGTACTTTTGTCTTTCTGTATCCCCCGTCTATGTAAGCGCTGCGGGATATGTTGGCGCTATACAAATGAAGATTATTATTATTATTATTACTTGTGTGAAATAAATCGTATTATGGACCAAAATTGCCAATTTAAGTCGATGGGATCATGTAAATATGCAGAATAACCGCCCGTCCACTGAGTATTTACACGTGAAAGCAGGAGAAATCTACGGGGTCTTGCAGATTTTTTTTTGCGCAGTCAATAATGCACAAAAATAAAGACAGAAGAAGGTCCAAATACTTAGTGAATACGCTGCGTATCTCACGGACAGAAGCTGCATCCGCCGGTGTGAATGAGGCCTAAACGTACCTAGTAATATGGCTGTGGCGCTCTCTGAACTATGATGGCGTTTCTCCCCTCCCCCTCTTCCTACTGTGGCGGGTAGGGATGGCAGAGCTGAACTGCCACCTGTGAGCTGCCAAACAGAGCAGTGTGGAGGGGCGCCGGGGCTCAGGAACCAGGATGGCAGCCGCTGCCTCTGCTGGCGCTCCTCTGCCGAGTGCTGGCTGCATCTTCCAAGGAAAGTGGAGCGCCGTTCCTTCTGCGCCCGGGCCTCGTTGAGGGCTGGACATGGTGGTCGGCATTCGGCCCGCCGGCCTGGAGTTTATCACGTGTAAAGTGTCTGCTGTGCATTATTAGTAGGGCTGTCTGCATTATGATGGAGCCCCCAGCATGCACAGCGTACGGCGCCGTACTTCTGGCGTCTTGGTATGTGCTCAGTTCCAGCAACACCCCCAGAACAGTCCATGTGCCCCCCAAGCGGTATCGGCTCACAAGGGCGGATACCTGCTTACACACGGAGCGGGCGAGAAAATCGTGCAAGTTTTGTGCATTGCGAGATGCGCAAAAATACAACCCGTTATTTATAGTGGGTATATTTACATGGAGTAAATAATATACTAGAGTATGAGCAGCAGTGTTACCCCCTATAGTGACACCTGGGCCGACCCCTATAGTGACACCTGGGCCGACCCCTATAGTGACACCTGGGGGCCGACCCCCTATAGTCACAGCTGAGCCGACCCCCTATAGTCACAGCTGGGCCGACCCCCTATAGTGACACCTGGGCCGACCCCTATAGTGACACCTGGGGGCTGGCCCCCTATAGTCACAGCTGGGCCGACCCCCTATAATCACAGCTGGGCTGACCCCCCATAGTGACACCTGGGGGCTGGCCCCCTATAGTCACAGCTGGGCTGACCCCCTATAGTCACAGCTGGGCTGACCCCCTATAGTGACACCTGGGGGCTGGCCCCCCATAGTGACACCTGGGGGCTGGCCCCCAATAGTCACAGCTGGGCCGACCCCTATAGTGACACAAGGTGGCCGGCCCCCTATAGTCACAGCTGGGCCGACCCCCTATAGTGACACCTGGGGGCCGACCCCCTATAATCACAGCTGCAGATGCACGCGATGAGAGGTTCCCCCGTGATCCTCCGCCGTGGCTGACTTCCCTGAAGTGATGTGAGGCGGTTTTAAGATAAAAACACCTTGCATTCACGGCAAAATCCCACGTTGGCGAGCGCGGCATCGGGCCATGAATCACTTGCCATTTGAAATTAGCCTTAGTAACTAAAGCCAGTCCCCCCCCCCCCCCTGTCACGGCCAAGACAAAGAAAGGGGGCTGGGCTAAGTATTAGGATGAGTGGGGGCGTGCCCGGACAGCGCCTTTAACCCTTTAATGCTCCATGACCTACAGTTATGTCATAAAGGTTCGAGGTTTGCATGAAGCGGGATCGGTAGTCGATCTCCAGACAATGTGACTGCCGACTGTCCTTGACAGCAGACACCCGCCTGCAGCAGCCATAGGCCGCCTGCAGACGAGCGGGTCGGATCCGGCAGCGAGAATTCTCGCCGCGGGACCCAACCCGAGAGCCTGCAGGGACGAGCGCGTACTCACCTGCGCCTGGCGGCCCCGGCATGCGCAGACCGGAGCCGGCGACCGGGTGAGTGCGAGCCCCGCACAAAAATAGGACATGCCGCGGTTTGTTTGCCGCGCGAGATTTCGCGTGGCCAAACCGCGGCCATCTGCATAGGAGTGCGTATTGTAATGCACTCCTATGCAAACTTTCAGTGGCGGAAATCCCGCGGGAAATACCGCCGCGGGATTTCCGCCCGTGTGAAGGCGGCCTTAATCAGTGCGCATGCTGATTGTGGCTGTTAACCCTTGTGAAAGCAGCTGTCAATTCTGACAGTAGCATTTAAATGCACTGATGAGATCGCAGGGTGCCATTCAGTTGCCATGGCAGCCGGGGACTTTCGGAAGGCTCCCAGCGCTGCCATTGCAGATTGCCTGTTAAATCGCAGTATAACGTAATCCTATGGTACTCCATTATACTGAGAGAGCAAACAATCACAAGCTCTTTGTCCCGTCTGCGGGGCGCGCCACGCCTCGACACGGATGAGAGGATGATATCGTACCCAGCAAGAGAGATACTGAGATACTACACAAACACCCCAAGGGGCAGTGAACTGCGAACCGGGAACAGGACTCATGGACAGACACAAACCAATGACTGACAGACGCCCAAACACTCACCTGCATACATAACAGATGGAAGAACTATAGGATGTAGGAGGTATTGGGCAGTGTTTTGGCCAAGATAGTTAAATAGGATTTAACATACAGACAAGGCTATGGAAATTGGGATTATTCACCCCGGAAAAAAGGCGGCTCAGGGGCGACCAAATAACTGTGTATAAATACATGAGGGGACGATACAAGGATCTCTGCCATGATCTGTTTATACCCAGGACTGCGACGGTAACAAGAGGGCATCCGCTACGTCTAGGAGAAAGCAGGTTTCATCACCAACACAGAAGGGGGTTCTTTACTGTAAGAGAAGTGAGACTGTGGAACTCTCTGCCTGAGGACGTGGTGATGGCAGGATCCATAGAGGAGGTTAAGAGGGACTTGATGTCTTTCTAGAGCGCTATGATATTACAGGATATAAATCTTAGGTTAATTGTTAATCCAGGTATACAGGCAGGTAGGAACTATTAGGGGTTGATCCAGGGAACAGTCTGATTGCCATTAGGGAGTCGGGAAGGAATTTTTCCCCAAAAGGGCTAATTGGCTCCTGCCTTTTGGGATTTTTTGCCTTCCTCTGGATCAACAACATAGGAGGATAAACAGGTTGCACTAGATGGACATTTGTCTTCATTCGGCCTTACATACTATGTTACTATGTAAGCCCCTCCCCCTTTTTGGTTTCCACGGTTACTTCTGAAGAGATTGTAACCCTGTAAGTTCACCGCCCAGTCACACTTATCATCAGGCCATGTTTCCGTTATGCCTACTATATTGCAGTTTTCATCAGACATTCTTGCTTGAAGCTCACCCACTTTACCGATTAGACTTCTTGTATTCGTTGCCATACAATTTATATGGCTATTCTTTATATTCATTATGCCACTTATATTCCTATTAGCTGTTCTGTCAGTTCTAACTGTACTCCCCCCCCCCACCTCCCATTGGACCCCATTTCCCCTCCTTAACCCCAGAACTCTGTCGAAGCTGTCTTCCCCCCTATCTCTTTGCCCTCCCCCCCCCCCCCCCAGTCCCTAGTTTAAACACCGCTCCAGCCTTCTAGGCATCTTCTTCCCCAGCACAGCTGCACCCTCCCCATTAAGATGCAGCCCATCCCTACGGTAGAGCCTGTAGCCGACAGCAAAGTCAGCCCAGTTATTTCCAGGAACCCAAATCCCTCCTCCTTACACCAACTCCGGAGCCACTTGTTTACCTCCCTAAGATCCTGCTGCCTTTCTAGTGTGGCTTTAGGTGCAGGTAGTATTTCCAAGAAAACTACCCTGGAGGTCCTCGCCCTGAGCTTGGACCCTAGGTCCCTGAAATCATTTTTCAGGGCCCTCCATTGACCTCTAATTTGTTCATTGGTGCCAACGTGCACCATGACTGCTGGATCCTCACCAGCCCCTCCCAGTAATCTGTCAACCCGATCCACGATGTGTCGAACTGGAGCGCCAGGCAGACAACACACCGTTCGACAATCCCGGAGTTCATGGCAGATTGCCCTATCTGTCCCCCTTATAATCGAGTCCCCCACCACTAGGACCTGTCTAGCCTGCCCTGAGCTCCCCGTCCCCATCTCATTGGAGCAGTCATCTCCCTGGCGTTCAGAGAGCATGTCGTGCTGCAGCGGTGCTGACTCTGTAATGGCATCGCCCTCATCTGCCAACGTTGCAAACTTGTTGGGTTGTGCCAGTTCAGGACTAGCCTCCCTGGATCTCTTCCCTCTACGCCTCCTTCTATCTGTTACCCAGCTAGCTGCCTACTCGTTCTGGTCTCCCGAACTACCATCCGCCCCCACATCTACCCCAGCGAACTCCTTTCCATGATGCCAATGGATCTCAGTGTTGCTCATTTAGATCCAGGATCGGGGCTTCCAAATGTGTAACACGCTCATATCTCCCACAGCAGTATGCACCCGGCTGGTCAAAGACCGCAGACATGGCACAAGATGTACACTGGGCAGCATACATGGCACAAGATGTACACTGGGCAGCATACATGGCACAAGATGTAAACTGGGTGGGTTGTCTATCATGGAGCACATTCTAGTGGGGATCTACAAATTATCTTAAAGAAAGTAACGAAATCCAACTCGATCGCACTCCTCTTGTGTCTCTGCCCGTTCGCACTCCTCTTCTTTCTCTATCACACCCACGCTCTCACTGTCTGCTTGCTCTCACGCTCACATGCCCACCATCAGGACTGACGTCCTCACGAGTGATTGACAAGGCAATTACTGGGGCCCTTTCACACGGGACGGAGTAGGCCGCCCGACACATTGCAAACCGCGGTGAATTCCGCTCCAAAATCCGTAGTTAGACTTGTGGATTCTGGTGTGAGATTCCAGAGCTGCAGATTTGGCTGAGTCCTGCGGTGTAACTGCATTGTGATGAGTGATTACACACGCTGACTGCATGCCTGTAAACCTACCTGGAAGCCGGGGGCGCTAGAGCTGCGGGGGTCTGGACGTCTAGTGATGTTATGAATCATATATCACACATCTCAGTCACAGCGGATTGGGTATCACTGACCGATGTGACGAGTTCTTGCAGTCTCTGCACACAATGCCCATTCTGCTGCTGCACCCGATGCCCCTCTCAGTGCCCCCTATACAATCACCCCATAGAATACTAGTGGCCCTTTTTGTACCCCACAGAGTATTAGTGCACACAGTAATAATTCCCCATTATGTCCACCAAGTCATGATGCCTCCTTTGTGCCCCGCAGTAATACTGCCCTTCTTTCCACCAAAAAGTGATAGATGCCTCCCAAAGCAATAAGAATTCCCTTTGGCGTCCCCCACAAGTGAGGATATAAAGTAATTCTACCCTTCACAGTCATAGTGCTCTCCTTTGTGTCCCTCCACAATAACAGTATTCCCTTTATGCCCAACTAATAGTGCCCCCTCTGCATATAATAATCCCCCCATCTTGTCTACATAGTGATATCTCCAGTTTGGGGCTATAAAGTAATAACCCTTTTGTGGCTACAGCATAATAGTTCCCCACTTAGTGACTACACCGTAATAGTGCACCCCCAATATAATAATCCCCCCTTGGTGGCTACATCATAATAGTGACTCCCTAAAGTCCTCCTCCCCCTTTTGATGCTGCATTGTACTAGTGACCCCCTCAAAGTAACAATCCCCCCTTTGTGGCTGCATAGTAACAGTGTCCCTCTAACCTTCTCTGCCCTGATACCAGCGGAGGGCACATGGCCTGATGAGGGTGCAGCGTGGGGCATTGGCAGGCGGCACTACGACCATGCCACAGCGGCCCTGCGGCGTGCCCGCCACTGTGCCGAAACGTAATCTGCAGCCGCCAACCTCCATACAAATCCCCGTGCTTTCTCTACTCTGTTAGCCCGGTCTCACACGACCGAATTTGAACTGCGGATTGCGCGGCCTGTGTCCGCACGTGTGATACGCCGTAGCTCGCAGGCAATCAGTTGTATTGCCTTATGCATTCCATTCACATTAGATTGTGTGGGAATTGCGTAATCTACGAGCGGAAAATAAAACGCAGCATGTTGTATTTTACTGCAGATATACGGTTCTCTATGATCGCGGATATACCCACAGCCCGTACGCAATTACATTGTTTATAGGCTGCGGGTATCTGCGGCCTCACTTAAGTGACAGCAACAAAAAATTTAAAACCGGTTACTGTGCATGACCGCCGGCGTGAGGAAGCGGTCGCGCACAGGACGATTTCGTGACCGTACGCCGGGTAACGCCGGGCTCACGGCTGTAATCCGCTGCGGTAGGCTCGCGGCAGGTTCTGCTTCCAGCTGTGTCACTGAAGGAGTAACGGGGTGAGAGATGAGTCCGGCGGCGCACTGCTGGACCGCCGAGCAGCGGACTAGACACGGACCCGTATTATTATATAGACCACCACATTATTACACGGACTGCGCCGGCACCAAACTGATCTGTTTTATGGACGAGACTCGCCCATTCAAGTCAATAGGGAGAGAAAAAAAACGGACCGCACACAGGTGCCACCCGCAGCGCTGCGCTATTTGTTCCGGTCAAAAAACAGAAACCCAACAGAACGGAACCAAATAGAAGCTTCAGTTCGCCTTCCGTTTTTTAAAACATTGAAATAAATGGGAGGAAAAAACTGATTCCGTTTTTCCGTTTCTCTGCTTCAAAAATGGAACAGAAATGGAATTATGGCTGAAGCCGTAACGCACATGTGAGCTGCGCCGAAGGTGTCGGGGGATCTGTGGGGGAGGAGCTTGGCAGTTGTCAGTGATTTTGGTTCAGCAGTATTAGATGTCACAGCATAAGCTGCTCATTGGCTGGCTGCACTGGTGAAGTCAATCCTGCTGCCTGCAGCGACAGCCAATGCTTCTGCTCCACTGCTGCCCGCAGCATATAGTCTCAACACAGTCTGCCCCCCATAGTCACAGCAGTGCTATCATGTATAGACACAGCTGGGCCTCCCCTTTATAGTCACAGGAGCATCTACCGCATATAGTCTCAGCACAGTCTGAACCCTATATAGCAGGGTCTGCCACCTATAGTCACAGCAGTGCTATCATGTATAGACACAGCCAGGCCTGCCCCTTATAGTCACAGCAGAATCTACTGCCTATAGCCTCAACATGGTCTAAACCCTATATAGCAGGGTCTGCCCCCTATAGTCACTACAGTACCCACCCTCTATAGTTATAGCAGTGTTTACCCCTACAGTAACAGCAGCGCTATCCTGTATAGACACAGCTGGGCCTGCCCCTGATAGTCACAGCAGTGTCTACCCCCTATAGTTACAGCATGGTCACAACCCTATAATCATATCAGAGCCTGCCCCATATAGTCACAGCAGTGCTACCTACTATAGTGACAACAAGACATGTCACATTCCCCCAGTACTCACATGATTCCCTCCTCCATTTCCACCAACAGTTACAATAGCCCCTGCTTCCTGAGTAATCACAACAGTTCCAACGCTTTACTCACGTTCTTTTGCCGCTTCTTAACAAGTAGTGTAGGAGTGCAGTGTACAGAATGGCCTGCAGAGGGTGATAGACTGCCATTCTGATACCTGACAGTGAGAGAGCACCTGTGGGTGGGACAGGAACTAGATAAAAGATCAGTTCCTACCGCATTCAGGGGAGAAAAAGCTGGCTGCTAGCCAAAAGAGAGACAGGCTGTAGGAGCAGCCATCAGGACTGGGAGCCTGAGGTTCGCCATGGACCAGTTTGGGCCTGTCACCCGTCTGACAGAGGAGGACGCCCTCTAGATGCCCCGGGTGGGGGTTAGTGACGGAGACCCTGTGGGTTGTGAACCCTGGACTGTGTTTATGCTGTACATACATTTGATGTGGAAAAAACGGGCAGGCGCCAGATTCAAAGAAAGTCAAGTCTTCTGGAGTGTTTCTACATGTGTGGTGGCTATTCCGGATGGAGAGAGCTGTAATCCTGCAGGCGAGTAACCTTGGCTTGCCACAGTAGTTACAGAAAGCATTCCCCACTCCTTCCAATTCTCACAGCATACCCTCCTCCCTGGGGTTGAAGCTCAGCTTTCTTTTCCTTGGGGTAAATATATAATTTCATGCACAGATTTTGGTACTATATTGCAAAAAAACCTACAATTGAAGGGTAGCAAGTGGCCCCCAGTGGTCCCCCCCAGTAACAGCCATAGGGTCCCCAGTCAGCACAGCATGAACCTGTCACAGTCTTGCTCTATTCTGCTACAAGCAGGAAGATGTCAGTTTGCTGTCTGTATCAGAAATTTCCTGCACTTTTGCCAGTCTGGGCAGGAGATGCGCCCAGGTAACAGGTGTGCTGAGAACTGTCCTGGTGACAGCAGGCTTGCCATCAGTGCGAACAGAGCTGGAAGTGCAGTCTGTAGTGCAGCAGACCGGATTGGTAATGCAGGCACAGTTCCCATGGAATTCAATACAATACCAATCCAGACTGCTACAATATAAACAGCGCTATCTACTGCTAACTCTGTCCGCAATAATAATCCCACCAGCTGATCCTCAGGGGTTCCGAGCGGTGGACCCCCTCAATCAACTATTTTTATGCAGTACCGAAGTACAATACCAGAGGAGCAGGTGCAGTGAGCAGAAGTTGGCGGATGTTGCCCGAGTGGGTGCGCTAACTCTGACCTTGTCACGGTGGTTGCTAACCAACCTAAAATGGCGGCTCGTGCGGAAGGTGGGATTGCAATAGGGTTCTTAGTGATAATAATTGGTAGTCAGTGTAATGTCCGATGTTGGAGAGAAAACATACAGCCCTATACAAGGCTGGTGAGGGCCACTGGCGTAACTCTAGGTGATGCAGGGGATGCGGTTGCACTCGGGCCCAGGAGCCTTAGGGGCCCATAAGGCCTCTCTTCTCCATATAGGGAGCCCAGTACTATAAATAAAGCATTATAGTTGGGGGCCCTGTTACAGGTTTTGCATTGGGATCCAGGAGCTTCAAGTTACAGCTCTGCGTTAAAAGAAGTTGGGGGGCCCCAAGATAAACTTTTGCACCCGGGCCCATGAGTCTTTAGCTATGCCCCTAGTGAGGGCATGGCATACCATTAGACGCTCTCCCCTTAGTTTGCTTTTGAAACAACCCATTTCAGCATGACGTCCGAAGTCTCACTTCTGGTGCCTGTATTAGGATATGACAGCGTGTCGAAAGAAAAGGCTGATCGATACCTTTGAAAAATCTGCTGAGCCAGGCGGAACCTGGGATGCATCAGCATACGCTATGGGGCCCTTACATAATACTTCTCCCCAAAACTTGAAATAGAGAAAACACACACACTGGAACTGACACACAGATAGAAAAAAGGGGTGTCTTGTTAGGATACATTTAGATCGGGAAGACGCCAATAAAGGATACACTCTTCCTTCGCCTAGAAAGGCGGAACCTTTCCTACCCTCTTCCAGACTAGACAATTAAGATAAATGGTAGTGACATTACAGAGGAGTCCCTAAACTGCCCCCCCCCCCCCCACCAGAAGAGCAGAATACTTTACAGCCTTTCTAGGGTACTGCAGTTGGAACCCCCAACACTTCAGACAGAAAATGGGTATGTGCATCCGAGAAAGATGTCATCGGAATGCACAAGCTGACACTGGCATTTAGATTGGTAACAGATTAGGATGTTATAGGGAACCTCACGGACAGCTTCAGCTTCCTCTCTCTTCACTTGTAAGGACACTTAGACAATGTTACATACACTTCAGACATTGTAACACTCCAATGTTCCACCACCGGCACATCTTCTTAAACGGTTTAACCCTTTCCAATCCAATTTGCACTCTGGTTTTCCTAGGGGGCTTACTCTTTTTCTGCCGTTATACAACGGCGCAATATGCTGGCTAAAGCCAGTACTGCATGAGGTGCCACATTGGATAGATTCTGACAGCAGGGAGGCTGGCAATATACAGTAAGAGAACACTAACAGATTTTCTTCCAACATTGGAGCTGTACAGCCTTAAATCATAATGTCTTCAGAGGTCAGACAGTGGATTGGAAAGGGTTAAACATAATTATTACTTTACATATTACTAATAAACGCATTTTTAGACACAACAATTGTCCTTGGAGAGCAGTCCTCTAGAAACAAAAAGAACAACTTTGCTGCTTGGGTGCGTTGCCAGCCCAAACTTCTTTAACCATTACAATACCTCATCTCTGGGTGCAGGTCAGACCACACAGTCCATAGTGACACAATGGCGTCTGCAACGGCCGGGAATAGTCATTAAGCAACAGGAGAAACCACCCTGGAGAACAAGAAAGGCAGTGTTCCCCTTTGAGCCAAGCAGATGAATGGATGGTTCACACCCTGGGAGTCCAGAATGTCTTTTTACATCAACAAGTTACTCTATCTTAAATGGGGGTCCATATTTTTTACACACATAAAGAACAAAAGAGTCTCAACCATGGAGCCCGGCCTCAAATGGTGGCTCGTGCAATAGCTGGGATGGCAATAGGGTCCAAGAAAGCATCAGTAAAACCGAAGGCACACAGTTTACTGGAATTCAGGATAAATCCGAGTCACATCCAAGAACTACAGGCAGTAAATTCACCTCTAACTTCTATTGCAGGCAAGACATCATACATTCGATCCTTTGGGTTTTCCTGAGGAATGAAGCTGCCTGGCTAGGTTAGGTGAGCACTGTGCTGGAGGGTGATTTGTAGAGGAATGGAGGGAATAGTGCAGGCTCTCCCGACATACTGACTAATGACTTTGCAGGGACAAGATCAACTCATAGTTGTGATGCCTGTTTCTCCTCCAGTCTCCGCAAGGTCTGCCCTGTCTCAGTTTCCTTTAGGGTTGAAAAAGACTCCACTCTAGCGTCCTGCCCTCCCCTCCTGCTGGCTCCACGATTAGGCTCCCTCCATGTCTGGGCTTCTCTTCCCCAGACTGGGTTTGGACCACACTAAGCTATCCTGGCTAGGCCAGCCTAAGCTAGACTCTTCCTCCTCACTCCTAGTCTCTCTCTGCCTACCCCCTAACCCCACCCACGCTCTGTCTTTTATACCTCACCCACTAACCAATCCTGGGCTACAGGGAAACTTCCTACCTAATCCAGTCCTAGTTAGGTGTGATTGACAGGTGAGAGAGTGGGTTATGGTCCATTCTGCGTAGTCATACAGAGTTTGTTAGTAAAGACAACAGACATTAACTACTTCATGACCGTTTAGTGCCAATACATATAACTAAATGCTAGTACACATACACACTACACAAGAGGTAGCTATCAAAATGCTGTGGGACTCAAACTCTTGGGTACTACACAGGCAAAAATGTAGTCAGTATAATAGGTCGAGGTTGGGACAGGTCGACTTCATGCAATACGGTAATCAGGAAGAAGGTTGGGGCAAGCTGTGTACAGGCAAAATGTATTCAATATAAGAAGCCGAGATCAAGACAGGCAGAGCCCAGGAAAGCTGGGTAATCAGGCCGACAGTCAAAACTGAGAATAAAGCAGGACACGGATGCACCTTCACAGAACCACTAAGAATCTATTGCTCAGGCATCTTCCAGTGGGTGGAGGTGTCTGAAATAACACCCGGAATGACTGAGGTAGGCTGGGGACATAAAAGCTAGATGTGCTGGCACTTCTTGAGACAGGCTTAGCCTATGGGCAGAGTTGGCAGCTGGTGGAATAGTGCGGTCTCAGACACACAGAAGACAGGGACCATGACAATGCTGGTGGTCCCAGGGCAGGGAAGGTGAAAGAGCATCCATTAGTCATAACACTGGTACTGCTTATGTTGGGCACAGTATATGAAGAGTCTCTGCTGGCATTCTTTATTTAGGGCACAAATGGCTGGCACTGTTGTTTATGAGGCCACTGCTGGCATAGTTAAGGGGATTGTGCAAAAAGGGCATATGAACATCATAGAATATGGAGAAGGTGAACACAAGCGGTGAATATACTTTGAGAAGATTTCTGCCCAAATTCACTCCACCTGTATCTGTTTCTCATCAGGATTGATCATCATCATCATCATCATCAGATCCTTCATAACAGATGAATGGAGTCGGTTTGTGAGGTGATGCAGAACATCACACAGAATCTTCTATGAGTCTTCCTATCATATAGAGAACTCCTTGAGGACGGTTTTGTCCCGCTCCCATTCCTCCTGCCGGCTCAGTAATCAGCTCTCAGTATTCGGTGACTTTTTTAAGTAAATAGAGATACGGGTAACCTTGAAAGTTCTCGCAGCTCTTGTGGCGTCACCTCCAGGGACTTCTAACCACTTGAGAACAGCCTTAGAGAAGCATGAGAACCACCACAGAAGACTTTCCTCCCAACATACACAGAGCTAATTAAAAGTTCTCTCTAAATATGAAAGTTTTCTGTCATTATAAGAGCAGAAGTCCCAGTGCCATTCCCTATTAGAATGCCCAGTGTCCCTGTGAAAAAAGCCCAGTGCCCCTCTGTAGTAGAAGGTCCAGTGCCCCTCCATAGTGGAACGTTCAGTGCCCCTCCGTAGAAGAACATCCAGTGACCCTCCATACTAGAACGTCCAGTGCCCCTCCGTATTAGGACGTCCAGTGCCCCTCCGTAGTAGGACATCCAGTGCCCCTCTGTAGTAGGACGTCCAGTGCCCCTCCGTAGTAGGACATCCAGTGCCCTTTCCGTAGTAGGATATCCAGTGCCCCTGCGTAGTAGGACATCCAGTGCCCGTCCGTAGTAGAACATCCAGTGCCCCTCCATAGTAGGACATCCAGTGCCCATCCGTAGTAGGACGTCCAGTTCCCCTCCGTGGTAGGACGTCCAGTGCATCTCCGTAGTATGATGTTCAGTGCCCTTCTGTAGTAGAACATCCAGTGCTCTCTATAATAGGACGTCCACTGTCCCTCTGTAGTAAGACACTCAGTGTTCCTCCGTAGTAGGACATCCAGTGCCCCTCCGTGGTAGAGCGTCAAGTGCCCCTCCGTAGTAGAGTGTCCAATGTCCCTCCATAGTAGGACGTCCAGTGCCCCTCCGTAGTAGGACCTCTAGTGCCCCTAAATAGTAGGACGTCCAGTGCCCCTCTGTAGTAGGATGTCCAGTGCCCCTCCACAGTAGAACCCTTAGTTGCCCTCCGTAGTAGAGCGTCCAGTGCTCCTCCATAGTAGAACCTCTAGTTGCCCTCCGTAGTAGAGCATCCAGTGCCCCTATGTAGTAGGATGTCCAGTGCCCCTATATAGTAGGATGTCCAGTGCCCCTTTGTAGTAGAGCGTCCAATGCCACTCCATAGTATGACATCCAGTGCCCCTCCATAGTAGAATGTCCAGTGCCCCTCAGGAGTAGGACATCAAGTGCCCCTCCATAGTAGGACGTCCAGTGCCCGTCCGTAGTAGGACCTCTAGTGCCCCTAAATAATAGGATGTCCGCTGCCCCTCTGTAGTAGGATGTCCAGTGCCCCTCCATAGTAGAACCTCTAGTTGCCCTCCATTGTAGAGCATCCAGTGCCTCTCCATAGTAGAACATCCAGTGCCCCTCTGTAGTAGAGCATCCAATGCCCCTCTGTAGTAGGACCTCTAGTGCCCCTCCATAGTAGAACGTCCAGCGCCCGTCCGTAGTAGGACCTCTAGTGCCCCTAAATAGTAGGATCTCCAGTGCCCCTCTGTAGTAGAACGTCCAGTGCCCCTCTGTAGTAGAGCATTCAGTGCCCCTCCACAGTAGAGTCCAGTGTCCATTTTCACCTTGTTTTTTTTGTGCCCCCGAAAACATAGAACTTGCTCTATCTTGTGCTTATTTGCACACCTAAGAGCCCCATAGAGGTCTATGGGAGGTGCGCAAATCTACACATGCTGGTATGCACTAAAGGCTACGCATACCCACAATCCCCGGCACTGCGTAGGGCTAATTAGCCATTTAAATCAGGGTGGGCTGATTTCTCTGCCCGTGTGAATGAGTGGTGCCCACACAAATATGCTCAGTGTTTGCACAGGGACGCAAAAATACACTTGTTTACTGAGCAAAAAATGTACACAATCCCATTGACTTTATTAGGCTATCGGTCCACAACAGGACATGCTGCGATTTTTTTCATGCATGTAAAATACACACATGAACAAGACGTGTCTGAATCCCCGAAGGAAATCCATGGTATTTGAGATGCACTTAATTTGCACTTAAAAAATGTGAATGAGCCCTTGTGATCGGCCCTTTAAAGGCAACCAGAATGCTGATGTGCTGCTCCGTGAAAATGTGTTTGACACCCCTGCTTTAGGGCGGTCTCACCCGGACGTCTTTGCACATGCAATACGCAGAGAATAGAACTAATTGATTTTAATGGGTTCATTCTCATTTTTCATTTTTGCGCATGCATTCTGCGCATGCGAACCCCCCCAACACCCCCTTTCCCCAGCTTTCCCTATTTTAGTGGGCATTTGACAATCTGACTGTGCCTTGCACACCACCAGGCTGTGCCCCCCGCCACAAACATAGTGAGAATGTATGAGCGGTCCGGATACGATGTGTGCGCACATAACGGGCAGAACGTACGGCGATTCCTGCGTCACTCGCTGACATGCAGATGTCGTTGCAGTTTGCAATGTGACCGGCAGCACTTGTAGGTTGGGGAATTCCTCCAGGAGCCTTGTGGTACCAGTGGGAGGTGTGAAGGCGTGGAGGCTGGAGGGGACACCCAGCACACTTAGAGGATTTGTCAGCACAGCCCTGACTGCCAGGCACTAATCCTGCACTTAACCAGGTCACACAAGAAGCAGCGAGGCCGGCAGCAGGGCGACACTCTTATTGTTGGTGCAAGCATGGCAGAGGCAGCAGGTGAGCAGCAATTGCCACATAAGGGCAGGAGAGGGGAGCTAGCACTGAGCAATGGACAGGTAGGGACAGGTGAGGCTGAGGGGGCCATGGAGAGTCCTGCAGGTGAGGGGTCAGGGGGTCATGGGACTTTGGGCACAGCAGGAATAGAAGAGGTTGTGAACCCCAATGGGGTGGAGAGTGTAGAAAAGAAAGAGGAGGCAGTGAACCCCAATGTAGAGGAGGGAGCAGGACACAAAGAGGAGGTTGTGAAGCTCAATGTGGAGGAAGGTGCAGGACATAAAGAGGAGACAGTGAACCCCAATATGGAAGAGGGTGCAGGAGAGAAAGAGGAGGCAGTGGACCCCAATGTAGAAGTGGGTGCAGGAGAGAAAGAGGAGACAGTTAACCCCAATGTGGAGGAAGGTGCAGGTCATAAAGAGGAGGCAGTGAACCCCAATGTAGAGGAGGAGGCAGGAGTGAAAGAAGTGGCTGTGTGTGTCTGTGTGAACCTCAATGTAGGGGAGGTGGCAGGAGATACAGAGAAAGATGTGAACCCCGATGTTGAAGAGAGTGCAGAAGAGGAAAAAGACACTGTCACCCCCATTGCAGAGGAGTGTGTAGAAGAGAAAAGTGTGAACCCCAATGTAGAGGATACAGGAGAGAAAGGGGAGGCAGTGAACCCCAGTGTACAGGAGATGGCAGAAGAAGAGAAAGAAGTGACCCCCAATGTTGAAGAGAGTGCAGGAGAGAAAACGGAAGCTGTGACCCTCAATGTACAGGAGGAGGCAGGAGAGAAAGAGGAAACTGCAATCCCCAATGTGGAGGATTGTGTGGGAGAGGAGGCTGTGAACCCCAATGTAGAGGAGGATGTCGGAAAGACAGAGGATACTGTGAACCCCAATGTGGAGGAGGATGTAGGAGAGACAGAGGAGACAGCAAACCCCAATGTACTAGAGGAGGCAGGAGAGAAAGGCGATGTTGTGAACCCCAATGTGGAGGACAGTGCAAGAGGGGAAACTGTGAACCCAAATATAGAGAATGGTATAGAAAAGACAGAAGAGATTGTGAACCCCAATGTGGAGGACAGTGCAAGAGGGGAAACTGTGAACCCAAATATAGAGAATGGTATAGAAAAGACAGAAGAGATTGTGAACCCCAATGTGGAGGTGTATGCTGGACAGATGGCTGAATCTTTGAACCTCAGTGTAGAAGAAGATGCAGGAGAGAAACAGATAGTTGAGGACCCCAATGTGGTAGAGGGTACAGGAGAAAAAGATAGAACCGAGAACCCCAATTTAGAAGAAGGTGCAGGTGAGTGGGGGGCTGTGAACCCAGAAACACAGCAAGGCAACAAAGAAGAGTCTGAGAAAGCTTTCATAGAAGGGGATGCAGGAGAAGAGGAGGGAGAAAAGGACTCCAGAAGGGCACAGGATACAGGAGAGAGTCAGGAGCTCATCAGTTCTGCACAAGATCCAGAGATATTAGTGGGATCCGCTGATGTAGAAAGCCCTGCAGATGGGGACCAACCTCAGGTGCCCACAGAGCCCACACTGGAGGAGGGTAGTGCCAGCCTAGACAAGGATGAGATGGAGGGAGGAAAAGCCAGCAGTAGTGAGAGCAGTGAAAGAACCTCCAGCAGTGATGAGGAGGAAGAAGAGGAGGAGGGAGAGGATGCTGAAGCTGCTGGAGATGAAGCTGCTGAGGAACTTGAGGGTGAAGGAGTTTCTGGACTGGTAGAAGAAGTTTCACAAGAGGCAGATGGTGATGGAGATGTGAGGCAAGGACCAAGTGCAGAGGATGAAGCCAGAACTGAAGAAAAGCCAGAAGGACTTGTAGCAGATGTTCTTCAGGAAGAAACTCCTGGAGGAGAACATGCAGAGGAAGACTTATCAAGGGAGAGCAACACTGGCCTAGAAGAGACAACAGAAACTGTGCCTGAGGACACCCCAAGAGAGGAGGAAGCCCAAAATATGGGCTCTGAAGCCAGTGCTGATGCAGAGAAGGAAGTCATAGTCAGAGAGAATGGTGAGGTCTCAGCCATCAGCCCCGAACCCACCGTACAGAACAGCCAGGCCTCTCAGGAACATGACATCTGCCTGTTTGTGAAGGTAAGGCTTCCACCCCATCACTAGATCACACTTTAGTTGTTGCCCCTAAGTTTAAGAATGAAATGGCCAGTAATTGAATCGTTCTTTTCTCAGACTTTTTGGGTTGATGGACAACATGCCAGAGTCCCTATATTAATCCCCATATCAATGGTGACAGTTTATGCTTCAGTTTCTCACCATTTCCAAAATATGTGTTTGCTGTCAGTGAATGAGAACACTCTTGTTTCCTTTAGGAGGCAGCTGTTTTTCCTGTCCTCAGCTGAGAAGTGGATACAAGTTTATCTGGTCCAGCCAATGCTAGAGAGCCCCGACTGCAGACTGATACATTATAGCAACTAGCAGAGAGATCAGTGTAGCGGCTGCTGTGTATTGTCCACACTGGATACAATTGTATCTACTTCTCAGCGGAGGGCAGGGCCAGCTGTATGCAGCCTGTGAATGTGAATGCAAATATTCTCAGTCACTGACAGCAAGCAGAAAATGCTGAAGCATAATGTACAGATATCGTCTTACTAGTCCTCTCGGCTGGATGTGCTCACATATGTGTGTCAGGAGACAAGCAGATTTTCAAGATTTCCTAATATTATGCCATGAATGCTCTATCCTATATGTGTCTATTGTGGCCACCTAGTGGTTGTGACGCAAGTTGCAAGATCCAAGGATTTTTCTAGGATGTCTTGAGAATCAGAGGCGTAACTTGAAGCTTCTGGGCTCCAATGCAAAACCTGTAACGTGGCCCCCAACTATAATGCTTTATTCATAGTGTGGGGGGTCTGGAACGCAGACCGTAATGCGAATGTTGCCTGTATCCAAATTAACAGGAAATATTATATAGAGTACTCATAGAGAACCATAATAACCACTACACATAAGACCGTTTAGTGATCAGAATGAATTCCGTTTATTGTTGTACATTGCTAGTTTATATGCAAGTTGTAAAGAAGGCGTTTCCAATACCTAGTTTCATTCTACTTTTGCTGACCAAACCCTCATTCCAACAGATTACAATAAGGCTGTAAATCAAAAGCCTTTTAAACAAAAGGTATCAACAAAGCTGTTTGAACTATACATAAAACAATTACATGTGATAATAAATGTTGTCTCCTGGCTGTCTGAGTACCTACTTAGTCAGAATGTAATCTTAAAGATCCATCAACAATTTGCACATCAAAAGAGGGGACATTGTTTCTACTTTTCACATAGACAAAACTGGTCCAGCCACCTACTGGGAGTCAGCATAAAGTTGATAAGTTGGTATTCAGTAAGATAGCTGAATAAAATCTAATTAATCATACATTTAGTATTCTAATATCAATATTCAAATAAACGCTTGAATATACCTTTTTACATATGATTCTATATCCAAATTCTACTAGCAACTTCCGGAATGTTTTACATATAATACATAACATTATATAACCAAATAACTAATGTCACATTTATTACACTGTTTCCTTATCTTTCTTATGTTAGGTTATTGATTAATAATGATTGACCCCTATCATTCCCCCATTTGGACATCAGAGCCACCATTATCTCCTGGTTCTGTCACCCATAGGTGCCGGGTTCCCAGGTAGGAATGGTGCACTCTATGTCCATCAAGATATGAAGACATAATATCAAATATTGCAAGTCAATCAAGTTTACAATACAGTAATCTTAGATTTATCAACATCAATATCGTCATCGTCATATTAGACACTTAAAGGGGTGTATTTTTGGGTATGTCTCGAAGAGTCTCTACAGGAGTGGGGACAGATAATAGACAAGTCCGCAAAATGTCCTCTCCACTCCTGAGGTTGGGCATACACGTGTGGGAAATATTTGCCCATCCAGTCCATCGCTTCTCCATGTGGATCGTTCGTAGTGGTGTTTCCCAATAAGAAGATAGTCCAATAAGACAAATGCAAAAGTCAAAATCAAAATGTCCATTACCTCCCCCACCCAAACAACGCCGGGATCCCACCCATCACTTTTCCTCTGGCTCGGGAACTTTCTTGCAGTGGGAGGCATGTATCCACTTTTACAGAAGTAGGCGTTGACAACAGAACTTGGTATGGTCGTCAAACCTTGGGTCCAAGGCCTTTATTACGTGTCTTTTTGCGACCACCCAATCTCCAGGTGGCAAGAAATGAGTCCCCTCTAGGTTGTCAGGATCTGGAATTGGGGAAAACACTAGATCGGGTGTTATTTTCAGTTTACGACATAGTTCTTGTACATATTCAATAACCTTATCACACCCCTGCTGTAGGGCCTGTGGATGGTACAGGCCTAATCTTGGCATAGAGCCAAACACTTCTTTTAACTTAAGCATATCATTTTAGTTCTTTCAACTCTGTTAAACTCTGCGGGTGGTATGGAGTGTAAAACGCTTGTTCCACCCCAAGGGCTGACATCACCTTTCGCATCACTTAACCTGTAAATTGTGTACCTCTGTCACTCTCAATTGTCTCTAGTACCCCAAATCTACATACAAGTTCTGACACAAGTTTAGCCACTGTACATTGTGCGGTGGCTTTGAACAGGTCCACGCACACAAGGACGTACTCATACCTGCCTGATTTGGGAAGCTGGATGTAATCGATTTGTAATCTCTGAATAGGATACAGTGGTCACTTCACATGCCTTCACATATGCCTTCGCCAACCTGTCCAACCCTGGAGCATACCATACCTTGTCCATAACAGAAACCATGGCATTCCGAGAGGCATGCACTTTCCCGTGAGCTAGGACGGCGAGGTGGGGGTAGGCAGCCGCTGGTACATCATCTACGTCCCGTAGGACGCCAAATCCCAAATCAACAAGAGTGGTGGGACCAAGATCCAACTTACAGCACAAGGGGTCTTGCGTCCTGTCCTAGGAGAGCTGCAGCCTTGGCTGCCCTATCCCCCTGTTCTCTGGTGACTGCCCCTGCGTGTGTGCTTTAACCTTTATTATGGCCACCTGTCCTGGCAACATGATAGCTTAATGGGCTTGCCTTGTGCCGTGAGAAAGCTCCTGGACCGCCAGATGGGTCCATAATCGTGTGCAGTACCAAAGGCGTACCTGGAATCAGTGTAGATGTTAGCAGTGGTAGCTTTTTCAATCGTACAGGCCTCAGTTCCTGCGCTGACATGTATGGCGGCAGTGGTTTTTGTAAGCATCTCATTCAGTGTGACTACTTCAAAACCTGTTACAAACCTTCCTTTGTCATTCAGGTATCTAGATCCATCCACAAACATTTCAAGGTGGGGGTTTAGGAGGGGTTTGTCAGTGACATGTGCGAACCCAGCTGTAATCATGCTGGTGTTCTGCGTCAAAAGGCCTCCTCTTCATCAGTCAGAGAATTTGCAAAAAGCTGGTCCTCTGTACTTACTCCCCCTTGGTTGCTATAGTATTTAACCGCCGCTACAGGGCGCTTCTCATCCATAGCAAACCCTACTGCCTTTTTATACAAGTCCATGGGCTTGGCTTGTCGCCAGCCGGGGGTACATGCCTTTACTTTATCTGCCAATGATGGGCCGATGCCTTGCATGAACACCTCACACATCATTGGGTAGTACACTTCATCTGCACAGAGGGTGAAACCAATGTCCCTAGCCTTCGTTCCCAGCCTACTAAAATAACATTCAATAGTTTCATTCTTTTCCCGTCTACACATAGTTAAAGCCATTTGTCTTCGTAAAGGGTTTTGTTGTCCGCACCTGGGACAATCCTGACAGTCAAGAAGAATGTCGGAGCTGTCCGCGGTTGGTAGGACCGGGTACATCCTAGCCGGGTTTGGCACCGGGGATGAGTACACAAGTATGCCGTCATCCTTCGGTGCACAATCCCATTGTTCTACATTTACGTTTTTGCTATATCTTATTATGGCCTCTACTCCTTTTTCTAGACCGGCGTTTCTGATATCTTTCATGCTTTTTCCCGTACTATTGCCAGAACTCATAGTTAAAGGTTCCTGCTTTTCTAAGTCCTATCTTTCTATATTTTATACACTTGTCTGCAATCGTCTCCCCCTTCCCTTTCTCACACAGCTTATGGCACACAGAACCTTATTTGTCACACAGGCTTCTATTTGTCACACAGGCTTCTATTTGTCACACAGGCTTTTATTTCACAGAGGCTTTTATTTCACACAGGCTTCTATTTCACAGAGGCTTTTATTTCACACAGGCTTCTATTTCACACAGTACACTAAGGACCCCTGGTCCTGGAATAGTTTTACGGACTCCTTAAGGGGGGGGTTTAGGGGAGACCAGACCTCTCTTCTAAGGGAACTTCTGGTGATATTATAACAGACTCAGTAAAAGCAAATTATGGCTAACACGACACAGACTATCAACGTACAGATTTCAACAATTACTACAGGCAACATGGCAATATACACACAAGGGTTCTTCCGTCTAGCACGGTCACTAAGAACACCGTAAATAACAGGCAGAAGCGTCCTATATAACATACAGCAACTCACCCCCTGTCGACACGAGACTTGAAGTCAGGAGAGCCCAGAGCTTGAGTGGTAAGTCAAGAGCTTACCGTATACCGGTGTTTTGTAGATCTGGGGTCCCGTGGCCTCTCGTCCGGCTGGTCGGCAGGTAGTGTAGTCAGGTATCGGCTGCAGGTAAGGAGTTAGCTTCTGCCCCACAATGGGCGCCAAATAAACTGTGGGGGGTCTGGAACGCAGACCGTAATGCGAATGTTGCCTGTATCCAAATTAACAGGAAATATTATATAGAGTACTCATAGAGAACCATAATAACCACTACACATAAGACCGTTTAGTGATCAGAATGAATTCCGATTTTCAAGATTTCCTAATATTATGCCATGAATGCTCTATCCTATATGTGTCTATTGTGGCCACCTAGTGGTTGTGACGCAAGTTGCAAGATCCAAGGATTTTTCTAGGATGTCTTGAGAATCAGAGGCGTAACTTGAAGCTTCTGGGCTCCAATGCAAAACCTGTAACGTGGCCCCCAACTATAATGCTTTATTCATAGTGTGGGGGGTCTGGAACGCAGACCGTAATGCGAATGTTGCCTGTATCCAAATTAACAGGAAATATTATATAGAGTACTCATAGAGAACCATAATAACCACTACACATAAGACCGTTTAGTGATCAGAATGAATTCCGTTTATTGTTGTACATTGCTAGTTTATATGCAAGTTGTAAAGAAGGCGTTTCCAATACCTAGTTTCATTCTACTTTTGCTGACCAAACCCTCATTCCAACAGATTACAATAAGGCTGTAAATCAAAAGCCTTTTAAACAAAAGGTATCAACAAAGCTGTTTGAACTATACATAAAACAATTACATGTGATAATAAATGTTGTCTCCTGGCTGTCTGAGTACCTACTTAGTCAGAATGTAATCTTAAAGATCCATCAACAATTTGCACATCAAAAGAGGGGACATTGTTTCTACTTTTCACATAGACAAAACTGGTCCAGCCACCTACTGGGAGTCAGCATAAAGTTGATAAGTTGGTATTCAGTAAGATAGCAGAATAAAATCTAATTAATCATACATTTAGTATTCTAATATCAATATTCAAATAAACGCTTGAATATACCTTTTTACATATGATTCTATATCCAAATTCTACTAGCAACTTCCGGAATGTTTTACATATAATACATAACATTATATAACCAAATAACTAATGTCACATTTATTACACTGTTTCCTTATCTTTCTTATGTTAGGTTATTGATTAATAATGATTGACCCCTATCAATAGTACTGGGCTCCCTATATTGAGAAGAGAGGCCTTATGGACCCCCTAGGGTTCCTCGGATGGGTGCAACCGCACCCCCTGCACCCCCTATAGTTACGCCTCTGTTATAGTACTGAAATGGTTTCATGAGAAATTACAGTTCTTTACCAAGTTGGAGAAGAGGAGCGACTGTATATTACAAGTTGCACACGTGTTCACTTATACATCATGGCTGCATTCACACGTTGCTGATTCGCTGCGGATTTTGGTGCAGATTTGAAGTAGATTTCACCCTTTCAGTGGAATTCAAATTAAGGGGTGAAATCTGCATGTGGAAATGCTGTGGATTTTGGCGCAGATCTGCAGCAAATGCGCAGTATGTGACCGCATTCCAAGGGTGCGTTCACATGTAGCAGATATGCTGCAGATCTGCGCCAAAATCCACAGCATTTCCACATCAAAAATCATGCAAAATCGGCACCGCTAGTGCGGAGTTTGATTCGGATTCCCTGCGGATCCACAGCTGAATTCAGTGACAGCCATTACTTGCAGCAGTAAGTACTTGTACGCAGCAGAACGGCGCTCCCCGCCTGCAGCCGGACCGCCACTGAGCGCACATCACCTGACAAAGATCACCATCTGTGTGTCTCTCTAAGTAACGAATGCGTGTCTTGCTGCACTGACTATTATGAATCTCCTCACTGTCCGTTTTTTTACTCCTTTAGCCTAAAGCCCTCTTCACACAGGTGTATTTGCGTTCTTATTCGCGTTGTTATTTGCGCAGAGAATGTAACCAGTTGATTCCAATGGGTTAGTTCAGATGTGCGTATTTTTCCTATGAATTGTGGTTCTGCAAAAAAACGTAGCCTGCTCTATTTCCCGCACGTTTGCACACCAAAAGTACCCATGGAAGTCGATGGTGATGTGCAAATGCGCTCGCAGTATGCTGGGAGATTAGCCATTTCAATCGATGTGTTTTCGCCGCGTGTAAATGAACATGACACAGAAATTACAGTAAAATACGCTGATACACGTATAAAAAAGTCTTGCTTATTCCGCAAATCCGCGTACGCTCGTGTGAAGGCGCCCTAAGGGTATGTCACATGGTGGAATATGTGTTGGATTCTTTAACGTGGATACTGCCTGTAAAAACGCTGCGGCCCCGCGTGTACATGCGCAGAACCGCATACAGATTTAGCGTGGCGAACTCCCAATGAGAACTCCAGGCGGAATCTGCATGGAAAAAAAAGCACTCAATTTTTTACTTGTAGATTTCAAATCGGTGTTGTAGAGACTCTGGTGGCGATTCCCGGAGCGCAGATGTCCAGCGGAGTTGATGCGGAATCACGCAGATACAGCGCCGACTAATATGGAGATTGGGGGAGGGGTGACTGCAGACAACATGGTCCGCACATATGAACTGATCACTGTGGTGATACAGGGCAGTCCACTGCTTTGCCAGTAGGTGCTGCATTCCTGTATGGTGTGGCGCACTTAGCAATGGCTGGCATTCTTGGTATCAGTTCCTATGTGCGGACCGTGTTGTCTGCAGTCACCCCTCCCCCTATCCGTGTTGAGGTGAGTGGCTGCATATTAGTCGGCACATGATCATTTAGCTCCCTCATATTGCGGTCTGGCTTTCTGCATGCTACTGGGGGACATGGGGATTCAGCCGCCCTGCAGTATCAGGTATGCATATTTGGCTTCTTATTTGTGAGTTATTGTGTAGTGGTAGTCCAGGTCCCCCTAGTGGTGGTACGAGGGACAATGACAGCTCAGCGATATGTTCAGGACATCCTGCAGCCACATGTGTTCCTCTCATGGCGGCTTCCAGCAGGATAATGCTCGGCCGCACACACAAGGGGTCCCAGGAGCCCCCACAACATTGTCACACTTCCATGACCGCCGGTCACCAGATGTATCACCAATAGAACATGTATGGGACCATCTGGGACGCCAACTTCCACAGCCTACGT
This sequence comes from Eleutherodactylus coqui, assembly GCF_035609145.1. Taxonomy (NCBI): domain Eukaryota; kingdom Metazoa; phylum Chordata; class Amphibia; order Anura; family Eleutherodactylidae; genus Eleutherodactylus; species Eleutherodactylus coqui. The sequence goes on along the minus strand of NC_089840.1, from coordinate 7,039,409 downwards.
GTTTGCACAAACTAGACACGAAGGCTGTCTGTCTACGGGCGATAGTTCATTGCATAACCCGCTGTGATAATTCGGCCGCGGGTAACGCAGTGAAAGCTTTCCATAGTGTTGCTATGGAAAGCGCAGCCCCAACGTCCAGGAGCGGAGAATCATAGCGATTCTCCGCTAACGGGATTCACATTGCGGCATGCCGCGATTCTCCGCAGTAAGCCTATCTGTCAGATAGGCTCACCACAGAGACCTGACAGCTCACCCCCCTGCTCCCCCGCAGCGGAATATCGCTAGCGATATTCTGTCAAGGCCATGGACAGGGGGCCTTAGTTACAGCAAATGTGGAGTGATATGCCACAGGATACCATACAGAACCTGTATGCCTCCATGCCCACCTGTATCACATCCTGTATCCAAGCTAGAGGCAGCCCAACAGGGTACTAGAGCCTCCATGCCCACCTGTATCACATCACGTATCCAAGCTATAGGCAGCCCAACAGCTACTAGAGCCTCCTGTGATATAATGGTATTGAAAAAGTATCAAACATCTACTGCCGCTCAGGATAAGGGGAAAGTTGAGTTGAAACTCTCCACATTTATCTCCCTCCTCCCTCATATCTGCCAGGCCTCTGGTGTACATGTGGCCTTAGGAAGTTCTTTATTATGATGGCAATAAAGTTAGCTAGTGACAGGGGAATGCTAATTACCCCCCTGCCAGTGAGGATTGACACCTCTGTTTTTTCCCACAAACACCCTGGCTCCAAGAGTCAGATTAATGCGAAAATGTGAAGGTCCTAGCCCGATATAAGTTATATTTTCAGAATCAGGCAGGCCAGCGGATTAAAACGCCCCCAAACACCCCTATATGTTGTATCCGCGTATGCTGAGTCGATAAAAACATGACCAGAAATATATTCCCGATTGGAGGTTCTCCTGTGGAGATATGGCCGAAATGCGGAATTGTGTTTTTTCCACAGGCACAAACGCAGTCCCCCCACCCCTCCTGGAATGAGCTTAGTGGGGGCGGGGGTAGGTGTTCCTGGGGAAACCTTAAAAACAGGAAAGGTCAGACAGACCCAATTGTCAGACTTTGGAGATACGCTACTGCATAAGGCTTTCCCGTTTGCTTCATTGACTTCACACAATCAGGGGCCAAACATCCCAATTCTGGTATCTTTCTGTTATTTTCTTCCTTGTTTATTTTAAGTACTGTCTGTTGTGTATACCTGCACACGCTATCTCCATTGTGCATCCTTTTCTGTATTTTTTTTTCTAGAAAAAATCTGCAATTTATTAGTCGAACCTTGTCCATTTTAAATCGAACCATAACTGCGAAAATTGCATTCATAATTCATAGTTGGGGTTTCCAGCTTACCTTGAAAAGCTGGTGGTGGTGGCAACAAGTGTGTGTGGGTATTGCAGAGAGCTGGAGGCATTAGACCGCTTCAGGAGGTGATTTGAGCTTTCATTCTACATGCGTGCAGGAGCCTGGAAAGCTGGGTACAAATCCACCTATATTCTAACGACTCCACACTTGCAATCCCGCTACAGTGATCGATCAAGGCTCTGCCGTGACAATTGGTAGTGGTGAGGGCACTCAGGTTAGTTGATCCATGACAAATCGGTGATAGAGGCAGGATTGATCGGGGTCCCCCTGCTCTCTCCCTGACACCTCCATGCGCACCCGTATCACATCTTCTATCCAAACTAAAGGTGGCACAACAGGGTACAAGAGCCTCAATGCCTGCCTGTATCATATCTTGTATCCAAGCTACTGGTGGACTAACAAAGTAGTAGACCCTCCATGCCCATCCCTATCACACCTTGTATCCAAGCTAGAGTTGGCCCAACAGGGTACTAGAGCCTCCAGCCGTGCCCATATCACACCTTGTATCCAAGCTACAGGTGGCACAACAAGGTACTAGAGCCTCTATGCTCGCCCGTATCACATCTTGTATCCAAGCTAGGGGTGGCCCAACAGGGTACTAAAGCCTCCATGCCCGCCTGTATCACATCTTGTATCCAAGCTAGAGATGTCCTAACAAGGTACTAGAGCCTCTATGCTCGCTCATATCACATATTATATCCAAGCTAGTGGCGGCCAAACAGGACACTAGAGCCTCAATGCCCATATTACATCTTGTATCCAAGCTAGAGGAGGTACAACAGGGTACTAGAGCCTCCATTCCCGCCCGTATCACATCTTGTATCCAAGCTAGAGGTGGTACAACAAGGTACTAAAGCTTTCATGCCCACCGTATCACATCTTGTATCCAAGCTAGAGGCGGTACAACAGGGTTCTAGAGCCTCCATGCCCCCTGTATCACATCTTGTATCCAATCTAGAGGTGGTACAACAAGGTACTAGAGCCTTCATGCCCACCGTATCACATCTTGTTAACCAAGCTAGAGGCAGTACAACAGGGTACTAGAGCCTCAATTCCCGCCTGTATCACATCTTGTATCCAAGCTAGAGGTGGTACAACAAGGTACTAAAGCTTTCATGCCCACCGTATCACATCTTGTATCCAAGCTAGAGGCGGTACAACAGAGTACTAGAGCTCCCATGCCTGCCTGTATCACATCTTGTATCCAAGCTAGAGGCGGTACAACAGGGTACTAGACCCTCCATGCCCCCTGTATCACATCTTGTATCCAAGCTAGAGGCGGTACAACAGGGTACTAGAGCCTCCATGCCCACCCGTATCACATCTTGTATCCAAGCTAGAGGCGATAAAAGAGGGTGATAGATTTGCACTATAATCTAGATCAGTGTCTGGAGTAAATTATAGAAAATCTTTAAGGCTATGGAGACCCCGCCCACTTCTGCTACACCCCAGACAGTTTTTGTACAAACTCTTTGATCCGCTCTCCCGTATCCCGAAGCTCTCGATGTGCGTCTCATGGAAAATCCAGCACAAACACATCTGTGGCATTTTATGTGCGTTTGCCACGGAAATGGTGCAAATTCCACTCTGCAATGAATAATCTGCAGCAAATCGACATCATAATCCGTCTTACACTCACATGTTCCAGCGCAAATTTGGGTTTTTCCTACAGAAACAGCGCCACCCCAGCTCTAGGCTGTGGCTGGTATTGCGCTCAGACTGATTTGAAGAAGCTCTCTAACCAGCTTTGAATTGGGATGGGAAAAGATACAAATCAGGATTGGTGATATTTCTCCTGCCGTTTGGGCCGTTCCCCACTTTGCCCGTCTGGAACCCGGGAAATCCCATCAATAGAAGTGATTGGTCCGGCAGGATGTAAAATCCCCAGGACTGGAAGGTGTTAATAAGCGCGGCGGATAAGCTTGTTGATCTTCTGAATCCCGTTAGTGTGCAGGTGGAGATTACTGCGCTCTCATATCTCATGGCAACGCGGCATAGCTGGCAAGCGGCAGCCGCTGGAGGTGACCCGCAGCGTAGACGATTAGGTGCGATGCTGCGCTGTTCTATAGGGGATACTTGTGCTGCGGCCGAGAAATACGCATTAAATAATGCGCAGTTTTACCTCAAATCGACACACTGACAGCCAGCAGAGGCGAAGCTCTTAGAAACCGCTGCAACTCGCAGGAAAACCGCATGCCGGAAAAGCTGCACCATAACAGCCCCATCCGGACATGCACTTATAAGGTCGGCTTCACGCGAGCATGATGTGCGGATTTGCGGAAATAAACGTTGCTTTTTTCAATGCGCTTTGGGTTTTGCGCACGTAACGCTCCCAGCTATTGAAATGGCTAATTAGTCTAATGAGGTAATGATGGTTTTTTTCTTGCGCGATTATGGGGCATATTACGCTTCTCCTAGCTTATTGCGCCCGCATCTGTGCGCACCCATTGACTTCTATGGGGACTTGCAGGAGAATAGAGCAGGACGCAGATGATGATGATGATGATTTTTTTAGCTCAACCAAAATGTGCAGGAAAAATATGTGACGGGACCTAAAGAAAGCAATGGCTTCCGTTCCCCGTGTATTGCACGCGCCAATACGCCTGTGTGACGCCGGCCTAAGGCTTGCAGGTGACTGTAGCGCAGGAAGTGTTTTTTTTCATAGGGGGAGCATACATTCTTCCTTTGTACGCTGGGCCTCATTTATCAAAAATCTGCGCGCACCTCAGCGCCACCTTTTTTTTGCACTGAATGAAGTTTTTTCGTGTGCACATCGGTGTATCTTGCTGCAGCGTTCGCGCCCGCAGAGCATGTCCGTTTGCATGCGGTATCAAGACACAGCGCTTGAAATGGCCAATTAGTCTAATGAGTTCCAGATGTGTTCCACAGTGTATCCCGCATGTCGTTGCATATTGTGCGCACATTTGCATACTCCCCATTGACTCAGCAGCAGTTCCGGCCCCATTGAAAAAATAGGGAGAAGATGCGCTCCTCTGTCACAGCTGTGGCAGAAGAACGCGACGCTATCCCATTGCTTACAATGGGGATGGCACTGCTGAGACCCCATTGACAGCAATGGGATGAAGGTAATCCCTACAGCGATGATTTTCGGGGGTGGGGTGGCTTGAAATATAGGCCCTACCCAGAAAATCATCCCTAGCTGCAGAAAAAAATAAAATAAAATGTTAACTCACCTACAAGCGCTGTCCGCTTCTTTTTCCCGCTCCCTGGCAGTCTTCTTCTTTCTGGTGGCCAGGGAATGAAAAAGTCCCTTCCCCCTGAAAGTGCTGGCTCTGATTGGCTGAGTGCTGTGACCAATAAAAGGCAGCGCTCAGCCATTCATTGAATTCAATCAACGGCTGAGTGCTGCCTCAGATTTGCAGAGTGCAGGAACCAATCATAGCCATTCAATGATTGAATGGCTGTGATTGATCCCTGCACTCAGCCAATCAGAGGCAGCGCTTCCAGGAGGCGGGGATTTTTAAATCCCTGGCCAGAAGACAATGATGCAGAAAAGTGCTGGGGAGCCGGGGAGAAGACGCACCAGAGCCCCGACAACGCTGCTAGGTGAGGTAAGATTTTTTTTTCAGCAGCTAGGTGTTATTATTCGGGTAGGGCTTATATTTCAAGCCCTTCCCTGAAAATCCCTGTGGGGGTTGGCTTCATCGCATTGCTTGCAATGGGGCGGCAGCAGCGGGATAGCATCGCAGTCCTCTGCCACAGCTGTGACAGCAGCGGCAGGAGCTTCTTTTATCCCATTATCACTGATAACTGTATAGGTGCTGTCACAGTGTTCAGTGATGATGGAGACCTTCGTGGAGCTGCTGCTCCAGTGAACGGGCAAAGGTTCATGCGCAAACCTTGCCCATTCACGCATTTTCCACAGAAGCGAGAAGCACATTTTTTTTGCGCACATAGGCACGCAGAAACACGCTCATCTGAATGAGGCCTAAAAAATCCCAAATAAAATCCCTTCTCTGTCGCTGCACTACAAGACCAGAGCGTTTCTATGTTTTTTATCGACAGAGCGGTATAAGTACATATTTTCTGTGGCACAGCCTGTAGAGGTCGGGTCTGACATGGCAGGGATTGAGGACTATGGCAGACCTACGGCTGCCAAGCAAACCCAACAGATGGCATCATATCACTATTGATGGCGGCATGGAAGAACTTAAAGGGGTGGTCTCGCGAAACCAAGTGGGTCTATACACTTCTGTATGGCCATATTAATGCACTTTGTAATGTACATTGTGCATTAATTATGAGCCATACAGAAGTTATTCACTTACCTGCTCCGTTGCTAGCGTCCTCGTCTCCATGGTTCCGTCTAAATTCGCTGGCAGCTTGCTTTTTCAGACGCGCTTGCGCAGTCCGGTCTTCTCCTTTCAGCACGAGCCGCTTCAGTGTGCTCCCCGCTACAGCTCTTCTGCGCATGCGCAGACGAGCTGTCACTGCTCTGGAGCGCGCTGGAGCGGCCATTCTGTACCTTCCTCTGTTAGAGGAAGGTGCAGAGCTGCCGAGCTGTCCGGAGAAGCCGCCCAGCTGTCCCGCCGTCCAGCTGTCCTGGTAAGTGATGGGCCGGGGGGGCTGCCGCTGCGCCGGGGGGGGGCTGTCGCTGCGCCGGGGGAACTAGCGCTGGGCCGGGGGGGGCTGTCGCTGCGCCGGGGGAACTAGCGCTGGGCCGGGGGAACTAGCGCTGGGCCGGGGGGGGCTGTCGCTGCGCCGGGGGAACTAGCGCTGGGCCGGGGGGGGGGCTGGCGCTGGGCCGGGGGGGGGCTGCGCCGGTTACCTTCTGCCTGGCGGTGGGTGACTGGTCGGCCGTGTTCACTCCAGGGGTCCGGTTGGCGGCTGCGGGGCGTCGTGTTGTCATGGAGACACAGCTGGCAGCGTCTCGGGAGCACGCACGTCGGGCTGCAGCGAGCGACGGGAAAAGAGCCGGCGGCCATCTTGGGGAAACTTTTATAAGTTGCTGAAACGCTGGAATGGTAAGTATAAACCAGCTAGAAATGTCATTTACAGGGGGGCTTAGTAATGTGTACTTAATGGGGGGGACTGGGCAAAAAAAAAAATTCACTGCTTCCTCGAGACATCTCCTTTAAACAGTCATGAAAGGAGGCCTGCGACGGCTTAAGCCTGCATCACTGCAAGGCTTCTTAGTGACTACCGTAAAAAGGCGTGTAGGCAGTCACTGAGGGGTTAATATACACTAATTGTCAGTAAATCCCCTCCTACAAGTTGTCAGGTGGATGAAATGTATCTGTGTGATTGTAACATTGATAGAAGTGATTACTGTATCAGAACAAAAGGATCATTTATTGTGTAGAACCGACCCCTTGTAGGGAGGCTCTAGTACCCTGTTGTACCGCCTCTAGCTTGGATACAAGATATGATACAGGTAGGCATAGAGGCTCTAGTACCCTGTTGTACCACCTCTAGCTTGGATACAAGATATGATACAGGTAGGCATGGAGGCTCTAGTACCCCGTTGTACCGCCTCTAGCTTGGATACACAATGTGATACAGGTGGGCAAGGAGGCTCTAGTACCCTGTTGTACCCCCTCTAGCTTGGATACAAGATGTGATACGGGTGGACATGGAGGCTCTAGTACCCTGCTGTACTGCCTCTAGCTTGGATATAAGATGTGATACAGGTAGGCATGGAGGCTCCAGTACCCTGTTGTACCGCCTCTAGCTTGGATACAAGATATGATACAGGTGGCATGGAGGCTCTAGTATCCTGTTGTACCGCCTCTAGCTTGGATACAAGATATGATACAGGTAGGCATAGAGGCTCTAGTACCCTGTTGTACCACCTCTAGCTTGGATACAAGATATGATACAGGTAGGCATGGAGGCTCTAGTACCCCGTTGTACCGCCTCTAGCTTGGATACACAATGTGATACAGGTGGGCAAGGAGGCTCTAGTACCCTGTTGTACCCCCTCTAGCTTGGATACAAGATGTGATACGGGTGGACATGGAGGCTCTAGTACCCTGCTGTACTGCCTCTAGCTTGGATATAAGATGTGATACAGGTAGGCATGGAGGCTCCAGTACCCTGTTGTACCGCCTCTAGCTTGGATACAAGATATGATACAGGTGGCATGGAGGCTCTAGTACCCTGTTGTACCGCCTCTAGCTTGGCTGCAAGATGTGATACAGGTAGGCATGGAGGCTCTAGTTCCCTATTGTACCACCTCTAGCTTGGATACAAGATATGATACTGGTAGGCATGGAGGCTCTAGTACCCTCTTGTACCGCCTCTAGCTTGGATACAAGATGTGATACTGGCAGGCATGGAGGCTCTAGTACCTTGTTGTACCACCTCTAGCTTGGATACGAGCTGTGATACAGGTGAGCATGGAGACTCTAGTACCCTGTTCTACTGCCTCTAGCTTGGATACAAGATGTGATACCGGCAGGCATGGAGGCTCTAGTACCCTGTTGTACAGCATCTAGCTTGGATACAAGATGTGATACAGGTGGGCATGGAGGCTCTAGTACCCTGTTGTACCACCTCTGGCTTGGATACAAGATGTGAAACTGGTGGGCATGGAGGCTCTAGTACTCTGTTGCACTGCCTCTGGCTTGGATACAAGATGTGATACTGGTGGGCATGGAGGCCCTAGTACCCTGTTGTACCGCCTCTAGCTTGGATACAAGATGTTATATGGGAGGGGGGGGGGGGAAGGAAGCTCTACTACTCTGTTGTATAGCTTGAAAGCAAGATGTGATACTGGTGGGCACAGAGGTCGTAGTACCCTGTTGTTCCGCCTCTAGCTTGTATACCACATGTGCTACTGGCAGGCATGGAAGTTCTAGTACCCTGTTGTACCGCCTCTAGCTTAGATACAAGATGTGATACAGGCTGGCATGGAGGCTCTAGTACCTTGTTGCACTGCCTCTGGCTTGGATACAAGATGTTATATGGGGGGGGGGGGGGTAGGCATGAAGGCTCTAGTACCCTGTTGCACTGCCTCTAGCTTCGATACAAGATGTTATATGGGGGGGGGGGGGGGGCATGGAGGCTCTAGTACCCTGTTGTACCACCTCTAGCTTGGAAAGAGGATGTGAAACGGGCAGGCATGGAGGCTCTTGTACCCTGTTGTACCGCCTCCATCTTGGATACAAGATGTGATACAGGCTGGCATGGAGGCTCTAGTACCCTGTTGTACCGCCTCTAGCTTGGTTACAAGATGTGATACTGGCAGGCATGGAGGCTCTAGTACTCTGTTGCACCGCCTCTAGCTTGGATACAAGATGTGATACTGGTGGGCATTGAGGCTCTAGTACCCTGTTGTACTGCCTCTAACTTGGATACAAGATGTTATATGGGGGGGGGGGGGCAATGAGGCTCTAGTACTCTGTTGTATTGCCTCTAGATTGAAATCAAGATGTGATACTGGCGGGCACAGAGGTTCTAGTACCCTGTTGTTCCGCCTCTAGCTTGGATACAACATGTGATACTGGTAAACATGGAGGCTTTAGTATCCTGTTGTACCACCTTTAGCTTGGATACAAGATGTGATACGGGCGGACATGGAGGCTTTAGTACCTGTTGTACCACCTCTAGCTTGGATACAAGATGTGATACAGGCGAGCATGGAGGATGCAGGTTTTGTATGGTATCCTGCCACATATCGCTACACATTTGCTGTAACTGAGCCTCTAGATCATGCAGGCTGTGGAAGTTTGCGTCCCAGATCGTTTCATACATGTTATATTGGTGATAAATCTGGTGACCGGGCAGCCACAGAAGTGTGACAATGTTGTGGGACTTCTGTGACCCCCTTGTGTGTGCGGCTGAGGATTTTCCTGCTGGAAGCCGCCATGAGAGGAACACATGTGGCTGCAGGATGTCCTGAACATATCGCTGAGCTGTCATTGTCCTTCGTACCACCACTAGGGGGGGCCGACTGTGTGATATAGAGACTGGCAGGCCGTCAGCCATTTGTTGTGTGTGTCAGGCCTTAGACCTATCTCAGTTTCCATTTGGTATCCGCTGTATAATCCCATTCAGCCTGTGGCCTTGTGAGTATTCGCATTTCGGAAGGCAATTGTCTGACATTCTCCTGGACAAAAGGGAATAAGCCCTTCCGTTCTCCCGGCTCCACCTGTCTGTTAGAATTAGTATGAGGATACCAAATTGTATAACCATTTACTTGGTAATGAAGTGTAAGAAAAATCATCCATCTAGCATCCGGATCCTCGCAGACGTTCAGTCTCCGACATTTAAATTGGTCATGTGAAGGTCCGGCCCGATGTGAATTATATTTTCAGAATCAGATGGGCCAGCTGAACAAAACGCATCTAAACACATTGGGGTGCGGCATACATGGCGTCCCCGCATACCTGGTTACAATTGACATGTCATATTTTGGTATCACTGAATAAATAAAATCATGACCGGAAATATGCCAGGCATATATACCCGATCAGAGGATTTTCTGCGGAGATATCGCCGAAATGACCTCAGTGGGGGCAGCAAGAAAGGTGGAGTGTTTTGGGGAAACTTTTAAAACTAGGGGTTCAGAGAGACCCCTAGTGGTCAGACCTTTGGAGATACACCACATTGCAAGGACTCCACACAATCAGAATCTTGGGCTGAACTTCCTAAATCTGGTACCTTTATTTTATTTTCTCCTTGTTTTATTTTAAGTACTGTCTGTTGTGTAAACCTGTAAATCTTATCTCCACTGTAACATCTTTTTCTGTATATTTTTGAATATATAAATATTTTTCACTGCTAGTCTTTTTTAGAATAAATCCGCAATTTATTAGTCAGACCTTGTCCATTTTAAAACGAACCATAACTCCAAAAATTGTGTTAATCATTTCTAGCCCGGGTTCCAGTTTACTTGGGAAACAAAAGCTGGTGGTGGCAGCGAGTGTGTGCGAGTATTGTCCAGTGCTGGGATCGTTAGACCGGATCAAGTGTCAATTTGAGCTTTCGCTTTGAATGTGTGCAGAAGCCTGGGAAAGCTGGGTATAAATCCGCCTGTATTCTAACAACTCCATGCTTGCGATCTCGCTAGAGTGATCGATCGAGGCTCTGCCATGACAAGTGTTCGCAGCAGCGAGATCGCTCGGAATAGTCGATCTGTGACAAATGGTGATAGAGGCGGAATCCATCGGGTCCCGACATCTCTCCCCTCTCCCATCTGTGATAGACTGTCGTATGCGAGGGCCCCTCACACAATCAACACCAGCAGGGGGCAGTGTGCCGCTCTACAGCAAAGGCAGGATTGAGGTGCTCACCCCAAGGTCTCCAGACATGAACACAGCCGTCATCAGCACCCAAATTAAATCTGGATTTGTCGCTGAAGACAACCTGGTTCCTTTCTCTAAAGGCCAGTTTCATCACTCAAAACATTACTGTAAATGGAGGTGACGGTGGATATCAGAGGCCATACATGTAATCGGGGCTATGAGACCAAATGTCCTTCAGCCAAGTGCCTAAAAATGGTTCCGACAGACACAGGGGTGTAATGATGGTGCCCCCTGTCTCTGGATGGCAGACAACAACAAAAAAACAGTAAGAGCTGCTGGTGCTTGTTGGATGATCAGACTAGATCCTTTCTACTGGTGGTATGTCGTGGGGGTCCTGAGCCTACTCGCCTTGTGTGCCCTCACACATCCACTGGTCCCAACACTTCCTAACAGTCTGGTCAAACAGTCCTCGTAACTGGTGGTCTGTAGGGGACGTCCTGAGCCCGGTCACCTTGTGTGCCTGCATCCATTGGTCCCAACACCTCCTATCAGTCTGGTCAGACGCTCCTCTCTACTGGTGGTCTGTCGGGGAAGGGAGGGGGGGGGGTCCTGAGCCTGGACACCTTGTATGCCCTCATCCACTGGTCCCAACACCCTCTAACAGTCTGGTCAGATGCTCCTCTCTACTGGTGGTCTGTAGGGGGCGTCCTGAGCCCGGTCACCTTGTGTGCTCCCATCCTCTGGTCCTAACACCCCCTAACAGTCTGGTCAGACGCTCCTCTCTACTGATGGTCTGTAAAGGGCGTCCTGAGCCTGGTCACCTTGTATGCCCCCATCCACTGGTCCCAACACCCTCTAACAATCTGGTCAGATGCTCCTCTCTACTGGTGGTCTGTAGGGGGCGTCCTGAGCCCGGTTACCTTGTGTGCTCCCATCCTCTGGTCCCAACACCCCCTAACAGTCTGGTCAGACGCTCCTCTCTACTGGTGGTCTGTAAAGGGCGTCCTGAGCCTGGTCACCTTGTGTGCCCTTACACATCCACTTGTCCCAACACCTCCTAACAGTCTAGTCAGACGCTCCTCTCTACTGGTGGTCTGTCGGGGGTCCTGTGCCTGGTCACCTTGCATGTCCCCATCCACTGGTCCCAACACCCCCTAACAGTCTGGTCAGACGCTCCTCTCTACTTGTGGTATGTCGGGGGATCCTAAGCCCGATCACCTTGTGTGCCCCCATCCACTGGTCCCAACACCTCCTAGAAGTTCGGTCAGACGCTAGTCTCTACTGGTGGTTTGTAGGGGTTGTTCTGAGCCCTGTCATCTTGTGTGCCCCTATCCACTGGTCCCAACACCTTCTAACAGTCTGGTCAGATGCTCCTTTCTACTGGTGGTCTGTAGGGGGTGTCCTGAGCCCAGTCACCTTGTGTGCCCTCACACATCCACTGGTCCGAAACCTCCTAACAGTCTGGTCAGACAATCCTCTCTACTGGTGGTCTGTCGGGGGCATCCTGAGCCCGGTTACCTTGCATGTCCCCATCCACTGGTCCCAACAACCCCTAACAGTCTGGTCAGATGCTCCTATGTACTAGTGGTCTGTTGGGAGGTCCTGAGCCCGATCACCTTGTGTGCCTCCATCCACTGGTCCCAACACCTCCCAGCAGTACGGTCAGACGCTCCTCTCTACTGGTGGTCTGTAGGGGGTGTTCTGAGCCCCGTCATCTTGTGTGCCCCTATCCACTGGTCCCAACACCTTCTAACAGTCTGGTCAGATGCTCCTTTCTACTGGTGGTCTGTAGTGGGTGTCCTGAGCCCGGTGATCTTGTGTGCCCCTATCCACTGGTCCCAACACCTTCTAACAGTCTGGTCAGATGCTCCTCTCTACTAGTGGTCTGTAGGGGGTGTCCTGAGCCCAGTCACCTTGTGTGCCCTCACACATCCACTGGTCCAACACCTCCTAACAGTCTGGTCAGACGATCCTCTCTACTGGTGGTCTGTCGGGGGCATCCTGAGCCCGGTCACCTTGTGTGCCCTCACACATTCACTGGTCCCAACACTTCTTAACAGTCTGGTCAGACATTCTTCTCAACTGGTGATCTGTTGGGGGTGTCCTGAGCCTGGTCACCTTGTGTGTCCTCATCCACTGGTCCCAACACCTCCTAACAGTCTGGTCAGACGCTTCTCTCTACTGGTGGTCTGTAGGGGGCGTCCTGAGCCCGGTCACCTTGTGTGCCCTCACACATCCACTGGTCCCAACACCTCCTAACAGTCTGGTCAGATGATCCCCTCTACTGGTGGTCTGTAGGGGGTGTCCTGAGCCCAGTCACCTTGTGTGCCCTCACACATCCACTGGTCCAACACCTCCTAACAGTCTGGTCAGATAATCCTCTCTACTGGTGGTCTGTCGGGGGCGTCGTGAGTCCGGTCACCTTGTGTGCCCTCACACATTCACAGGTCCCAACACCTTTTAACAGTTTGGTCACTCTTCTCAACTGGTGATCTGTAGGGGGTTTCCTGAGTCTGGTCACCTTGTGTGTCCCCATCCACAGGTCCCAACACCTCCTAACAGTCTTGTCAGATGCTCCTCTGTACTGGTAATCTGTCAGGGGGTTCCAGAGCCCGATCACCTTGTGTGCCCCCATCCACTGTTCCCAACACCTCCTAACCATCTGGTCAGAATGGTCGGTGGGGGACAATTCATCGATACGACCATCCAGCTTCTCACATCCCAATAATGCGCCCCTCTCAGACTCTGGTAACGGGGTGATATCTCTTCTCTGCGTCGTAGAGGTGTCTAGTGGTCAACAAGCTCTACAAGCGGAAGAAGAGGTCACTACACACAAGGGGCCTCCGAGAGCCTCTTATAGGCCAAGGGGGGAACCACTTTTAGGGTTGCCGAGTGTAGTAGAATAATTTACCTCATGCGATTTGTATCTATGACATTTCAGAGGATTATTTTCCCTCAACTTCCCCTTTAAGGACTGCAGCTTCCTCCAACACTAAAAAAGAGGTTCCGCAGCAGACTTCAGTGTAATGACCGCTATGATGCCGGTTATAGGATCGTCACAGAATTTATACTTGTCCAAAAGGATGAAGAATATTCTCACCCTGTTCGAAAAGTGAACGCCTTCCAATTATAGTCTGAAATAGCTCTTGTGCCGTGTGATGTGCCGAACCACCGAGGCCACAAATTACAGAGGAGGAGAACTTCAATGGCCTACAGAAGCTGCTGCCGTCGCCCGTTTCGTGGTCTTCTGGTTTCCTTTATGCATATTCTGTTTGGTTTTTGGCTATTCTCTGAGGCCGAAAGATGCGGCGAGGGCGAGGGGATGGCCGGGCGGTGGCCAGAGATGGACGTTGAAGCTCCTGGGCCGCAGAGCAAAGTCTGCAAGAGCCCCCTAGCAGTTATAATACCGTCGTCTTATGTGGCAGAGGAGCTTTGAACCCTTTCAGAGCCAAGATGTGATAGTTGTCCTGCGTTCCCTATAGCTACATGTATCTGTGAACGCTGCAACAAATCAATATGGCCGTGGAATACCGCACCGCCCGTGGACAGGCAGCCTAAGTCAGGATCAGGACAGGATAAGTAATGTAGATTTCTGTAGATCATCTATAAACTATGACATTGTGCCCAGAGGTGGACAGGAACTTGAAGATCCTTACACCAACCAGTGTTGGGGCTGATGTTGTGACCTCATGTAGTTTACCGGCATGCAGTCCCGGCGTGATTCATAGTTGATCGGCTGAACGCCTTTTGCGCCGTTTGCTCCGCAGATGTCTTCACCTGCACATGATATACTCTAAGCAAAAAGCTAAAACCGTTATGAGAATGTGATTATATTATGGCCGCGCTCTAATCTGCTTGTCTCTGTTACAGACTCGAGAACAAAGCCCCCTTGTGCCCATAATTCCTCCTAAGACCTCACGGAGGATAGAGGGGTTTTGCACCTATAGTGAATGTTTGGCCCGACTCCCGCTGGCTTATTAAGGAAAGATTATGAATAGCTGCAAATATTTTTTAGGCCTAAAACCGAATGAGATAAAGAACCAACAGAACTCATTCAGCAGTTTTTCTCCTTGTGTCACTAATCTATTGCACAGGTCGCTGCTGGGGGCTAATCTCTGCGTCCCTAGTGTTGTAGCTGATTAACCCATTAAGGACCGGTGTGCTGATCAACCTGGATACATGAAACTAGGATTCTCGTGCCGTTGGACATATTGTCTGCTCTTAGTTGTCATTTAGTTTATTCGACTTAAAGAAGTTTTCCTATTAAAGACACTTCCCCATCCACAAGATAAATGTCCGATTGCTGAAGACCCAACCGCTGGGACCCCACAATGATCCTGGGACTAAGGGTGATCGTTCTCAGTGAGAGAAACCAAGTCATCTTGTAGATATGAGACCATTTAATGGCTAACAAAAATACATGATGTTACAGCAAGCTTTCGGATCCTCTACTGATCCTTCCTCAGGCTAAAATGGTCCCAACACCCCCTAACAGTCTGGTCAAACGCTTCTCTCTACTGGTGGTCTGTAGGGGGCGTCCTAAGCCTGGTCACCTTGTGTGCCCTCACACATCCACTGGTCCCAATACCTCCTAACAGTCTGGTCAGATGCTCCTCTCTACTGGTGGTCTGTAAGGGGCGTCCTGAGCCCGATCACCTTGTGTGCCCCATCCACTGGTCCCAACACCCCCTAACAGTCTGGTCAGACGCTCCTCTCTACTGGTGGTCTGTAGGGGGCGTCCTGAGCCCGGTCACCTTGTGTGCCCCCATCCACTGGTCCCAACACCTCCTAACAGTCTGGTCAGACGCTCCTCTCTACTGATGGTCTGTAGGGGGCGTCCTGAGCCCAGTCACCTTGTGTGCCCCCATCCACTGGTCCCAACACCTCCTAACAGTCTGGTCAGACGCTCCTCTGTACTGGTGGTCTGTAAGGGGCGTCCTGAGCCCGATCACCTTGTGTGCCCCCATCCACTGGTCCCAACACCCCCTAACAGTCTGGTCAGACGCTCCTCTCTACTTGTGGTTTGTAATGGGCGTCCTGAGCCCAGTCACCTTGTGTGCCCTCACACATCCACTGGTCCCCACACCTCCTAAAAGTCTGGTCAGCCGCTTCTCTCTACTGGTGGTCTGTCGGGAGGTCCTGAGCCCGGTTACCTTGTGTGTCCTCATCCACTGGTCCCAACACCCCCTAACAGTCTGGTCAGACGCTCCTCTCTACTGGTGGTCTGTAGCGGGTGTCCTGAGCCCGATCACCTTGTGTGCCCCCATCCACTGGTCCCAACACCTCCTAACAGTCTGGTCAGACACTCCTCCCTACTGGTGATCTGTAGGGGGCGTCCTGAGCCCGGTCACCTTGTGTGCCCTCACACATCCACTGGTCCCAACACCTCCTAACAGTCTGGTTAGATGCTCCTCTCTACTGGTGGTCTGTAGGGGGCGTCCTGAGCCCGGTTACCTTGTATGCCCCTATCCACTGGTCCCAATACTCCCTAACAGTCTGGTCAGATGCTCTTCTCTACTGATGGTCTGTAGGGGGCGTCCTGAGCCCAGTCACCTTGTGTGCCCTCACTCATCCACTGGTCCCAACACCTCCTAACAGTCTGGTCAGACGCTCCTCTCTACTGCTGGTCAGTAGGGGGTGTCCTGAATCTGGTCACCTTGTGTGCCCTCACACATCCACTGGTCCCAGCACCTCCTAACAGTCTGGTTAGATGCTCCTCTCTACTGGTGGTCTGTAGGGGGCGTCCTGAGCCCGGTTACCTTGTATGCCCCTATCCACTGGTCCCAATACTCCCTAACAGTCTGGTCAGATGCTCTTCTCTACTGATGGTCTGTAGGGGGCGTCCTGAGCCCAGTCACCTTGTGTGCCCTCACTCATCCACTGGTCCCAACACCTCCTAACAGTCTGGTCAGACGCTCCTCTCTACTGCTGGTCTGTAGGGGGTGTCCTGAATCTGGTCACCTTGTGTGCCCCCATCCACTGGTCCCAATACCTCCTAACAGTCTCGTCAGAATGGCTCTGTGGGAGACAATTCGTCAATAAGACCATCCAGCTGTTACGCGTGTTGTTTTTTTATTTAACGGATTTAGTGTATCCACTGGACCAACCCACCAGAGCTGAAGACAGTCCTGGAGTGATTGGTAGCTGATTCCTCAGATAGGCGTACTATTGACAGGAATACAGACAGAACTGGGAAGGCATAGACAGAACTCAGAACACAGAAAGGAACTTGTGGACAGACAGAGGCATGACAGACACCAAACTCCCAAAACACTCACCAGCATTCCCACACAATTAACCATATGGAATAGCTATAAAAGTATGAGGAATTAGTTCATGAATTGCCCAAGTCACTTAAGCCGTGAGAACACTTCATGGGTCCTCGTTGTCTCGTGGTCCCTACACTGACGAGACAGTGAACTCCTGATGGCAGGAAGAACGGCAGAACCTTACCTATAAGCGGAGTAATCGCCTCGATAAAGGCAACCCTGTGCTTGAACTTTAAGGCTGACTATCCTTGAAGGAGTAATACATGGAACCAGATGTTTGGCAGCAAAACAACAGCCTCTTCTAGTTGCTTGATTTTTTTTATTTTACAATGATTGTAAATACGGCACCAGAACTAAGCTCAGTGCATAGATACAATGTTGCAGCGCACTGTGAGCTGACATCCGAGGCAAGGAGATCATGAGGATAGCTAGGAGGAGGAGGATTCATGCACAAGATGATGCTGCATGGAGGAAGAAGATCCTCTGGCTAGACAAAGCCTCATAAATGGCACTCGGAGTCACACAGCGGAATCCATTTATATTTGTGATCGGCGGACCGATATCGTGTGGCTTCTGTTTCAGTGTACTTGAGAGCACGAGGCCTTGTGGATGATGCCGGTATAGATGACCCCCACATGCTGTGACCGAATGTTGTTGCATTGCTTTGTTATAGAATCTCCGATGTGACTTTTAGGTGTTTTCATGCATTTTTTATAAATAATTTTTGATTGTCACTGAGTAAAGGTACTATCAGACGAAACGATTATTGTTCAAAGAATCATCACTTTTTGCTCGTTGTCCACATTACTCGGGTATAAAGTCATTGCTGACTTTGCAGCGTCCGAGCGGAGCGTGCCAAAGTGGGGGAGACCATGGGTAGGAAAGATGGTTGTTACAGTTAGATCTGTAACTCAGTTGGCACACCACGGCACAAAGAGTTGTCGTAACTTATGGTTTCTAACGGTGGTTTGTCACGTGACGCCAGCACTTCATCCCGGACTCAAACAGTTGATGACGGAATAATAGACCCGAGTCCTGGTAACTCTGTTTAAGTAAACTGGAAGTGCGCAGATTTACTGTAGCTTTGAATTCCACAGAATCACAGCAGTCGTCTTGCAGTAATTTGGCAGATTAAGACTTGGTAGTGAGATGACACATTAGAGTGCATTTACTCTTCAACGCTCTCTCTCTCTCCTTGACTCTAGAGGTTTCTTCAGTATAACTCCCACAGTCCTAGTTATCTGTTGGGCTTACTGGACAATTATAAGGCCGTAGTGAAGTGGAATATAAGACGGCCTCTCTACTTTCCCTGGCTTTGACTTCACTGGGTATTTTTAGTAACTCACTGTTTTAGTGGAAAACGACTCTGAATTCTCTCCTCCACACAGCAGGTTGATAAGGGAGCTGGAAACTCCTGACTTCCTCCCTCCGAACACGCGTTGTCTCCTCTCACTCCACAGAATTACTCTCGCATGTCCTCCTCTGACGACAACCTCCTCCCGACTCTCTCGCTGTTTTCCCTCCAACTCCCTTGTCTTCCTGTCTCTTTCCTGCACTTCTTCTACTCCTCCCCCTAACATCCTGTCTCAACCTGATATTTTCCCACTCTGGGAGCTCACACCCCCCCCTCTACCAATCAGTGGTAGCATGACAAGCAGCCAATAAGCAGCCAGCTGTTGCTAAGCAGTTATCTTTAGCTTAGAGAAGAAAGGGAAAAGTTAGGGCTTCTCCAACTTACGGCACCTTCTATGTCTCCTAGGAGCCCATAGCTAGGTGCTACAGGACAAATGATTGTGACTATTCTGGAGGAACCCCTGGACCACTACAAGTCGTTCGGTCTAATACAGCTAATGTGAAAGACTGAACGAGTCAACGATGTATCTGCCCATCTAAACAGGCTGAATGAGAGCGCAGGAGTTAGCAGTGAGCGGCTCTCATTTGAACGAGAATCGGCTTGTCTAAAAAGGACTTTAACATGAAGCTGGACGTAGCCGTTCTGGCGATATAATGAACTTGCAGACATCCTCCAGCTGATAGATGTGAACTCGGCGCGGGACGTGTTCTGCATTTTTCTGCATATTGAGCAACAAATTAGAATTTTTTTATCTGAAGAATTATACTTTGACACAAAATTGCATGAAGGTGCATTTATAAAGGACTAAGTGGTATTTTTACAATATAACAGGCAGCTGCTTTCAGAAAATCCATGTGTACAGGTTTAACCCCTTCAGGATCAAGCCTGCTTATGTCTTACTGGCCCGGCAAAACTTTGGAAATCTGGTACGTGTCACGTTAAGGCCTCTTGACACAGGCGACTGCGATATTGCTGCTACAAAATCACTGCGATATCGTAGCTTTGTACCTGCGATTTTGTGGCGTCATTGATGCTTTCATCATGAGAAAGTTATTGGGTGTTTTTAATGTTAAAAGTGTATCGCACGAAATCGCAAATACGTGCTACGTGACGTGATAAACAGGGAAGCACGGGCTACAAAACATCGTAAATCGTGGCAATAATCAGCGTGCTGCAAGATAGCATCAGACAAAACAGCGCTAATGTGAAGGAACCCATCGGACACCATGGCCTTCACATACAAGCATTATGCAGCGCTGTCGCAAAAACATATTTGGTATCCCGGCGTCTATAAAAGTCTGATCTATCAAAGTAACGCATTTACCCCGCATGGTGAACATCGTCAGAAAAAAAAAGGCAGAATTGCGCGTTCTTGGTCGCCCCGCCTCCCAGAATCAAATGTAATAAAGAGCGATCAAATAATCGTGTGAACCCCAAAATGGCGCTAATAGAAACCACAGGACGTCCCGCAGAAAACGAGCCGGCGCAAAATCATGTAGAAGGAAAAATAAAAATGTTATGGCGGTCGGTGGATGGCGGCAGAAAATATAGATTTTTTCCCAAAGATATTCTAAAGTAGTTCAGTAAAAATATATATATATATTCGGCATCGTAGTAATTCCACTGAACCGCAGAACAAAGTTATCAGGCCATTTTTGCCGTAGAAACAAGACCCCTCAAATATGGCAGAATTTGGATTTTTTTTTCCGCTCTGACATCTCAGCGGATGGATAATTAAAACAGACTGTGGGGACGAAAAAAAGGGGTTAATTCTGCGTAGCTGCTGCCAATAGAGATTTGTAATTTGGACTTTTCAGCTGCACTAAACATTTCCCCACAGCCGTACATCAGTCTGCTCCTCCTGAGAGCGCCGGCCACCATGTTATACACGACAGCGCGGTCAGCAACATCCGGAATCAACCGAAGTGACAGATTTCTTCTCTAAGTTTTGCAAACATTTCTATTGTTCCCTACATGGAGCCGCGCAATACTCATCCTGACCACTAGATGGTGGAATACTGCTGTAGAGGTCTGTGCAGACTGCAGAGGGCGGGCTGAAGGTGTTACAAGGATGCGATATTCTGCACATCCAGGACGCTCTCACTCAGCCCGCTTTTTACAACAGTTAGGGCTCTTCCACACTTGCGTTTTTCTTGCACGCTTTTTTAACGCGACTTTCTAATGTTAAAAAAAAAAAATCACAAAACACAAACCTGCGATTTTTGTGCGATGCGTTTTTAACATTTGACGATGTAGTGTGAAAAAACCGCAAGTGTGCCAGAGCCCTCAGCGTGCCGCTTCATACGCTGCACTAAACGCTGTAAAACGCTCCCGTAGATTTCAATAGGAACTTGCAGACTGGCGTTTGAACGCCGCATTTCTAACGCTGCGATTTTCGAGTTCTGTCGGCTCTATCTTCGTGTGTTTTAGTGCTTCTAACGCGCCTCGTCGCCCATCGCAGCGATGGGATGCGTAAAAAAGCTGTAAAATGATTGCTCTGCGTTTTATGCTTGTATTTTCTTACCCGTGTAATGGCATCGACAGACGAGCGTGTGCGCAAATCACTCGCCACAACGCAGCGTAATTGCTCGTAAACAAGGTTTTGAGATGGCAACCATCAGACTGAGACACTCGTGTCGCGCCGAGGAATGTAATTGCTGCGCTGATACGGTTCAGACGCGTAATACTCCCTTTCCGTGGAATAGAATGGCTATTGGAGCCCGATCCGGGCGGCTGTCGTCTTTCGCTGCGTTGTCCGCCAGTCACATCCTTCCGTCTGCCATGAACTTCTCTGCAGAAAGATAGGGCAGGACATCAATGGTTTGCTTCATCACGTGTTGCGGGCGTGAGGTTCATATGTGAAAAATGTGCGCAAACATGTTTGTCTGTTTAACCCTTCATGCGCAGGATGCAGCAAATCTGCATGTAATATGTGTATCTTCACTAAGGATTATAATGCTGCGGATTATGCGCCAAAGTGGGATGTTTTTTTTGAAGAACGTAAAAAAGGCTGGTCTGAATGGCCGATATAAAGCAGTGGACCTTCAGCACTGTGTTGTATTTACGCAAAAAATACGCTTGCGTGCGTGAGCTCTTCCCGTGGTGCTCATACTCACAGCCCTAGTGTTGGACAAAATGGCACCATCTCTACAGCATTGCACTCTGCACCCAACTTTATCTCCCCTCCCCAGCTATTTCTGTCTGGCCAGCGGCACTGCGCTGACTAGAACCGCACTGTAGAGCGCTGTCCTCTGCTTATCATCCCCCATCTCGGATCAGGAGGGGGGTGTCAAACAACACGGCAATGGCAGCGACCAGCTCTCCATAATGGGGACTCTGTAGCATTACCCCCTTACACGTCTGGATTTTCCTATCTCAGTAATGAAGAGCCAAGATGGAGATTCAGTGAGAGGCTGATCGAGCAGCGGGATAACGTGATGCTCCAGGGCCCAAATGCGAAGTCTGTAACAAGGACCCTCCCTGCGCGTCAGGAGCATGAAGAAGGGTGCGCGCCGCACGCCGCGGGTTGGCATGTTTTTATAAGTCATTATGCTGTAAGGGTTTTACTAGTGATGCGATATCGCCACCTAGTGTTTGTGTTGCATGCCGAGATGTGTGGCACTAAGAGGAAGAAGGGTGTGATGGTGGCCCTGTGGGTGCTGTGATGGTGGTCCCGTGGGTGCCAGGATAGTGATCCCGTGGGTGCGTGATGGTGATCCCGTGGGTGCTTGATGGCGGTCCCGTGGGTGCCAGGATAGTGATCCCATGGTGAGTGATGGTGGTCCCATGGGTGCCGGGAGGGTGGCCCTGTGGGTGCTGTGATGGTGGTCCCATGGGTGCCAGGATAGTGATCCCGTGGGTGCGTGATGGTGGTCCCGTGGGTGCCAGGATAGTGATCCCGTGGGTGCGTGATGGTGATCCCGTGGGTGCTTGATGGCGGTCCCGTGGGTGCCAGGGTAGTGATCCCATGGTGAGTGATGGTGGTCCCATGGGTGCCGGGATGGCCCTCTTGAGGCTAGGTGTATATAGCAGTATTCCGCACTGCTTTGTTGTTGTCGTCAAGGTTACGGGAAGGAAGGCCGTCTCCACTTCCCTGTAGACCCTGAGACTTGCCGCTGTCACTCCAGTGTGGAGTTGGTCTCCATCTGAACTCTTGGCCTACAGCTGAACGATTATATTGCGCCCGCTAAGTGGGCGATAGTGGGACTTTACTTGTGACGCATTTTGGTTCCGTTGTACGGCAATAAGAAACGCACCGTAAGTTACTGTTGCCATTCATAAACCCCACGTCTGGGCGTTCCTGCGGCTTTGGCTCGTGTCCCTCACCCGTTGGTCGTAAGCCCATGGCTGCACTCTTACAGGCCTGTAATCACCAATAAACAAGGACCCATGGGTATGGAGTCCAACTCAGGCGGGAAGCCTCGCCGGCATGGCGGCTGCTACTGGCTCCTGAGGTAAGAAAGTAAGACCACCAACCCCCTTACATGCTGGGGTTTTATGTGGCAGAGGGGCTTTGGGCACCCTGAGGTGTTGCCCCGCTACATCTGCCCCTTCATGCCCCTCGCTACAATAGGCCCCTTTACAGTCACTTGTCCTTGTTAATCACATCTAACATAAGATGCCCTTGTTGCCCATAGCAACCAATCCCAGCGCACATCAGTGTCAGACATGTAAGCTGAACTCTGATTGGTTGCTTAGGGCGACACGGACATCTTATGTTAGATCTGGTGGCTGGCAGTATAATACTCATCCTATATCACACCCCCATATAATATATCTGTTACTACCCGCTATACGGAGATCGTCCGGCTCACCTCTCTACAGTAACTGAGTACCAGACCATGCGGAAAATTACCAAGAAATCCTCGCCCTCGTGCGATCGTGAAATGTACCTTTGCCAGGACAATGGGACACAAATGAGGAAAACGTTCGGTTCCCAGGAACTTGTAAATTGTCTGGCACAATGCTGATAAATGTATCCCGGCCTCCTTACAGCAAGGTCACTCGCTCCTTCGCCGCTGGGCACATCCCGTGTTTGTCGTGGATCCGTTCCAGGAGCGTTAACTTGTCACATTAAATAAGAAAAGTGAGAATTGCGTAACCTTTAGTTATCGGGAGTCACATGAGGAGGACAGAGTCAGCGGCGGTGACAGGAGATTAGTCAGAGTTCCTACATCAGTCCTTGTGTTCCAGCGGCAGAAATGGCCGCAGGACGGATCTGTGTGATGCAGATCTGGGCTTATAAGGCCCAGGCGTCTCTGGTGTTATCCGGGGGTCTGTTATGGCGTGTGCTGACAGGTCAGGGAAGTTCGTTACTAAGTCAAACTTTCCTGGCCAGTGCTCTGATTGGCTGTCACTAATGACAACATCCGGACCTGAACCAACCTGGTCCTGATGGCGGCGCCCGAACCAAAGTCTGTAAAGTCTTTTTACACGTAATGATTGTCACTCAAAATTTGCTCAAACCAACAAAAGTGCGCAATAATCGCCACGTCTAAACGCGAGCCATCACTTTTCGCCTGTCATTCATTTCCCGCTCAGTCTGTACATAGGAATGTGAGCACTGAGCGAGCCATGAGGGGTTCTCAACAATGATCCGCCCGTATCAGCAATGTGTACGAGCGCAAATAACCAGCGGTGACGTCACTCGCTCGTTCGAACCAGAATTGTCCCGTGTAAAAGGGGCATTGGTAACAGCCTGTTTGGGCGTTATCTGCGGTGGGGGCTGCCATCGCCCACTCATAGCAGAAATTAAATGTACAACGCTGCTGCACAGAGCCCAGACAGCAGCAATGTAAATTTACAGTGAGCGTCCCTTGGTGGTATAAGGGAGTATCTGTCTCTGAAACATTGATGGCCTATCCTGCGGATAGGCCATCAATATCTGGTCAGTGAGGGTCCGCTGCCTGGGACCCCTGCCGATCAGCTGATTGAAGGGGTTGCAGTATTATGTGAGCTGCAGCCTTTTCAATGTCTACATCTGAGTACGATCTTGTTCACACTTTTCATAATGGCAGCTCTGAGTGCCGCTGCTTTGCCCCATTGAAATGAATGCAACAGCACTGCAGTACTGAGAAGGGCCGCTATAAGGTGTACTGAAGGGCGTTCTGAGTATTAACAGAATTGTACTTGGATGTAAACATTGAAGAGACTGCAAGGCTCACACAAGCACTGAGCCCTTTCAATCAGCTGATCGGCGGCGGTCCCTGATATTATCCTTGACACAATTTACACCATTTTTGGTAACATGATGCAATCATATGACTGATTGGTCTCTTCTGTATAAATGCTTTTTTAGTTTGCTCCCCCTAGTGGCAGCCTTGTCCTGAAAAATATGTACTGTTTATACAAATGACTGAGAATCTCTCAGAAAAGGCAAGTGAATCTAATAACCGGAGCAACTTTTTGTAAAACTTTTGCAGTATTTGATTATAATTATTAGTTCTGATTTTACATTTTGAATTCTGTGTTTGTTTCCAGGCTGGAAGTGATGGGGAAACTATCGGGAACTGTCCATTTTCTCAGCGTTTATTCATGATCCTCTGGCTTAAAGGCATCGTATTTAGCGTCACCACAGTGGATTTGAAGAGGTATTATTAGAGTTATGCTCTGCCATTCATGGCTAAAGGAAATGCATTGCAAATATTTATTAATCCTTTGATTAACATGGTCATCACACTTTGAGACAACTTGTGTTAAAGTGACCCTCAAGTCAAGAGCAGTACAGCAGCATGGGGGACATTATTCAGCAGTGCTGAGCAGTGGAAATGTGACTACAGTAGCTGTAACACAGTAAATCACTTACTATTAACAGCATCTCTGTGAGTTTCTCTCCCTCCTTCCACTCCCCTCTCCCTGTTCTCTCCATAGATTTCTATGGGCAGCTTCACTTTCTGTAATCTGTCTTTTTGTGTCTGTTACTAGAGACATTTGACAACAGACACAGAGCAGCACATTTTATATGAAGTGATTTGCACTTCTAGTTATCACACTGAATATCATATTACAGCGACCCTCCAGTCAGGAGCTTGATATGTAAGTCAGTACCTGCGGAGGATGACGACCTGCTATTTATTATTCTCCGTTCTTGCATCTTAGCTGCTCTTTAGCTCTATTAGGGCAGAGCTGTGATCTGCGACTATAGTTTAGCTACAGTGCATAATATAAAGTTGCCTGGAACGCACAAGCCTCCCCCGCCTTCAGCCTGAACCAATGATTAGACAGGGAATGTGTCATAGACTACCACAGATTAAGTATGCAGATCACTCGCTGTTCTGTCCTCCTCCCATCTATACAGATTTAAGGCTCTTTTACACACAACAATTATCACTCAAATTTCGCTCTAAAGCCATCTTTTGAGCAATAATCGTTGCGTGTAAATGTGCCCATCCTTCACTTTTCTGCTGAACGATGATTTTATGTTCAACATAAAATCCATCATTCGGCAGAAGAGCTGATAGCAGGGGCTTCACGCTGTGTTCTCCATGGGGAGTGCTGTTAACATTGTCTCAGCTGTCAGCCCTGCGGCAGAATAAAGAGAATGTATTCAGAGAACAGACCAGCCCCTGTTCTCTGAATATCGCTCCTGGCGGCTCACACGCATTAATAAGCTACTGATTGGCATTAGTACCAATTAGTAGTTTATGCAAAATGATCGTTTAAAAGCCATCTTTTGAATGATCATCTTTGTGTGTAAAAGGGCCTTTAGATTAGAGGACAGAGCAGCCGCCGAACAGCCACTCATCCCCAATATAAGAGCCATTGAAAAGTCACTTCTAGCTCACCCATAGCTTCCATCTCCTGTCGTACATACAAAGGAGGTGACTCAGAGACGGCTTATTCATGAACAATCCATCACTAACACAGAAGCTGCTGCAGCTAAGAGGAAGTGATTTACTGTCTCACAGCTGTCATAATCATATCTACACCGCCCAGTAGCGCTGTATAATGTCTCCAATGCTGATATTTCTCAGTGTGTGCTACTGCAGTTATCTCCATGTTTAATATATAGGAGACACTTACCAGCAGGCTCCCCCCTCCAGCTCAGAGAGAACTGAGAATTAGAGATACAAAAGAAAAACAGCTGATCAATGCAAGATATAAGTTCTATAATGACTAGATATAGAAGGACATTTTGTACGCTGGCCTTAATACGATTTCCCTGAGCACACAATGCACCTAATACGTGAAGAGACGCACGCCCCTTCATATATTAGGTGCGTCTCAGCATTTTCGCGACCTGCACAGAAATCTACGTTAGTTCCTATTTGGCGTACATTTCTGGTATCATTTACATAAATTATCTGATAAAATATATATATATGTCTTTCGGCGCAGGGTCCACGCCCCTCCCACAAGCCACACCCCCATATCAGAGAAGCTGCGTATCACAGTATAACGAGGCAGATTTGCCGCTCAGGAGGGATAACATTATATTGTTATTACGGATCTGTTCCCAGTTGTAACACCTATACCTCTCTGCAGTATGTGTGTGCAATGCATAGTAAATAATCCATACTGTCTCCATAGGAAACCTGCCGATCTGCACAACCTGGCGCCGGGAACAAACCCGCCATTCATGACGTTTGATGGGGAGGTGAAAACCGATGTGAATAAAATTGAAGAATTCTTAGAGGAAAAATTGACTGTGCCAAAGTAGGTCTAATACAATTATCATATATAGTATTTATATCGTTAGATCTGTTTATTAAGAAGTTACCTAACTGCCGACCCGCCGTGGCATTGACGGGAACCTGGCACCAGTGTGGAGCAGGTTAAGCTAATGCAAGCACAAACATGTAGAACTCAGTCCACGCCTTTTCTTCTTGCAGCACCGAATGTCATCTGATCTTCTAAAATTGTCCTTTAAGAATTCCCGCGCTACATGTTAACCCATCCTGAACGGTCCAGTGGGCGCCGGACATCCCTGTCACCCGCCGCGCCCTCCAATACCCAGCCAATAGCCATTCTCTTGTGTGGCCCTCTATAGTCCTGCCCAAAACTGCGCATGTTCTGTACAACCGCAGCGGTGCATGCGCAGAAGAACGATCTGCACCAGTCCACAGAGAGGGGCCCATTAATGGAGTGGGGCCCCACCCACCAAATCATTTGGACTGGATTAATATACAGCATGGGAATTATTAAAAGGAGGGGCAGGAAAGGGTTACAATAAAAAAAAATAAGTCCTGCTCAGCGCTGCAATCTCCCACCGATCCAGCGCCGCCGCTCCTGTCTTTTTTGACGGTCTTGGCTTACTTTGGCTGCAGCAGTGATGTATACATACGTGATCGCTGTAGCTAATCATTGACCTGAGTGGTGTGCGGCTCGCCGCGGTCAGCGACTGGCTGCAGCAGTTATGTGTGCTTACAGACACCTCATGAATGCAGCTTACCAGCAGAGACCCCTGCGGTGGATGCAGCGGAGGTGCTGGACCTGCGGGGATCCCAGCTGTGAGTAGAAGTCTTTGATTCTTAGGCATTTTTTGCCCTCTTCCCACTTCTTTACATCAGAACATCACGATTTGTGAATTACCTGCAACACGTTTTCATCTATTTGAGGGCCAGAATCTTCTTGACCACTGTAGGATGCCACCTATGCAGATGTCCTCGGAGTGCCAATAACCATGCTACACCATTGGTGGTTCAGTGATAGATGGCAGTGGGTCATTGCATTCATATGTAGGTAGCAGAAACAAGCGCCAGTCCTACTGCCACCACCAATGACTATGGGATACCTGAAGAGCTTAAAGGGGCTCTCCTACCTCCAGCTATTGGTCACCTGCCGTTAGCTAGATAACCAGGAAGTCCCCCCTTTCTTTCTGTGTCCCCCGGACATTCCCAATTATGTCCTTCTTCCCGTGACATCACACCTTCACTTCTACAAAACACCAGTGATTGTCTGTCCGCTGTCTCCAACACAATGTCGTCTCTCTCAAAAACTACCATCTACTGACCAACCTAAACCTGACATCTCCATCTCAGTGTGTGGCACCACCGTACCACCCCGCAGCACGCCCGCTGTCTTATACGATTCTGACATTTCCTTCACTCCTCCTACACAGTCAATTGTTCGCTCATGTCACTGGCGCTTCAAAAACATCTCCTGAATCTGCTGCCCTTGCCACACTGTGGAGACATCGAAAACCCTTATTGTCACTCGTATCCACTCTTGGCTTGACTGCTGCAACTCCCTACTGATCGGTCTTCTCCTTACTAAACTCTCCAATTCATACTGAGTGTAGCAGCCAGGCTTATCATTTTGTCAAGCCGATACACTGATGCCACCACCCTGTGCCAGTCACTACACCAATGCCTCTACCCTGTGCCAGACACTACACTGATACCTCCACCCTGTGCCAGTTACTACACTGATGTTACTGCCCCATGCCAAACAGCATACCGATACCTCCACCCTGTGCCAGTCACTACACTGATGCCACCACCCTGTGCCAATCACCACAACGATACCACCACAGTGTGCCAGTCATTACACTGATGTCACTGCCCCGTGCCAGTCACCACACCGATACATCCACCCTATACCAGTCACTACACCGATATCTCCACCCTGTGCCAGACACTATGCTGATATCTCCAACCTGTGCCAGTCACTACACTGATGCCACCACCCTGTGCCAGTCACTACACCGATGCCTCTACCCTGTGCCAGACACTACACTGATATCTCCAACCTGTGCCAGTCACAGAATTGGTGGCGAGTCAGTCAGTCAGTGAGGGCTTTTGCCTTTATATAGACTGCCCTACAGTGGGTCATTCCGTGTCAGTTCAACCAACGCTCCCGGTCGACCATCTCAGATTTCAATGAAACTTTGCACAAAGATAGACCCTGACCCTAAACTAGGATAGCCAGAATATTAGGCTTCAAAGTGCTTTGGTTCACGAGCTACAGGTCTTAATCTAGGGGGTTGTCATGTGATTACAGCCTACAGGTCTTAATCTAGGGGGTTGTCATGTGATTACAGCCTACAGGTCTTAATCTAGGGGGTTGTCATGTGATTACAGCCTACAGGTCTTAATCTAGGGGGTTGTCATGTGATTACAGCCTACAGGTCTTAATCTAGGGGGTTGTCATGTGATTACAGCCTACAGGTCTTAATCTAGGGGGTTGTCATGTGATTACAGCCTACAGGTCTTAATCTAGGGGGTTGTCATGTGATTACAGCCTACAGGTCTTAATCTAGGGGGTTGTCATGTGATTACAGCCTACAGGTCTTAATCTAGGGGGTTGTCATGTGATTACAGCCTACAGGTCTTAATCTAGGGGGTTGTCATGTGATTACAGTGAGCTACAGGTCTTAATCTAAGGGGTTGTCATGTGATTACAGCCTACAGGTCTTAATCTAGGGGGTTGTCATGTGATTACAGCGCGCAACCTGAAAAAAGGGGCGATTTCAATCCATTGCCAAGCCAGTTCCAATGACTCTAGAGCAATGAAACTTCACACACTAGGAGAACTTTTGGTGCTGAATCCAGCTAAGCTCCTCAGACTGCCCCTCGTATCATCATTCTGCCACCATTGCAGGTCAAAGGAGCTGAAAAATTCTATCGCGCAAAATAAAACTCATATTTTAAGCAGTAATAACTCCTAATCAATGCGATCCGACTCGGCTCTGAATGTATCAATGTGCAAAAATTGCCTGGCGAGTTCAGGTGAGCCCCAAGCTTTGGCCTAAGATGGTCAGAATATCATTGAGTGTTGCATAATGATTGTGGTATATTACAGTGATCACTGGGCTTATTTATTCCACAAATGCTAGCCTTAGATAATCTTAGTATCCAATATGGATAGAGTGCTAAATAAGCCCAGTGATCACTGTATATACCACAATCACTATGCAGCACTCAATGATATTCGGACCATCTTAGGCCAAAGCTTGGGGCTCACCTGAACTCGCCAGGCAATGTTTGATCACATAAGTTTCTTGAGCACAAAAAGTTGTCTCATTCCAAAAATAATTTACCTTCTCATGATTTCTAAACTAATTATACATCCATGCAAAACTTCCACTTCTTTTATTATTTGACCTCCGCGAGTGCATAGGACCTTCACAGGCATTGATATTCTCCCATCTAGAAGGTCTGGGAACAAAATGAAAAACATCGAATCTTGTAGAGCAAAAAATTCTCTTCCAAATAGAACAAAAATGAAAAAAAAAAAATGGAGTACATTCCGATTTTCGCCTTTGAAAAAGGGAAAAATTAGCAAAAAAGTGTTTTTTGCCATTTTTGACTCCTTGTATCTTAAGAGCTCTGCATCCTTTTGGGTCCATAATGTGAATAATGAGGACCATTTCTATGGAGTACACATTGATACATTCAGAGCCGAGTCGGATCGCATTGATTAGGAGTTATTACTGCTTAAAATAGGAGTTTTATTTTGCGCGATAGAATTTTTCAGCTCCTTTGACATGCAATGGTGGCAGAATGATGATAAGAGGGGCAGAATGATGATACGAGGGGCAGTCTGAGGGGCTTAGCTGGATGCAGCACCAAAAGGTCTCCTAGTGTGTGAAGTTTCATTGCTCTAGAGTCATTGGAACTGGCTTGGCAGTGGATTGAAATCGCCCCTTTTTTCAGGTTGCGCGCTGTAATCACATGACAACCCCCTAGATTAAGACCTGTAGGCTGTAATCACATGACAACCCCCTAGATTAAGACCTGTAGGCTGTAATCACATGACAACCCCCTAGATTAAGACCTGTGGGCTGTAATCACATGACAACCCCCTAGATTAAGACCTGTAGGCTGTAATCACATGACAACCCCCTAGATTAAGACCTGTAGGCTGTAATCACATGACAACCCCCTAGATTAAGACCTGTAGGCTGTAATCACATGACAACTCCCTAGATTAAGACCTGTAGCTCGTGAACCAAAGCACTTTGAAGCCTAATATTCTGGCTATCTTAGTTTAGGGTCAGGGTCTATCTTTGTGCAAAGTTTCATTGAAATCTGAGATGGTCGACCGGGAGCGTTGGTTGAACTGACATGGAATGACCCCTGTGTATTTCAAGCATAGACTTCTACAGTCCCGTGTTCTGTATGCATGTTAACCATTGAGCTCCTTATTTCGCTAGCATGTAGCTTACACACCACGCCATTATAAGACATGACATGGAGTATAATAGTCACTTATGCACTACTTGTATTTGTTATTTTAGGTATCCTAAACTTTCACCGAAACACCCAGAATCCAACTCGGCTGGAAATGATGTGTTTGCTAAATTTTCAGGCTACATAAAAAATTCCCGGAAAGATCTGAATGAAAGTAAGTAAAGAGTTTATTTCTGGTGGCCTCCATACTGCACACCCGGGATTATGTCATCTACAGGGGTCTTGACTGGCGTATTAGAGGGCGCCAAACTGGGAGGATTGTGGCAGGATTTAGGACATGCAGAAGGGTGGATAAAGATTGTGAAGGTAGCAGACACACCCGGCTGTGGTGCAGAATCCGTACAGGACAAGTAATGCATGGACGCCGGGGTGCATGGTGGTGGGTGCTCTGTCACCCGCTACAGCTGGGCATGGACACTGGGTGCCCTTGGGCTGAGTTTTAGCAATGAGGCATCCGAGCCAATAGCCCCTGATGGAATAGGCCCGAGTTGTGACACTGGTGGGTAACCTCTACCCAGACCTCTCACCTGAGGGGGAAGCTGGTGCACTATGGGCATGAGGTCCAACTCCTGGTGCTCCACCGGGGAAAGCTCAACTCCAGACATGGGCTCAATACTAAGAATAATGCTCAATAAAGCAGATTTTATTAAACTCTTTCCCCATTTGATCCTAAGGCTCTTATACTTAAAGGGCCACTCCAGCAAAAACGCATGTTTCCACACCCCCCTCCCCCACCTGGTTGTCTGTCACACTTTGGAGGTCTCCTATGTGTTTTGCAGTCACTTCCCTACAGTGCAGCCCCCTTCTTGATGCTGAAAGATCCAGTACCACATCTTCCGCAGGTCAGGACAATTTAACCGCTTAAGAACCAGGCTGTTTTGTACCTTAACGACCAGACACCTTTTAGGGATTTTACCCATGTGGCGGTTTTACTACCCTATTTTTTTCCTTTAGCTATCAAAATTATTTTTGCAGTGTTTTTTTCCCGTGACACATAAGTCTATTTATTATATCTTTTTTACTGACTTTTTATGTTTTATTTGGGGTAAAAAGCTTAAAAAAATAATTTTTTTAAACATTTCTAGTTATTTTTTTTATTTGTATTTTTACGCTAAAATAAAGTATGGGAACGGGTTCCTCATTTTGTTTCGGACTTTTCAATATATAATATGTATGGTTTTGGATTGCAGGGCGCTTATAGCGACGTTTTAGGTTGGCATCAGCTTTGTGTTATTTTCTTTCTTATGTATTGTTGTTGTATTCTAGAATATTGTTCTACTCATGTATGTAATTATGTTTTTTACTATCTGTGTCCCCCATGACGT
The DNA here is from genome assembly GCF_035609145.1 of Eleutherodactylus coqui. NCBI lineage: Eukaryota > Metazoa > Chordata > Amphibia > Anura > Eleutherodactylidae > Eleutherodactylus > Eleutherodactylus coqui. The sequence continues at coordinate 7,006,741 of NC_089840.1, read as the reverse complement.
CATGAAAGACCTCTGGGGGACATTCACATGTTTTTTTACATTTTTTTATTTGACACTTTCCCACTGTAGCTGGGGCATCCAGAGGAGCCGCATCTATAGGAGCCCCAGTTACAGGGAAAAACAACCCCTGTAGTGACATTAGTCACTGGCAGAGCTGGTCAGGGTCTAGTATGACCCTCCAGCTCTGCTGTAGCAGGGAACCCCGGCGGTCACATGACCACCCCCGAGGCTCCCGTAGTGAAAGTTACACTTTACTTTCACTTTCTAGTACACAGTGCTCAATGAGTGCTGTGTACTTGGGGAAGCAGAAGGCGGAAAGGGTTAAATACCCCTGCTGCCTTCTCCTCTGGGTTATCAGCTGTCACTAACAGCTGATAACCCACTCCTGCCTCTGATTGATTGCAGTGACAGGAGGCATAAATCCCCGCCGTAATTTTACATACAGCTAAGCTTTAAGCCCAGGACCAGGTGCCGTAAATTTACAGTGCCTGGTCCTGAACGGGTTAATCATTATTATTCTGTATTTCCTGTTCTTCTTCAGCTTTAGAGAAGAACCTGCTGAGATCCTTAAAAAAGCTGAATGACTTTTTGAACTCACCGCTGCCTGATGAGATCGATGCCTATTCCACAGAGGAGATCACCGTCTCCAACAGGAAATTTCTGGATGGGAATGAGCTGACGTTAGCAGATTGCAACCTGTTACCAAAACTCCACATAATAAAGGTGGGTTCTATAGAAGATATTGAGCTGTGAGCTGCGATCCGGTGAGCTGCTAATGACTATGAATGATATCTCATACAAGATGTAGAGGGTCCTACTGGAGCTCTCATAGTATCCTATATACCCACCTAGGCCACTGGGCCTTACATGTTCTATATAACCGCAGCTGCTCATCGTAGAACTCAGGGATAAAAAAAGGACAACCTTTTTGCATTTTGCCCCAGTTCAGTGCTTTGCCCTCCTTTCTGCTCTCTATCTCATTTCTCTCTCACACTTGGACTTGACCAAGTCTTCTTCAGAGTTGAGGTCACACCCAAACGACTTTCTGGCGCCAACCTAACCCTCTATATCAGGTCCTACTTCCCCGCTCAATGACTCCCACAGTGCAGCATCCCAGTGTTTCCTGAAGTCGTCAGAGTCTCAATGTGGTGCTGCACCTGTCAAACCTCCCATGATAGACAGAAGTTCCCACCATCATCACCCCAAACTCTGTGATCGAGGGGCTCATTCCTAATGAAAAAAAGATGCTTCCAGCTGAAAATTTCAGACTTTGCCGTGTTCCTAAAGTCTATGCAGTAATGGTGGGGGGAGTTTTTCTTGGAAGTTCATCTATTTGTACTCCTCCTCTACCATCAGTTTCTGAGGCAAGTAGTAGTAGTGGTCCTAGCATGGTCGGCCATATTCGCCCGCATGGACCTGCTTTTTCTGTCTCCTGGTGGCCCAGAAGCCGCTCCCTGCTCCTCCTTTCAGCTTTAGTTGTCAGTCACAGTGAGGGAACCTTCACATCATTTCAATGGCGAAGGATGAAAACAGTCACAAGATAGAACATGAACAATGTACGCAATGTCATCGCTGCAGGACTGTCGGGGACCACCGGAGTGGCAGTACTGGAGTGAAGGGGGATTTGCTGAGCTTTCATTAATAAAGTCATTTTCAGCATAATGATCAAAGTAAGTTATTAAAGTGACCCTCTGGTTTTGGGACAAACATCTGAAGGGAGTGGGGGTATATTACTCCACTGCTTATAAGCCCAATTTTCAGTTGACCAACATACCTGTAGCAATCTCCTAACTACCTAAAGCCCATTGTGCACTGCTCTCTGATTGGGCAGGGTCACATAAACAACTCTGGCCAATCAGAGCAAGTACAGTCCATTGGTAGTCTAATGGTACCAATGTACTGTGGGGATTAGATAGTCTGAAGATTGCGTTGGGCATCTTGGATGGCAGAAAACAGGACCCGAAACCAGTGGATGGGAGGGACGTGCGAGAGGACCAACTACAGGTAATATACCCCTCCCTCTCCGGTACTGGGACAAAATATTGTTCAGAAACTGGAGGGTCGCTTTGAGAAGTTTCAGTCATTTACAAAACCACTAATTGTTTTTTAATGTTTTTAGATCGTTTGCAAAAAATTCCGGAATTTTGAAATCCCGGCCGAAATGACTGGAATCTGGAGATACCTCAAAAACGTGTACACCCGGGATGAGTTCATCAATACGTGTCCGGCGGACTATGAGATCGAATTTGCATATTTCGGTGTTGCCAAACGAATGAATATATAAAACAAATATTGCCGATTTCTTCTAATTTTCCGTCTGCAGTATCATCGGTTCAGAAGGGTCGTCTGTCAAAATCAACCCACCGTATTTACTGGAAACTTGTGTAGTTAGAGTGAAGCGACCCTTTAAAGCCAAATATTGGCCATAACTATCCAAATGACTTATTTGTCTATTTCTACACCGTCTTCATTTATGTTCGCACACAGCCGGGCGGCCATTTTGAAAGCAGCCATTTTTTTAGTGAATGAATAATAAAGTGCATTTTTTTGCCCCTTAAAATTAAAAAAATCAACCTGCGGCCGCCCCCCCCCCTCCCCCCCCCTGAGATTAATTACACATCCTGGAAAAACACAACTGCCATTACAGTTCGCATAGGGAGTCGTCACCCAGCCGCCTCAGAACATTTATAGTTAACCGATGGGAGCTTATTTTAAAGGCAATTAGACCTCACTGTATTCAGGGCTGTTGTAATACCAGAGGGGGCCCAGTCCATCGGTATTATAATATTTTCCCTCCACTGCTGCCCAGCCCTCTCTGTCCCAAACATTTTTTGTGGCAAAAACCCCACTCATTCTCACAGCCCCAGGCCCGGCCCTCTGTCTTCTCTCACTTCCAGGTCCGCCAGTCACATGCCCATCTAAGCATGTGACTCTTGCAGCCAATCACTAGCCTCAATGGGTCCAGAAACCGGTGATTGGCCACAGTCATCACATACTTTAACAGCCACATGACTGCTGCACTTTTTAGCCTCTTCAATACTTTTCAGCTCTATCTGCGTCCTGATAACACGGAAACTAGCGCCGCTGCCAGGGGGTCGGCTAAATGTGCACCGTTTGCCCCGTGGCTAAAGCAGCCCTGAATGTATACAAGTTGTCAGATGCCATTCAAAGGTCTGGGAGAGCCGGGCGAGAACTCTTGAAATGTTATGGTGGCCATCATTTATCTTCCTTCCTCTCCAATAGAACTTAAGTTGAATTTACTTTTTCAGAACTTCACAAGAAAAGAACAATTCGATGGAAAATGCTTTTAGGTTTAGGGAATTGAGACCCAAAACATAGAAGATCAGATTTTGTGACACCTGAACCTGCAAGTGCCATTAAGTATATGTGAACCGTATAGAGAATGATGTGAGGGATTTCTTGTGTATTTATGTGACACTAGAGCTTTGCGGATCTCGATTCTTTCTTATGGTGAAGCATGTGGTTCTCTTTCTATTGGGATCTCAGCTACTTGCAGGGGCCTACCGGAAAAGTACAAGAAGCTGTAAAAGAATGTAAAAGTCTCCTTTTAGTATTGCAGTCATAATGTATGATCGACTATCAAGGGGGTTTTCTCACTATGAGCATATCAATAGGATATGCCCAGATGTGTCTCTGTGCCCTGGTGCCAGTAGGGTGCCAACAAGCCACTCTACTTTGGTATGAGTGTTTAGATCCAGGGCTACAGAGCTGAAGCTATGTCCCAGGTAAAGGAGCCACACCTCTGTATATGCCATAAATATGTTATTGCCTTCTGGGACCCCACTATGTCCGTCCACCAACACAAACCAGAGGGCAGATGTCCACACATACAAGAGTCATCCCAGCCTGGTAGGTAATGTTTACTTTTAGTTGGTAAATGTTTTGAACAACACAAGAGTGTCTTTAGCACAGGCTGCTAGGGGCCCATGATGGGCGGAGCCACTAGTTGGTTCTGTCACCATTCCTCATGGGCGGTCTCCAGGCCTCCTCCGCCCCTGCGGGGGTACTGTTTTGGTTTTTGCGGTGTGGGCCTTCCTCTTGGTCTGTCTACCCCTGAAACAACATGTTATCATAATGTGTCATAAAAGAGAGTGGGATATTCCATGGTGATCTGTGATTATAAGGCCCCATGTTTATTTCTGGCATCATGTGATCTTCACTTTCTTGAGGCCCCTTTTTCTCGGTATATCCTGCTGCTTCTGAGCCTCTGATCAATTAATGCTATCGAAGAAAGTCTTCTGCATTTGACAAGTAAGGGCTCGTCCACATCAGCGTCCGCCAGGAGCCTCCACTGCTGACTTCCATTAAAGGGGTTAAAATTACTTCACAACCACTCTGCTTCCTGGTTGTTGCTGACCAGGTCATGTGACTGCTGCAGCCAATCACTGGCTATAGGAAGTTACTGCTGTGGCCAGTGATTGGCTGCAGCAGTCACATGTCCTGGTCGGCAGCAACCAGAAAGGACAGGGGGGCTGGGAACTAATTCTAACGCTGAATGTAGCAATATTTCATCATGTAGAATGCCGTACACGAACCGAAGGGACCCCAGTAGGAACAATAGGGTCCATTTAGCGTCATTCAGTTGCAGAGAAGAAAAGTGGAACCTAAAATACTGATGTGAACAAAGCCTAATATGGAAGGAAACCTATTTAATGCTGTATGTTACTGCAAATACTATTATGCATATTTGTATTAAATGTTATCGTTACTTGTACCTGCAGTTTTGTGTTTGCTTTGCATTCTATGTATATGTCAATATGCCATTTAATATGGCCCTTAAAGGGGTTGTCCAGTTGTAAACTATTGATGGCCTATCCTCAGGACAGGTCATCAGTAGTAGATCAGTAGGGGTCCCTCACTTGGGTTCAGCTGTTTACCAGGCTGGCACACTCGTTCCCACCGCAGTGGCCAGACTTGGCATTGAAGGCAATGAAACAAATGGGAACTTGGCCTGCAATACCAAGCCTGGCCACTGCAGTAAGAATGGAGCTGTCTACTTCCTGCAGAAATTAGCTCAGCGCACGAGCGTGCTGGCTTGGTGAACAGCTGGGGGTTCCAGGCAACAGACTCTGCCAACTTACTACTGATGCTCTGTCCTAAGGATAGGCCATCAATGGTTTACAGCTAGACAACCCCTTTAAACTACCTGATAATCAGTCAATACGGAATCTAACCTAAATTAGGCTCCACATCTGTGACTCCAATCATTCATTGGACGCTTTTGCGATTGCTTTTACTTTTAATCACAGCCCAACTTTTACAATAGAGCCGAAAATGATAAAAACAGCAACTTGTTACTGAAATGGTTATCGCCCCAATGATGGGGGTCGTCAATGATCTGTTTCTATCCTAGACATCCTAGAAACGGTACGATCGGAGTCACTATACGGGTATTTTCTGTGTCATTTCATCAAATTTGACAATTTTTTAAAATCAATTTTTGAATTTGCAGAATCGATCATTTTAGAAAGAGATTTTTTGGGGTGTCAGAGCCGGCGGTCGTCCCGACTCCCCTTTGTCTTAAAGGACCCCTGAATGTGTGAACAAGCTAAGACATCCCAGTTACCTGGAGCCGCACCTGGTGGTGTGACTTTGGAACTGACTTGTAGTACAATGTGGCGATATTATGCCATTCTGTGGGGTTTTAACCCCTTAGTGACGCGGCTTATTTTGGATCTAAGCACATGATGATTTTTTGGAGATTTTCATGCACACGTTTTTATTCTTCCGCCCCCGCGGCCGTATGAGGACTTCTGTTTTTTGCGCGGCGAGCTGCAGTTCTTACTGGTACCATTTTTTGGTACATATAATATATTGCATAACTTTTTTTTCTATTTGGGGGCAAGGAGAAAAAAAACCCACCTCTGTTGTGCCATTGTTGTTTTGTACAGCATGAATGGCGTGATCGTGTTCTTCTGCAGGCGGGTGCCATTACAGCAAGAAGAAAAATATACATGATTTTTTAAGTTACTCCATTTTTGCACAATAAGGGCTTATTTACAGGAGCGTATAGCAGTCGGTATTCGCTTCCATCTAAGCAGTCTCTCTCCACCAGTCTAGTATTTGCAATGGGAGTGGGCAGGATGAGGGCGGAGCTAAGCTTGTCCATATCCAGCAATGGGAGTGGGCAGAACAGAGGGGAGCTTAGCTCCGCCCCGCCCACCCCCCTCCCATTGCAAACACCAGACTGGAGGAGAGAGGCAGAGAGCCGGTGAGGGGGAGGGAAGGGGGGAACTGCTTGGATGGAAGGATTTTGCCGTGCAGGATAAAGTGTGCTGATTTATCGCATGGGTTGTTATGGATACGACAAGACCAAACGTGGGCTTTTTTATTTATTTTTTTAAACAAAGAGGAGAAAGTGCACGAAGTTTTTTTTTTACTACTTTTTTTTCTTACTTTTTTTATGGCCCTGTAGGAGACCTGAACCTATGATGCTATGATCACACTCATAATACACAGCAGTACTTCTGTACTGCAATGCATTATCACTAATGATAGTGATCACAGGACATGGCAAACCCGGATGCCATCGATTGACGTCCGGTTGCATTGGCAACCTATTGGCCCTCTGCGATGGGCGCCCTACCTCTGAAAACCCTTTAAATGCAGTGATCAACACTGATTGTGACATGTGAGGGGTTAACAGCAGGCATCAGTGTTCTTACTGATCTCTGCTGTTGCAGCGAGAGGCCGGCTGACAGTCACCGCCGGCTCCTGGTGCGGACTCGGCTTCTGGGCCCGTGCCATCCATAGGACGTAAATGTATGTCCACTGGTGGGAACCGGGCTTATTTTTATGTCCTGGGGCAGGAAGGGGTTAAAGGGGTTGCCAGACTAAATACCTACACGAAGCCACAGTGCTGAATCCTCCACCACCGCCCTGGTTCCAACAGCGAGTCACATGGCATGGCACCCACATCCGTGACCGCCATGTCATCAAGGCGTCTGGCCGGTTGGCTCATCGTAATACCTAAGCCTTCTTCTGTGTTCCGGCCGTACAGAGACTAATGGGGGGGGGGGGGGCGGCGGAGTTATTACCATTAGCCAAACAGCCAGCCCACGCATGTAAGACGCCAGTGAAAGCCGCATATTGCGTGATGCGGTTTTCTCACAAAATGCATCGCGCTCGCATGGGATATCATAGGGATACGGGTGCAGTTATGATCCAATCTCTGCCCAGTATTGCCCTTGCCGTGTAAATGCGGCCTTAATGGATGAATGTTTCGAATATTGTTGAATTTCCAAATTGCCGAGAATGTCAGAAAGTTACCAAAATGGCGCAGGAGCCGCAGTCAGGTCAGACCCCCTAACGACTGGCTGGTGTATTCATATACAGTACCTTGCAGTAATAATGGCGCACACCTTTAATACAGTGCCCAGTTTTCAGGGCTCTTCCCCTGCCATGTTCTCTCTATTAGCCGCCGTTCACACGCTGGATCCATAAAAAGGGTATAAAACACATCAGAAATGTGACGCAAGTACTTGGGGGGTTTGTAGCTGTACAACTAATTGTCTGCTTGTGTCCGATTACATCATAGATCCGGAACCTGTAGTTCTCCGTTGGGTTTAAAACAAGTCCAAGCATGGGCACAACGTTGATGGCATGCTGGAATTTGTAGTTCCACGCCAGCTGTAGAGCCACAGACTCCAGACTATTGGGTGATACATAATAAGAGCGTTCCTCGTCATACGGACGTCCGGCTGATGTGAGAATGATTTTCATGGTTTCACCGTCTTTCAGGGCGATTTCGGTGATTGTGGCGCACGGGCGTCTCCGTCACTTGTTTTGAATACAGTATTTCCAGAAACAAGCTGCAAGAGAAGAAAGCGAGACCCGGTCACATTATATATAGCGCCACGCAACGCCATCTTGCGTTCTTACATTATTTCTGGCTGATAGCCTTCATTCTTGAGTTTTATTTAAAGAAGACCGGCGCAACAGTTATAAAAAACTATATGTGCCGACAGGTTTCATGCTTGACTACCGTCATACATCAATTCAGTGCCTAAATAATACGATGCCCAGATAATGCCACCCTGCAGTACTTATTACAGGCATATAGTTCCCACATAAGGGTGACTACCCACTACAGTTTTTTTTCACTGCGAAATTCGCAGTGTTTTTTTTTCTCCAGGGGTCTATGGGACTTGTAATGTTAAAATCGCAATCGCGCAAAATCGCGATTTCACGGTAAATTGCGATTTTGCACAATCGCGATTTTAACATTACAAGTCCCATAGACCCCTGCAGAAAAAGAATGCTGCGAATTTCACAGGGAAAAAAAAACGCCAGTGGGTGGGCACCCTAAAACAACAGAAAGGCTAAAGCAGTACTTATCTATAATGGAGCTTATCACCCAGGCTAGAGGATCTCAGCAGCTCCAACCTCTCCTTTAGGGAACTGAAATCAACTGCAAGGGGAGGAGGGCGTGGTAGGAATATAAAGCTCTCCACACCACCTGATAGGTAGAGCAGCTAGCAATCTCTGCACAACATGCATTAACCCTTGCCCTGCATAGTAACAGGGTGACAGGTCAGATCCTGTGTCGTGGCCACCATGCCATGACGCCATCGTGACTGACAAGCAGCGACAATTACTAACACAATACTGCTAATCAGTTTCCAGATAATGCTGCCATACAATACCCACATAATGCCTCCATAAATATCTAATTTTTACTGCTGTATAGTTTCCAGTTTGATACAAATTCCCCATACAATACTGTCAATTAGTGTCCAAATAATACCCCAGATAATGCCTCGGTATCTAATTGTTACAACCATATAATGCCCGTATAACATTTCTAGATGGATTTCCCACATAATACTGCTAATCAGTGTCCAGATAATATCGCCATACATTGCCCAAATAATGCCTCCATACAGTATCTAATTAATACTACCACATAGTGCTCGGATAACACTGCTATATGGATTTCCTCCACAATACTGCCAATTAGTGTCCAAATAATACCGCCATACAAAGCCCAAATAATGTCTCCATATAGTATCTAATTATTACTACCATAGAGTACCCACATAACACTTCAAGAGGGATTTCTACCACAATACTGCTAATCAATGTCCAAATAATACCGCCATGCAATGTCTAGATAATGCTTCCATACAGTATCTAATTAGTACTACCACATAGTGCACATATAACACTTCTAAAAGGATTTCCTACACAATAGCGCTAATCAGTGTCCAAATAATACCGCCATACAATATCTAATTATTACTACTATATAGTTCCCACATAACACGTTTAGATGGATCTCAAACACAATACTGTCAATTAGTGTTGCTCGTTTTGATTGGATGGGCAATAAAATCGCTCAGATTAAGCAAAATCAAAACGGGTTTGTCCGAACCGATATTTGGTGCAAGTCACAGGAAAATCAAATCTTCCATAATGCCTGCAGAGGTCAGCGTGTAGCCAATCAGCAGCCAGAGCACCTTGCTGATGTCACAAAATGTGTCTTTTATCTTGCATACGGGCAGCAGTTTCATTGGAAGCCTGCATCACATGACCTAGAAAAGCTGCATCATGTTTATATGCCTGTATAACACAGGGTCTGTTGTTAGGGACAGATATTCTGCAAAGGATATATTGCTGCTGATGTTAAAGCTTGTAAACCAGCAGAGAAATGAAATAGTTTCTATAGGAGGGAGCAGAGAAAGAAGCTGCATCATGTTTGTATGCCTATATGATACGGGGTCTGTACATTGAGGGAGGGGATACTTCAACTTATATAACAGCAAAGCAGACCGACAAACTACTCTTTGGCATTGAGAATATTTCAGTTCTCTAGTTGTGGCCTCAGATGTCATTCAAAGTTGCCAGCCCGGCCACTACGAATTATTTGCAGACCTTACGCAGCTAGCAGTGGGGCTTGGGGGATTCAATTATGCTGTCACGAAAAGGGACAACTCACAAAGATACAAGCTGTACTCTGCGGCCTTCTGTTCTCACATATCGTGCTTCCCAGGGATTGTGGCTAATTTAGTTGGCGATGCTTTCTTTGTTAATATAAAACAAAAAGAAAACCAAACAGGGAAACAGCAGATACACACAGTGCGTGTCAGCGGCCTCAGATGTCATTCAATGTCGCCAGTTTTCTGCAAACTACAAAGTTAACTGATAGGTTACATAAAATTACTCAAAAAACTGAACAGAAATAAATTAAAAGGAAGCATGAAGAAAGTAAGGACGTGTCGGCGGTGGAGGTGGTAGAGGACGGACCACATTGACACTTCGAGTGGCTCCCACTGGAGCAACAGCTTTACGTTCTGCAGGAGGCAAGGAAAACCTGCTGCCATTCCTTAGAAGTGGTTCTGCCCGTGCGTTACATTCGCAGCACACAGAACAGGTTGTAGAGCAGATGACACAACATGCCTCACATACCACCACCTCCTCTTCCTCCCAGTCACAGGCAAACAGCAGTCAGTCTGCACCAGTAGGCCCTGAGCATCCCTGTCTACGTCACCCCATGCCAAATCTCCTGCACTTACCGAAGCCGTCCACATGGATAAGTTTGAGGAGCTGTCTGATCCTTCCATGTCATCGATGTCAAGTGGGCAGTCCGAACAACCGGAGGAAGAGACCAAGACATCATATGCACTGATGTCCATGAGGGTGGATCACCTTCAGCCGTCCACAGGGAATGTGTGTAGTACCCCAGACTTGGGCACTCCAGCACTTTCTGTGTCGACTAAAGGGTTAAAATCAGGTTAGCTGTAATGTATGCAAAAGTGTATAAAGTTATGATGATGTTGTTTATATTCCTCACTGAATTATGTGTTCTGGTAATATTCTCCAGCCCATGGTGAGTGCAGGTTGCCTAGCAACAGTCAGGGGAGTAGAGATCCTGTGATTGGCCATCTAGACACCCATTACAAGTCAAGCCAGTTTGATAGTATAAAAGACAGGAGTGGGGTGGAGTTAAAGCAGTCTAGTCCAGAGGAGCCTGAGATAGAGACCAGTAAGGAACCAGGAGAATATCTTCACTTAGTCCATTCTAGTAGTCTAGCCAACTCAGAAGAGTCTAAAGGAGACCAGGAAGGAATGAGGAAAGGGACAGTGCGGTGGGAAGTTGAATATCTAAAGTGTGAGTACTCAAGAGCAAGAAAGTTTTAGTAACAGAAGAGAGAGAGAAGAGGAGAGGAGAAGGAGATCTAAGTCAGCCATTCCTAGGCACCAAGCAGAAAGGAAAGCAAGTCGGTCAGTCAGGCTCAGCCAGGGAACAGAGCTGAGGTGCAGCACACAGAGTAGGAATGTATTAAGTAATTATTACCTGTAGCTGTAACCGTTTCTACTGAAGTCTGTCAATGTCAGCCGCATGCAACAAGTCAAGTTTATCCCTCATCTACTCTTGAAGAATAAAACAGTTTTGGTTGACTGTAAGACCTGACTGCTGGAGTTACTTCCCACCATCTATTCCATCTTCAACATCTGCGCTGAGGTACCACACTAAGCACTCCAGTCAGGACAGAGGTTGATCCCCCATTTTATTTAGTTCTCTACCTTTTATATGTTATTATTTTGTTTGGAACGGATCCCAACTCGTACATGGACTGGCATCATGACAAAACAACATCTTCCCCTACCCAACTCCTTGGGTAGAGCCTCCCAGGGCATTCCCATCTTACGCTGCCTGACCCCGCGGGCAGCACGCAGTGAGAACTGCCAAGAAATTTACCACTGTGCATACCCACGCCAGACCGCATTTTACCTTCAGAGAGGAGCAGCAGAGCCATCGTGACTACCATCTTACATTCCCTCGCTGTTTAACCCCTCCTAGGTCTGTCCGGTCGCCACATGTGTACTCAGGGGGATGTGGAAACGGCGCTCATTGTGACACTCAGCGACAAAGAGGAAGAGGAGATGAAAGACGATGAAGTGCTTGACCCAACATGGACAGACAGGAAGAGTCAAGATAGCAGCTTGTGGGAGACAGAGGATGAGGCGGACATTGCGGGGAAGCACCATGCTAAGACAGGGAGTGGGGAGTCACAGACAAACAAAGGCCGTATTGTCACCATCAGTTACTACTAGTCACAGCAGCACCAACATCAGGCCCACAACGAGGTCTGCTCTCAAGACTTGTGCAGCCTGGGCATTCTTTGAAACTGCAGGTGATGACAGAAAGGTGGTCATCTATAAGGCTGCAGAAAGCATTTAAGACATGGCAAGAACATAAACAACCCCAACACAATGTGTATGAACATCATCCTGCTCCCTCTTCCTCTTCCTCCATCTCCCTGGTCATGCAGAAGCCTCTGAGCACAGAGAGGCAGTTTTGTGTAGGACTAGTAGCACTACTACTTAAGGCCTCTCCTCTGAAATTGACGATTGGGCTGCAGGCTTCAGAGCCAAGAGTGGGAAACAGAGAGCAGAGGTTGAGCCGCCACCATCACCACCACCTTCACCGACATTGACATCTATCTCAGATTCCAGCGAGCCCTCCATCCCCAAGCCATGGGAATGTAAAGAAATACCACGCCAACCATCTACGAGCACAAAGCCTGAAGGCAAGCATTGTACAACTGCTTCCAATGGAAATGTGGTCATTCAGGCTTGTGAACACAGACACCTTCCACAACGTGATCCTCTGTGCTAACCCACAGTAGCAGATGCTCTTTGTCCAAAAAGCCATCTCAGCCCTGCCATGTGAGGGACAACTTATCCCTGGTGCTGAAGAACGCTGTCAGTGGCAGAGTGCACCTGAGCACGGACACGTGGTCCAACAAGCATGGTCAGGGCCGTTACAAATCCTTAACAGCACACTGGGTGAATGTCCTGTAGGTGGGGCAAGAGGCCAAAAGTCTACCTAATGTGCACTGTTCTCTGATTGGTCAGCACTGATCCTGTGAGCAGCCCTGGCCAATCAGAGAGCAGGTATGGTGCACTGATAGTCTAACACTACCAAAGCACTTGGATGGCTAAAAATGGGACCCGGAAGCAGTGGATCGAAGGGCTGACAAAGAAGAACCACTGGTGTTACTATACCACAGGTCCCCTCAAGACAGAATTTTGTCCCAAAGCCAGAGGGTAGACTCTACTTTAAAGGGTCTGTGTGGGATTAGAAAAACATCAATGCTTTCTTCTGGCAACAGGACCGCACCTGGGTTGTGTATGGTGTGGCGGGATTGAGCTGCAATACTCCACATAACCTGTTGAGAATTGTGGCCACTGCTTTAGAAGTCATCAGCCATGTTTTCTCATTTTGAATGACACCTTTAAGAACTGGAACGGTTTTTTCCATTTTTCGTAGAAACTATTGGACACCTCTCACATCATAGAGCAGCTGGAATGGAAATCAAAAGGGATAAATGTGCCCCCAAGTGGCCGTAGTTGGGGCCACACAGATATCAAGGATGCAATTATTATCTGTGAACTCACTGTCGCTCTCTCGCAGTAAGCAGAACAACGGTCCATGCTCTGCATGCTACTGAAGAAGGAGTTGGCGGTACTATTTCTCTGGTCTTCGGAGTCTGGAGGATGCATTATACAGAACATGGGCCGTGTGGAGGCTGACCGCGAGGTCCTGAAAGGGAGTTCACAGATGAGAAGTACATGTTTAGAATCCATTTTCAGCTTTGTAAACCATACTCGTTTTTCATGGTGACACATTTCCTTTACTGCTGCCCCTCTATACAGCAGGTCCATCACAGCACATTACACGGAAGGGTTTCAATCTTTTATAAAACTCCCAGGCAGCATTTTACCTCGTTTTTTACTTTTCCTGGGTAAATTCTGAGAAATTTTCCTAAAGTGCTTCCCCCTCATTGGGATATTGTCTGCTAGCTCATCAGTAGGATCTACAGGCTCTTCTAGCTGGAAGGAAGGACTAGAGTTCTCCTCTCGCGCTTCATCCTGTATAATAGAAGGGTTGTTAAAGAGGTTGTGCAAAGTATTTGGAATAGATCTGGAGTTGCTGCAGCTGTATAAATCTGTATTTAATGAGTTCCCCCTAGTGGTGGCTACAGCCATATATATCGGTATGTAATGAGCTCCCCCTAGTGGTGGCTACAGGTCTATATATTGGTATGTAATGAGCTCCCCCTAGTGGTGGCTACAGCTCTATATATCGGTATGTAATGAGCTCCCCCTAGTGGTGGCTACTATATGAGCAGCCTGACTAGCAGCAGAGGCAGGTCAGTACTGGCAAACCTCCACCAGTGGCAGCAATAGCAGTTGCAGCTCTCTGTGGTAAGTGCACCACCGTTTCCAAGTTGCAGACAGATGGGATGTGTGGATTATTTGTGATAGACTTGGTTTCCAAAAACGTTCAGGAGTGCAAACTAAACCTCAATTATTAGCCTAAGAAGCTTCAAAAAACATCCCTCTCTGGAGGACCGAGCACATGTGTGTATTGACCATTGATTTCTATGGGAATTGTGTAATACTTCATTTGTCCTGTGGTGGTGCTGCAGAGAAACTGAGCACTTCTAGCTGAACACCCTGTGACCATCTTAACATCTGTTCATGTACAGTCAGAGCCCAACGCTGAAGGTATCATTAGGGCTCCAGTCGCCCTCCGTTGGGCTGGTATTCATATTGGTTGTCACCCGTGAATTATCTTCCCAGGACCTATTGATAATAATATCCTCACCTCATCCTGACTGAACACCGACAGAGAAGGAGATTCCAAGGTGACAACCAATATGGCCACACATACTGTTGTCACCTTTTGGCACCATAGAGCGGCCCACGTGACACAGAACTGTAGGGGCCCCATGTACCACCATTGTGGGTCCATGCACATCATATAATGACAGGTAGGTTCGTCCGATGCCACTTACCTGTCTGCTCTTCTTTAATTTACTGGCTGAAATGAAACACAATAAAGTCTTATGTTAAAATGTAAAATGGTGTAAAGGGACTACAGATGGGGGTCCCACACCTTTATGCTGCCTCAGGCGAAGTGAGATGGTGACCCCCAAAAACACGCATTTTGCAGGCACTGAAAGGACCAATACACAAGATACCCAACTGAAGTTACAGAGTTATAGAGCCTCCAATAGTAAGTGTCCCCCTAATGGCCCCAGTAGTAATAGTGACCCCCATAGTGACCCCAATAGTATTAGTGACCCCATCAATGACCCCAGTAGTAATAGTGACCCCCTCAATGACCCCCAGTAGTAATAGTGACCCCCATAGTGACCCCAATAGTAATAGTGACCTCCTCAATGACCCACAGTAGTAATAGTGACCCTCTTAATTGCCCCAGTAGTAATAGTGACCCCCATAGTGACCCCAATAGTAATAGTGACCCCCTTAATGACCCACAGTAGTAATAGTGACCCCCTTAGTGGCCCCAGTAGTAATAGTGACCCCCCATAGTGACCCCAATAGTAATAGTGACCCCAATAGTAATAGTGACCCACCTAATAGCCCAAGTAGAATTAATGTCCGCGTGGTGGCCCCAATAGTAACTGTGACCCTATTGTGGCTCCTATAATAATAGCGCCCCCATAGTGGTCCCAGCTGTATTAGTGGCCCCAGTATTAACAGTGTATGGCTACAGACCGAGAATCACATGTGTTGACCCAGCAATCAGAGTTAAAGGGATTGCATGTGATTTTTTTGCATGCCACCTATGTCCACAGGCTGTGTCTGGTATTGCAGCTTAGCCTTACTCACTTACATAGAGCCAGGTTCAGCCTACAGACAGGAGAGGCGCTGTTGTTAGGAAAAAAAAACGGACATTTTTTTCTAATCTCATATAACCCCTTTAATTACATGTAAGACGGATGACATAAAAGAAGCGGTTTATGGGGATTATAATGGCTCCACAGTGATAGTCGGTGACTTGTGACGTTACCGCCGCTCTCCTGCCGTCTCAATATTTCTCTCTGAGAAAAAAGTCAAAGGAAACCCCAACGGAATTCTTACGACAGCAAAAACTATTGCAGTTCAGTGAGGCGGCATTCACACGTATCTGGAAGTGCGATGCGATTCTTTAACTCGCCCATAGCAAACAAGGAGCGAGATTTCTGCAATCTGAGAGGTCGGCGGCTCGGCATGTTTTCCATCTCACAGCATCGCTGAGGAAAACTGCTCATGTAAACAGACCCGTGGAAGAAGACGGGGACGGGAAACGTTCCTGTGTGAATGCAGTCTAATGGAGATGCAAATCCATTGGGCCTCATTTATCAACACTGTAACAGTAAGACTATGTTCACACAGGGCAGAATTTGCTGCAGAGGGTCCACAGCGGACAATCCACAGCACATCCGCAGCGCAAAGTCCGCGTCAAAAGTCGCAACATTTGTTGTGGATTTTAATGCGAATTTTGCTGCAGAATTCATCCTTCATCGGAAGAGGCGGAGTCTGTGAAAGAGGCGGAGTCTGTGAAAGAGGTGTAGTGGGCGGTGGCCAGCTCACCAGGATCGGGATCGGTTCATAGGTGGTGTGGTCTGTGGGGGGGTCAGCGGCCTGCAGGTAACCTGGTAGTCAGAGTGCCCCAGGGGAAGCTTTATGTCAACATCATCAGCCCAGCTCCGCTTCTTCAGAATCGGACCCCAACGCACCGTCCCCCATTTGTACCAACTGCCTCTCAGTCTCAGAGTTGCAGATGTGGGAATGGACAGGACCGTTTCCATCTTGCAATCAAATGGATGATTTAAAGGGTTCTTTTTCAGGCAGCGCCCGCTGTCGGAGCCAGAATGCACTGGGGTCGGTGACCTGCTCTCACGGCGGCGCCCTCGCCCTGAACATACATGTGAGGTGACCAGACCGTTAGCTGGGAGGTAGAACCTCTTCCCTCCTACATGCGGGGACAATGGAGGCTGGTGACGGCCTGTCCCCTGTGTTTACGTGTCCGGGATGACATTTCGTTGTCCTTCTCAGGCGGCGGCAGGATCCCCGGACGCTCACAGATAGTTACATTCCTCTCATTGACGGATTCAGTATCCAGGTGATAAGGCATGTGGAGGCGGCGGTGACGCCCTGAGGGTGACGGACACCGGCATATACACTATGGGCTTAGACTGAATGTTATTATCTAAGTCACACATGTCAAACACAAGGCCGAATCTGGCCCACCACCTCATTTTATGTGGCCCACTGGCCGGGCGTCAACCTAACAGGCATTCCACTCACCCAGCCTGCAGCTCCGGCCCAGTGGTGGCAGCAGCTAATGACTGATGACCTCTCCCCTCGGTGTCTGTGTGCGCTGTCCTGTACGTAGCGGAGACCCTGAGAGAAGAGGTCAGCGGTCACAGCCACTGCCACCATCAGACCGGTGCTGCAGGCAGTGAGTGAGTAGAAAGCCTTTAGGCCTCATGTCCACGGCGAAAATCAGGCCCGCCGCGGGTTTTCCATGCAGAATCCCACAGTGGCTCCCTCCTTTCCCGCGGACATGAGGCCTAAAAAGAATTATTTACCTGTCCGGACGCTGCGGATCTGCCCTCTGTCGCGGACGGATCTTCTTTCTTCGGCCCAGCAGATGTGCTTGGCACGCCGTCAGCATGCCACGCACATGCGCTGTGCACTCTATTCTCTTTTTGAACTCCTGTTCTCCCACGCTCTTGCGCCGGAGAGCAGAAATTCAGCTGCGGGTGTGCCGCGGATCCGGGCGGCTTCCATAGGCTTCAATAGAAACCTGCGGGAGACCCGCACTAAAATGGGGCATGCTGCGGGTGTTTTCCCGCACACGCAATCCGCCCCTCAGGGGAAAATGACATCCGCAGGTATTTAACTACCTGCGGGTGTCCAATGCATCCCTATGGGGCGCGGATCACGCTGCGGATTTTAAATGTTATTTTGCTGTGGATATGAGGCCTTAGGGATGCTTCCAATTTCGGGGTTGCTATTATTCCTGGGGCCATTATAAGGATCATTATTACTACTGGAGCCATTATGGGGGATACTATTACTAATGGAGCTACTATGGGAGTCACATATTACTACTGGGGCCGTTATGGGGGGTACTATTACTAGTGGTGGCAATATTACCTTGAGGAGCACAGAGTGGCATTATTACATTGTGGGGCTCTAAGTGGCGTTATCACTTTGAGGGACTCAGAGTGGCATTATTACTTTGAGGGGCACATAGGATCATTATTTGAGGGGGTCAGAGGTGCTTTAATTATTTGAGGGGCACAGAGTGGCATTAGTATTTTGAAGGACTCAGAGTGGCACTTTTACTATAAGGGGCTCAGAATGTCACTATTACTTTAAGTGGCACAGGGTGGCACTATTACTTTGAGGGGCATAGAGTGGCATTCTTACATTTAACAATAATCTTTATTTATATAGTGCCAACATATTACGCAGCACTTACAAGACAGGGGGGATAAAAACCACGGTTCTATGTAGTAATCAGCTGATGGAGACAGTAGGGGTGCGGGTCCTGCTCCAACGACCTTACATAATACAGATATTGGGGGGATACAGAAGGTAAAGGGGCTCGAGATGTGAAGAGTGTGGGATGCTTTACACATAGACAATGGTCAGACTTAAGCCGTGTGATCACTGAATCAGTATGACTGCAGGGGGCTTTTGATAGTGACTAGCAGGGATTACAGTCGGTAGGTCAGGGGGCATGTTATCAGGGGAGTACAGAGGGGTTTGGTTTAGGGAATGTGGTATGGCTCCCTGAAGAGGGGCGTATTTAGAGCACGCCTGACATTTTGTGTGTCGGGGATTGCCCGGATAGTTTGGGGTAGCGCATTCTAGAGGACTGGTGCTGTTCTGGAGAAATCTTGGAGGTGGGAATGAGAGGTTCAAATTAAAGGGGCACTTAATCTGATTTCTTTAGTGGAGCGGGGGTCCCGGGCTGGGTGGTGGATTGAGATAAGGGAAGACATGTGGGGCGGCGTGATGCTATAGAGAACTTTATGGATGAGGGTGTAGTGGCGCAGAGTTAGTAGGGCCCCTCCTTAATGTTTTATGTCTGTCTTGTGTCATTCTATTGTCTACGTCTTGTCTGTGGTATGCATTTGATTTATGTGGATTGCATGGCTGCAGGACTGCAAGGGTTAATGTATGGTATCTGCTGTATTGTATGAAAATGTATCGTTTAATGCGTCATGTGACTATATTTTTATATATATATGTATTTGCAAGAATGCAAGTGACAGAAGTCTGTCAGTCGGAGGAGTTTGGGAGAGTCTGACACCCACACATCAGACAAGTCAGTCTGTGTGTGGAGCATGGAGGAGGCCGAGTGATGGCCTGATGCTTAGCCTGGACTTAACCAACCCAAGAATCCTCTGCGCGTCTGGGGAGCGCTGGGAGTGAAACGAACCGCCCCATAGCGAGAAGACAAATAAACAGCAGAGTAAGTGTTGATCGGTAGAGAGAGAGCGTTTGCTGGGAGTGGGAATCACACAGATAACTTGGACTGTGGATTGTCTGAATGCCCCAAGTCTCCTCCCTGTTGCACCACTTTGGCCTGTTGTATTTATACCAAGACTGTTTGTTCAAAATTAAGTTCAAAAGTTTGCAGTAAATGGACGGAACCCGTCTGCAAAAGTTCCTGACCCGTGGTGGATTCGTGGAATTTCGCTACCCTCCCTGGATTTTGTCCATCATGACAATCCAGCAGAATAGGACGCGCTACCACATTCTTTCCATCCCTCAATTAAGGAGTACGGAGACTCTAATTTCAACTTTGTCTTTGTGGACCGACAAAATGGACCCCCATACTACACAGCCACTGCGGACCAACCTCGAGGTAGGCCCTTTGACTTTTCATGGCTGACACTGGACTTTTCAGCGCACCGAAGTTCTGAGTAAGAGGATCTGTGCTCCATGGACTTGTCAGCACCGCGGCGGCAGTTGACTGACTGTTTTGAGCCACTTCGGGAAAGAGAGGACAGTACCGCTGAGGACGAGGAAGTGAGTAACTTTATGAGAGGGAGTCCCTCACTATGTTTTTCAGTTGGGATCCATTCTTGGGGGAGCAATGCTACGCCCACAGGCTTTACCACTGAATCTGAGCCTGAAGAGACAGCCGTTTCATCCATTAAAAAGGTGACATGGTGTTGAAGGACTCTATGGACTTCTGTAAGAATCACGGACTCTTGTTAGACTTTGATTTTTCCCTTTTTTGCCCCAAAAGACTTTAAAGTTATTTCATTCCCCATTTTGTTTGCCAAAGAATTGTGATGTAATAACTAGTTAATGCATAATCTGATTGCATAATGTTAAAGCTAATGTGTGGGAGGGAGTATGCAAAGTAAAGGTTTTGCTAATTGCACTGAATGACTGTTCTGCATTGAATGGTGTGTTTGTATGGAAGTGACAAGAGGTCTAGACGCTACACCCTACTATCCACTAAGTGCACCACTGTCTGTCTGTCGTCTTATCTGTCACAGGAGACGCAGCCTCATTATCATTTTTTCTCTACAGAGCTCGGTTGGGGGTATTGACTGAATGCTACCACCCTTCACGAGATTCAGAGGAAGTGATGTTCATGCCACTTTCCTCTTCTTTTTCAAATCCTACCAGTTACCCTTTTCTATTCTCATGTTTAGCTACAGTATTGTATCTTTTCTTCTGTCTTTGGTGAGAAGAATTATGTAAGTGCCCCATAGCAATATTAGTGTGTCCTGGATTCCATCCAGCCTAACAGTTTTTCAGTGGGTATGGCCATACCTCTTCCTTATACGCTGTCATGTATTACGGTTTTGCAGAGAAAGTTAGATCCCAGCTAGTCTGAGTACACTGGGATGGGTTAATGAGTAGTAACCAGAGGGGGAATTTGTGCAATGGTTTTGCCTTACGCTAGTCTGACTTCCATACACTAGACGACTTGGTCTGTGTATGGAGCATGGAGGAGGCCGAGCCTAGGCCTAACCAACCCAGGAATCCTCTGCGCTTCTGGGGAGTGCTGGGAGTGAAATGAACTGATCCATAGCAAGACGATGAAGAAACAGTAGAGTGAGTGTTGACTGGTAGAGAGAGAGAGAGAGAGAGAGAGATTGCCGTGAGTGGGAATCACACAGATAACCTGGACTGTGGATTTTCCGAATGCCCCGAGTGTTCTCCCTGTTGCACCACTTTGGCCTGTTGTATTTGTACCAAGACTGTTTGTTCAGAATTAAGTTCAAGAGTTTGCAGTAAATGGAGAGAACCGACTGTTCCCGGTTCTTGTTCAGAAAGTTGCACTGTATGTGGACCACTTTATTTTATCTGGAAGATCTGCTGCAGAGGATGGAACGGTGGCGTCACGAGTGACAGTTGGACTTCAGTAACCCCCGGTTACAACCCCTGTCATCTTCCCCAGCAGTAATGTGGTCAGGTTCCGAGCTACCCCCACGGGAGGAGATGGTAGAGCCCCGTGACAAGGCCTTTCTCTACCCTTCTGTCTCCTTGGCTGTGGGCCCATTGCTCGGATGCTGCAAGTGTAGTGAGTTTGAATTGTATTCTGTATTTGACGGGCAGCAGATGCAGTGACCGGCACAGGGCAGAGGCGTCCGAGTAGCGGCTGGACAGAAAGATAAGCCTGTCTGCTGCCTTCAGGATGGATTGGAGGGGATAGAGTCTAGCGTGGGGGAGGCCGATCAGCAGCGAGTTGCAGTAGTCAAGGCGGGAGTGGATGAGGGCAACATGGAGGGTTTTTAGCGTGTCCACGGTGAGGAAAGGGTGGATCCTTGAGGTGCAGCTGACATGTTCGGGTGAGAGATTGAATATAGGGGGTGAAGGAGAGATCGGGGTGGAATATAATCCCAAGACTGCGGGTGTGCTGGGAGTTATGGTGCCACACACTGAGATGGAGATGTCAGGATGAGGGCGGTTAGTGGAGGGCGGAAACAGCAGCAGGTCAGTTTTTGAGAGGTTTAGTTTTAGGAAGAGAGAGGACATGGTGTTAGAGACAGCGGACAGACAGTCAGTGATGTTCTGGAGGATTGGTGCTGTGATGAGCCTACAAAGGATTCACTGAATGAGCGGCCAGATAGGGAGGAGGAGAGCCAGGAGTTTGCAATTTAGGACTGAAAAGGGAGTGAAAGGTGACAAAGAGCCGTTTAGGGTTGTGGGATAGTGAGGAGAAGAGAGAGGTGAAGTAGACTTGTTTGGCATGGTGGAGGGAGAGGTTGTAGGTTCTGAGCATGACTTTGAAGAGGACACGGACGTTTGCAACTTCCTCCACAGCCGTTCAGCACTTCTAGAACATCGCCAGATTAAGCGTGTTTGAGACGTGAGCTAGCATTGCCGCGGTCTGCATCGGATGGCTTGGGTCACGGGGGGCACCGCTTCATCCAGGGTATGACTGAGAGAGGTGTTGTAATGTGCGGCAGCCAGATTGGGGCAGGAGAGGAGAGAGACTGGACAGAAGGTCCATTTTGGGACACTCGGTCCCTGGGAGAGGCCCAGAGAGATCCCCTACTGAACGCTTGATGCTGGCTAAGAAAGCCGTGGACCTGATCGGTGGACGGCCACTGGGATGGCACCCTGGATGGGTATGATGTGATGGACTCGTATACTATATGTTAAGCCGCTAGGCCTGTATGGTAGGCAGGATTAAGTCTAAGTTAAGTAGTGGCCAGCCGGCCAGGGATTTGCATGTACTTGTGTCCATTGTGAGGAGTAACAATAGTGTGAAGATTGTGTTATGGTTGCTGTTCATTTACCAAACTTCTGGCCTGAACGAGGTTTACTGGGTGCGACCTTCCATCTGGTGGAGGAAAGATGGCCATCCGATGAGCTAACAACCCCCAGTTGTCGTTGCGGTGAAGTATTGTGGGCTGTTGTGTACCTGATTGTGTATACATCATGTGTTACGGTAGAATATCTTCACATTTACCTTTCATACCGCTGATTTTTGCTGCAAATCTGGAACTGGCAATTTTTTCTGCTTGTTCCAATAAAGCTAGAAAAGCGCCAACGTCGTCGGTATTCTCCTCCGCGAGGTGCTGCCGTTGTGTCTCTTCCAGTTCTTCTAAGAAATAAGACATCACATAAATGCGCCGGGCAAAGAGATGACAGGCGGGGTGGCTGGGGGACATGAAGGCGGCTGCTACAGCCGGTGACGAGGATCTGAGATGTTACTTGTGAAAATCTAGTCAAAAAATACCAAGCTGTACGGCCGTGACGTCAGTACCACGCAAAATCACGCTTTCACACGAGATGCATAAATCTCCCACGACTATGAACCCCATTCTTTTGAATGGGGTGATATATCGCCAAATTTTTTTTTTTACTGCATTGCGGTATAGGAATAAATTGCAGCATGTCCGATTTTTGGGGTTCCCTCAGAACGCCTTGCCCATCATTTTCAACGGTGCTGGAAAAAGCATTGCATGGCGTGGGAGGTGCATGTGGATGCGATGTGAGGTTTCCCATTGAAAAAAATATGAAAAACTTGGCGATCCTCCATCGCGACTGAAAGTGAAGTGAAGTGAAATCGCACGTGCGCAAGTTTCACGGCCCCGATATTACATTCGCTTGCGTGAAACTTTTACACCAACTCACTACCAATGCTACTTAAAGCCGTATTCCCATCACCGACTTCCCTTGGATATCCCATAAATATCCGATAGCTGCGGCACCCACCTCCAGTAACAACTCCATGCAGGCGGAGGATGAATGGTGGGGTGGCCATACTTGTGCGCAGCTCTCCCCATTCACAGTTATGGCGCAATGGGAACAACAAGTTATATCAGAGGTGACAGTACCAACAGATAAGCTTGGCTCTGCTACATCTATGAACATTGTACGTGCAGACCTCCCAAGTGTCCCTCTTTTGGAGGGACAGTCCTTAATTTTGATGCAAATCCCTCTGTCCCTCTCTGGCCCCTAACCCCTCCCCGCTGCCGACATTTTGCTTTCTCTCATTTTTCTTTTATTCCACAACAATTTTTAAAAAGCCTAACTGTCCCGGTGACACCGCTACATGAGGGCTCGTGTTTTGCAGGTTGAAAATTCCTAAATAAAGTGGGGAAAATTGAAAAAAAGGAAAGAAAAAACAGCTGTAGGCAGTTAAAGGGTGAAGTTGTGGATGGAGTATATCTCCCTCCCAGGCTCTTAGTCTGGACAGGGTGGCGCTCCAGTCCACAACTTCACCCTGGTTCTTAGGAAGCTCAGCTGTAGGCCCTGACCCCGTTACTGGAGCATAAAAGACTGCAGCTCCAGGGAGTCAGTGCCTGACGGCCTGAGGAGGAGCCTCTGAGCACCCTGCAGCCTGAGGAGAGAGCAGCACCCTGCAGCCTGACAGCCTGAGGAGGAAGCCTCTGAGCACCCTGCAGCCTGACAGCCTGAGGAGAGAGCAGCACCCTGCAGCCTGTCAGCCTGAGGAGGAGCCTCTGAGCACCCTGCAGCCTCACAGCCTGAGGAGAGAGCAGCACCCTGCAGCCTGACAGCCTGAGGAGGAGCCTCTGAGCACCCTGCAGCCTGACAGCCTAAGGAGAGAGCAGCACCCTGCAGCCTGACAGCCTGAGGAGGAGCCTCTGAGCACCCTGCAGCCTGACAGCCTGAGGAGAGAGCAGCACCCTGCAGCCTGTCAGCCTGAGGAGGAGCCTCTGAGCACCCTGCAGCCTGAGGAGAGAGCAGCACCCTGCAGCCTGTCAGCCTGAGGAGCCTCTGAGCACTCTGCAGCCTGTCAGCCTGAGGAGAGAGCAGCACCCTGCAGCCTGACAGCCTGAGGAGGAGCCTCTGAGCACCCTGCAGCCTGAGGAGGAAGCCTCTGAGCACCCTGCAGCCTGACAGCCTGAGGAGGAGCCTCTGAGCACCCTGCAGCCTGACAGCCTGAGGAGGAGCCTCTGAGCACCCTGCAGCCTGTCAGCCTGAGGAGGAGCCTCTGAGCACCCTGCAGCCTGACAGCCTGAGGAGGAGCCTCTGAGCACCCTGCAGCCTGACAGCCTGAGGAGAGAGCAGCACCCTACAGCCTGACAGCCTGAGGAGGAGCCTCTGAGCACGCTGCTGGTGCAGCATTTTCATTGTTATACTGCATGGACTTTGTGTTGCTGCTCGTGTGGCCTGGAGCGTACGCCAAAATAAAGACGAAAATGAGTTTTGATGAACTTTTGTGTCCAGTGTGTCGTTGCCGCCCCCGCCCCCTGGAGAACATTTGCTAATACAATGTTCCTGATGCAGTAAATCTGACCTTATCTTTATCCCGTGGGTCCGCACGATTACAACAATACCAAATTTACATTTTATTTCATTTTTTTAGCACAACTTAAAAAAATGCCTTTAAAAAAAAATTACTTTGTTGCCATATTTTGACCCCATAACTTTTTCTTTTGTGTTGATCGGGTTGTGGGGGGGGGGGGGGGGGTTGTTTTCGCCCAGTGACCTCTAGCTTTTATTACCATTTTGGGGTTGGCATCAATTTCGGATCGCTTTCTTTAATCCTATTTTTGTCTCGGATACGGGGTAACCAAAAAAAAAACGCAATTCCGACATTCCTTATATATTTTCTGATTAGGGTTCACTGTGTGAGATAATAATGGGATATTTTAATAATCTGGACTTTTGTGGATGCCGCTGATGAGACAACTGGGAAAATATATATTTTTAAACTTTTACTTTTTGTTTTTCTAATATTTAATTTTAAAAAATTGCATTTATTTTTCCTTTTTTTTCTTTTTGTCCCATGGCGGACTTGAAGTTGTGATCCTTTGATCGCTCACACAGTGTAATGCGATACCATGGTACTGCGTTATGCCGCACTCTGACAGGCTGTCTATTAGGATGAGCTCCAGGCAATCATTTAAGGTAGTTTTAGGGCGTTCAGAATGCCACAGGCCACCATGACAACTGAGCGACACCCGCCTGATCACACTGCGGGGAGGAAAGGGGCCGTTTGGGACCCTCGAATGCTGAGCGGAGTGTTTATTCTGCTGTCAAAATTGACAGTGGCCTTTAAAGGGTTACCATCTACGTGACACCCACCATATATGTAGTGGCCCATACATAGACACTCGACACGCAGCACACATGTATGGCGCCTGTTGGGAGGAGATTAAATGTCCCTCGTTTTGACATTTGATATAGATTCACCGTATTGCGCCATAATCTGCCTGGAAGGCTCCTCTCTGTATCCGAGACCCCTAATATTCCCCATGTAGATTTGCATAATATTCCACCATGTGGCACAATTTGGATTGCAAACCTCTCTGTATTTTAATGATTTTTACGCAAATGTAGCCCAGATGAATATTCCCACGAGCAAACGTTCGCGCGAAGATTTATTCACCCCCAAGTGTGACGCCCCAGAGGTCTATATCACCGGCGTGACACTAGATATTACGTAGCTGGACTTACCTGCTCTCAGCTGCAGCGTTTCGGCCCCCAGCGGAGAACATTTGGCGACTTCCGTTGTGGAGAACACAGCAGCAGCGATGATGCTAACAATCACAACGCTGTCCATCTTCCTCCCTACTTCCAGCTAGTGCGCAGCGCCTCTAGGTAAGGCTTGTCAGGTGGGTGCAGGTTGTCTGGCCGTATGGAAGAAGCTCGGACTTTTATAAACCTAGGGGCCCACTACAATCACCGGGACCCCAATCAAATTGCACGTCACTAAGTCACATGTGGGGAGCGGTCCTTGGCTATTTTGTGCGGTTTGCATTGTGTCGTGGGACTGGTGATACGGCTGCCCACGTCAGAGGTCTTTTCTCTCCCTGTGCAAACACATTAAATGTCTGTTATCGCTGCTTGTTCAGGGTCCCCAGATGTGTGCAGACCCTGGCAGGACTCTGCTTCAGCTATCGGGATGCTACAAAATATCTGAAGAGGTTCATTGTCTCCAGAGAGGATGGGGGTAATTGCAGAGGGCATTGCAGAGATGCCAGTGACGTGGGCAGTTGGCATAGTAAATGTCCAAAATGATGGCAGATATTGTTTGGGGAGGAGATTCCTTATACGATTTACAGGGGTAACAAATATGTAACTTTATAAAACATGCATGAGCTACGAGGCCCGAAACACATCACATGCGACATGCAGAAATGAAGCTTATTGCCACATAATGAATACTGCCATACAGTGCCACACTATAAATACTGCCACATATTGCCACATAATGAATACTGCCATACAGTGCCACACTATAAATACTGCCACATACTGCCACACTATAAATACTGCCACATACTGCCACACTATAAACACTGCCATACAGTGTCATACAAAATCACATAATCAATGTTGCCATACGATGCCATAAAATACTGCCATACAATGAATACTGTCACAGTGTTGCACAATGAAAGCTGGCATACAATGCCTAAACTCTATGAAATGTCCACACATAACAGCCATTTAGCTATTAAGTAGCTAAATAATACTGCCATACAATGCCTAAAAAGTGCAGGAGTGCTGGTAAAGTCCCTGGTGGTCCAGGGGAGTGAATGTTTACATGCTTCACTTTCAGTTTGTTCCTTTGTGCCCCCTAGAAATCAATAGCCGTATGCAAATATCTAGTTTGCTATCTCTACCTGCATACACTGTCCACCCAATTCCGCCATTCAGTGCCGAAATAATACCGTCATACAATGCCACGTAATACTTATATGCAACTACCATTCAGTGTCCTAATAATACCACCATACAATGGCAAATAATCACTTTCATAGAATCCCAAAATTGTGCAGGAGTACTGGTAAAGTCCCTGGTGGTCCAGGGGAGTGAATGTTTACATGCTTCACTTTCAGATTGCTCCTTTGTGCCCCCTAGAAATCAATGGCCACGTGCATTTTTACTCCCCTTAAAACCTGCCATACAATGCTAAATAATACCTCTATACAATGACCACTTAATACCGCCATTCAGTGCCCCAATAATACCGCAATACGGTAATATAATGGTATAAGGGTCCGTATAGGCATATTAACTCCTCGGTAGTGTTTAGCCTTCATCGATCACCTGAGGTACAGGGATAGTATATACTTTTTGCAAACAAGGTTGTTATTGATACTGTCACTTTAATAAATATCACTTGACAAAATGTAATGGTGCGAAAGCAAGGAACTGCAGGGCGGCTCTGTATGATGGAGGCGTGGCTCTGTATGTAAATCAGGGCCTTAAGTATTGGGTTACTGTGCAGAACACGTTGTGGACAGAGTGAAGATGACGCATGTGACGCCAGTACGGTTGTGCAGTGTGTAGCACAGGATGCGGCGGAGCTGAGCTGGTGCTCCCATAGGAGTTGCGCTGAGGAGGATGTTGCTGAGAGGGAGCAGACGGAGCCGGCACAGTGGAGATAGCGCTATTGAGTGCTGGAGTGAGCCCGAGTTCTGCCAGATGAGTGATGCCCAGGCACAAGACTGCTAGAGTACAACTGAGCCAGTATCGATTGCCGTACAATGTTTCCAGCAGACAGAGACGGCCGTTATTACTGTTTCATGCAAGATTCTTCATAATGATGTGACATTAACTCTTCGCTCCTTCGCCGCCTTGTGAAGCCTAGGTTATCTACAGGTGATTCCAGGCAGCTGGTTATGCCGGCAGCAGCCGATCCCGTTCTCTGTGGCCTGGATGGTGAACCTATGCTTGATGTTGGTGCTCCAAGACTAAATGCTGATCAAGGCAAAGTGTAAAATGGCGCCCCCTACTAAAAGAATTGAAAGTGCCAATACACAAGATACCCAACACATATGTGAACCATAGAATGGTACAGTTGGAAGGGACCTCCAGGATCATCAGGTCCAACCCCCTGCTCAGTGCAGGATCACTAAATAAGTCTCTGAAGTCTTCCATTGAAGGAGAACTTACAACTTCCCATGGCAACCTGTTCCACTCATTGATCCCCCTCACTGTCTAATATCTAATCTGTGTCTCCTCCCTTTCAGTTTCATCCCATTGCGCCAGGATTCAAACCTGGGAACTCCCATTATCCAGGTGACGTCTCCCTAGTGAGCTATTCAGTATGCTGGACAGCTCTCCTACCTAACCTTGCCCACTTTTTCGCTCCTGCCATCCTGCTCCTAATTAGTTCCACCCGTCTCTGATTAGACGCTCGATGTAAAGCTGTCCCTCAGTGCATGATTATTGTGCTCCCAACCAGTAGTCAAGCTCTTTCACCTGCTGCTCCTCCATATAGCTACCTGACATATCTACCTGTGTACTGACCCCTGGCTTCCCTAACTATGCTACCAATCTGCACCGGTTATAACAAGAAACTCCAACCCTAAAACGGATCGTAACTAAATAATCGCGCCTAAAAATGGAGTCCATTGGGGCCACATTGAAGAAACAGATTGCTGAGCTTCAAGAATTTTATGCCATCTACCAGGGAAAGGTTGCTGACCTGCAAACAGCGATAGATGGTTCACAGGGACAACTTTTGGAGTTGCACCACTCAGGTTCTGATGTTTGCATGCCACTGCCAGCAAGGTTTGGTGGGGATTGTCACCAGTACCGAGGGTTCCTTAACCGGTGCCATATCTACTTCCAGATGTAACCTACTCCATTACCAGTGACAGGAAGAAGGTATTATTTATCATCACCCTTCTCACAGATGAGGCGCTTACATGGGCCAGACTGTATGTGGAAACAAATAGTAACCTCCTTGACAATCTCAGTGCCTTCACTACCGCTATGGATCAAGTCTTTGCTGACCCAAATCACTGTGCCACAGCAGAGGGTAGGTTACATCACCTATGACTTGGGCAATACTCGGTTGTCGAATATACGGCAGCATTTCGTTGCTGGGTGACTGATACCATATGAAATCTAGCCGCCCAGAAGAGTCAATTCCAATGAGGATTATCGCAACCAGTTGAAGATCAGCTTGCCAGAGTTGAGACCTTGACAACTTGGAGGACTTTATTCGGGTATGTATTCAAATTGACCAGAGACTTACAGAACAAAAGAAGGAGAAGCTGCGGGGTTTTGGGATCCACCCTGCCTATTCTTTCAGTCAACCAGCATTTAACACCCAGCAAAGGACTGAAGCCGTTCCTAATCCAATGCAGATTGATGTAATCCACAAACCCCCCTTCTTTTGCCAACTCTGTTCTACATCCGGTGTTCATTACTGACCTTCCAGTGAATACTATCACTCCTGCAGATGCTCACAGAATAACTAAGTTACAGGAAACCCAGGAAATGCTAAAGAGATGCTATGTGAAGCCTAGGAACATTATAAGGGAGCAGCGGAAAGACAGCACAAAGCTCCCCCTACCTTCCAGGTCGGTGATAAGGTTTGGTTGTCTA
This sequence comes from Eleutherodactylus coqui, assembly GCF_035609145.1. Taxonomy (NCBI): domain Eukaryota; kingdom Metazoa; phylum Chordata; class Amphibia; order Anura; family Eleutherodactylidae; genus Eleutherodactylus; species Eleutherodactylus coqui. Next base: position 6,976,609 of record NC_089840.1, on the reverse strand, counting down.
CCAGAAATCTGAGGATGGATTTGCCCTCCCCCAAATTGGGCCAAAAGTTTATTGGGCCTTTTCGGGTTGCTGCAAAGGTTGGTCAGGTTACCTTTCACTTGGAACTCCCTAGTGGAGTGAAGATCCATCCAGTGTTTCACAAGGCACTGCTCAAGCCATTCATTGACAACACCTTTCCGGGAAGAAGCCAGCCACCTTCTTCCCCAGTGAGTATCCAAGGGGAGGAAGAGTTTGTGGTGGACAAAAGTCTGGACTCAAGAATGCACAGAGGTAAACTGCAATACCTTGTACCGTGGAAGAGGTATAACCCAGAAGAAAATTCTTGGGAGTTGGACCAGAATATTCATGCTCCCAGGCTCACAGTGGAATTCCATCGCAAGTAGCTGGGAAAGCCGGCCCCTAGGATGTCCGGAGGCCATCCTGGAAGGAGGGGACTATTGTCAGGGTTCAAACCTGGGAACTCCCGTGCTCCAGCTGACGTCTCTCTCCAGTGAGCTATTCAGCCTGCTGGACAGCTCCCCTACCTAACCTTGCCTACAGACATGTGCACCACCTCAACATACAGTCAGCCAAAACGCCAAATGAGGGAGCCAGAGGAGCGTGCATGGCCATTTGAGTTTCCTCACTCACCGTCTAGGTGCTCTCCCTAAGGAGAAAAGATAGCGTCTACTGTGCAATTAATGTGTGTATTATCCCTCTGCTGTGACATCACTGTGTGTATTATCTCTGTACTGTGACATCACTGTGTGTATTATCTCTGTATTGTGAAATCACTGTATGTATTATCCTTGTACTGTGACATCACTGTGTGTATTATCCCTGTACTGTGAAATCTCTGTATGTATTATCTTTGTACTGTGACATCACTGTGTGTATTATCCCTGTACTGTGAAATCACTGTGTGTAATCTCTGTACTGTGACATCACTGTGTGTGTTATCCCTGTACTGTGACATCACTGTGGGTATTATCCCTGTACTGTGACATCACTGTGTGAGTTATCCCTTTGATGTGACATCACTGTTTGTAATATCCCTGTACTGTGACATCTCTGTGTATATTATCCCTAGACTTTGATATCACTGTGTGTACTATCTCTGTACTGTGACATCACTATGTGTATTATCCCTGTACTGTGACATCACTATGTGTATTATCCCTGTACTGTGACATCACTGTGTATTATCTCTATATTGTGAAATCACTGTGTTTTTTATCCCTGTACTGTGACATCATTGTGTGTGTTATCCCTGTACTGTGACATCATTGTGTGTGTTATCCCTGTACTGTGACATCATTGTGTGTGTTATCCCTGTACTGTGACATCATTGTGTGTGTTATCCCTGTACTGTGACATCATTGTGTGTGTTATCCCTGTACTGTGACATCATTGTGTGTATTATCCTTGTACTGTGACATCACTGTGTGTATTATCTTTGTACTGTGATATCACTATGTGTATTATCCCTGTAGTGTGACATCACTGTGTGAATTAGCTCTGTATTGTGACATCACTGTGTTTATTATCCATCTACTGTGACATCACTTTGTGTATTAGTCTTGTACTGTGACATCACTATGTATATTATCCCGTACTGTGACATCACTGTGTGTATTATTTCTGTGCTGTGACATCACTGTGTGTATTATCCCTGTACTCTGGCATCTCTGTGTATATTATCCCTAGACTTTGATATCACTGTGTGTACTATCTCTGTGCTGTGACATCACTATGTGTATTATCCCTGTACTGTGACATCACTGTGTATTATCTCTATATTGTGAAATCACTGTGTTTTTTATCCCTGTACTGTGACATCATTGTGTGTATTATCCTTGTACTGTGACATCACTGTGTGTATTATCTTTGTACTGTGATATCACTATGTGTATTATCCCTGTAGTGTGACATCATTGTGTGAATTAGCTCTGTATTGTGACATCACTGTGTTTATTATCCATCTACTGTGACATCACTTTGTGTATTATTCTTGTACTGTGACATCACTATGTATATTATCCCGTACTGTGACATCACTTTGTGTATTATTCTTGTACTGTGACATCACTGTGTATATTACAACTGAACTGTGACATCACTGTGTGTATTATCTCTGTACTGTGACATCACTGTGTGTTATTCCTGTACTTTGACATCACTGTGTGTACTATCTCTGTACTGTGACATCACTGTGTACTATCCCTGTACTGTGACATCACTATGTATATTATCCCGTACTGTGACATCACTGTGTGTATTATCCCTGTACTGTGACATCACTGTGTGTATTATCCCTGTGCTGTGACATCACTATGTTTTATCTCTGTGCTTTGACATCACTGTGTGTATTTTCCCTGTACAGTGACATCACTGTGTGTATTAATCCTGTGCTGTGACATCACTGTGTGTATTTTCCCTGTACAGTGACATCACTGTGTGTATTAATCCTGTGCTGTGGCATCACTGTGTGTATTTTCCCTGTACAGTGACATCACTGTGTGTATTTTCCCTGTACAGTGACATCACTGTGTCTATTATCTTTGTACTGTGACATCATTGTTTATTAATCATGTCCTCTATCCTGCGGTCTGTAGCTTCAGAATGACCCTCTCTGCTGTCCGCTTCTGCTGACGTCATTGTTGTGGATTTTCTAAATGTCACCTTGTTTTACAGCCGCGTTATCTAGTAAACACTGCAATCTAATGTGTGGAGCGAAATCAATGATGTCACAGGACGGCTATTGAGAAGGAAGCTGCCACCGTGCCAGGAGTGCCAACCATGTACTGCGGGAGAGATGTGCTGCCTCCTACACCAACAAGAGCAGAGGAAGAGATATTTGGGCATCTTTACTTAGAGCGGTGTTTCGTGTTTCATGCGCCAGTATAGATGAACGCTGCGCCATCTACAGGCGACAATTATCTCAGAGACACAAACCGCCTAATACATTTCTTTCATCTGGTGCTTCATCTGGAGCGGAGGAGGTCTCTAGGATAATGTACACCAGTTTCTGCCACAGATACTAGTAGAAGAGACAGGCTTTATGCTGCCACGGACCCCAAATCTTGGCCACTCCCACTTTTTGAAACAGTAGTGCGGTGCAGCGCAAGAGCCAAGAGCTACTTTGTACAAAATCCAGACGTTCAGGGTTCTTTAACAGGTCCCATAAGAAGTATAGATAGATAGATAGATAGATATGAGATAGATAGATAGATAGATAGATAGATAGATAGATAGATAGATAGATAGATAGATAGATATGGGATAGATATGAGATAGATAGATATGAGATAGATAGGAGATAGATAGATAGGAGATAGATAGATAGATAGATAGATAGATAGATAGATAGATAGATAGATAGATAGATAGATAGATAGATATGAGATAGATATGAGATAGATAGATAGATAGATAGATAGATAGATAGATAGATAGATAGATAGATAGATAGATAGATAGATAGATAGATAGATAGATATGGGATAGATATGAGATAGATAGATATGAGATAGATAGGAGATAGATAGATAGGAGATAGATAGATAGATAGATAGATAGATAGATAGATAGATAGATAGATAGATAGATAGATAGATATGAGATAGATATGAGATAGATAGATAGATAGATAGATAGATAGATAGATAGATAGATAGATAGATAGATAGATAGATATGGGATAGATATGAGATAGATAGATATGAGATAGATAGGAGATAGATAGATAGATAGATAGATAGATAGATAGATAGATAGATAGATAGATAGATAGATAGATAGGAGATAGATAGATAGCGGATAGATAGATAGATAGATAGATATGGGATAGATATGAGATAGATAGATATGGGATAGATATGAGATAGATAGATATGAGATAGATAGGAGATAGATAGATAGGAGATAGATAGATAGATAGATAGATAGATATGAGATAGATATGAGATAGATAGATAGATAGATAGATAGATAGATAGATAGATAGATAGATAGATATGGGATAGATATGAGATAGATAGATATGAGATAGATAGGAGATAGATAGATAGGAGATAGATAGATAGATAGATAGATAGATAGATATGAGATAGATAGATATGGGATAGATATGAGATAGATAGATATGAGATAGATAGGAGATAGATAGATAGGAGATAGATAGATAGATAGATAGATAGATAGATAGATAGATAGATAGATATGAGATAGATAGATAGATATGAGATAGATATGGGATAGATAGATAGATAGATAGATAGATAGATAGATAGATAGATAGATAGATAGATAGATAGATACGAGATAGATAGATAGATAGATAGGAGATAGATAGGAGATAGATAGATAGATAGATAAATAGATAGAAGATAGATAGATAGATATGAGATAAATAGGAGATAGATAGATAGATAGATAGATGCATATGAGATAGATAGATAGATAGATAGATAGATAGATAGATAGATAGATAGATAGATAGATAGATATGAGATAAATAGGAGATAGATAGATAGATAGATAGATAGATAGATAGATAGGAGATAGATAGATAGATAGATAGGAGATAGATAGATAGATAGATAGATAGATAGATAGATAGATAGGAGATAGATAGATAGGAGATAGATAGATAGATAGGAGATAGATAGGAGATAGATAGATAGGAGATAGATAGATAGATAGATAGATAGATAGATAGATAGATAGATAGATAGATAGATAGATAGATAGATAGGAGATAGATAGATAGATAGATAGGAGAGAGATAGATAGGAGATAGATAGATTGGAGATAGATAGATAGATAGATAGGAGATAGATAGATAGAGAGATAGGAGATAGATAGATAGATAGATAGATAGATATGAGATAAATAGGAGATAGATAGATAGATAGATAGATAGATAGAAGAGATAGATATGAGATGGATAGATATGAGATAGATATGAGATAGATAGATAGATAGATAGATAATAGATAGGAGATAGATAGATAGATAGATATGAGATAGATAGATAGATAGATAGATAGATAGATAGATAGATAGATAGATAGATAGATATGAGCTCTCGGTTCCTCCCTGCAGGGACTTGTGGGTAGTGTTGTGGAGAACGCCGTATGCATCAGACAATACAACAAAATCTGATTTTATCAGTTTTTATTTGAAAATGACCCATAGTAAACACTGAGCGTCGCCAAGAGCTGAATGCAAACTGCAGCCCCGTACTGCAGCGCACACGGAGGTGATGCAGCAGTCACACATGTTCATGCTTCAGAAGCCGTATACAAAAGTGATCAACAAAACAACAGGATATAAAAAACAACTCACTTCAGTGTTTCTTTAAGACAAGGCAAAAAGTTGTTAAAACGTTGTAAAGCAGTTTAATGAAAAGCCTGGCGGGGGTCTCATGCCGGAAGCCCCCGGAATCTATGTACACGTCTATAAATACAGTTATACAGCAAAGGAAAGATAATTTATTCATGAAGGACCCGGAGATCGTACACAATGCAGATAGCACTACCGCTATACGGGACATGGCCTGAATTTCCAACAAGGGGTTGTCCAAAGTACCTATATGAGGGGGGGGGGGGGGGGTTGTCCCTTTAAGGAACCTGAAAAGGGCAATAATTTGGCTTAACTGAATTATCACATTACCTGCACACAGAGGAGACATTAATTTCCTGGGATGAAGCAACGACCCAGAATCCACCACTGTACCAAAGCCATGGAGAAAAATGCAGGCACAGTCCCCTTTAAGAACGCATGTTTACTTTGTTCTATCTTAGTGTATTCTGCAGTCTGGATGTTGCCCTTCAGACACCTGACTGCTGTCCGGGTGATCACCAGTGGTGTATTTAAGAGATGCCCCCAGACCAAAGACCAAAATCAGCCCGACTTTGAGAAAGATGGCGGCTTCCCGCCACCCGGGGCAAAGAATCAGTTTGACAGCCCAGCTCTTCCCAGAAACTTCAATCTTCACTTCCAGGTGCAGAGAGACGCCCACACCCCGCTCTGCTCCATGCCAGTTGCAAATACAATATTCCCAGCCCTACTTCAAACAGCTGTATCTCCAATTCTGTCAGAACTACGGATAATCTTAGCTTTAAAATTATATCAAAAGCGTCGGCAGCCCTGATAGAACCGGAGTTACAGCCGCGTGAATTAGAACAAGCTCAGTTTGTCCAAAACTGTAATGTCCTCTTCTTGCAGAACCAGCTCTGTTCCAGGTAAACTGTAGGGGGTTAAATTGGACAGCTGGCACCCCCTCCCACTCAGTCTTTACTGCACCCAGGGCACATGCCCTGCCTGCCCCCCCTAGCTATTCCCCCAATGATGATGCCATGAATTGCCACCCAGGAGAGGAGAGCCCATTGTTTGTTTAAATGACCCTTTAGCCAATTCTATCCCCTCCCCCTTCATGTTTGCTAAGTGTGCAGTTTCCTTGAAGACAGAAGCCTTCCAGAGGGGCAAGCGGGGCTGATGCTGCACTCTACAAGAGCTCTAAAGCAGCCACATAGACTGCTGGAAGTGAACACAGTTGCAGGAAGCTGATGGGTTCTCTGGCAGCACAGACTTGCTTAGAATTTACCACTTCGACTTTTGTTTTGCAGCATTGAAATAAATGGAGTTTTACTGCAATACCCCAGACAGCCCATAGATCAGAGTGGCGCTGTTTCCTGGAAATTAGCAGAACTTTTTCTCTCCATACAAACCCTGAAAGTCTAAAGAAAAAAAGTCTTCTTAAAGGGCCAGTGACATCAGAGTCATTACCTCATCCCACAAAATAGCTGCCAGCTCTGTGTACGCCACAACTCCACTATTTCTCTAAGCATCCTCACTTTCCAGCCCAAAGCAAAGGATTTTTTAGGTGGCATCATTGCGAAAAATGTTCTTTTTCTTAATTAATGGCAATGCAGAATCCCACAAGCAGTAAAAGCGTTTAGGAGTACGATGACCAATCAAATCAATGCTTAGAATCAAATAACCTCCAGAAGGAAATGACATCTGAAATCTGATTGGTTGGTTGCTGTGGACCTCCATTTATGGTCTCTTGTAGATGTCCGATATTGTATATAGCATGTAGCATCCTGATGGAGAATGTATAGAATAGAGCTCTGCTGCCATCTGCTGACCGCATGAGTGTATGACAGAAGTAAGGTGCAAAACAGCGGAACCTGTGCTAGGAGAGATGTAGTTCTGCTGCCACCTAGTGACCTTCTGAGTGTATGACGCGGGTAGGTTACTAATCCGGTAAATAGGGGCAAATGTACTGCTACTGTCTAAGGCTACATCCACACATTGGGTATTTTGGTGCAGATCTCGATACGGTTATCAGTGCAGATTTTCCACTGCAGCAAATCCTCCCCAATTCCGCTACTAAGTGTGAACATCCGCTAACGGTTCAACAGCGCAAAATTAAACTAGATGGTAATGCGCCATATTGATCACAGCGATTCTGCTGGATGATAAAGCAAATCGGCGAATGTTCCCGTAGTCGGTTTATCCCCGTGACTCCACCGCATGACAAATCTGGCGCATCTTTAGACTTTTTATTCTAAATTAATATTACCAGATTTTGCTTTAAAATTTTGATGCAAATTTGGTGCAACTTTTAGCACAGAAAGTCACCTTTTTCAAACACGTGTCTGAAAGTGTCTAATACACATAAAAAATGTGGCGCAAAGCATATAAAATGGTTTCTAGCACAATTTGCGCCAGGAGGACTGTAAAAGGGAGTTCTGCTGCCACCTGGTGACCACTAGAGTGTATGACAACAGTAAGATGCTACGGTACCTTGTGAAAACCAGGGCTTTGCTGACACCTAGTGAGCTTCCAAGTGTATGACAAGTATAGGCTACCATTCCAAAAAAAGCATATATTATAAGACAAGTGGAGCTCTGCTGCCACCTAGTGGCCTCATTTGTGTATGACAAGATTAAACTACAGCTCTGAGATTATATAGCGTATGACCTCAAGAATGAGCTACTTGGGGATTTTGCATTGCTCATGTCAGAATTTTAAACATAGTCGCCATATTTACGCTGACGACGAACCACCTTAAATAGATAAAACGCTCCACTGTACCCTTTATAGAGCAAAGTGCAACTGCATCAGAATAGTACAAACAAGCCAACAAAAATATATTTATATCTATTTATATCCATTATGTAAAAAAAAAAGCCAAAGGAAATGTAACCTCTTAAATACGCCCGGAGTGCGCTGCCCGCAGCGGATATTTTTATACGTTTTTCTTATTTTATATCAAACACTGATCTGAAGTCCGGCTTGCAGATTCTGCTCAGAGTTGTCCTGCAATAAGTACATTTAAATACATTTTTTTAAGTTCTGGTATATAATCCTCCATCTTTTTTAATAGTCAGCGCCGCTGAGACCTTTATAAACTTAATGGCGCCTTAGAATCTGCGACAGCAGCGAGCCGAGATTAAACAATAAGACCAACGTTTCCTCCATGAAGTGTCTGGGGCCGCTGGGATGATGTGGTGTAATGTGGGTGGAGGTTGTTCTGTTTGTTCTTCGCTCCCGAGGACGGACTCATCCAATACTCTTCCCAACGCAGAGGATAAAAGTCCAGAATAGAGATGTCACAATGATAATACCATTCCTGTAATCTGGCATCTGATAATCCGGCTCTAGAACCAGAAAATATTCTAAAACTTCGACAACCAGTTATGCGACTCTTAGGTGATGTATATGTAAAGGGTTGTCCGGAGATTTAATAGAGGAGGATCCCCCGTTCAGGTTCCTCAGAGCAGCTACAAAATGTGTGTCTTGCTCTGGAGGACCTGGCGTGTTAATTTCAACGGGCACTGTGTAATACCTCATTTGTCCAGCGGGCGTGCTGCAGGGGTGCAGATTACAGATGATCACTGAGGTCTCAGGTGTATGTCACCCTGTGATCAGATTATCAGCAAGGGCACCATATAACAAATGGGAATTGTCCTAAAGGGAGAATGCCTTTAATCCAGAACTGTTAGTAATGTGACTCTCGCCAGACGTTAGTAATCTCACTGTATGGCTTCGTACTTCTACTTGTTGGTAGACGGAAAAAAGAAATCCAACTGATTCTAATACTGAACTCAGAAACAGAATGACAGTGACACTCACTCTGATGATCCAGAACGTCTGATAATCCAGCACTTGTTTCCAGCACTAAACTAGAACATGCAGAGGAGTTTCACAACCTGTGAAGAACAGTCTTCTCCAAGATTCTCTACCCTTACAGGTGGCTTTTATATGCTTTTCCGGATTCCGGATTAGAAGAATTCTATGAAGTCTGCAGTCCCAATGCGTAATGGACATCACCGAGACACGTTGGGTTATCTATAATGATACTAGCTGGGGAAATGTGACCCTGTTCACCAGTTAACACTTAAAGTGACCCTCTGGTCCTGAGACAAAGGAGGGGAGGGAGAGTTTTGTCGCATTGCCTGCCATTGGTCTTCTCTGCCGTTGCCCCTCCCATCTGCCAGTTCTGAGTCCTGTTTTCAGTTGTCCAATAGTGTTGGGCGAGCCGAAACACCGAAACAATCTAACATTGTTTCAGGTCCAAACTTTACCAAAAGTTTGGTTCAGTGTGAACCCGAGCCTTGAGGAGGAGGGGGCGTGGGACTTCGTCTTGGCCGACCCCGCTAAATTTCTTTTTCTACTTTTTCTTTCTGTTTGAAAGAAAGAAACAGAAGAGAAAGAAAAGAAGGAAAACGAAGAAGAAAAAAGGAGACAAAGAAAAAGGAGAAAAACAAATTAAAAAGAAGGAAAGAAAGAAAGAAAAAGTAAAAAGAAGGAAAAAATCTTTTCCGATCTTACTAACAAACAATAATAACAAGAATCAGCGGATCAGAGGCATAACGGCGCAGAAAACCAACATCAGGTATTATAGCTCCCCCTTCTGGTCCCTGGATAGAAGTTTCCCCCCAAAACTAGAGCGTTACTAACTCCGCCTGGAAGACCTCCCCCACTACTTTGCTGGTTCCCCTGGTCTGCGTGTCTTGTGGGTAAACTGCAGCCGTCCGGGTCTCATCCAGTGACAACTATTGTGTTTGCTAATGAAGCTGAAAGAGCGGTAGTCAGAGCCCCGCCCCCAACTTATCGAATCATCTCCACGTAAACATTTGAGATTGGATAACTTAATGCAGTCAAAAGAGAGAGCAATCAGAGCGATCATCTCAGGGGAAACCATAGAGATCGGCCGGATTGGGGGCGGGGCCTGTGATGTCTAGACTTGTGTGGTTAATACAGAGGAAGCTACACATATGGCTACAGTCAGCGACTAAATGAGTAGTCTGCACTTTTTAATATACCTCATTGTACCAATAAGTGACCATACTAAGATTCATTCACTACCATTCACTTTGGTGAGGTAAACACTTCATTTAATGGTCATGTACTCCCCACCATGATTTTTGGGGGCCCCAAGTCCCGCTTTTGGTAAACATTAAGGCTTAGATCTTGGGATATCATCAGCCTTATAATGAACAGAACGTGAAATGAAAACCATAAAGGGTGTAATCTGGTGGACTGGTTCACCAAGTGCCCAGCAGAGGGCATGATTCTGAGGGCTCACCCATAAACGCCAACGCAGATAAACAGTCATCTAGTAAGGTCTAAATCGATAGGACCAAGAGCTTCCGATAAGGTTGTCTTCTGCAGGACCCAATGAGCAAAACTGTGGCTGGGCTCTATTACCATGGCAGAAATTAGCACATGGAAGGGACATTTGGTCAGTCTGGCCCTAATCTCAAGACTACGTCCATCACCCATGACAGGGTCAGGAACCCCCAAGTCATGGAAGGGAACACATCATTATTAAGAATGGCATCACTGATCTCTTCCTACAGAATACAACACAGGTAACATATCCAGCATTGCAATATTGTATCAATACGATCACAAATTAACCTGAGGGGGTAAAAAACCATTAAAAACAGATCTCCCAAATAAATTCAAAATGTAAACAACAACCTTATGTAACTGGGATAATAATTAAAAAAAAGCCCTGAATACGCAACATAAATAAAACTGGAGCTCCTCGGGGGCGGGCACTGCTGCTGAAATAATTACACATCATCGCCCCAATAGATTTAAGAAAAAAAATCAACATAAAATATAATACAAAAATTGTAAAAAATGTAAAATATACCTGGAAGCTATGAAATTAAAAGAAAGCAGGAAAAGAGGCTCAAAGTTTGCATATGAAGTAACTAAAACAAGCAAAGTTCCACTGAGTAACCGGAAATGTATAATTACGCTATGGGAGAATGTACCTAGGCCTCGCTCATTTACATTGGTACAGTGAAAAGTTCCAAAAAGTTTGAGTGATGTTCCACACTGCCAACATCCACTCTCTGTGGCTTCCGAATGTCCTTCCGGACGCCATATTGGAAATGTATTTTTTGTTACAATTACACAAAGATGTGAAATCCATTCGCCTCCATCCAGTTGGCTTCACAGCATTGAGTAATCAGATACTTCTTTGGAACCGTCTGGGATGTCCACGTACGTTTAGACTTGATGAACCTTCACCTCTCCACAGTCTTCAGTAGGGTCTCCATACGGCTTCCTCTAACCTTGGGGTGGCTCCCATGTTGGTGGGAGAGTTGCTGTGGCTTCCTTCTGTCTCGACCACATCGTTTTGGTTTGGAAGGTTAGGGTTGAGTAGAGCCGATCCTGTGGAAGCGTTAGTGCAAGGGGGAAGGATGCGAGGTGGTGATCGGTCTCCTCCAGACATCATGGAAAACTGGTAGGAGCCGGCGGAGGTACCGTAATAGAGATGGTAGGAGGGGGAGCTGGCCTGGAAGGGGCTTCCTTGAGCTTGAGAAGATCCAGGATATGGAGGGGGTAAGTAGGTGTGGTATCTGGTGGCGCTGGTCATAGCGGACATACCAATGCCTATGCCTGAAGACACCGGGGTTGGAGTATATGTAAAAGCGCCAGGATAGTGCATGCGTGGATCCGAAATTGATGAAAGGGTGGAGAACTGACGATCAATCCCAACTCGAGGGTCGGTGAAGGCGGTCAGGTCCGAAGCCCCTGTGTGAGAAAGACAAGATGGACATGTAAACATAAGCAGATCATCTTAAAAGACTGCGGTCTCCAAACTCCGGCTCTCCAGCTAGTGTGAAAATATGACTCAGGGCACGCTGGGAGTTGTAGTTTTATGCCAAAGATTGCAGATCAAAGCTCTATAACATGAAATTAAAGGGGTCGTCCACTGATGGATCGGCTACAGGTGACCACTAGTATTGGCCACCATGACAGGTTCGGAGGCTCAATGAATACTCCGGCCTTGTTATCTCAAGACAAGTGGAAGCAGTAAAAGTCATTAAGAAAGCAATAATCACTTCCTAACTGTCTGGTTACAGTGAGTCCAGAAAGTCCTCGGACCCTCTCACTATTTTTCATGTTGTTATGTTGTGGCCTTGTGTTCCCATCATTTTGCACTTAATACCCCATAACGTCAAAGTGACAACAGAACGGCAGAAATCTCTGTAAATTGTTTAAAAATGGAAAACTAACATTCTGCAGTGACATAAGTATTCACACCCGTTGGTGACACTTGTAGCTCTGCGGCCTACCATTTCTCTAGATCCTCTCTGAGATGTTTCTACACCTTGATTGGAGTCACCTGGGGTAAATTCAGCTGATTGGACATAATACCCCCATCTATATAAGGTCTCACCGCTCACAATGCATATCAGAGCCAAAACCAAACCATGAGGAGGACAGAACTGTATGCAGAGCTCAGAGACAGGATTGTGTGGAGGCGCAGATCTGGAGAAGCTACAAAAACATTTCTGCTGCCCTGAAAGTTCCCAAGAGCCCAGCGGCCCCCATTATACTTACATGGAGGAACAACCTGGACTCTTCCTAGAGCCGCTGACCCCCAAACTAAGGGGGAGAAGGGTCTTCTAAGAGAGGTGACCAAGACCCCATTGGCCTCCATAATACTTACATGGAAGAGCAGCCAGGACTTTCTAGAGCCACTGAACCACCAGACTAAGTCATCGGAGGAGAAGGGTCTCAGTAAGAGAGCAGACCAACAACCCAACGGTCACTCTGGCTGAGTTCCAAAGATCCTGTCCGCAGCCGGCCTCCATCCAACCTGACAGAGGGCAAAAAACTCCCCAAACCAGGGGTGCAAACCTTGTGGCATCATCCCCAAGAAGACTGGAGGCTGCAATCACTGCCATTGGGGCTCCGACTAATACTGAGTACAGGGTGTGAATACTTATGCCATTCTGTTGTCACTTAGTCATTATGGGATACTGAGTGCAAAATGATGGGGGACACAGGGCCATAATGTAACATGGAGGACAGTTGGAAGGACTTTCCAAATGCCTTCTACATAAATGTTACACAGGAACATGCTGAGAAATTAACCCTGGGAGTGCTGGAGTGAATTTGGTGGTTCAGGACAGACACTGAAGATGCTCAGACGATCTCCCCACGTCGTGGGATGGAGGTGGGGGGGGGGGGGGGGGGTGAATGCACCGTCAGTTCAGGACTTGGCAGCTGCATACGGTATTATGAGCTCAAAACAAACAAGCCCCCAGGTGAGAGCGGCGGCGCAGACAAGGTGTGGCGTCCTGTCTGGGGAAGGAGGGTTTTTTTCCAGTCTATAGTACTGGATTCCTTGGGAAATACGTTCCTCCAGCGATGCCAGACAATAGTCCAATTGTACGTCTTCTACTTGTTTACAGCTTTACATTCACGGAGGGACCTTATAGAAGTAAGATGGCCGAGCGTCAGCCATGAATATGGTCCTTTATGGAGAAGAAGGGGTTTGACAACATGGGGACCCATTCCTGATGCCGCACAACCCTCACGGCTTGTTGGCCGTCACCCTTCTGTAAGGTCAGCAGGACCTCAAGCCCTCGGGGTGGTCCGAATACACCGCAGTGTGGCCTCATCACTAGATGCTAATATCCCAGTGTAGTTAATTAAAGTGTCCTCCGGTCCTGGAGAAATACAGATGGCGGCACAGCACCTCTGACTACCCGTTGCCCACTGTGTATTAGCAGCATCATTGGTCTACGACTCTACACCGGCTATGATTAACCAGCGCTGCCCGCACGAGCAGTGCTGACCGGATCCGCATGTAGTGTCATAGATTACCCATGCATACTACATACACACTGTGCATCAGGTAGCCAGAGAAGCAGTGCGCCTGGAAATGGTCCCGACAGACACAGGGCCTGTAACGATCACCATCTTTAGGGCCTCCGGTGACAAGACTGGTCATGTAAGCCCACCACAACTCTCATCATGTCCCCTGAGATGGAACTGCATGCCGAGCTTTACAGGAAAACCACAACTTCTTCTGGAAGCGGAGTAATTTGATAACGAGGGTAAATACTACTTTTCATTCTTGCTCAAGTTACTTTTGGTAGGCTAGTATACAGGATTACTGCCTTTGAATGGAAACAAGGGGATTCTCAGTCACTGACAGCAAACTGAGATCTTGAAAATGTTGAGAAATTGAAACAGAAAATCTATTAGAAAGTTGTAAAAAAATTTTCAAAGCTGAAAACCCCCATGGTGGTCCGTACCTGATAACCGACTGGAGAGCTCAGCGCTGAGGGACGACATCCCGCTGGCGCGTCCAGGTGAGATGGGAGTGGCTGGGTGGACAGAAGGCGTGGCGATGGATCCCAGGTACTGATAGGACTGATCATATGACCAGGAGGGAGATGTCTGAACTTGTCGTGTGTCTATAGAGAAGGAAGAAAAGCAAACAGGTTGGCGGTTATCGCAGGCTGCTTGTGGTCAAAGCAATTGTGCGGCGAGACAATGAGCGCCCCGGCCGCGGCGCGTGCGCCTTCTGAGAAGTGGTGTAAACACAAGGAATGGCCCTCGCTGCCCAGTACACACCCGCTGACTGACCCCTTCCAGTCGCCTCCTTACAACCAGGACGTTGGCGCAAGGCGCTCTAAATACCCGGAACGTCTTATTACTAGTATTACACTGTAACACTGCAGAGCTGAGTTTGTCAGAGCGCAGAAGGCTCAGGGAGTGTTTACATAGGACTGCCAGCGGACCAACAACTCTTCATCCAGGTGCCTTTAACCTGAAATTGTGCTGTCAAAAAGTTGCAATTTTATAGCAAGTGCCAAAATAGCAACTTTTCGATCATTCAACACGGTGGGAGGGGCATAAAGAGGCCAAAAAGTCCCCAAATTCTGCGCTAGTATGAAAAAAACTGCGACTGTTTTAACACCATAAAACTGGTGTAAATAGTGGATAACGTTCCCCGGACGGCGAGGAATCTGCGCCGTATTTTCTCACATGGAATCTGCCCCCTAATTGGCGTATCGGCACTTGTGAATTCGCCAATGGATTTAGCCTTTATCAGGGGGCAAATGTGTGTGCAGATATACCAACATGAATTTGGCGCAGACTGCGGCACGGATTCCCATTACAAGTGGCAGGGTGTGGATTTGGCGTTAAAACCGTGGCAAAACACGCCGTGTGAACATACATTTACGTGTTTTAATTCTCCACTATCTTCGATAATGCTGCTTGCTGTCAGTGAACAGAAATGTTCTTGTTTTTGTTCAAGAACTAGAAACCCATCCTGACCGTTACCTCCTCACAGCTGGGAATCTGTTACAGTGTATCCGAACGGACAGCGAGACATGATTGCGCACTTTTCTCCCCTGTTCTGGCGATTAGGACTGCCTGCACTGATACACTGCAACAAACTTCAGCTGTGTGTGAGGATCAGGTCAACGAGGAAGGAACCCCTGGATGTAAACCAAAGTGTTTCCATTCAGCGACAACCAAAGATGGTGGAAGCAGTAAGGGCTAGGAACACGATACGCATTGCGCTCGGCTGTGCGGTGTGTGGGGTGACGGCGAGGGCTCAGTCACATGCTTGTATGTGTCCCCCCTGTTTTTCACGCATGTTTCGGAATAGATCTGTCCTTTTTAGGGTTAATCTTGTGCTATACACAGCTTGAGCACTAGATGGCAGCAGAGGGCAGCAGATGGATGAGGTTACTGATGAAGACCCCCCTGCAGGTGGCACAGTGAGGCTGCAGGGGGGATTTCGCACACAGTGACATTCTCAGCAGGCGATGAGTAGCGGCGCTGACCTCTGGACGCCATTACTGGGAAGTACAAATCCCAGAATCAGCAGCTACAACAATCTGGAAATCCCGCTGCCGCTTTCATGTCTGCAACCGATCCTGCATTTATTATGGACTCTCTAACAGCTGCTCCTCCAGTTACTGGACAACCCGCTACTCCAGATGTAGCAGAGCTGGATTTGGCAAGGCACTTATGAGCTGCATTGCTTGCAGGGGTGTAACTAGAAGCTCAGGGGCACCAATGCTAAATGTGTCACAGGGAGCCCACCTACCACAGTGTCTCCTTATGTGATGGAGGGGCCTCTGGGCCCCCTCAGGCTCCAGGGCCCGACAGCTACTGCGAGCCCTGCACCCCATATACCGTCACCCCACGTAGACCGTCTCTAGGCCGGCTTCAGACAAGCGCAGTATGGCAGCATTTAGTCTCCATAATACGGATATGTTTGGGATCTTTCACACGGACGGAATTACACCGCAGGACGCAAAAAAACCGCAGCTCTGGCACGCGCCACCTTTTGCCCATTCAAGTCTATGGGTGCAATAAAAACGGATTGCACTTGCTTGATGCGACTGAGATCTGTTTATATTGCAAGTAACCATAACAGCGAGCAGAACCTTTAATTACACCATGTGACCCAGCGAGAAAAGCGCAGAAATACAAAAAATGGTGAAAATTGATGGGAAAAAAATCGGTCCAATCATTCAGATCTGAAAAAACCCACCTGTGTGAATACGCCCCAAAATAGTAAATCGGATGGCGAGCGCCGAAATAATGGGCCATTCTTGAACCACAATTGCCCAAAAATACAACATGCTGCGATTTTTCCATCTCGGACCACCAGAGTGATCGGAAAATCCCTCCTGCGAATTAACCCATTGAAATCAGTGCGTTATTTTCACGTGCGAGCTCCATCCATTTTGCATTCGGACGCGACTCGTGCGTGAAAAGTGCTGGTGTGAATACAGCTGAGCTGCAGTCCTATGTAAGAGGACCCCACAGGGTGGGTCGCACTGTTCAGGGGTGCTGACCTCAGACTGAAGTACGTTTTTATTTTCGGCGGCAGAAGGGACGCGGCAGGAAGTCGGTGGTTTCAGGTATATTTACATCTGTGGGGGGATAAGGTTTGAGGATATGAAACATGAAGTAAGAGACGATGTGGAAGAAACGAGAGTAACGCTGCAGTCAGACGCCTCGCAGAATGTACGTTGTCTAATTATAATCTAATTATCTGCAAAGACGCGGCGAACGCGTCATTTGAATTTAACGAGGACAACTGGAGGATGTAGGCAGAGGCAGCACCCCCCCCCCCTGCACCCCTTAGGACTGCCCTGCCTGATTAGTATCATCCTCAGTGTAGCAGCGACTTGTGGAGTTACAATACCCCCCCAGCTCTTCTCTGCTCTCATGTTCCAAGGTGCCGTTGTCAGCCCCCGGTACCCCCACAACACAGTCACTTAGTCCTGCTAATGTATCTATGTACTGAGTTTGGTTCTGCTGCTGTATCTATGTATTGAGCTTGGTTCTGGTGCTGTATCTATGTATTAAGATTGGTTCTAGTGCTGTATCTATGTATTGAGATTGGTTCTGGTGCTGTATTTATGTACTGAGCTTGGTTTTGTTGCTGTATCTATGTACTGAGCTTGGTTCTGGTGCTGTATCTATGTATTGAGATTGGTTCCAGTGCTGTATCTATGTATTGAGATTGGTTCTGGTGCTGTATCTATGAACTGAGCTTGGTTCTGGTGCTGTATCTATGTATTGAGATTGGTTCCAGTGCTGTATCTATGTACTGAGCTTGCCTCTGGTGCTGTATTTATGTACTGAGCTTGGTTTTATTGCTGTATCTATGTACTGAGCTTGGTTTTGTTGCTGTATCTATGTACTGAGCTTGGTTCTGGTGCTGTATCTATGTATTGAGATTGGTTCCATTGCTGTATATATGTACTGAGCTTGCCTCTGGTGCTGTATTTATGTACTGAGCTTGGTTTTCTTGCTGTATCTATGTACTGAGCTTGGTTTTGTTGCTGTATCTATGTACTGAGCTTGGTTTTGGTGCTGTATCTATGTATTGAGATTGGTTCTGGTGCTGTATCTATGAACTGAGCTTGGTAGTGGTGCTGTATCTATGTATTGAGATTGGTTCCAGTGCTGTATCTATGTACTGAACTTGCCTCTGGTGCTGTATTTATGTACTGAGCTTGGTTTTGTTGCTGTATCTATGTACTGAGCTTGGTTTTGTTGCTGTATCTATGTACTGAGCTTGGTTCTGGTGCTGTATCTATGTACTGAGCTTGGCTCTGGTGCTGTATCTATGTACTGAGCTTAGTTCTGGTGCTGTATCTATGTATTGAGCTTGGCTCTGGTGCTGTATCTTTGTATTGAGCTTGGCTCTAGTGCTGTATCTATGTATTAAGCTTGGCTCTAGTGCTGTATCTATGTATTGAGCTTGGTTCTGGTGCTGTATCTATGTACTAAGCTTGGCTCTGGTGCTTTATCTATGTACTGAGCTTGGTTCTGGTGCCGTATCTATGTATTGAGCTTGGCTCTGGTGCCGTATCTATGTACTGAGCTTGTCTCTGGTGCTGTATCTATGTACTAAGCTTGGCTCTGCTGCTTTATCTATGTACTGAGCTTGGTTCTGGTGCCATATCTATGCATTGAGCTTGGCTCTGGTGCTGTATCTATGTACTGAGCTCGGGCTATCTTGCTACTTCCCGCACAAGCACAATACAGGCCGACTACCTACCTCTGCTCTCTCTATTTATATATTTATTCTTATGATGAAGAATGGGGGGGTATTGACAAAAAAATTATAACCAGGGTGCCATCTAACCTGGTGCCGGCAGTGCAGCCATACACCATATAGTAGGGCAATTAGTCTTTTCCGATCCTAGCAGAGCTGGGTGGCCGACTGACTAGGACTTGTAAAGCCACATTGTTGTCATCCAGCTTTCCCAGACTCCCGAGCGACAAACCTGCTGGCGCATTTTTTAACATATTGAGTTATTGAAGTGGTCCGGGAGGCTACGATAGAGGAAGGTGGTGTATAGAAGGAGCTGGCACCTCTCGCTGCTGGCTTTGTATGCGCCATTACCGCGGGCAGTCAGTACTGCGGCGCGTATAAATACGTAACGCGTTCTGCGCTGCAGTTCTTCTTCTCTCAGATATTTAATTACAAAAGTGATCAGATGGTTTTCCGCAGCTTTAAGTAACCCGAGCCGGTCGTCTGCCGGGGATCCGCACCGAGACGCGCTGACAGAGGACTGACTAAGACTTCTGCTTGAGAGCATCACACATTAGTCATGAGGAAGATGAGAAGAACACGTAAATAGTCGGGGCAAGCTGGCACAGCGAGGCTCTTCCTGCGCCGTCACGCCCATTCTGGTAAGGAGTGTTCGACAAAACTATTTACCCCTTTCTGCGAGATTCCAGAGTACTGAGCAGCGCGCAAAATATAGTGCCGTCCGAGGAGTCAGTCACAGCCGCGTACACAGGGGGCGCTGTGGGGCACCGGGTGCCACTCTGCCCCGCTCAGGGTAGCTACATATAGGGCAGCTAAGGGCATCTTTGCCCCAAGGGAAGGAAAGCCTGGCAGCAATTCTACGTCTAAAGACTGATGTAGCAGAGCTGAACCTGTCAGGACGGGAGGTGAACCAACGGGGGCTTACCAAAAGCACAGGATAGGGGATAACTCGCTGATCGTGGGGGTCCCCCGCCGGTCTTCAGAATGGGACCCCGTGTCTCCCTCTGCCTGTCACTGCGGGGGTTGCTTCTTCCCCCACGGTAACGTCAGCAAGGGGCTCACAGCAATATTAGAGCGCAGTCCCAAAGTGAATGGAGCGCTAGTGCGACCAGCGCGGCACTCGGTCTCCTCATCGCTGTGGGGGTGCAGTAACCCTGTAGTGAGAAGGGGAGACGGTAGACCCATCCTCCAGATTGGCGGGGGTCTTAGTGGCGAGACCCCCACCAACCAGCAGGTGATCCTCTATCGTATGGTTAGGGGATAACGTGTAATTCCATCGCTCATACATGACCGACTACCTGTTTACACGGCCGATTGTCGCTTGACTTTTTATCCAATCATTCGTCTTTCAGTCGCTGCCGGCATTTATGCTGAACGATTCTTGTTCCGATACCCGCGATGCAGCGACAATCTGGACAACGATCCATCCGTGTAAAGCGGCCTTCATAGGCATTGTCACTGGTATGTCCCTTTAAGAAGAGGGTGCAAAATACCCCCCGGCTGCAGAATGTATAGAATCGCCCTCAGACTCACACTTGGGTGGGCTGTATACACACGGTCAGTGAGCCTCACCTATCAAAACTATCGCCCCACAGCAACCAATCACAGCGCAGCTCTCATTCTAAGCCAGCAATACAAGTACTGAAAGCTGCGCTGTGATTGGTTGCAGGGGGAACAAGGGCATATTTTATTTTAGACCACTTTCATAAGACTGTGGCCCGCTGTGCTTTAGACAGCTTTGATAAATGAGGCTCAGTATGTTTCTGGGGTGCGGCAGGAAGTTGGGGTACTCAAAGGAAATCCACCACATAGGAGAAGATCAAAGTCCATGTAGTTGTGGCCGTCCGAATGTAACCCCTGATGGCCTGCAACTGCTGGGAGTCGTAGAAAGCCACAGAAGGGAGACCACTACTCAACCCCCCCATCCAGTAAGACAACAGTGCCACCCACTGTATACAGGAAGCTAAATCCCCCCGCCTCGGGCGCTGACTCTGCTGCGGCACCGTTTTTTCCTGCCCGGAGACTATTATTTGATAACCAATTATTAAAATGTCTCGTGATATCTCAATCGACTTTCGCAACACTTTGACTTTAACCCTTCCACGGATGATCAGCCTGTGCTTTTCAATGTGGCATCTCAAGATGGAGAATATAGTATGCCGCCCTCCTGCAACCTTATTCAGATTATGAGGCCCTACGACAACAGTCAATATGTACAAGATATAGTCAGGATATAGGATATAGGCTGAGGATATAGACCTTGCGTAGAAACCCGGTCTGCCCCCATGACTTCCCTCTCTCCTGAAGACACTTGAGGACTAATTTGGATTTCAACAGATGAATCATGCAGATCGGCAGGAGGGTCCGGCCCTCGTAAGATGGGTCTTTGAAGTTATTATAACCTCGGCCCTCAGAAGATAAACTGAGCAGCCGCTGTACAGCTGAACACCACATCTCCAAGGGGGTAAAAAAATAAACTGGCCGCCACACAACAAGAAAAAACACTGATACTTCCTAAATCCCCTGCCGCTCCGCTGATTGGCGGGAGCAGTCATATTCCAGTATGTACGTCATCATGCAAGGCCATATCAGACCTTCTAGGGACCAGATGGAGCGAGGGGGGGGGGGGGGGGGGGGAGTAACAAACAATATGGCCGTAATTACAACAGGTGAGCAGCAACTTTACAGATGGGTCTGGTTTTAGAGGGTGGCAAACTGGGCAATTGCAAGGGGACCCTCTAATTTTCTAGACCATCATGGATTTTTATCAATAACCCCTTTACTTCCCTAGACCACCAGGGACTTTATCACTAACCCCTTTACTTTCCTAGGCCACTAGGGACTCTACAATTAATCTCTTCATTATTCAGGCATTATTTGGACAATTAATGGCAGAATGTGTGGGAACTTTAGGTTAGTATTATTTGGTTAGTGTATGGAGGTATTATTGAGGCATTGTATGGTGGTATTACTCGGATACTGAATGGTGGTAATATGTGGGCACTATATGGTAGTATTGTATTACTGTATGGAGGTGTAATTCAGGCATTGCATGGCGGTATTACTTGCATACTGAATGGCTGCATTGTGTGGAGGTATTTCTTGTTATTATAGGGCAGTATATGCATGGGTCTGTGCTTCACACTTCTTCTGAGCGCGCACGGGCTTGTACATGGTAGGGATCTTTTATTTTCGGGTTTGCTCCTTACATGTTCAGCAGGAGGGGGGACAGGCCTTGTTTAGCTCTCCAGCTGGAGGAAAAAGAATTTGTGGGAAGCCGGAGACGATCTGCGATGATCTAAGGATGAGCTGGCTCATTTTACTGACTTAGAGAAAGTAGAAGACTCGTATCAAATGCAAACTTCAGACTTGCACGGATGAGGTCACCTTGGGGGAAAATGATACCGGCAGCGGCGGCGGCGGCGCGGTGTGAATCCTCCCTCTAGGGCACAGCTTTGATTAACAAGGTGAAGTGAGGTCTCCTTCATGTGAAGAAAGAAAAGCTATATTGTTTTAACTGACTTTGAATGCCGTATTGATATATGTTGTACATCGCTGTGTAGATACATGAAAGGGAACCAACCTGTCACTTAACACCTTGCGCTGAGGGCGGGCGCCGGGGACAGCGGGAACGACGGAGATTTCTCTACAAGATAAATACACCATTTGTCAAGTCAGTCAAGTGCATGATGTCAGCGTGGTGGGTGGCAGGGGATGCATCCAAGGGCACGCGTCTGGGCAAAAAAAGGGCAGTTCCAGGTCTGAAGAATTGAAGGTAGATAGTAGGGACTGCAGCTGCACAGTTAGATGTGAACTGACAGCACTGGGAAAAGGACAGGCAGGAGCTGACTGTTACATTGCGCAGAACTACAACTCCCAGCATGTCTTGAAAGCCTGTCAGATGCCTAATTGAAGTTCATGGGCCCTAATGCAAAATCTGTAATGTGGCCCCCATATTATAAGATATGATGTCTCCTCACTTGTGGCAGGGGGACAGGGAACAACCATAACTTCTACGCTATATAGCTGTGAGCATGCAGCTGGAGGTTGTCAGGGCATGCTGGGAGTTGTAGTTTTGCTGCAGCAGTGTAGCCACAGATTGGAGACCAACATTCTCAATGCTTCATGGCTTAATGCGGGAAATATAAGTCATTATAACTAACTTCATATATTAGGTGCTTCGTATCCATCCATCCATCCATTCATCCATCCATCCATATATCCATCCATCCATCCATCCATCCATATATCCATCCATCCATCCATATATCCATCCATCCATCCATCCATCCATCGCTTTGTGCAGCTCTTGCTACAATTAAACCAGTCTACATAATCCTCTCTGCGATAAAAGCACTGGACTCAAAACTGCTACACTGTAACAAACTATCAGGAAAGCAGAGCGATCACGGCTCGTTCACATCTGCATTATTGATCTCCGTTTTAATTCCGTCTGCCTGTTCCGTTTTTGGAGAGGAAAAATGGAATTTAAACTGAATTAGCCGTTTCCATTTATTTGCCGCTGATTCCAATGCGTTTTCAAAAAACAATACTTTCCATTTGATTCCGCTCCGGTTCCTTTTTCAACAGAACAAGCAGCGCTGCGGACTGCGCCATTTATTCCGCTAAAAAAAAAGAATCGGAATGAAATCAAACAGAAAGCATTCATTGGAATCAGTGAGGAAAAAGGGAACACTTCATTCCATTTCTCTGCTCCAAGAATGGAACAGACGGAATGCAAATGGAAAATCCCAACGCAAACCTGATGGAGCCCTCAGTGCGGCCCACGTGTTTAGATGGAGCCCTCAGTACGGCCCACGTGTTTAGATGGAGCCCTCAGTACGGCCCACGTGTTTAGATGGAGCCCTCAGGACGGCCCAGGTGTTTAGATGGAGCCCTCAGTGTGGCCCACGTGTTTAGATGGAGCCCTCAGTGCGGCCCAAGTGTTTAGATGGAGCCCTCAGTGTGGCCCACGTGTTTAGATGGAGCCCTCAGTGCGGCCCACGTGTTTAGATGGAGCCCTCAGTGCGGCCCACGTGTTTAGATGGAGCCCTCAGTGCGGCCCACGTGTTTAGATGGAGCCCTCAGTGCGGCCCACGTGTTTAGATGGAGCCCTCAGTACGGCCCACGTGTTTAGATGGAGCCCTCAGTGCGGCCCACGTGTTTAGATGGAGCCCTCAGTGCGGCCCACGCGTTTAGATGGAGCCCTCAGTGCGGCCCATGCGTTTAGATGGAGCCCTCAGTGCGGCCCACGTGTTTAGATGGAGCCCTCAGTGCAGCTGATGCGTTTAGATGGAGCCCTCAGTGCGGCCCACGTGTTTAGATGGAGCCCTCAGTGCGGCCCACGTGTTTAGATGGAGCCCTCAGTGCGGCCCACGTGTTTAGATGGAGCCCTCAGTGCGGCCCACGTGTTTAGATGGAGCCCTCAGTGCGGCCCACGTGTTTAGATGGAGCCCTCAGTGCGGCCCACGTGTTTAGATGGAGCCCTCAGTGCGGCCCACGTGTTTAGATGGAGCCCTCAGTGCGGCCCACGTGTTTAGATGGAGCCCTCAGTGCGGCCCACGTGTTTAGATGGAGCCCTCAGTGCGGCCCACGTGTTTAGATGGAGCCCTCAGTGCGGCCCACGTGTTTAGATGGAGCCCTCAGTGCGGCCCACGTGTTTAGATGGAGCCCTCAGTGCGGCCCACGTGTTTAGATGGAGCCCTCAGTGCAGCCCACGTGTTTAGATAGAGCCCTCAGAGCGGCCCACGTGTTTAGATGGAGCCCTCAGTACGGCCCACGTCTTTAGATGGAGCCCTCAGTGCAGCCGATGCGTTTAGATGGAGCCCTCAGTGCGGCCCACGTGTTTAGATGGAGCCCTCAGTGCGGCCCACGTGTTTAGATGGAGCCCTCAGTGCGGCCCACGTGTTTAGATGGAGCCCTCAGTGCGGCCCACGTGTTTAGATGGAGCCCTCAGTACGGCCCACGTGTTTAGATGGAGCCCTCAGTGCGGCCCACGTGTTTAGATGGAGCCCTCAGTGCGGCCCACGTGTTTAGATGGAGCCCTCAGTGCGGCCCACGTGTTTAGATGGAGCCCTCAGTGCGGCCCACGTGTTTGGATGGAGCCCTCAGTGCGGCCCACGTGTTTAGATGGAGCCCTCAGTGCGACCCACGTGTTTAGATGGAGCCCTCAGTGCGGCCCACGTGTTTAGATGGAGCCCTCAGTGCGGCCCACGTGTTTAGATGGAGCCCTCAGTGCGGCCCACGTGTTTGGATGGATCCCTCAGTGCGACCCATGTGTTTAGATGGAGCCCTCAGTACGGCCCACGTGTTTAGATGGAGCCCTCAGTGCAGCCCACGTGTTTGGATGGATCCCTCAGTGCGACCCATGTGTTAAGATGGAGCCCTCAGTACGGCCCACGTGTTTAGATGGAGCCCTCAGTGCAGCCCACGTGTTTAGATGGAGCCCTCAGTGCGGCCCACGTGTTTAGATGGAGCCCTCAGTGCGGCCCACGTGTTTAGATGGAGCCCTCAGTGCGGCCCACGTGTTTGGATGGAGCCCTCAGTGTGACCCATGTGTTTAGATGGAGCCCTCAGTGCGGCCCACGTGTTTAGCTCACAGCCTGGATATGATGGTAGCGAGCTCTCGGCCGGCAGGAATATTACATCTTTGCAGGTTTTTAGCCTCCGGATGTATAAATTATAGTTGCAGAACTTTTCATGCTTTAATGATAACTTTGTAGGTGGCTTCCAACGTTTCGGCTGTGAGCCCCTCGGAGGGGCTGCAACGGTATCTAGAAGTGCAACCAATCCAGCGATGTTACTGGAGTCCTACTGGTGCGAGCGGAGAAGCGTCTGATCTCCGCCGCCGCGCTCCTGCTTCTCCTCGTCTCCATCTTGTGTCGTTAACAGTGAATATATTTGAATCCTGATCTTTCCCCTCCGCGGCCCTCAATAATCTCTTGTTTTCGCCTCGGCTGCTATAAATATATCTACTTCCTTTTTTTCTGCATTACAAAAGATGTTCTGTTGCAGCTCTCTGTTCTCCTTTCTGTTTCCGGCTTTCTTGTGACGAGACCCTTCACGTTCTTGTTTCATGGCACCCGGGGTCGGCTCACATCCCTCTGCTAAAATCTGCCCACCGGCCGCAGGCACAACATGAAGCTCCTGGGCCCCAGTGCAACACCTTCAACGGGGTCCCCCAGAAATGATGTATAGTACTGCGCCTCCTACAGGCATCACAGCACAAGTTCCCCGGTTCGCTAACCCCGACCTGCTCATCTCATTAGTCTGCAGGGGGAGGAAATACATGAAAGCACTTAAAAAATACAGAAAACTACAAAAAAAAGGATCAGCCATATTTTTGCATATAGAATATGCTTAGACTAGTTGTCACATCTCTTCCCCTGTCTAACATTAGGCACACTAGAAATAATAATAATAATGAGTTTTGTAGGCCACTAGTATCAGTGGAAGGCTGTTTTATCTTTATGTGCACCGAATAGTCCCTTTATTAGCCCCCCGCCCTCTCATGATTGGCGCTCCCCTGTACAATAATTCTCCCCGTGACCCCGGAGTGCAGCATAAAATCACGTGAGTGATTTCCGCAGATCACTTTCAGTGTGAATCCACATTCGATGGGAAAATCCAGCGATTGGAGCGACTTCCAATGAGGTCATCAGCGCTACAGTAACCGGGGCCTCACCGCCAACTGCAGGGGGGTTTCTCATGTAACAGTGTGGAGAGTATACCAAGAATAGCGCGATCGAGGGAAAACATCCAGCGAAAGGGGATCCTGTGGATGGAAACAACTCATCCCTGAAAGGGGTCAGAGGAGGATGTCAGGAATCGCTCTGACCAACAGGCTGCACAGTCAGATCAATACAAAGCTGGAGCTCCAACTAACGTATCCGAACACACAACTCGCTTTTCCTCCGTGCGGATGGTATAACAGCGGACGACCAGTTCCAGCGCCATTGTGTCTAAGAGAAAGATGTGACTCCAGCGGGCAAAAGAGTGCAAAACTTGTATCACTGAGCAGTGGAGAAACATCTCCTGTCAGATGGGTCCAGATGTCTGTTGCTGATGGGAGGGCAGAATTTGGTACAAGCAGCATGAATCGCTGACCCCTTCCTGTCAGCCAGTCAGAACATGTCAGCACCGCCATCTAATCTGCATCAACTACAAGAAGCTTCCTGTCCGCAGGGGCCGAAATTCCTGCAGGACCGTTTCATCCCCTAGTGGAATCTACACCACGAAGGATTGCTGAAGGCCGAGGGAGTCCAACGCTACTATATGTGGGTCTCTAATAGAGTGGTCTTCCAGTGTGTATCGTGCCGGCTGCCATTACTGGTAGTCACCCGTCTGATCTGTAGAAACGGGGATCTGGGAGAAGAGGATCTGACGGGCGATGGCAGCAGGTGATTATGTCGATTACCTCCCTGTACTTCCCAGCGGCTCTTTCGGGTGGGATTACCTTTTACCGCACACTGAAATTTATACAGTTCAAAGTCATTAACACGAACACTTCCAGCCTCTCTTTTTATGACACCGAGGAGAAAATCCCAGGTAAAGAGACTTAAAAGTGGTAATAAAAGACAAATCTCCGTCCCTCTCCAGGGGGGCCGCGTGTTTACAGCGCTGTGAAGGACGGGGGTCTGGACCAGGAAGCGGCAGGGAATAGATCTCTTAAAGGTTACTATTTTTCTCCACGATTTCCCTAATCCCTGCATGTGAAAAAATCCGCTGCTCTGCCATAACTTGAGACGCTCCGAACAAGAGCTTCATTGTCTGAGACAGGTGTGAGATTGGAACAGATTCCAAGCCAAGAGCCCCGGTATCGGAGCCAGCTCCGCGAGCTGAAAACATGCAGCAACCATCCAGTAATACCACTGCAGCCGGCCAGAAACTCGGCAATTTAAGGCTTAGCGCACACACACACAACATAAATCAGACAAGGATGTACCAGCCAACCGGCAGCGACTTGGGCCCAAGCCTGCAGACTGTCTGCGCACATCAGACTTCTCCTGTTTGGGTGATTGGAAAACCTCGTTCAGTCTGGGTGGAGCCGCTAATTCAGACATACTTGGAGTTTGTCTTATCTTGTCCAGACAAACTTTCTTCTACCTGTTTACTTAAAGTGTCGCGTTTCATATCTATATCGACTCTTACCGCGTACGGCAACACTATAAATATACCTAATCCACTAAAAACTAGTATCTGGTTTAGTATTACTTATCTTACCAATCTAAAGGTACAACCTGTATTATATACAGCTATTATATATATTATGCTCCAGAGCTGCACTCACTATTCTGCTGGTGGAGTAGATGCTGGGTGCCATGATGCCACAATAACGGCACATGACCAGTATGGCTTGTGATTGGCTGCAACTGTCAGGTGGTTCATAAACAAAGACTAGTAATTATTAGAAAATTATAGTACCAGTGTTTCTGGTGGCGCAGTGCACCACACAGCTGTGCTATATGGTACATCCATTATGATACTCACACATGACACACACAGCTCAACTACATGCATCTTGATTCCCACACGTTACACACACACAGCATATCACACACACAGCTCTACTACATTGTACATCCTTTATGATCCTCACACATCACAGACACAGCTCTACTACATCCATCTTGATTCCCACACAAAACAAACACAGCTTGGCTACTCCCACAGCAGTGATATCCGGTGGACTGAAGGACCTGCGGTGATATCTGTGGTGGTGGTAGGTTGGTGTCTTCTGTCAGGACCACTGAGTTCTGTCTGAGATAATAACGGCTTAGTTGTATTCTCATTTTGTTATTTTTGTCCTCTTCTTCCAAGAGCCCTAACTGTGTTGTTCTTCTGTCGGTCAGGCTCTGTGTTTTATATATGTTGTAGGACCTTCAATGACGTCACCAGGGGCAGAGCATCAGAAGCACTCACATACATACTCACTGACAGGTGGTCGTTAGTAGTTTGATTAGGAGTATCGCGGGCACTGCAGCATTGTATCAACCGGGGAATGAAAAGGTGAGCACTGCTGCTTTTATTGTATTAAATGGGTATTCCAGGCATTTAACCCCTTGTAGTATAGATGACCTAGCCTCAGGATAGGTAATTAATAGTTGATCAGTGTGGGTCCATGGCTCGAATCCCCTACGATCAGCTGATCTCCACCTCCGCACTTACTCGGCCCTGTTCCAGTGAATGCAGGGGCTGAGATCAGCTGACTGTCAGAGGTCTCTAACAACGGATCCCCACGATCAACTATTCATGATCTAGCCTAGGGTCATCCCTACTGCTAGGAATACCGCTTTAGCATATTTGTAGCCATTTTTAAAAAATCACCCTCACTGGAGAACCCCTTTAATCTAATGTATGCGGCTATATTGGTCGTCACGCGGCACTCCCCGTTATAACCGCGGCAGGCAGAGTCTTTAGTGACTTGACGGGGATTTATATTTACAGCATGTATAAAGATAAGTTCATTACAAGTCGGTTGACGACGTCCCCTGTGAGAGGACCTTCCAGTAAACGCTCTGTGAGTGAAGAATCAACGGTCGGCTTCTGCTTCCTCTGGCGGGGGGATCGCTGCTGGCTGTTCGTGCCAATAATAGAGCCGAGGCCGCAGCTGCGGGGCTGTCGCCATCTTCCTGTCACACACACCTGTCGGGCCTTGTGCTTCTGGCAGCCTGCTCGGACTCACAGCTGCCAGTGGCTGCTTGACGCTTTCAGCTCATGAGTGGGATCAACTTGATACCCTGGCAGAATCCCCTACTATTTGCTTTAAATCATCCCAAACATGAGACGAACTGCTAAAACCGAACGGAGGACCCCGGCGTCTCCAGCGCTAAACACAGATGGCGGTCACACGGCACGCTGTAAATCTCTTTTATTTGAACATGTTCGGTTTACTTTACTAAGAGATCTTATATTTTACCCGAATCCCAGCCGAAGGTAGGAATAAGTAAACGCGGTGTCTGCGGCCCGGAACGAGTAACCGAGGGGCCCCAAAACATACCACTTCCACTACATCAATGGTGCGCTAGTCCAGGAACTGGAAAGTTATCATTGTGGTCTCCTTTCGGTCCCCCATGTCTTACTCTCCTTTGTTGCCACATCAGCACTATGCTTCATTATCCACTGCCTCGACCCTCTCTTCAGTCCCCTCTCCATACCTCTGAGAGTCCTCCAACGACCGTGTCTTATGCCCCCTCCCGTTACCTCTAAGAGTCCTTCAATGACCCTGTCTTATGCCCCCTCCCTTTACCTCTAAGAGTCCTCCAATGACCCTGTCTTATGCCCCCTCCCATTACCTCTAAGAGTCCTCCAACGACCCTGTCTTATGCCCCCTCCCGTTACCTCTAAGAGTCCTCCAACGACCCTGTCTTATGCCCCCTCCCTTTACTTCTGAGAGTCCTCCAATGACCCTGTCTTATGCCCCCTCCCTTTAACTCTAAGAGTCCTCCAATGACCCTCTCTTCTGCCCCCTCCCATTACCTCTGAGAGTCCTCCAATGACCCTGTCTTATGCCCCCTCCCTTTAACTCTAAGAGTCCTCCAATGACCCTCTCTTCTGCCCCCTCCCATTACCTCTAAGAGTCCTCCAACGACCCTGTCTTATGCCCCCTCCCTTTACCTCTTAGAGTCCTCCAATGACCCTCTCTTATGCCCCCTCCCATTACCTCTAAGAGTCCTTCAATGACCCTGTCTTATGCCCCCTCCCTTTACTTCTAAGAGTCCCCCAATGACCCTCTCTTATGCCCCCTCACGTTACCTCTAAGAGTCTTCCAACGAACCTGTCTTATGCCCCCTCCCTTTACCTCTGAGAGTCCTCCAATGACCGTTTCTTATGCCCCCTCCTGTTACCTCTAAGAGTCCTCCAACGGCCCTCTCTTATGTACCCTCCCTGTACCGCTAAGAGTCCTCCAATGACCCTCTCTTATGCCCCCTCCCGGTTACTCTAAGAGTCCTCCAACGACCCTGTCTTATGCCCCCTCCCATTACCTCTAAGAGTCCTCCAACGACCCTGTCTTATGCCCCCTCCCGTTACCTCTGAGAGTCCTCCAATGACCCTGTCTTATGCCCCCTCCCTTTACCTCTGAGAGTCCTCCAATGACCCTGTCTTATGCCCCCTCCCTTTACTTCTGAGAGTCCTCCAACGACCCTCTCTTATGCCTCCTCTCGTTACCTGTTAGAGTCTGGCTGTAGGAGGTAGGGTGGTTGAAATTACAGAAGCAGCCAGACGGGCTTTGCAACACTGTTTCCGTACTTCCAAAGAAGTCAATGGGAGTCATGCAAACCACATAGCAGAGCGAGTTATACTGTTCCCGTTACTTCTTGAAACAGCTCAACTTAGTCCGCTGCACTGTTTGTATTATTCCCGCTGACTTCTATGGGAGTAACAGACACGGTGTAGTCCAGCTGTGCACGACTGTTTCCATAATTTTGACCACCCCAGCCACCTTGTACAGACGAGTGTTCCCATCGCCGCCATGTTTGGTCAGGATGGGATTTTCTTTTTAAGGCTCCTTTAACAGACCATGGCCTCATAAATGCATAATCGCCAAAGTGGCCCCAATTCAGCAGGACAGGCCTAGATTCACAGCAGCGTCCTACGACCAGCCAGGAGTATATACCTATACAGAGCCTCCCGACATGTACGATTATGGATGGACTGTACTATAATAGGGGCGATGTGGCTGGCGGACTTATCTGATGCAATTGGGGTTATTTATATATATGCGATGGAAGCCTTTACAAAGGCTATAACTGAGAGCAGCGTTCCGTCTAGAGCTGATCTAATCAGCCTTTCGTCAGCGCTTTGATGAAACATGTGTTGTTTACTGATCAGGAAACAGATTGAGAAAAACGTTCAGAAAACATATGTTCTGCATAAAGCAAAAAAAAGGCGCGCTTGCTTGAGAATACCTCGTGGATATCAGCGGAACAGCGCCCCTAGTGGTGTCTCCTTCCCCTTCTTCATCCTTTCAATGACCCTTAAAGGGGTATTCTGGGTCTTTAACCACTGATGACCTATTTTCAGGGTAGATCATCAGTAGTTGATTGACAGGGGCCGCCACTGAGGATCCCCGCCGATCAGCTGATTGTTTGGCTCGCTGTTGGTGCAGCGGGCCGAACGTCGCCTAAGGTGGTCAGGGGAGAAAGTCTAATAGCCGGCTTCATTCCCATTGAAATCAGTAGGAATGCTGCCTCCTATTACACTTCTGGTTCCTTATTGTGGTGTTCCTTAAGAGTGACCCTTCAGTCCCGGTCCAAAATTCTGTCCGAGTATGGGAGGCACGGGGGCTTATATTACTTTTATTCCCATAGAGCTGCCGATCTGCTGGTTCCTGTGCCCCGCTCTAGATACTACTTTCGTCATCAGGCTGGGCCAATCAGAAAGCAGCATACAGTGGTTGATTGCGATACATCAATTATACACAGGAGTGCTGCGGCCATCTTGTATCACCAGAGTAGGGTACAAGAAACTAACAGATCAGCAACTGTGGAAATAAAGGACGGCACCAGATACTATAACCCCCTCCAGTCCTCGTACAGAGTTTTGTCCAAGGACCTCACTTATTAAAAGTGTCTAAAGGAAAAACTCTCTTTGTTACCCATAGAAGCCAATCAGGGCGCAGCTTTCATTTCTTGTGGTCCTCATAGCAACCGATTAGGGCGCAGCTTTCATTTCTCATAGTGCCCATAGCAGCCAATCACAGTGCAGCTTTCATTTCTGAAACTGCTGTGGCAAGATGAAAGCTGAGCTGTGATTGGTTGCTATGAGCAACGAAGACATTTTTACTACCACGACTGCACGACTAAACTTTGGAGTTACTTTAGGGTATAAATAACTTTTTTGCTTTCACAACGGTAACACATGAGGCTCCTGTAAGTCCTGTTGACAGCCGGACGGGGAATATCAGCGCCCGCGAGCTCCATAAATCAGACACGGTTACAGTAACCGCCGCAGTCACACATAAGGTGCGGAAAGCCTCGGCTCCTAATGGTCCGCGAGGCGGGAGATAAAAGTATGTCACGCATTCGATGGTTAATTTGTTGACAAATACAGGATCCCTTCCCGGCAGCTGAGGGCGGCGGCCGTAAGACCCTCCGGTATCCGGGACATTCTCACCGCATACCCCAACAGCGCGGCTGAGGATTAGCAGCGCCTCACTCAGCTCAACTGCAGAATTTCACCTCCGGAATTTATGCTGGATGTTTTACGGGCGTCTTGTGCGCGGATCGTCACGCAGACTGACTGTTATATGAGTCACATACGGGCTGGAGTGGACATGTCACGTATTCAGCCGCACACGGGGGCAAAATATAACAAATAGCATTCCGTGTCACAGAAATAAGGGGAATGTGTCGTCAGAAAATGACTTATTATAGAAATCGCATTTTCATGTTAAACAGATTATTTCAGAATTTGTTTTTTTTTAACTTTCAGTCACAATCTATAGTTTTCAAACAGTTCTCACACCGACCACTAGGGCCACTCTCTCACACATGCGTTCTGCAGAGACTTTACTTTCATTTTTGGACGGGGGTTGTAGCGCACCCCATAATTGTGATGGGTGATGAGGTACGCTAAACGTGGTAAAATAGAGCAGATAGCGCTCAAGCGCAAGTCAGCAAGGACCCATCGAGCATTACACTGCGATTACTGCGGCGTTCAAAACTCCACGGTAATCGCTGTACAAGGTGCATGTGTGAGAGCCGCCCAAGACTGGTAACAGTCCGACACTGCCTGAGAAAACTTCCCAGCCATCATCTCATTATCATCACAGGCAGGATTACACTGAGAGCAGACCCCTATGTATAGATAACACAGGACCCATCAGTCACAATAGTCACAGCTCACCTCCTCCCCTCCCTGTACAGGCAGGATTACACTGAGAGGTGACAACTATATATAGATAACACAGGAGCCACCATTCACAATAGTCACAGCTCACCTCCTCCCCTCCCTGTACAGACAGGATTACACTGAGAGGAGACACCTATATATAGAGAACACAGGATCCACCATTCACAATAGTCACAGCTCACCTCCTCCCCTCCCTGTACAGACAGGATTACACTGAGAGGAGACACCTATATAAAGAGAACACAGGATCCACCATTCACAATAGTCACAGCTCACCTCCTCCCCTCCCTGTGTATACACTGCATATTTGCTCACCATTTCAGTGGGCCCATCTGCGTTCTTTTTTGCGTGCCCAAATATGTAGGCATAAGCGATTTTTAATTAGTAATAGCGACCCCCACAGTGCCCCAGTAGTAATAGCGACCCTCACAGTAGCCCTAGTAGTAATAACGACCCTCCCAGTGGCCCCAGTAGTAATAGCGACCCTCACAGTAGCCCTAGTAGTAATAGCGACCCTCACAGTGGCCCCAGTAGTAAAAGCGACCCTCACAGTAGCCCTAGTAGTAATAGCGACCCTCCCAGTGGCCCCAGTAGTAATTGCGACCCCCACAGTGGCCCCAGTAGTAATAGCGACCCCCACAGTGGCCCCAGTAGTAATAGCGACCACCACAGTGGCCCCAGTAGTAATAGCGACCCTCACAGTGGCCCCAGTAGTAATAGCGACCCCACAGTGGCCCCAGTAGTAATAGCGACCCCCGCAGTGGCCCCAGTAGTAATAGCGACCCCCACAGTGGCCCCAGTAGTAATACCGAACCTCACAGGGGCCCCAGTAGTAATAGCAACCCCCACAGTGGACCCGGTAGTAATAGCGACCCTCACAGTGGCCCCAGTAGTAATAGCGACCCTCACAGTGGCCCCAGTAGTAATAGCAACCCCCACAGTGGCACCAGTAGTAATACCGAACCTCACAGTGGCCCCAGTAGTAATAGCAACCCCCACAGTGGCCCCGGTAGTAATAGCGCCCCTCACAGTGGCCCCAGTAGTAATAGCGACCCTCACAATGGCCTCAGTAGTAATAACGACCCCCGCAATGGCCCCAGTAGTGACAGCGACCCTCACAGTAATATTAACCGCAGTCTGTGGAGCATTGTGGGTATTCTGCAACCACGGTGGACAACCTATAGGGGGGGGGGGGCGGTAATGGTGGCCATACTGGTTGTCACCCAGCTTTTCCAGAGACAGACATAATAAAGAAGCGGATGAACAGTTTGATAGGACTTCTTGTTTTAGAGGAAACGCTCCTTCGTTGGGGAGCCGCTCCTTGCGTCAGTCGCAGAACGCGCTCGTCTCGCCCACGTGCCCTTCTCGCCACACGCGCCCTTTCTGTTTGTCGCTCAAAGCAGCCGCCAAAAATAGATGTGATTAATAAGAAAACTTTTATGACAAGATAATATCTGAAACACAAACTGCAGGAAGCGCCGACAACCATTATGTCGCGTCCCCCGGAGCGTCTAACGTTACACACGCCGTTCCCAGAAAGTCCTCTCAGCAGAATCTGCAACCAGCCCCAAGAGCCCATGCCGCCCTCCCATGGCAGCAGAAGGGGCACCTGGGCGGCACTTTTGGCCTTTCTCTCCACAAAAAAAATGAAAAGTATATTCTTGTTTCCTTCCAGATTCGCCTTTGAGGATCGGAGACGTTTGAGGTTTATTTACGTTGCCGTGTAACACAAACCAGTATCAATATGCGGAGTGTTCTGCCAGGAGGAGATTAGGAGAAGCCATTCTATGGAGAGAAACGGCGGGCAGGAATGGACGGCGGGCAGGTTCACAGCTTACGCAATCAGCACATTAACACTGTCTGCGCCAAATCCTACCCGCTACTCAACATCTCCAGAACTCCACCGGGAGCATCGTCCCCTCAGCGCAGCCCACCAAGGACTCTGTAGGGGGAAGCACCAACTACATCTTGCAGGGCCCTGAGGTGGGCATCACAGATGAGGCCCCTGGGGAGAAGTGATTAGAAGCTGCAGGAATCTCTAGCTGGGAAGTAAAATGTCTTCCTGTGTTCTCCTGTTGGGTTCAGGACACCAATTTTAGGAAAAAACAATTTATTTTGGCAGGGACTGCGCCCAACGGTGATGCCCCAATAGAAAAAGTCTAAGAAACCGAGCTGCAGAATATGTTTTAGGGGTTATTACAGGAAGTCTGTGTACTGCACCTTATTATGGGCACCTTACAAGTAACCGTACAGCCTGATGAGAAGATCGAGCAAAGAACTGGGTCATATAGAGCGGAGAGAAGAAGAACATCTGACAATTTGGAACACTCTATCTATCTCATATCTATCTACCTAAGACTTCTCCAGAGCAGCACCGGTCCTCTGGAACGCACTACCAAAGGATACCCGGGCAATCCAGAACTCACAGAACTTCAGGCGTGCTCTAAAAACGCACCTCTTCAGGGAGGCATACCGCATTCCCCAAACAAACCCCTCTGTACTCCGCCTGATAACATGCTCCCTGACCTACTGACTGCAATCCCTGCTAGCCACCATAAACCGCTCCTGCAGTCATAACGATTCTGCCGTCACACGGCTAAATGTCTGACTATTGTCTATGTGTATAGCATCCCTCACTCTCCACCCCGCCATACCGGGCACATCTCCAGCCCTTTACCTTCTGTATCACCCCATTACTTGTAGTATGTAAGCTCGTTGGGGCAGGACCCGCACCCCTATTGTTTCCATCAACTGATTACTTCATGTAACTGTGGTTCTGTAATGTTTGTACTTTTGTCTTTCTGTATCCCCCCTGTCTATGTAAGCGCTGCGGGATATGTTGGCGCTATACAAATAAAGATTATCTATCTATCTCATATCTATCTATCTTCTATCTATCCATCTCATATCTATCTATCTATCTATCTCCTATCTATCTATCTATCTATCTATCTCATATCTATCTATCTATCCATCTCATATCTATCTATCTATCTATCTTCTATCTATCCATCTCATATCTATCTATCTATCAATCTCATATCTATCTAACTCATATCTATCTATCTATCCATCTCATATCTATCTATCTATCCATCTCATATCTATCTATCTATCTATCTATCTATCTCATATCTATATATCTATCCATCTCATATCCATCTATCTCATATCTATCTATATATCTATCTCATATCTATCTATCTATCTATCTATCTATCTATCTATCTATCTATCTCCTATCTATATATCTATCCATCTCATATCCATCTATCTCATATCTATCTATCTATCTATCTCATATCTATCTATCTATCTATCTCATATCTATCTATCTATCTCATATCTATCTATCTATATATCTATCTCATATCTATCTATCTATCTATCTATCTATCTATCTATCTATCTATCTATCTCCTATCTATCTATCTCCTATCTATCTATCCATCTCATATCCATCTATCTATCTCATATCTATCTATCTATCTATCCATCTCATATCCATCTATCTATCTATCTATCTCATATCCATCTATCTATCTATCTCATATCTATCTATCTATCTATCTATCTATCTCCTATCTATCTATCTCCTATCTATCTATCTATCTATCTATCTATTTATCTATCTCCTATCTATCTCCTATCTATCTATCCATCTATCTATCTATCTCATATCTATCTATCTATCTATCTATCTATCTCCTATCTATCTATCTATCTATCTATCTATCTATCTATCTATCTATCTATCTATCTCATATCCACCTACCTAAAAGTTGAGGTACACTTAAAGTACAATGCCATTTTTGAGTACCATTGGCTATATAGGGGACACATATAAAATGTAGCATCTTAGTTATATATTTTTATGACCTTTCTGCACTTTTCACTTTTTTGTCTCCTGTTTAGTCTGTGCAAGAAGTCAGCGGGCCGACAGGAAGCTGTGAAGAAGCTGCTGTTGGTGGATCTGTTCCTCCTGTCATGTGACGACGGCTCCATTCACCCTTCTGTTTTCGGGTTATTACACTGTTCCTTAGTACCGCCTGTATTTTAGCATCAAATAAGCTTTCTTTTTGATTTACCCTGGAATCCGTCAACAGCGATCATCCTGCTTCATGACGGTTTACAAAAAAAAAATGAATATAAAAACAAGCGAAAACATCAAACAAGGCATAAAGGTGTAAGAGCATAATAGATGGAGGGCTGCAGGACCCTGCAGAGTCAGTGATAAGAGGGGTATAATGGCTTCCACTATGACACCTGGCAGTCTCCATAAGGGGCTACTGATGGGATTTCCGTCACTCCTTATCGCACGCCGCGCTCCGTATTACCAGCAATGTATGTTTTATGTAAAGCATTTTCAGGTCCCGCTAGGAGAACAGAACAGTCCGGTAAATTACATCCAGCTAATATTAACTGAAAATGTCTGCGGGGTTTAAGTTCAATCCAATGATGGTAAAATAAGTGATATTAAAAGGCCGCCCGCCGCGCAAAACACAAAAAGGAGCGAATAAATCAGTCCTATATTTGTAATCCATTACATCTGCACAAAGTCTTCAGCGTCGCCAGCCAAGAGAAAATGACTTGGCTAAACTTGGCTAAGCTTAGACGTATGTGGTTTGCACTTGCTAAGCCCCGCAGCGGCTGTGTGCCATACTCGCTAAGTGGTGTTAAGTCATAAAGTGCATTTCTGCTTTTTTAAGGTGCCATATGGTCTAGCGCAGATTAGAATAAACACCCGATGTGATAGATGGGCAGGCTGTTATCACGCTGGAGGGGCACTGCTGCCTAAAGGGCATTTCTATCTAATATCAAAAAAGCCATCTGTAAGTATAAGGGGGTCTCACACCAGCGGATTTGAATGGCGGATCCCGCAATCGCCATCCACACAGACGATACGCGGGCATTGATACATGGACGTTCGCCCGTTCGCTCACATTTGCGGACAGGAATTGCAGATTCTGCAAGCGGGAAAAAAATCTCAGCGTGCTCTATGTTACTGCGGATTACACGCGTACGGGCTCTATTGATCTCTATGGATGCGTTCGATCCGCAGCGCACAATTAGGAGCGCAGATTTGTACGCACATTGATAGGAAATGAGATAAATGGTGTAAAGAAAGCAGAAATTTGTGAGCAAACAATGCAGGACGGATTCTGGGGAGCAAATTAAAGAAAAAAGTGGCTTTTACTACTTCCAAAAAAAGTAGTATAAAGTAGGTCTCACCACGACCGCAGGAGGGAATAAGCCACAGAAGGGGGTCTCCAGGGGGCTGGGCTACTTTCTGATGCCATTCCCTGCTTGCGATCTTTCTTCCACACGGACAATGTGCTGTCCATATGTGGAAAACCGGACGCATATGTGATCATTCTCAATTAGTTTCCGCGGTAACTTGTAGGTATTCCGCAGCGGATATCTGCACGCAGAATACAACCCACTCGTGTGAGCCCGGCCTAAATCGTCTTGAGTTATCTTTCTGCTATATCTGTGCCTGGGAAAGCTGGGTGACAACCAATATGGTGGCCTCTGCAGTCCCCGTGCAAGTTGTCCCCCAACCCGCT
Source organism: Eleutherodactylus coqui (assembly GCF_035609145.1). Taxonomy (NCBI): domain Eukaryota; kingdom Metazoa; phylum Chordata; class Amphibia; order Anura; family Eleutherodactylidae; genus Eleutherodactylus; species Eleutherodactylus coqui. Next base: position 6,937,339 of record NC_089840.1, on the reverse strand, counting down.
AAGACACTTGATTTGCAAGTTTTTAGAGGGATGATTGGTCATCAAGAAGCATCTATAACTGAGGACATACTTGTCAGCTCTTGTGAGGTAACAGCAAGGAGATTGTGAGAAGTGATGTATAAAGCCGGGCGCAGCGGGCAACATCCCTCGGTGCACACAGTGTATATAGGGCACGTGCCCAGCCTAAGGCATTGGCATCGAGAGAGGCGTATGACCAGACCCCTAAATAAATACAGACCCTCAAATGAGACCCCTAAGCAAACACAGACCACCTCACCTAATACAGAAGCCAGACCAGACCCCCGAATTAAATACAGACCCCTCAATAGAAACTCAAGCTGATGGCTGCCGGATGGCTCCGACCAGTTATCAGTAATGTCCCCTTGTGCATGTTGCCTCTCACCGGTTACCCCAGAAGCGGGTGGTCCGTGCGCCCGCTGGGGGTAGTAGTAGCAATGTATCATCAACCACTCTGACTGCATAACCACAAACAAGCGTGTGCGGCTGTGCGGGTTTGGGCCGCAGCCACTCTCCATTGTGTTCAAAGAGGCTGCGTCGCTGTACAGACATGTTACCTGCAGGCGCGCTTCCAGCAGGCTGATAAACACGCCATTGTTTGCTGGCTGCGGAGCATTCCGCGTGTGAATACACTTTTGTGTGAGAGATTGATGTTGTTCTCTCTGGTTGCCCCAAATCTGGCGATATGCTTACATTCAGCTGGAACGCTGGCACGGGGAAAGAAGCAGAAATAATCGCTTCTCGGATTCTGTTTTAAGAAAGTTCCCTCACTTTTAATTTATCCAGACAGGACGGGTATTTATTTTCAACGATCTTAACGGCAAAACGTAATTGTCCAGACGCAGCATTTCCCAGGAGGTTGATACCGGCCTCAGCGAACAATACACACCTATAATGATATATACGGGGAGAGAGGTACACGGAGGCGGCTCTTATTTCCACAAATGGCGCCACGCTTGCCCTTAGCCTGTGTCTGATTTTGAGATTCAGCCTCATTCACTGGAGTAGGGAGGGGCTGCAATACCTGACACAGCCAGTAGACAAGGGTGGCGCTGTTTCTGGAAAAGATAAAGCAGACCTTTTTTTACTAGCCTAGACAACCCCTTTAAGTACATGGCATCCAAAATAAAGCCAAAATATTGCTTAGATTTTCCAGGACTTGAATATTGAAGTTCTCTCCTTACAACTATTGGCCCCCTCCCCAATCAGCTGTTTGATGGGGCTGTCACATGATCCGGCCCCATCGTGATCGACCTGGGATGTCACTAGGAGGGCGTATACTATATACTACCTGCAGTTGTTCTTGTCTGCAGCCCCTCTGATCCGCCGGTTTTAGGCCTCCTTTTCAGCTGTCCAAGATAGCTGGAGTAATTTTCTAACTACCTATTGCACACTGTGCGCTGCTCTCTGATTGGCCAGTGCTGATCATGTGAGAAACTCTGACCAATCAGAGAGCAGATATAGTGCATTAGCACCATATGGCAGCACATGCACTGCATACACTATACAGTGCCTCCCGCAAGGCTTGGCTAAAGAGTATCACAATTATAGTGCATGGTAAGGGGCCCATATACATTATTATCTAGGGGTCCCAAACTGCTCTCTATCTGCAATCAACTAACTGCTATCCCATCGGCGGCGTGATGGGGACGAGCGCTCCATTTGCTTTTGCCAAGACTTATTTCAGGTCAAAGTCCAATTTGTTGAATTCTTCATATACATCGAATTGGCAAAATCTTTGAAATGTGTCAATTAACAAAAAAAAATTGTCAATAGAAATCTAAAGCCCCCGTACTTCTTGGAGGATGTTGCTCTCGGCAATTCTGTTTTTGACCATAAAGCAAGTGCCTGTTTTGCAGCAGTGCGTTAAATGTGTCACATGACCTACACAACACTATAAACACGACACACTTCATCCAACAAGTTACACAAACCGGTAGAAGAAAGTACAAAGACATTCCTGCCCTCGATACAAAGTTGTTATATAGTTGCATACAATAAGCTCTACGGGTGTCTTAACCGCCGCCGCAGACCAAGTGGGGTTTCCCCCAAAATATTTCTCATTTGCCAAATATGGAAATCCCCTCTTATGGCGGCCAAACTTCACACAATTCTCCGTTTGTCTTCATTGGCTGCGACACCACTTATTTGTTAATATTCTGTCTGCGGGACGCATGAAGAGACTTGCTGCAGATTCATTGTGATTTATGATGCGACCGGAGGAGCCAATGAGGAGGGTGAAGAAGAGGCGCGATCGGAAAATATGACAATAATCCTCCCAGGGTGCGGGGGGGAGTCATGGGCACAAACACCCGCGACCTCCCATGTACTCCTCACAGTAGGGGCTGATAGAAGTTCAGGACTTGGAACACGGACTGTTATTTGGGAATGTCGGTCTTATTATTTGGACATAGTTTTGCGCTATTTCGGGCGCAGTATTGTGCGGTTATTTGGGGACGTCTCACAGCTTTTATTTGGCATAGGATTGAGCCGTATTTGGGCACTGCATGGGGCGGATGTGTGGGTATAATATGGAGCTGTGATGTGGGAACAGTATGGAACCGACATGTTGGCACATTATGGCGCTACTTGGGTGCAGTATGGTGCTATTTTGTGGCCCAATATGGTGCGTTTATTTTTTATTGTCCATTACATTGATTCTTTTACTATTTGTAATCTTTTATCTAAAGGTATGGCTGGCCTTAGCTACATGCAGCTTGGGTGGTTCTTTTCTGTAATTAGGTGCTAAGGTTGGTTCTCGTATTATGAGCTTGGTTCTGGCATGTTATTTATTCACTGAGCTGTCCTGGTGCTGTATTTGTGTACTGAGGTTGGTTCTAGTGCTTTATTTATGTAGTGAGCTTGCTACTATATTTATGTTATGAGTTTGGATCTGGTGCTGTATTTATGTTATCAGCTTGGTTCTGGTGCTGTACTTGTTCACTGAGCTGTTATAATGTGAATATGCCACTATCTTGCTGCTTTCGTCAGAAGCAGATTTCAAGTAGAATGCTTATCAGTGCCATATAATAGTTTTTATCTTCTGACAGGGGGCACCACACATAGAATGCCATTTACCTTTTACTTTTCTGAGTTATTGCCCCACTATTCAACCCCCCCCCCCCCCTTCCCCAAAAGGACCTAAGACAACATTTTGCTCAGGGGCTTCCACGGACCTTTTCATGCATTCACCATCACTTTTCTGAAAAGAGGCCGGCTTTGTAGTTAGAATCAGCAGGACCTTGGGGTCATTTGCCCCTTTTGCCCTTCCAGTAGTCGCACCCCATGCAGCAGAATTTTACCAATTACAGCAGAAGGAGAAGCCTTTTTGCAAGTAGCTGATATGATAAGTAAGCCCCCAAGTCACGACAGCCTGGCAACTCCAGAAAGAAACTGTTGTCCGAGCCCTGGAGTTTAGAGGAAGCGGCGGTGTAACAGGTACAAAGGCGTTTCGGGCGTCACGTGTTCTTGTGTATTTGTGGCGATGCAGATTACTACTAAAACTTGGAAAAAAACTCCTGTCTTAAACTTTTGAGGGATGAAATGCGGCCTCTCCGGACTTGCTGGGATTTCAGAATAAGGACGTTTTTAGAAGATTAGTCGCCGGCGTCCTGCCTGTCAGGCAAAGGGAGAAAAAAACCTCATTGCACCTGGGAGACTACAAAAGCGTGCTTCACAGAAAACAAGCCTATCACTTTGCATGGTTTTGCATGCCTGAAGAGCGCCTCCCGTATGAAGGGCTTTGTTGCCTGAGTCTACAGAGAGGCTAATCTTTCAACCTCACGACTATTTGATGTGGTGTTTCTTCATTCCCCGTCTTTTGTCTCGCTGCTTGTTTGGTTAGATGTTCCATATTAACAGGTGTACTGCCACTGTTGTGTGCTGAGCGACGGATGTGCCACGCATGTTGTAAAGATGGCACCAGGGGACGCTTTATAACCCTTCCCGCTGTCCTGCGTCTGCTCGCAAAATGTAGAATCGGACGCCAAGAGAGATCCCTATCAGATGCCGTAATGACACTCAGCCCCTCCCCCATAAGAACACGCTCTCAGATTGGTTGCGGCACATCTGGCTGGCAAACATTGCCGAAGACCAGGGAGGAGGGCGTAATATTAACTGGCGCTCAGCTTTTGTGCCATTGACCATGGACCCTCTTCATCCTCCAAAGATGGCCACCACACTTTTCGGACTATCCAATGTAAGCAGAGCACCGGTAGTCTAAGACACTGAACACTGCTCTGATTGGTCAGCACTGTTCATGTGATCAGTGGGAGGTGCCCGAGACTACCAATACTGGAGCTGTGCAGACATCTTGGAAGACCAAAGATAAGGTCAAGGAGACCAATGGATCAGAGGGACAGTGCCAGATTATATTCCTTCCTGGGACCAGAGAGTCGCTCTAGTGACACAGCACCATGCAAATGGATGTGGCAGCACCCGGTACTGCAGTCAAACCTGTCACCTGTACAGATGTATTCGCCAAACGCGTCTTCGGCACGCCACAGCTATATGTTCAGTGCCTTATGTGATTTGCGTAGCCGTTGTAGTCCATTGTTGTCGGGCTACACAAGTAGTGTTGAAGAGCTACAGTAAGTACACAGTGCGCCATGCCAACAGGGAATAATACATCCGTGCCAGGGAGAGCCACCTGATGAGCCGCCATGCCTGCGTAAAGGGGGTGCAGTGATTTCAGAAGCCCCCCACCTTAAGACTGCATTCACATTGGCGGCGGAGGCGCGGCACAGATCCAGCATGAAACCTTGGATGAAATAGCGCTACTTATATTACCCAGATGATCCCTATTACAGTCCGCGGGGTCCGTTCAGGTCCTTCATATGCCGGATCCCGCACTTCAGGGTTTTCAGCTCCAAAGTCGGAGTCACATAGCAGAAGACATAGCGCTGGTGTGAACGCACCCCTAGAAGAGGCCGTCAGTGTTTAACCCCTTCACTGTGCAGCATTATATCCACATCGGCCCCCCAGCACTACATAACGAGGCCGGTCTGCAGCGATGGCCGCCGCTATATTGGTCGTCACCAAAGACGTGAGCAGAAGCGCGATGACTGCAAGGTGCGACTGAGAGCTCGTACTTATTGGTGTTTATATCAGTGATGCGGCTCTGACGCCGCGGCAGGAACGGACAGTTCCGTATCCGCGATCTCAACAACTTCTTCTTCTTCCAGCCGACATTTAGTGATTCCTATTTTGTGGTCTTTTGCACAACGTGTGCAGCAACACCAGCGGATCCTCAGTTCTGCTTTGCAGTTACTTCTATGAAACCCTCCTAAGCGGTAGTGAAAGTGTCCTCGCACGCACGCTGGGATTATTTTAGTGCACGCCACTTGCAAGAGCCCTGAGAAACAGCTGCGATCGCGCCGGCCAGCATGAAGTAGCGCACAAGAGCCGGCGGGTTTCCTGGAGTCGTTTACGTCACGTTACTTATTATGGGCTGATGGGGGACGCTGATTCTGGGGGAGATCCTTCTACTCACCTGCCTCCCTTGCTGACCACCCGCCGCTCAGCTCACTGACTCCTCGTCATATGCTGCCCACAGGTAGGGGGCGCACAACATAAAACTTGGGACATCTCAGAAGTTTGGATCACGGGGTTCAGATGCCGAGACCCACATTGACCAATGGATGGCTGACCTGAGCGATCTGCCCCACTAGCTGTGATCTCATTGGAAGCTGAAGATGGGCCATAGACGTCTATAGATTCCTGTAAGTCCGCCTTCAGAGAACCAATCACAGCCGGAGGAGCACAGTACTCGGATGACAACTTCTGCCTCTTGTTTAGAGCCATCGGTGGGGGTCTCAACACCCAGACCCCACCAATAAAACCTTCTGACCTGTCAAAAACTTTATGTAAGTGTTTAGCGTTTCGGCTGGGGCGACGCGTCGTATGATGAGAAGATCACAACGTGACATCGCATCCAATGATTGTCTATGTAGGCGCATTGTGATCTACGACCGCCTCCCACCATTATCACACATTTGTCGCATTTTTGGGGACAGTTTTCTGAGGATGGAACTTGTGCGCCGCTGTAAATGCAACCGCAATTTTTTGGACATTCACGCAGCAAAATCACAACTCTGAAACAATCGTGTGACGGTAACTTGCAGACAAATGGCTTACATTTCTGGCTGCCGACCTGTCTATGACGTGATGTCCTGCGATACGTGTCGCTGTGTAGCTGTAGGTGATGATCACGCAGCAGACTCATGTCGCAGTAGTTTCAATGTAAATCCGTGACGCAGATTTTTCCCTCCCGCAGATTTAAAATAAAAGAAGTGCCACGCACGGAAATCTGCAGTTGGATTTCACCACTTATGAGAGCTAAATCTGTGTGGATCTGGGGGTATACCAGTATATATACCAGTACATATATCAGTATGCCAGTACATATACCAGTATGCCAGTACATATACCAGTATGCCAGTACATATATCAGTATGCCAGTACATATACCAGTACATATATCAGTATGCCAGTACATATACCAGTACATATATCAGTATGCCAGTACATATACCACTATGCCAGAACATATACCAGTATACCAGTACATATATCAGTACATATACAGTATGCCAGTAAATATACCAGTACATATATCAGTACATATACCAGTATGCCAGTACATATGCCAGTGTACCAGTACATATCTCAGTACATATATCAGTACATATACCAGTACGTATACAGTATGCCAGTACATATACCAGTATGCCAGTACATATATCAGTATACTAGTACATATACCAGTACATATATCAGTACATATACCAGTATGCCAGTACATATACCAGTACATATATCAGTACATATACCAGTACGTATACAGTATGCCAGTACATATACCAGTATGCCAGTACATATATCAGTATACTAGTACATATACCAGTACATATATCAGTACATATACCAGTATGCCAGTACATATACCAGTACATATATCAGTATACCAGTACATATACAGTATACCAGTACATATACCAGTATGCCAGTATATATACCAGTACATATACAGTATACCAGTACATATACCAGTACATATACCAGTCTGCCAGTATATATACCAGTACATATATCAGTATGCCAGTACATATACCAGTATGCCAATACAAATCCACAGCTCAGTTGTGTATTTCTGCTGCGGCTTTTAAAGATTCCCCCTGTGTGAACATCTCCTTAAAGGGGTATTCTGAGACTTTTTACATTTTTTCTGTTGATGACAGACAGGTCATAAGCAGATGATTGGTGGGTCCCCGTTGCTCGGATCCCCACTGATAATATGATTCCCAGGACCGCTGTCACTGCCGTCAATGCAGGAACTAGAAAGTGCTGACCACAGTGCAACGGCTCGGGATGGTATTGCATTAACTTCAATGGGAAATGTGCTGCAATACCAACCAACACAGTACTGCAATACCAACACAGTGGTCGGCGCATTCAGTTTCCTGGGAATCAGCGGATCTGCGATGGCGGGTCGCCACTGATCTTCAATACAAAAACGACAAAAGGTCCCAGAATGCCCCTTTAATTGACATTTCTTGTTAAAGCTGCTTTGTGTCTGGAGGCTTGGATGCCGTTATCACCTCAGGACGCCAGGATTCTGGCAGCACAGCTTTGGCGCACACTGCAGATTATTTCACTACATTTCTTGCTCGTACGCGGGCACACGGATTACTTGGACTGGCATGTGAAATGCAGGTCTAAGTAAATAACCCTCAATGTGTAGAGATATGCTCTAAATCTTCTGCTAACATTTACCAAAGGGATTTTGTGAACCCTCCTGCAACTTTACCTAAATGTTATTTATGTTATAGCGTCGTTAGCGCCATCCTTATGGGATGTTAGCTCTCAAAGTGTCTTGATTTCGAGAGCGAGAACGGCAGAACTCTGTAATAGCTTTGTACGAGAGGCCTAGAAGAGCGGGGGAAGGGCAGTGACAACTGCCGTCCGTGTGTTTCTGGCTCAGAGCCCCGGTTGTCACTTGTACGGTGATTAATCTCACAAACTAGAGATCTTTACATCATATCGCTGCGCACTGAATACGGATCATATTTATTACCTAACGCCGTGTAATACGGAAACTCTTTAGCCAGAAATACCCAAAAAGCAAAACCACATAAATAAAAGCCATTTATGGTGATATGAAGAGAAACGGTTAATAAGCCTGCTGGCCGGAGGGGCCCATGTGTGCCGCCCGCGGGGCTCCTCACCTGTCGTCTCTTTAGCCCTGCGTCCAGCGACTTCAATCCTGCCTGTATCAGATTTTAAAGAGCGTTGCAAGCATTTTAAGTGGCCTGCTGTAGGGTTGTGCACGGCGCGCAGCGTGGGGGTCAGTGTGTGCAGAGCCGATCGGCCCCGCAGGCTCCACAAAGGGCTTTTCTGTTGTTCAAATGAATATTTCAAAGTTGTAAACTTCGTTGTGAAATGTATCCGCGCAATAAAGCCTCGGAGCGTCGAGCCCTGAAGAAGAGCGTCACGAAGGACCTCTCAGGAGTGACGGAGCTGATGGCACGACACAATGTCTCACACAAGCTGCACCCCCCTTATATAACCGGTACGACATTATATGATGGCGTCGAAGTTAGAGGTGGAGATCTGTGGAATGAAGCCGCTGTCATGGGGGCAGACATGCTTTGGACTCGCTGGGTCAGGAGGAGTATAGTTTCTCCTCGTAGAGATCACCTAGTAGGTGTGAGGAGACACAATGAGAAGCTGGTGCGACGGCACTGATATGTATGCACCAATGTTTGCTTTAAAGGGTTATAACATCTTCGCCACAATTATCTGTTCCTCAAATGCATCAAAAGAAAAAAATACATTTTGCAAATAGCCCTGATTTAAAATATCTCTCCATTTTAAGTTTACAGCTTCTGTGTGTCTCCATGGTAACAGACTACAAACAAACCCTGTGTAGTCTGATCCTACAGACACAGTCCTTTCCATCCCTATCAAATGTAAAAAAGTAGAAGTAGGAAAGGGATGGAAGGGAGTTTAGCTGGAGGATCCAACTACCCATGGTTTTATTTCAAGGACAACTATCACGTAATGCTTCACTTCCCCAGTGGTGGCGCTACAGAGAAACTGAACACTTGCTATTTGGTTTCAAGACATCTTGAAATGAGTTTATCAAGTTCAAAAGTGGACAATCCCTTTAAATTGTAAAATTTTGTTAAAGCACCTACATTTAGAGGAGATTAGTTAAAACAAAAAGTTGAGGGTTTTGTCCCCCATCAGCCAATTGGATCAGTGGTTGGTTGACTTTTCATTTTTTACTAGTTTTCCAAGGCCAAGCCTAGTTCAGACCCTCATCGAGATAAGATGGTCTGCATCCCATTACAAGACTCTGAAGAGACGTAAAGTATGGCAATACTTCACCAAAGAACTCCTCCAGTAGGCCAGAGCCGCGAAGAGGAAACGTTCTATGCGTCCAGACAGACGGACGGACGGAAGTATAAGCCGGCAGTACAGACTCCGATTGACGTCTCCTGCAGCACATTAGAGGATTCCGTGCAAGTGTAGTGATTCTCCGGCAGCCATTCATGTGTGAACTGACGTCACGCGTGTGCGCTGATTCTAACTGATGTCTCTTGTGGTGCACTAGGGAATCTGATGCATGCGCAGTGACTCCCCGATGGCCATCCACATCATGAATGATGTCTTACTCATGCACCAAATCCCGAATTACGTCTCATGCGGCGCACTAGGGGTTCAGGTGCATGCGCGTTGTATCGTTAACGACGCAGGCGGTCATCAGAGAGATCGGACCCCTAGTGCACTGCAGAAGTCATCAATTGGAATCACATGCGCATGGCATCAATTATGATGAAGACTATCAGCAGAGAATCACTGCACAAGCACCGGATCCCGAGGATCGTCTCCTGCGGTGCACTACGGGATCAAGTGCTTGCATGTGATGTCATTTATGACATGGACAGTTGTCATAGTCCATGCACATGTGCCAAGTCCACCAGTGTGCCAGATGAGAGATAAATTGGGATCCAGCGCATGTGCGTGGCCTTATTTAAGACGTGGACGCCAGCAGAGAATCACTGCCTATGTGCCGGATCCCCTAGTTCGGCACTGGCGCAGGGGGGGCTTGAAACACACAATGTCTTGGAAGGATGTGTTAAAGACTGAAGAAGGTGGAGAGAGCCCGGGCCAGGAGATGATCCGCCTGGCAGATTGATTTGCTGTCATGTGCATACAGTGAGGGAAGCAGGATATTTTGGCGCGGGCACATCCTATAACACAAGTAGTTTGCACTCATACAACCAACTATTTTTGAACCAGGCTAACCCTCCCGGACTGTTCACCTTCCTGGAAGTTCCCTTCACATCAAAGTAATCTATGGCCTGGTCATCCGTAGAGTCTGCGGGATTGTGGGATATCTACTTGTATACACACTTGCCAAGAGACCCATATTTCTCAATACAGTTCCCAAGAGGCGGTCTTTATGCAAATTTGTACTTAAAGGGGTGTTACTGCCAGCTTTTGGGCCTTCCTCAGGATGAGCAGAGATGACAATCAACCCAACTCTGGAATGGAATGCTGTATATAGTGAAGCCATGAACTCACCTTGTATCTGAGTCTGTGCCTGAGGGTTGAATGCTGTGGAGTGATTCAGAGCTGACCGTGGGTTGGGGGTGGGGGTTGGATGGTGCGGACTGACCCTCATTGCCGTTCGGCGCAACTGTTCCAATTCGCTGAGCCGTTCAGAAAACGATAAGCCCCCCGGTTTAGTCTGCTCGTCTAATTTCTGTCGATGCCCTGTTAATACGAAGCAGATAAAAAAATGGCGTAAACTTTCATGAATACACAGACGTATAATATGGAATCTGTACGCAGAGTTACGCCGTACTCAGGCGGCCATATGACGGTTTTATCAGTAACTGGGTGTAGCTTGCATCAGACGGCTCATAGACATCCGTCCGTGTGCGGTCCCGTGTACACGTAATATAGTATGTAAGGCTGAAGGAACACGCATGTCCATCCAGTTCGGCCTATACCCCCAACATACATGGCGCCCGCACACCGCGAGCGCTGCTGGCCGACACATGTCCTTTGCAATAAAGTTATTGGGTTTAATTTATCAAAACTACTAGAGATATACGGGGGAGGAGCTACCGATAGCAACCAATCAGAGTTCAGCTTTCAACTTCTAAATGGCACTGTTAGTATGAAACATGGACTCTGATTGGATGCCACGGATAACAAGCTCCGTCTGTATCAGGCCATGTTCCTGACACGTGTTTGCTTGCAAATGTCATGCCTTTTTGCGAGAAAAATGCCCCGCACCCCTGAAGATGTGAATTTCATACGCATTTTTGACACGTGTGAATATTGCACGCTATTTCTATATGGAATGCAATGGGATATTTTCACTCCTGTGGATGAAGCTGCCCATAAAATCAGGACATGCCGCCAACTCCCTATCTTGCAGCGTTGCTGGGAGAAAAATGTCGCCCACTTAAATACACGCAAATAACGGGTTCTATTTTCATGGATCCCACAACGCACAAAACGCGCGATATTGTACCCTCAAATATGCGGTTTTTCAACCAGTGTGATGCATATTTTGAGAAAAATCGCATCGCTGTACGTGTGATTTTCAGGGCCGTTTTTCAGGCATGTGAAAGAAATCGCGTGTTGTAGCCAAACATGCAGATCATGTGACCTGCGGCTACAATGCGATTAGCTTTTTGCTCCCGTAGGAGTGAATTGGCAATCCTTTCTTCTATGTCCGACCGTCGGAGCAGAATCGCTCACGGGGCTCAGCCTACTTCAATGTATGGGCTCATTTCCGCGTGAGTTCTGTCGACGTGAAGCAATCCTGGGTGTGAATACGGCCGCAGCGCTTTACAGAGGCCGTTGTACTCGCACTCATAGATCCGTTATTTGCGATGGGTCTGTTCACATGAGCGGCTCTATTCTTGCAGCGGGTCCTATTTTTCTGTGATCCTGGATAAAATGCTCCTGTTATTTCCTATGGGCAAGTCTAAAACTGGCATCGCTCTGGCACGTGGGCGCAAATTTAAAATTTTCCTATTGAAACAACCTGCGACTTTCTCGCGCACGCACTGTGATGAAATGCCATTTTCTCCCCAAACGCATTACATTTGCATAGATAATCGCAGGTTTGCGAGTTTCTTGCACTCATATAAATGCCGCCTCCATCCTCCGTGCCAGTGTGTCAGTTTCTAGCATTATATTCCCTCTACAGTAAATGATTGTCGCCGTTCCCTGACCGCCGTACGCTGCATGTTTTCCTGACATTTTCCTCCTGTAACGCGGAACGGGATAATTTTTTCCAGCTGTTCCAAAATTTACATTTCAAAGCGAATTTCCAGTTGCTACAATTTCTAAAATGAAAGTATGTGTAAACTTTTATTGGGCCCGGAGATGTGAGCGGCCTGTTCTCTCTTCCTCCCGCCAGTTCCTCTGGCGAACACGGCACTAGATCACATTTCACACCGCACTGAGAAATGGAGCCAGCCGTACTCAATGATTTTATCTGGGTACAAAAAAAGTGCACGAAGGAATTTTTTTTCCTTCTGTTTGGCAGGAAAACGTCTTGAGCTTCTTAAGTTGTCAAGCATGCAAATCGCAGGCCGCCGTTTAAGTCTCCGGCTCATGATGGCGGGCTTGAATGCAAACATTTGGAGTCACGCGAGACACTTCCATGTCAGTCCTCTGCGATCATCTATAGTCAGTGTTGGGGTCCTTGTACGCCGAGCGCCGATCGATGAGATGACGAGTTAATTGGTGCTCGTTTAAAGGGCCTTTTACCCGGGCTGATGGGTATCGTTAAGGGGTTTTCTGACATTTAAAGTGGCCGCCCAGTCACGGGACAAAATATGTTCAGGACCGGAGGTGGGAAGTTCTACTGCCTGCTGCCATCTGTTTCGCCGACGATCTGCCTGTTCTTGGGGCACCCTTCCTGATTCCAACATGGCCACGGCGCTCCTGTTATTACTCACTGTTCCTCGGCAGTCAGACAGTGCATGCTGCTTCCTGATTGGGCAGTGCTGCTCATGTAAGCAGCATTGGCCAATCAGAGCAGCGTGTGTCGTCTCAGGCTACCAATGCAGCACCAGTGTCCAGAGTGCATCAGGTAGTCTAAGAATCTTGGCCATATGAAGAGGGGCCCAAAGAACAGGTAGATCGGTGACCAAACTGGGAAGAGGATGGCGCCAGGTAGTATAATTCCCCACCTCCAGACCATGGACAAATATTATCCTGTGATGGAGGTATGCTTTAGGAATCAGTGCCCCATCCATTACTCACCCCTTCATGATGCGTCTGGCCCAGCACCGCGCACCTGATAGATTCTGGGAGAGTCGAGAGAGGGGACCGTGTGCGGGACCAGACATAATGTAAGGGGTGAGTATTGCCTATTCTGTTTTTTACACCATTCCCTACCACTTTTTTAAAATGACGGCAAACCAATTTTCGGGCTCCATCCAGTTTGCATAAAGATGGCAGCAGATCTCCTCTTTATACAATCTGACAATTGATTATTCTGTTGGCAGATCGCTGCCCTCTTTGCCACAGCAATCGGGAATGAACATTTGTTTGGCCAGTTCTGGGCATCGAGACTGAGTGTACTTGCCAATGAAGGGGCTATCCCGTCTGGCGATCAGCTGCAGGAAGCTGTGGGCGGCCACTGCAGGAGAAATGTGGTATTACAGGGCATCCATTTAAATAAATGGGTGACCATATGATACATGGTTTGTAGCAGTTCTTCATGTTGGCCAAAAATTGGAGGTCCCAGGCTGGAGACCTCCTTCTATCACATCCACATGCCTTAATAAGTGCCGTCATAAGGGGGGGCGACTCCTTAAAGTATACGTGCCACTTAGAGGGCTTCCATTCTAATGTGAAATCAGAATTGGAAATCTGATGGGAAGGAAGGTGGAGAAGAACAGCTGCAGGCGATGGACACCCTCCTGGTGTCCTCCTCCTTCCTGGGACGGGAGAAGACAGACGGTCGCCTAAACTTCTCATAACTAATGGGATATCTGTAACTTTGTCATGGTCGATCCAAAGCCGATCCCAAGGCGGCTGCACTTCCTGCTGCCACTTCCAGAAAAATAGCCGCCATCACAAAACAGAGAAATTCCAATATCGCTGCGGAAAAAAAAAATAGTCCCAATCAAACTTGGTCCGCTGCTCTGACTTCTGACTGACTGATATCTGGGCAGCTGTCATCCATTGTAAGCGCCCGGCGGGAGCCGCACACACTTGGCACGTGCCAACCATCTCCATAATAAGCTGGTTTTCCTCACATGAGGGTTTCGGTGACTCCACAAGGGCTCACTGTTCCCGGGTGTATAAACCACTTTATTGCCCGCTCTTCCTATATGGAACGTGAAATTTCATCTAAAACTGGAGGAAGGAAGTCGTTTCAATCCAAAACACAATTTTCTTGGTGGAAACCGCCGTTCGGGTTCATTCTGGAATACGTCTGCTTCTGTCCTGCGTTCTCGGGTCGCTGCTCAAACAGTGAAATAACAGGAACCTGCAAATTGTACGCTGTGTGCGCAGGCGGCGCTGAGCATGTCCGACGCGGGGCCGCGGAAGAATAGCGGGTTGTGTTGGGGAGGACGGATATTGACCTGAGAACAGAGGTGAATGGCTTCAGCAATAATTAACAGCTACTTCTGCTTCCAGAGGCGAGTAAAGCAAACATCCAAGGAACCGTGCGTGGTTCATCTGAGAGCCGGTATTGTACGCGCCGGGCCGGGAAGCAGTACAATTATAGTCCATGGAGGGGCGCCAGCTTATTGACTTTGGGGCCGCTGGGGTCACTGCAGTAAATAATCATCCATCCATAAATAGGAGGGGGGACAGAATGAAGACCCCTCCAGTATTGTGAACTAGCTCCAGCATTGATGTCGATGGAGAGATGACGTGTAACATACTCTCCGATGAGATCAATGGGGAGGAAGGGAAACGCCCAAGCAGATCTGGCAGGCAGAGGCCAGGATCCACTGGGCTTGGGAAATCCGGGGTAACCTGGGTAAATCCACTCTTGTCAAGTGGTAGGATAGACAAGGTGCCTGCTGTAACTCGGTTTAATCAAGGGCCATCAAAGAACTGTTGCTGGCCCTGCCCACGACGGGGTTTTTACAACGGTTTAGCAAAAAATGCATATAGAGCACATAATTAGCTTGTTTCTGGTACCGTATTGCAGGTATGCTCTAAGTTTATATCTAATAATATAGTATTTAGTATGCTTGGTTCTGGTACCATACCTAAACAACTAAGCTCAGTTCTTGAACCGTATCTATCTAGTAAGTTTGGTTCTGGTACTGTATTTTTGTAGTAAGCTTGGTTCTTGTACTGTATCTATGGTATGTAGTAAGCAAGATTCCTGTACTATAGGTATGTAGTAAACTTGGTGCTGGTACCTTACCTATGGAGTAAACTTAATTGTTGTACTATATCCAAGCTTGGTTCTGAAAAATATTACTGTCTTTTGTTCTCTGTTGTCCCTCTAATCTGCTAGTTCCATTTTCAGTTGTCCACGATGGTTGACACAATCTTCAGACTACCTAAACCCCACAGTGAATTGGAAATATTAAACTACCAATGCATTATACCTGCTCTCTGACTGGCCAGAGCTGCTCACATGACCAGCACTGTTTCATCATAGAGCCGTGAACAGAGTCCATTGAGTCACCACCTTTGACAGCCAAAAATGGGGTACAAAATTGGTGGATGGGGGTGGGGGTGAAGGCAGAGAAGAACAACTGCAGGTAATATACCCCCTCCTGTCCCAAAAACGGAAGGTTGCCTTGAGATTGCAATGCATGCTGGGATTGTTAGTCCTGAAATCAATTCCAATGATTGCTAACAAAAGGCGGCTCTACCCATTATCCCTTGAGTACACCGCATCACAGATCTGCCTGACACGACAATGTTCTCTTCTTGGCGATGTCCTTTTATTTACCGTAATGCCACTTGCTTTCACGGAGAAGAAAGGAGAAGGAGCGAGGAGGAGCGGGAGGAGCGGGAGGAGCGAGGAGGAGCGGGAGGAGCGAGGAGGAGCGGGAGGAGCGGGAGGAGCGGGTCCGGTATCTATGTTCATGGAAGGCATTAAACACAGGATGCAGCTAACACATGGCTGTATAAACCTGCAAGTCTGCGCTCGCTGGCCGCCATCCATCTGGAGTGAAGCAGGCGTAGCGTGTTGGCAGACCCTCTCCATGGCTGCATTAATATTAACAGTAAATATTAATTCTTGTCATGACGGTAATTGAAGCGTTCAGAGGAGATCATTTTGCCGCCTCTCATCAGCCGCTTTATTTGCATGGATAAAAGATTAGCCTATTTTTATCGTAAATACAAAGCCGGTCAGAAGACGCTTACCGCACTCACTGCCAGGCGGGCCAAGAGTCTCTAGTAACCATTATGTTCTATGGCAGAGGACCGGTAAAGTGAAAGTCTACTAATCCAGAACCAGAACGTCATATTCTGGATTAGCAGAATGTTGCCTGGCAATCCGGCATTATCACATTACTTAATGGGGCTGTTCCAAGATTGACTTTTATCCCCTATCTACAGCATAAGGAATTCTGAACAGTGGGGGGCACACCGCTAAGACCCCCAGCGGTTCTGGGGAAGGGGTATCCTGTGCCCCCTCTTCTTGTCACTGTGGGCTCGCAGAACCCCCTGCAGTGAGGAGATTGAAAGGTGCACTGGTCACGCATGTACGGTGTCGGTCCATTCATCTTCACTTGGACCACCGGAGACGGCAGAGCGTTTGTCTTTGGCTATTTCCATCAGTCCCACTGAAATGAATGGAGCCCCAGCCCCAGCAACTGCTGCTCCAATCTCCAAGCCATGGCGGGGGTGCAGTGAGGAGGGGGAGGGCGTCACGGGGTCCCGCACTCAGGATAGGTGGGCGCCTCAGCAGTGAGACCCCCACCAATCCTACTTCTATCACCTCTCCTATATAAAGGTGATGAAAGCCCATCTTGGTAAGACCCCGTTAATCCAGAACCCGCTGCTCTCCGACTTCTTCTAACCTAGTAAATAATTACCATTACCGAATTAGAAACATTTCCATTATTTCTTCTGGGGACAAAATGTATCCAGGTACCAGTGGGGGGAGTTCTATTACTTGGCACCATCCAATGATCACGTGGCACTCCTGGCACTACTTGATGCACATTGTACACTGGTAGTTAGTCACTGGATGCTGCTTTCTGATTGGCCAATGCTGAGCACAGCAGCAGCATCCACCAATCAGAGCAGAGTATAATGTCTAGCCTCTTTCACATGGGACAACTCCCAGGCACTGAAGCCCCCAACAGTCGTCCCAGCGTTGATGACTCTTATGCTTTTACACAGGAGCAATTATCACTCAGTCAAAGCGTGCTGGAGATCGTTCCGGCCGCCCACCTCCGCTCACAGTCATCGCCTAGCGATGTTGCAGGAAAAGAGAGAGTTTCGAAAAAAAAAATCTGTACTGTGCATGTCTGACGGTGGCTTGCCGCAACCATTTGCAATACTGATTTAAATAGGCAACCGCGGACGTCGGCCGGGCACAAACCGGATTCCATTGTGAGCTCCTGCATGCGGAATCCGACCCGTTCGTGTGCAGCCGGCCTAAGAATGATGATGGGCCCCAGGAACAAGCAGATTGCAGGGTGCGTTGGGAGAAAGGACGGAACCAGTTAATAGAACTCGCCCTCTGGTTCCTGGATACATTTTTGTCCCTAGGACTGGAGGGTGGCTTTAAGGCATTTTGTGGTAATAGACTGGGGGCATCTAATCACAATCCCCCCTAAAACAGAGGCCTGCGAAAACAAAAAAGCAACTTTCGCTCTGGAATATACTGGAGCAGTTAGTTCTTGAAGCCAATAGACCAGACGGACTCTCAGGGCTGTCGCTGTTCCTGCACACCGCCACCAACTCTATATTTTTCTCTGTGAAAAAGGTTCTTTATGAAAGTCCACGCTTTTTAGGTCCGTGACTTTGAGTTCACCCGAGTCCCTGCCATGAGAAGCTTCTTGCTGATAACCTCAGCTGAATGCAAATGATGAAGTCAAATTAGAGAGGTGATTGCGGTGCCCATTACGGTACCTTGCACGATTATTATTAGATTACACTAACTTGTAACAATGCTAATGAGTTAATTGCTGACTGATTAGTTGGGAAAGCTATACACACCATAGAGGTAGACTATGAGGCTTCTGCAAGAACCTAGGAGAGAAAGGACCCAGCCTTGGTTTGATCCTACACCTACTTGCTGACAGGAACCTGTACAGGATTCCTAGAGTAAGTGTATTGTTAGTAGCCTATAAGGAATTGGAAATAAAATAGGAAACAAACACCAGGTCCTTTTGTCCTTGGCACCACAGTGGGGGCTCATTCTGTGTTCTTTTTTTTTTTGCTATGGGGGCCCTCTCTCTTCTATGTACGGCAGTGCCGGGTGCCTGAACACTATATGCAGCTTCCTTTTACACCATAGCTATTCAGGGGACTTGTGCCGCCTTTACCTATTCAGCGGGCAGCTTTATGTTGTTCAGGTGGCCCACCTTGAACCCGTGGCTGCTCTTTTTTATATATAGTCATAAACACAAGTATCAAGTTCAATAAGAGGTGTCTTGTTTATTCTTGACCTACAATGCCCCTTTTCACACAAGTCCTTGGCAGCATTATCAGGTTCGCCCTACTTTACTCTCGCCTTGCCAAGTTCTTTTTTGTTTATCCTTTTTGTTTTATTTCCGGGAGCCGTATATTTTCCCACATGATGGATACTCAAAAGCTACGTTCTGGATACTGTTTATAAGACACACACACAAAGGCATAGGTGCGGAGCATTAAGACAATACAAAAAATGTCTACATTACGGCGACGCCCAGAAAATCAGCAAACAATGACGTAAAAATAAGCTCTTTCAACACTTAGGCAGGGTAGATAGATCAAGATTTTGGCTCCAGTTAAGACGTCCCAATAATTAATCAGGATAATCATCTGAGCCGGGCCACAGACAAAGATAAGTGATAGTATGGGAAACTGTAGCTGAAGAAATCCTGGTTCTTCTTCTCTTTTTCATTTTTGTACTTTAGGACCTCATTGTCAAACATAAGAGATCATCACTACAGATGACCATTGCCGAATATATAAGCTCAGCTGCACCAGACATACCAGGCAAGTACTATGGGGCTCCTGGTAGTGAGAAGCTCAAACTCTGGTCGGTCTATTCAGCTTTTATGTCAGACACTTCTCATATTTAGAAGACAGAAGACCCTATAGGAAAGAGCAATCTGGTCTCCCGATATTATGCCCAGTTTTGCCCACCAGGACAGAGGGGCAGGGTGTATGTTTCCTCCTGCATTTCAAACCACAAGATCAATTTGCGCCTTCTTGTTTCCAAACAATGCAGTTCCTCTGGGGAGGAGCTTCCTACACAGTTCATGCCACCCAATAGGAAGGGGAATAGGACTACCCAAGCTACCTCTATGCCATGTGTGCCCCTGGTCCTAACATGAGCTGGTGATCTGGTGTGGAAGTGTACACCAGAACCAGGAGGCACACTACTCATGTGAGTAGAGCTCCTTCACCCAAGTGTATGAGTTTATACGTTTGCCAGTACGCACCGTATATTCGCATGACTACATTTTTGCCACGATCGACTCCCGATCATAATTGACGTATTTAAAGCCATTCACACGGGGCGGGAGCTAGTGTGCTGATATACGTCCATGTGAATAAGCCCTCAGGCTGTATTCATATGGACAAACATGATATCGGTCTGAGTAACTCGGAATGATATTGTGCCGGTAAACAAGCCATTTTCTATGCGAGTGCAATTCATTTTGTGAGAAAAACGCATCGCACCGCATCTCTGCACTTGCGTGAAAATTGCATCTGAATACAAGTGCGATGTGATTTTTTTCGTTATCCGGTAGAAAATAACGAGGGCAGATTGCCCCCCCAAAAATAGCGCATGCTGCGACATTTCTATCACTCATGTAAAAACACCCATTGTAAATAATGGGTTGTATTTCCGTGTGCGTGTTGTGCGTGTTGCGAGAATATTGGCCGTGTGAATGCGGCCTTAGGAAGTCCCAAAACCTTTTTTAATGCTTTTATTAAGCTTCAGTGACAAAAAGCTGGAAAACAATACATGAACATTTCTGAGCCCATAAAACGGACGCGTGTCCTGGCCCAATCGCGGGAGTAGCGACCCGAACTCAGCGCAACATGCTGACCCCCAATGACCCCCAGCGTGGTCTACTGACACCCACAATGCTCTGACTCAGTGGCGCTGGGACGCTCATCGCTATGTGCCCATAATACGGACGCGTGTCCTGGCCTGATCGCGGGGGTACGGACCCTAAATCAGCGCATCATGCTGCCCCCCAGCGCAGTCAATGCTCTGGCTCAGTGGCGGCTGGGACGCTCATCGCTATGTGCCCATAATACGGACACGTGTCCTGGCCTGATCGCGGGGGTACGGACCCTAACTCAGCACATCATGCTGACCCCCAATGACCCCCAGCGCGGTCTACTGACACCCACAATGCTCTGACTCAGTGGCCGCTGGGACGCTCATCGCTATGTGCCCATAATACGGACGCGTGTCCTGGCCTGATCGCGGGGGTACGGACCCTAAATCAGCGCATCATGCTGCCCCCCAGCGCAGTCAATGCTCTGGCTCAGTGGCGGCTGGGACGCTCATCGCTATGTGCCCATAATACGGACGCGTGTCCTGGCCTGATCGCGGGGGTACGGACCCTAAATCAGCGCATCATGCTGCCCCCCAGCGCAGTCAATGCTCTGGCTCAGTGGCGGCTGGGACGCTCATCGTTATGTGCCCATAATACGGACACGTGTCCTGGCCTGATCGCGGGGGTACGGACCCTAAATCAGCGCATCATGCTGCCCCCCAGCGCAGTCAATGCTCTGGCTCAGTGGCGGCTGGGACGCTCATCGTTATGTGCCCATAATACGGACACGTGTCCTGGCCTGATCGCGGGGGTACGGACCCTAACTCAGCACATCATGCTGACCCCCAATGACCCCCAGCGCGGTCTACTGACACCCACAATGCTCTGACTCAGTGGCCGCTGGGACGCTCATCGCTATGTGCCCATAATACGGACGCGTGTCCTGGCCTGATCGCGGGGGTACGGACCCTAAATCAGCGCATCATGCTGCCCCCCAGCGCAGTCAATGCTCTGGCTCAGTGGCAGCTGGGACGCTCATCGCTATGTGCCCATAATACGGACACGTGTCCTGGCCTGATCGCGGGGGTACGGACCCTAACTCCCCCAGCACAGTCAATGCTCTGGCTCAGTGGCGGCTGGGACGCTCATAGCTATGTGCCTATAATTTTAACTCTTCACCCTCCTCCAGGCATTTAACGCCTACGGGGCCCTAAGGGTTCACAAGAAATATTAGTTGGGTGACGGCTGGAAGATCTCAAGTGCTGGTGTCTCGTATCCCTGCCTCGCAGCGACTCCACAGCTGCAGAGGAGATATAGTAAAGCTACTGTATGGTGTGATGAAACCGAGGCCTCTGAGATGCTTCCAAGCTGCGTACAAGCGACTTATTCTTCGCACTGTTTTCTTTGGCGACGCTCGAGCTGCACAAAATGAATCAAGCAGTATTAACTTTCAGTAGGGAAGCGTTGCGGTCAGGGGGAGCTGTTTGTGGCTAGATTGTGCAGATAGGTGCACGGGGTTATGGAGAGCGGCCCGTGGCACGGGGGGCTTAAGGAGAAACACGCCGGCCCTATCGGGGTAGCCGAGCCTCCGACCGCAGGCTTATATGTGAAGGTTGTGACTCAGAAAACAACAGGAAAACTGCCGCTGTGCTTAAAAGTCCCTGAAACCACAGGCATCCTACACTGGAAAACAAGGCCAAGCCCATGTTATACCGGCTGCTGTGCATTAATATATGTGTATACAGACCAGGCCAAGAAGATTACGGACTTGTGAATATTGATGAGGCCAAGGAAAAATTCAAGCTGCTGAGTTAAAGGGGTTGTCTTAGTGTTGAACTGTGGAGAGCGGGTAGAAAGAGGGTCTTTCGCTGTGGAGGACTCGACACGTCCAGCATTATATGAACTACCCATTAATTTCAATACAAATGGTGTAGTTCCTCAATTCTCCTGTAGTGGCGCTGCAGGGAAATGGAACACTTGCTACCAGAGTCCAACTTATTAGAAGTCTGAGCGTGTGGATGTCGGAGCTTGCTGGGAGTTTTAATTTGCATACTACTGGAGAGATACAGGTAAAAACCTCCGATTAAAGGGGTTGCCTAACTTTAAACTATTGATGGCCTATCCTCAGGGTCAGTCATCAATAGCAGTTTTTCACGGTCCACCCCCTGGGACCCCTAGCAATTAACTATTCACAGCGCTGGTGTGCTTTTGCACTGAGCTGATTTTTGCAGGAAACAGAGAGCTCCGTTTCCACTGCAGTGGAAAGATTTGGTATTACAGGCAATGTTCCTATTAAAATGAATGAGAACTTGCCCCACAATACCATGTCTGGCCACGTTTTGTGGGAGTGGAGCAATATGTCTCCTGTATAGACCAGCTCCATGCATAAGCACATCGTCCTAACTTTAGCCTGTTTATACCGGCAGATACATTGTTGGCTCGTTCATCGTTCACATTCGCTGTATAAGGGCTTATTCACATGAGCGTATATTAGCTGCCGTTTTGACGGCTGGCTGATATACGCTACGATCTGATGCATTGGATTCCAATGCATCAGATCACAGAGGCGTATTCCCGCGGCGTAAAATCGCCCGTCTGGCAAATATAGTGCCAGGCTCTTTTTCGCCGGGCAGCAAAAATAGTCCGGGAACTATCTTTCTGCCCGGAATACGTTGGCTGCTGCAAAGACTCCTATGGGAGCCAATAACAGCGGCCAGAAAAGGGAGGTGGGAGGGAGCTTAGCAGCGTGACTGCTAAACTCCCTCCCCCTTCTCTCCTTCTCTGGCTGGCTGCAGACAAGGGCCGGGGAGGGGCAGGTGCTTAGCCCCACCTCTGTCCCACCCACTTCAACTGCAAACACCCAGAGGAAAGGAGAGAGGAGGTGAGCCAGAGAGGGAAGGGGAGGCGTGCCAAGCCCGTGCCATCTGAACGGGCGCACAATCATTAGTTTTGTGCGCCCGTTTACGCGTTTTTACGGTGCCTGTGGGCGCATGTAAAAATGCCTACGCTCGTGGGAAAGAGCCCTTAGACAATGAGGAAGACTGACAATCGGTATTTAAATGAACAATTAGTGAACGAGCTGACGATGATGTTTATGCTGCATATAATGAACCGTGAACGAAGAGTAACAATGTATCGTTTGTCTTTTGAGGCCGGACTCCTCTAATGTATTCCGTTAGTATTTTGATCACAAATTGCTGATGAATCGGCATCTCCTGATAATTTACTCATCTCTCCTCGTTACTTGCAACAACTGCCTCTCGACCCCCATAACTGACTCCTCCTGGCGACCCGGCCAGATCCATAAAACAAAGTATCACATCTCATGCCAAAATTGCGTATTATCTGGAACTGACGTCAGTGATAAGTACTTTAAAATGCTGGAAGATCAGGTAACAGGTTCTCCTTAAAGGGACAGGTCCTTTTATGTTAGCGTGTGTCACTGTGCCAACACCAAAAAGTGACAATCAGGAATCTGGAAAAGGGCTTGCTCCGCCTCTCTTTAAAGGGGTGTTACTGTTTAGGAAAAGAAGCTCATTCATTTTTAAATGAAGTGGTATATTTCAAGATCTCTGCTTGCTGTCCTTTATTAGGAACCTTCATTGTTTATTTACAGTGCATAAAAATCTCTTGTTGTAATTTGATGAACATGCAGATATGCAGCTCGTTATAGTATAGTTATCAGGTGGCTTGTAACAAGCCGTGCACCTGTGTGATCATCACATGACCAGGACAGATTCTTATTGGCTGTAAGTTAAGCAGGGGTGGGGCATGTATAGAGTACCCACCCAGGAGGTTAACCACCCGGCCGATGCGGGTAATTATTTCTTACCAGCCATATTAATATGTGGTAAAAAATAATTACCCTGCAGTGGGGCGCGGGGTCGAATATCCCCATCCGTCAGCTAACTTGCAAATCATCCCTCTCAGATCATCCAGCTGTCACACACACACACTTTCAGAGGTTCTGGCCACCGCTACGCTGAGGATACCCTGGCTCCTCCCCCTTCTGCTGAATGTAGTATACAGGAGAAGCGGAAGGGGCCAGGGTATCCTGACTTGTGACAGTATAACAGACAGGAGATGCTTCTTGTCAAAAAGTTGCTGCCTCCCTTCCCGCCCAGTAGTTCAGAAGGAGGGGAAGGAACACAAATGGGGCCACTATTACTAAGGAGGGGTACAGAGTGGGGCAGTATTACTAAATGTGGTAGCAAAGAGGGAAACTTTTACTAAATTGGGCCATAGAGGGTGCAGAGTAACTAAATGGTGCCACAAAGGGGCACAATATTACTCAATGAGTTCGCAGTAAGGGGCACTATTACTAAATGGGCTATAGAAGGGGCACTATTACTAACTAGAGCCATAAAGGGGGCAGAATTACTAAAGGCGGCTGCAAAGGGGGGACAGCAGTACTAAATGGGGCCACAAAGGTTGACATTATTATTAAATGGGGCCGCTTGTTGGTCGGGGGATCATAGCTCTTATGTGGCACAAAAACCAAATCATTGCCTGCAGCACATCTCCTCTGTGAACAGCGGATGTGCTGCCAACAGTCACAAAAGTCTATGGGGCAAACCATTGTATAACTCAATGCTCATGCCCTAACAGAGTCTGAATCGGCCCGTGTGAAGCCACACAAGCGAGCACCGATCTCACTGATTGGTGCTCATCATGTGGATGAAAAAGTTTTGCAGAAAAGCACCCAAAACTCAACGTCCAAGGGGCGGGGCTTACTTTCTCATAACTGATACTTGTGCTGCGCAGAGCCTGACACTGACTAGTGACAAGTTTGCTGCGGCTGCACTTCGTATTCTTCACGTACGCGGCTGCAGAAAGTTTTCTTGGAAAACTCTTGTGATCCGCATCTGCAGCTCCCTTTTACCGTAAAAGCTCTTGTTCACATGTTTCCACATCTATCTGTCCCCAGATGCCGCTTGTATGAGAGAACATTCCAGCGCACGATTACAGAGGATTAGAAGATAATGTATCTGATGACTGTTGAGTAGTCAGCAAACCATTTGGAAAACAGCACCAAGTAAGAAGGACACTTGGCACTCGGCTCATCGACGGCAGCGCGGAGTGGAAGTGCCAATCTACCAGGCTGCAAGTTTGGGCAATGGGATTTAAGAAAATAGATAAAAAAGAGCAGATGAGAACCCGGCGGCGTCCTCCCAGCCGCTCATTACCGCAGATTAGAGGTTACTGCGGTGGCCGTAGTATGAAATTAACATTCCTGCCGTTCGCTCTGATGGTCGGTTTTCTGCTTCTAAGATGTAGTTTCGCTAGAAAGAATCTCCTATTTATAGAGTCTAAGGATAATTATACCGCCGGCTGCTTCTCAAGGAAAGGCTGAGAATATACAAGGGAAGAATTGAAGGACTACAAATCCCAGCAATGAAACACAAAGGGTTAAAGGGGTCATCTCACGTCTACTAGGGCAGAAGGACATCATAGAGGGGGCAGGGGCCAACAACGGTTACGTTCGGGATACTTGATCCGCCCTTGTATAATATGGAAGAATTGAAGGACTCTCAGCACTGATATGCATAGCTTTAAAGGGATTGTCCACTTGTAAGCTATTGATGGCTTAGCCGTAGGATAGGCCACCAATAGTAGATTGGCAGGAGTCTGCCGCCTGGTATCCCCACTGATCAGCTGTTTGCTGGCTTGGTGTTTTCATGCATTGAGCTTATTTCTGCAGGAAGCAGACAGCTCCGTTTCCACTGCAGTGGCCAGGCTTGGTATTGCAGCCATTCACATCAATGGGAACTTTGCCTGTAATACCGAGCTTGGTCACTAAAGTGGGAACGGAGCTGTGTGCTTTCTTCAGAAATCAGCTCAGTGTACAAACACTCTGGCTCAGTAAACAGTTCATTGGTGGGGGTCCTGAGCAGCAGATCCCCACTGATTCACTATTGATGAACTATCCTACCGATAGGTCATCAATAGTTTACAACTAGACAACCCCTTTAAAGGTGTTTTCTCATGTCTATCAGGACATATGGAAATCATAGAGGGGAAGGGGAGGAATTGAAGGACTACAAATCCCAGCAGAAGCATAGGATAAAAGTTGTTTATCCTTGAGGGGAGGAGGGGGGCTCCTGGGACTCCTCTCTATGGGAATATAGGTCCTGTCTATGCAGACGTGATCCAACCTTAGGCTACACTGACACGGGGAGCGTGATATCCGGCCGAGAAACTCACAGCACTCGTGCCATTTTCTCACCCGTGTAAATAAGCCCTCACACGGGCGAATAAAACGCGCAACTTCTGTGCATTTGCGAGACACACCGGACCTGAGCGCAGCGATTAGCCCCTATTTACGATGGGTGTATCTTCTCCTGCAGCGATGCAACAAGACAGAAGAGTGGCGGGACGGCCTATTATTTAGGGTGATATCGTCGGTTATTTCCCCCTGCATCGCCCCCACATGCGGATACGGCTTCATGCGACGGCAAGGAGATTTTAGATTTTCCCTATGGAAATAACCTGCGTGAAAAATGTAGGTGAAGATCGCACGGGCGGACGTGCAATGGCGTCGCAATCCCAGTGAGAATCGGAGGTTTACAAGCGGGATATGGGTCAGAGCTTCTCAGACTAATATCACGCCACCTGTGTAAGTCCAGCCCCGGGCTGGGGGGACGGTGCCGGGTGCAGTCCCTTCTATAGACCCCCATGTATAGCAGTTTATCAGTAAACTTGGGCTGTTCATGCATCCCCTGTGGTTGGTGCAGGCAGGGCCCAGTGGCGCCCCCTGCAGTAGTGGTAATGATGCTGCGCACCCTCATATTACATTGGTGCGTACAGATAGGGTTTGTTGATCCTCAGGCGTCGTTACATCCTGCAGCAGTGCCGGGGTTAATGGGCGCTGTAGTTAATGCGCTGAGGATTAGGGCGCTGTTATTGTCCTCGCTGCTCTCTTTTTCCTCATACATGATGACTTATTAAGTGTGCGGTAATTGCTGAGAGGTGAAATGAAGAAACAAGCCCCCGAGCCACCCACAGAGACGGCGGCACTCTCCGGTTACCTGTGTGAGTCACCGCCGTCAGGTGGATGCGGCCACCTCTAGAAGATTTCTCAGCGCTGTGTCACCGGTAGACAGGCGCTCCAAAGGTCTATGAGTAAGGGCCCTTGTACCGGGGCCAATACAGGATGGCGGTCAGCCGACAAACGAGGTTGTTCTTCGGCTAACTGAATCATTCACTGCAGCACGCGACCCGTGTGACTTGAGGGTACACTGCCGCCAATAAATAAAAGAAGCCCTCCAGATTTTATGGGGACCCCGTTTGTATCCCGTGAGGAGTAGTGATGGGAATTCTCGCACTCAGCACTTCACTGGAGGAACCATTCCGATCCCGGAGGCAGACAGCTCCGTTTCCACTGCGGTGGCAAGGCTTGATACTGCAGTGGTTCATCACATGACTGCTACACTGATCTCCAATGCTGTGGAAATAATGATAGCTGCGGTAGCACTACACTGTAGCGGCAGCATCATGAACTGGCAGCTGGCATCGGAGCAAGTTCTTAAGTAAAGTGCCAGGTAAGAAGGTGCCCGGCGCTACTCATCACAGGGTATGAGCGCCCTGCCAAAACATGGAGTGCTTAAACTGAATGGGGGACAAACGGTTGTATGAATGATTGTTCATCCCTCATATCAACTTGTGTAAATCCGCGCTCGCTTAAAGGGGTTTTCCCCAAAAAGACTTTTAACACCTATCCAAAGGATAGCTGTTAGAAGTCTGATCATTGGGGTCCCCATCCAGAGAACGGGGGTCCTGTCCTGTGTTCACTGCGCCCACTGCACTGACGTGGGGAGTGACTGGAGTGGCAGTTATGCCTGCATGGCTCAGTTCCAGGAGATAGCCCAGTACAAGCGCTCCACCGTTCCGCACCCTGCATGTGCGACCACCACTCCATTCACACTACAGATAACTGCAGGGGTTGCAATGAGCCTAAAGCGAGGAAGAGAGGGGCGCACGGGCCGGTGGGCGTCTCAACAGTGAGACAACCACCGATCAGACGTTTATCGCCTATCCTTTGTATGGGTGATAAAAGCTAATTTTAGTACAACCCCTTTAATAAGACAACCCCTTTCTATAAGTCTCAGAGAGGCATATGGGCACCACATAGGGGGGTTCAACTACTCAAGACCCCCTTTATTATCCATGGTTGGCATTAATCTACGTTTCTCCTGCCAAGGCCGCACCATCAATCCCCTATTTCTATGACTTCTATGTGCTCCGAGCCCCCGGACCACCTGCCTGAATATCATTAGCTGCATTTTGATTAAGGGAGGTTTAAAGAACCTCGTGGCGTTTGGCCAAAGCAGTGTCTAATGAAAACAGTCAGGATGGAGTTTACGGAAGTCCTATAATACTTTGTGAGCTTTAGTGGGGTCCGGGGAATTACCAGATTAATGCAGCGTTCCCAGTAAAATAAGCTGTAACTGCGGCTGTAATAAATCTTACACTACAATATATTACCGCCACCTGGGGAGCCGCCGCTATACTGTGCACCAGCGCAATAACTCAGATTCTAGTCAGCGGCTTCTTAGTTGTATCCGCCTTGGGAAAGCTGGGTGGCACTTTCTCTCTTCTCTCTCGCTTTCTCTCCCTTTCCTTTCTCTCCCTTTCTCTCTGCTCTTTCTTCCTCTCTCTCATTTTTTCTTTATCTCTCTTCTCTTTCTTCTCTCTGGAGGACCTCACATGTTCATGGATTCCATAGCATGTGCATTTCAATGGGAGATGTGTGTGATTGTTCTCAGTGAGAGAAACCAAGTCATCTTGTAGATATGAGACCTTTTAATGGTTAACAAAAATACATGATGTTACAGCGAGCTTTCGGGGATATCGTTGAATAAGGGAGATGTGTAATGCTTTGTTTACCCTGTGGGGGTGCTGCAGGGAAAGTGAAGGCTTTCTGCCAGGAGCCCCTACAGATTACAACTGATTTCTAGATAAAGTGTATACATCTAGATAACCCATTAAATGATTGGTTGTCTAGGGCCCAACCTTCAGAGCCGTTTGGGTAGGATTAGTTTCTAAATATAGAGGACAATTGTTCTCACAAGCCACAGATGTAGAACACCAAGTCATCTATTGTCTTCTGCTGGGTGGTTCAGTTCTTCTACAAGCCTTAGGGCCTCCTACACCGACCTGCGATGTGGTTTTAACATTAGAAAGTCTCATTGACATTAGTGTTAAATAAAAGCAAGTGGGTGGGAGCCCTTACACATATAGATGTATCTTGGTACTTGACACGTGCACAAGTGTTCCAGTGGAAGAAGAAGTCAGCGCCAACCAAGAACCAGAAATACAGATGAAACATGAAAATAGGTAAAGCTAAAACACAATAAATACCCTACAATGTTCAGGTACTATAAAGCCTGTTGGGGGTCCTAAAGGGGGTTTCCAGGACTAAAATATTGGTCAATGGCGCAATGGTGGGCCTCCAAAAGGCAAGACTTCCACCAACTGTCAGTACAAAAGGGCGGCAGTGCTACAGAAAGTTTCATGGCTCTTTCATGCTTCTGATGGGCGGGGCTTCCAAGGGTCTGGCGTTCACCAATCATTGAGTCTAAGGACTCAGCATCAATGCTTTAGTTCCCCCCCAAAAAGCCTTTAAGGCGCAATCACCCTTATTCTCAATGATTTCCTCGTCTGAAGAAATATTCTTACTCATGACTTGTTCGCTCTCCACTAAAGCCTCCCCTGGTGGCGTCATGGTGTCTCGCGCTTCAGTTAGGATATTCCTGCACTTCTACCTCTTTGTGTTGATCCTGAATTTGCATCATTTCCTGTGTAATGTTATGGTGCCCCCTTGTGGCGGAGTAAGAAGGACCTGAAAAGCATCTGTGCAGCACGGAGAGGCAGTCTACTGTATAGCGGGTAGAAGAATCTGTAGATCATGAAGAGCTCCAACCGTGATGAAGGACGGCTGCTGACAAGCTGATTTGCCCAACATTTGTGTTACATTCTAGTTTACTTAAAGGGATTGTCCAACACAACTATTGATGACTAATATTCAGGATAGATCCTCAATAGTTGATCAGCTGGGGAAGTCCGCAGATCAGCTGTTTAATGGGCCGCTGTCGGAGTGTATGAAGCTGGAAGCTGACCGTGGGCCAGGCTGGTACTGCTGGAGCTATGCCCAGTGAACAAATGGGTTGTCCAGCTTAGAATAAAACATTTTCAAATACCCTATTAGAGAATTCTAAGGGAAGACCCGATTCCAGACCATCTTCGATTAGCCAGGGACTACAGAGTGTCTCTCCCTCTATGGAGGACCTGGCATGTCCATTGTATTACAGTAACAGCATATACATTTCAAAAAATGTGTAATGCCTTGTTTTCCCTGTGGGGGTGCTGCAGTGGAATTGAACAGCTCCATACACACTGATAGTAGCCTAGCAGACAGTTGATAGGCAGGCGTCCCTAGCAGGGGATCCTCACTGATCAACTACTGATGACCAACTGATATCCTGAGAACAGATCATCAACACTTAAGAGGTGGACAACCCCTTTTTAAGAAGCATTCCGGGAGAATATTTCCTTCTCCTCCATTTCTTAAAGGCGGTGTCAGTAATTCTCTTACGTTCTACTACTAAATTCTCCAGTCTGATCCGGTCTGCTGTCATACCACGTGAACCCTTCCCCCGCACTCTGACTACCTGAATGCTACAGTGCAGACCAGAAGTCAGTCTCTTTATGAAAGCCTATGAGAGCCTTGATGTGGGTTTCCTAGGAATGTATAAAGCAGACTTAGGGGTAACACAGCAGATTCGGGTAGTCAGAGTGGGGGTGAGTGGGGGAGGGGCTGGAGGCGAAGTCACATGATATAACACTGGAACGAATCTCAGTGGAGAATTTGCCAATAGAGCGTTCAGTAAGAAAAATACCGGCAGCAGCTTTTACCAACTCTACTTTATATATGGTGCTTCTTTAATGACTGGTTCATCTAACAGCCGGTTCCGTCGTACCGTATGGAGGTTTAACATAAGCCATGCAATAAGCGATATAAAATTGTCTTACGTCTTGGTTCCCGCGGTCCGTCCACAGTGATTTTAATGGCTCGATGGTAAGTTGCCACTTGAGGAGGGTTGGAGAAGACAGTGATGGTAAGTGTGAAGCTTTTCCCTACAAATAAAAGGACAATGAAGAGGCCCATTAGTGCACAAATAGTTAACAACACTTGTATAATAACTCCATTAAATGTCACATGTTTTTGAAGTACCTATCATTTTATCCTGGGTTTACAGACTGAGTGAGATATCCCACCGGGCATTGAAAGTCAAGGACCCGGGCATCTGAGGAGCACCTTAGGCTCTGCACCTAAGAAGTACCCTAACGTGACGGGGCCGAGGGCTGCTTCCCAGAAGCATAACCTGAAGCAAAATCTGTGATAGGCCTCCACCTAGCATGGGCCATCTGTTATACCAGTGTTTTCCTAGGTGGCACAGGCCTCGTCAGGCACCAGGGTTCAATAGCTACCTCTGCACCCCCTATAGCTACACCCCCAGATCAGGGCTTCTTACCAGGAGCATCCTTCACGGCAAACACCTACCCACTCAAGGGAGTGCCTGATCCTCCGTAAAAATAGACCCTCACCCTACGTGGCGCATACAAAGGGACTACTTCTTTGTATTGGGCATCGGAGTGGCTTGTATTTTGGGGAGGGGAATGTGAGTAATGACCTGCCATGCTCTTGGGGGAGTGCGGCCCGTTGCGTAGTTTTGCAGTCATGGCCCGTTGACTCTATTGTAGCTTTTCTTTTGCCCCCAGCCCCTCTCCCCATTCCCCCACGCCGACCTCTGTTAGATTCAGCTCCCAACACTTGAGTTTGTCTAGTGCGCAGCTAAGCTATGCAGCTGGCCGCTCTCAGCCGGGGACACGACAGGGCCTCTTTAAATGACGGACTGCCCGTCTGACAACCACCATGCTGCACTGACTTGGGCGAGGCCTAATAATGTTCCCTAGTATTTTTGTTTATATATATGCATCTGTTTAACTTGTGGTTGAACTTTGGTCATGTGTAGATTATACGGGCGCACCTACACAAGTAATTCTTCATTAATCATGCTTCGTCCCAATTACCAGGATGCACCCAGGCTGGTTATGTTACTATGATTTGCTCCATAAAAATGCAAATATTACATTAGCGAGAAGATAGCCTGGGGTGGAATAGGATCCACACGGAGCCGCCATGTCTGATCAGCGGTGCATAGCTGCGCTGAACTGGGATTCTGGTTGGAGCTTAGGGGGTGTGTATATTTTTGCAATACTGTTTTTGTTTTTATTGTTCTGGTGTTTCCAAAATAAAGAAGTCAAGCGACTTTGCAAATACTCTTGATTAAAAATCATATTTGTAGATCGCTCCAATGTCTCTCATGCACATTGTGTGTCCCTATGGTTACAAACGACAACAAGACTCTGTGAAAGCACTGCTCCATTGACTTTGTATGGGGACAGCTGAGCGCAGAACGCCGCCCCATAGAAGTGAATGGCGCAGAAAAGTCACTACTTTGAGTCAGTTCTGTGCAAGGAGGGTATGTGTAGTGACAATATGTGCTATATGCTATAGTTTATCCTTATTCTGTTCTGCAGCTGCTGGTTGCTCAGTTTAGAGGGATAAGCAGCCCCGTTTACTCAGTATTGCCCTTTGCCCCTCAACCAATCAGCTCTATGGTGTTGGGAGGACCCAAAAGTTATAAAAGTTGTAGTAAAGTTCCAGATGCTTCAGAGGACAGCAGACTAGGTGTAGTGATAAGTGAGACGCTGGTGTAGGGAACAGAAGCATCAGTCATTTTCCTGGTTCCAAGGATTTGAGGAGACAGCTGCTAAGTTCATGTTGGAAGGCTTGTCCCAAGCATTATGGGATTTTAGGCGGCAGCACTTCCAGCCACCACCTCTGATGCTGGATGTTACCTCATCACCATCTGCATTGTGAAACATGACAGTTGTTATCGGTACCCTGGCCGACTCCTTGGACTCTCCTCCCTTCAGTCAAGACTACTTGGTGATTTTCCCACATGAGTTCTATCAAATGTCAAGATGGCTAACATTCACATGTGAAGACAGCCCATTAATCTGAATGGGTTAATTCTCACCCGCACCAATAGTCCAAGTTTGAAAAATTGCTGCACATCCTATTTTTGGGCAATCCTCATTTAAGAATCTTCTCTTACTTTTTATGGCCGTGTTAAAGAATGCGTTGCCCTCGGATGTCCTGTGCGTTGAACGCAAGTAGCTTCTGTGCATAAAGCATTTTCATTTCACTATTGGTCCCACATACAATTTTTTTTTTATGTGCGTGAAAAACGGATGTAAATGCCGCAAATTGCGCATTTTTATTGCAAAAGTGCATTGAACACGCATGAAAATTGGAGGGAAATCGCAGGTAAAATGGTCATTTTTTGACTTACATCGCCGGGGTGAATGCAGCTGCAGTTATGTCTGTTTTTGAGAAAGCCGGATGAGAAGCGATATACAACTACCGCAGTAACCAGCTGTAGGGCTCATTCAGACAGGCGTATGTGTATTCAGTCGCGGAAATACGCTGCGTATTTACTGCCTGTTGTATTTTTGCAGCGTATTTGGTGAACATACGTTTTTTTGCGTGCGTGTTTTCTGAATGTACCAGGATTTTTCACATACTCAAAAAAAAAGAGTCAAGAACGCCCGGCAACATGCGTAAAAACGTAGCAAATACGCATGCACTGGTACGATTGCTGCGTATTTACACAATCCCATACACTTCGATGGGAGCTTTCGGTGTGTGAATGCGCACAAAAATAGGACGGGCTGCAATTACTTTCACATGATCAAAAGCTGCATAAAAACTATGCTTGTCTGAATAACCGAATGCAAATCGGTGGGGTTTATACTGTCCGTAATATGGAGCACAAATACGTCCGTGTGAATGAGCCCTTAGAATAAGGAAAGGGCTACATGGCAGAGAATGCATGGCCAACTATGGCAGGGTGGCGCTGCCTTCATGTAAGTGAGCGCGGTTACGTTGTCACGACCCGTTGTGGCGGTTTACAAGTTGCAATGTGTGGCGAAGTCGCCGGGTATTTCAGGGGATTCAGCCCTCGCGGCTCAGTGACCGCCCCCCCCCCATCGGGGCGGCTCATTGTAGGGTCTCTACACAACGCGATGGAAGCAGAAGCAGCTCTACGGGGTCAATGTCGGAGGCCTGAGATGCCCCTGAGATCTGGCTCGTGGCACACTGCCGGTAACACAATCTCCTGCAGAGTAGGCTGGGTGGAGGTGAGAGAAATGTTGAGGAATAATGTAGCCGCGTCTGGCGCCCCTCCTCTGTGGCATCCGGCCAATGCAAAGGATCATTAGATAAAGCAGAATTAGAAAATGCCCCGTATCTGTGAGAATCATAAACATTTACATGCGATCCTTGTTTGTAGAAAGGGGCGGAAGGACTTCAGCACCAAACTGCTCCCATTTCCCATGAAACGCAGACAATTCATTGTACTCCAGCGAATGACGAGAAATGATAAGAAAACCTTCGGATACAAGGTGTCAAAAAATGACCAGCAGGAGCCTAGATATTAAAGGGACACTCTCACTAAACGAGGCCAACTAGGCCAGCTGGGCAAGTGAGCAGAAGGATGCAGCCAGCCTGCAGAGCAACCAGAGTATAGCAAGTGTAATAACAGGAGCGACTATAGAGACACTGGGGAAACTTATTGCTCAGTTGGAGACTGCTGGGTTTGCCAAAGGCCTACCACAAAGCGTGCCAACACTGCAGGAGAGCTGTCAATTGAAGAGTGACATCTGGCGAGAGATAGAGGGTCGAGGCTGCTCAATGGAAAGAACAGATAATGATTCACTGAAGGACATCTAGGAGTTCTTCAGCATTGGGTCGTAAGTGAGGCTGGCCTTATTAAAAGCTGAGCAGTGTGTGTACTAAC
Source organism: Eleutherodactylus coqui (assembly GCF_035609145.1). Classification (NCBI taxonomy): domain Eukaryota; kingdom Metazoa; phylum Chordata; class Amphibia; order Anura; family Eleutherodactylidae; genus Eleutherodactylus; species Eleutherodactylus coqui. Next base: position 6,902,196 of record NC_089840.1, on the reverse strand, counting down.
AGCGATTCTTCAAGCACTAAGCAGTGCTGTTGTCAGTGTAGCAAGGCAAGCAGTGTTCAGAGAGTTTCAGAATGAAACACAGAGGCAACAGGTATTTCTGTCCTGGGTTCATGCTGCCCGTTATTCGTGCACCATAAACCTGGTGACAGAATCCCTTTAAGTTATAATTGCTGGGGATCCAACCGCTAACACTCCTGGGGATCAACAGAATGGCGGTCCCTGAGCCACCTTAGTGAATGGATCATGAAGAAGATGTCATGTGTTATGTTTGCTTATTTCTGATATTGTATTGATTGAGCTGTACAATGAACCGTGGGAGAATTAATGGTTGGGTTCTTGGGCTACCTGCTGTTCGTGTTGTACGTCTGGATGGGAGGTGGACATGTGCTAGTCGTCACGCGGGTCCTAGGACATTTTTCTGAGGCCGGACATATATATAGGGGCATTTTGCACTTTTTTGGTGTTGGTGGCGTACCAACAAGAGAGAAAAAAGCAAGGCTACCGGTAGGAAGACGGTCTCCGCTCCTCCGGTAGGCCCTGGAGACGGCAGCTTCAGTACTGAGATGGCCTTCATCAGAATTCGTGTCCTACGGCTTGTCTGACATCTTGTGTTCAGGCCATTCTAACAACCCCCATTCTGGGAGCGGTAACTACGCCCATCCAGTAGAGTAACTAGCCACAATCTCGAAGTCTGCTTTGACGGCTACTGCTAATATAATTAATCTTCCATTCTGGGGAAAGAACTGTGAATACGTTGTGCAAGGTTATTTACCCTGCATTAGCGAGCGCTGCCGAGACTCCTTTGTTCCGTGTCCTGAACCCGTTACACGGGTATTAAGTGACTGTTTTCGATGAATACGTTCTACGTTCCCATATTCTGGCAGCTACGGCCCATGTCGCTCATCCTTAGGGTCGAAAGCCCATGGCAGCATTATTACAGGCCTGCGACCGACCCATGGCTATAGCGTCCGACCCAAGCGAGAAGTCTCCCCAGCTGCGGAGCATGTGAATGGTCTCTAGTGTCTGCGGCCGGCCCCTAAGGCAAGACCCCCATCCTCTGTAGAGGTGGAACCTCCCCATTGAAGGACCCCACTTACACACATATGTCCCATTCACTGTCCATAGAGATAACTAAGTGCAGTGCCCTCATGGGACAGGCCTAGCTTTATGACAAGGTGCCCCATTCTCGGCACCTCTGGGAGCAGTAGTCCTCCGCGGAGTGCACAATGATGCTTTATCCTATAGATAGCCCATAAAGTGTATTTGTAGGAATGTCCCTTTAAACAGGATCTTATGTATAAACACTCAGACAATGTTCTTTGAAGTTTACACTTTCGCCTTCCAGTCAGACGGATCATTTCATCGCCCTGAAGCGGTAGGTAAACACTTTCTTGCCTTCTAAAAGACAGAGCTATAAAGGGAGGCGCGTCTGCGTTGCCGTTCTCCATTTTACATACCGCCATCTAAGCTCCTATGTCTTATAAGAGAAATCAGCCCTCGGCAATGACGCCGGATTGCAATCAAGAGTTTTTGAAAGTTATTTCTGACCTTGATTTGTGTGTTTCACTTTAAACAAATAACCAGCAAGTGTGTGCGGCTCCCATCCACCTTCCGTCCCCTCCAGCTAATGACTGCACCCCCCTTCAGCGCTGCAGGAACCACGTTGGGGCCGCTGAAAGTGTCTTTCATTCAATGACAAATATTAACTTCACAACTGTATTAAAAATAGCAAAAAGACTCTTGGCTATGAATTAGGAGGCACTCGGTTTACCTCCTCCGCTGCGAGGGCATGTGGAACTAGAAGTTGGTGAATGTGGAGGTTTTAGGCTGCGTTGCTGGCTGCTGAGAGGTCACTTGCTGCAGCAGAAACCTCCCCCCATGCGTTCACTACCCTAGCTCTGTGGTACCCCTTGCACCTCAAAACCCACCGCATGCCCACCGACCAGCAAACCAGGCAGGCTACCCAGCTCCCCCAGCTAGCCTCATGACCAGTATGGAAGGTGGAGCTAAATCAATAAATCACCAATTCTGAAAGACCTTATTTTGTTCTATAACTATTTTCAAAGGACTCTTCTAACTAGGAATTGTCCAATGCGGAGAACCCCTCAAAACCCCTTTTTTATTTTATTTAAGCTGATCATAGCATCTTTTCAGTGGAGTTGCTATAGGTGATGCAGAGCTCACCTGCAGCGCCCCTGTGTACTGGAACAGGGACATTACATGCTGGTCAGTGACGGCCTTAGGTTAGATGGCATCAAGAGAGATTTCTTTTGGAGCCCCATTACAAGAAAAATACAATATACATTGCACTGATGGCCGGTCTGTAATCTGCTTGTTTAGAAAGCAACAAGATAGCAGTAGACCCACACCAGAACAGTCTAGTGAATAAGTACAGTACCAGAACCAAGCTCATAACATAAATACAGCACCAGAGTCAAGCTCATAACATAGATACAGCACCAGAACCAAGCTCATAACATAAATACTGTACCAGAGCCAAGCTCATAACATAAATACAGCACCAGAGCCAAGCTCATAACATAAATACAGCACCAGAGCCAAGCTCATAACATAAATACTGTACCAGAGCCAAGCTCATAACATAGATACAGCACCAGAACCAAGCTCATAACATAAATACAGAACTAGAACCAAGTTCATAACATAAATACAGCACCAGTGCCAAGCTCATAACATAAATACAGCACCAGAGCCAAGCTCATAACATAAATACAGCACCAGAGCCAAGCTCATAACATGCAGCACCAGAACCAAGCTCATAACATAAATACAGTACCAGAGCTAAGCTCACAACATAAATACAGTACCGGAACCAAGTTTATAACATACATACAGCACCAGAGCCAAGTTCATAACATAAATACAGCACCAGAGCCAAGCTCATAACGTAAATATAGCACCAGAGCCAAGCTCATAACATAGATACAGCACCAGAACCAAGCTCATAACATAAATACAGAACCAATACCAAGTTCATAACATAAATACAGCACCAGTGCCAAGCTCATAACATAAATATAGCACCAGAGCCAAGCTCATAACATAAATACAGCACCAGAGCCAAGCTCATAACATGCAGCACCAGAACCAAACTCATAACATAAATACAGTACCAGAGCTAAGCTCACAACATAAATACAGTACCAGAACCAAGTTTATAACATACATACAGCACCAGAGCCAAGCTCATAACATAAATACAGCACCAGAGCCAAGCTCATAACATAAATACAGCACCAGAGCCAAACTCATAACATAAATACAGTACCAGAGCTAAGCTCACAACATAAATACAGTACCAGAACCAAGTTTATAACACAAATACAGCACCAGAGCCAAGCTCATTACATAAATACAGCACCAGAGCCAAGCTCATAACATAAATACAGCACCAGAGCCAAACTCATAACATAAATACAGTACCAGAGCTAAGCTCACAACATAAATACAGTACCAGAACCAAGTTTATAACACAAATACAGCACCAGAGCCAAGCTCATAACATAAATACAGCACCAGAGCCAAGCTCATAACATAAATACAGCACCAGAGCCAAGCTCATAACGTAAATATAGCACCAGAGCCAAGCTCATAACATAAATACAGCACCAGAGCCAAGCTCATAACATAAATACAGCACCAGAGCCAAGCTCATAACATAAATACAGCACCAGAGCCAAACTCATAACATAAATACAGTACCAGAGCTAAGCTCACAACATAAATACAGTACCAGAACCAAGTTTATAACACAAATACAGCACCAGAGCCAAGCTCATAACATAAATACAGCACCAGAGCCAAGCTAATAACGTAAATATAGCACCAGAGCCAAGTTAATAACATAAATAGCCAGGAGGAGAATGATTCACGTAGCCCCACAAGACTGCACTGGACAGAGGAACATGATTATCTGGCCAGTCTATATATACCTGGTGACCACTCTACAAGTTAGCAGTTAGCACCCTGGACAACCACATGGATCGCACACACCTAAGGCCGGCCTTGAATCTGCTTCCAGTAATTAGAGATTATTAGGTGGTTGTCTAACAGGTAGTGCAGTAAGTGGGTGACGATGGCAGAGCCCCTTACTCTATGTGACTGGCATTAATAGTCACTAGTATGCATGATTGCTGGCAGCAGGTATAGATGATGGACCATCATTCAGTGTTGGCACTAGTAGTGCTGGCAGCCAGCGAAGTCTTCGGCTCATCTCTTCCAACCAGAACGGTAAATATTGTATTAGGGCAAATCTATTTTGTTCCTAACAGATTCCTAAGTGCCTCGGGAAGAAATGTTCCACATTCTATATAATGCACAGTCAGGGAAAAATCAGCAGATGTGACCGCTGCAGACCGCTATTACTTGCAGCGCGGACTTTCACTTTAATACGCCGTGTGGCTAACCACGGAAAGATGTGGTTTTTATACTGAACACCAAAAAAAGCAGAAATATTACAATTAACCACGGAAATGTATTCAGAAGTCTCTGACATACCGCAGAATACATAAGTGGCTTCGCATGAAATAGGATGCACTGATCCTCTGCCAAACGCCCCACATTTCCATCTAGTTTAACGGGATTGGACAGTGTAAGAAGGGTCCCCAAAAAGCTGATCCCACAATATCCTGTTACCGAGATCCCCAGTGATGAGCTATGTACTGTGAGGAAGCCTGGCAGCAACTGCCTATACCCTGCAGAGCCCCCGCAGGACAAGTGAAGCATTACACAGTTACTGTTGAAATCAATGGGCTGTTCATTGAATGCATTTACATGTTGGGTCCTCCAAAGCAAGAAACGCTCTGTAGCTCTGCTGGGGTAACCAGGCGAGAATCCTGAGAGCAACCCCCATTATTTACTCAGAATTCGCTGGGGGGAGGGGGGGTTCAAGAATTAGTTTCCCAAATCAGACAGCCCTTTTCCTTAAAAAAAAAATCTAAGCGCTGCGGAATAAGTTGGCGCTACACAAATAAAGATTATTATTATTAACGCTCTTCTATCAGCTGCCCGTCTCTCAGGTGAAACGTAAGCCGGAAGAGGCGTCAGATGTGGCCACAATGGCAGGCATCTTAGCGGTACGTATTAGAGGGCTTGCACCAAGACTGACTTTTATCAGCCCTCCGCGGGTTGGTGATAAATGTCTGATCAGTGGGGGTCTCCCTGCTGAGACCCCACTGACCCTGAGAACAAGGTCCTGTGTCCCCTCTCCTCCTCACTGAGGGTCACTGCACCCCCATGGTGAGGTGGGGTTGTGCATGCGCGGCGCCGCTCCTGTCATCTTCAATCGAACGGCTGGACTCTTGTATTTGGCTATTTCTGCGCTGTATATATATAATACACCGTGTATAGGCGTTGATTCATACACATCGCTGAACAGAGCGGGGAATTAACAAAAAAAATCACACTGCGTATTTCCTTGAGCGTGTGATTCGCGGGCATCCGCAGTGCCGTACGCAGCCATACGCGGTCTCTGCCGGCAAATGAGTAAAGCGCTGCGGGGAGACCCTCAGAATTTTGCGCTGTAGACATGAGCCCTAAAATGAGCTTTTGCTGCGGATCGGTTGCTTTTGACATTCGTGTTGCATCGGCGTTTCATCCGTCGTTCACATGTGTAGAAGGAAACACAGGAAGGTCCAATAATATCAGTTTTATCACAACCCGCAGAAAACGCAAAATAATCCCGCAGCGAGCATGGACGCTAATTTTCACGCATCGATAGACTTTAGTGGGTGACTTTGGGCCACGTGAGACGCGCCGGGACACATCAGTCCTCGTAAAATACGCGCATTCTTGTGAAAACCCCAGAAATGAACGGCCATATTAACAAGCCGATGTTTGGAAAACACAGAGAGGGGAGTTCCGTCTCGTCGGCAGTGAAGAGGTTAATGCGCAGCCGGGTGGTCGGGGATCAAGACGAGCCGGTTCTGCCGGTCGCCTGTTGAACGTGATGTAAACGGTTGCAGGTCTGGATGTGAGCCAACATCAGGCCACTGAGCAGCATGTGAAGCACGCACCTCCAATCCCCCCGGCCGCCGCCGTTAATATCATCGCGGGAAGTCGCTCTCAAAGCGAAGATTTGTCTGGAAGATGCCAACAAAATCAGCCCCCCCGCCCCCGCCCGGAGAGTCCGCGCCGCAAAGGTGATTTATAAGATAACTAACAGTCAGAATCCAGAAATACCGCAGGAAAGTCCCAAAATAACGGAAGCGCGTCGCTTGTGAGTCGAACGCATTGGGGACTCCGCCCCCTCAGACAAGCAGCTCCTTTACTCCAACTACAATAAAGTTCCTTTCTGAATTATCGGATTTCCTGGACTATCAAAAGATTATAGAAATACAAGCGTATTTCCGGTCGGCGCCCTGTTCAAGTCCGCAACGGACCAGACTCTGACAGCCGGCGGACCCATAGTAGTCAACGTGCCAATGCACACGGATCGCGAGGATAAAAGCGCAGCATGCGCTAGTCTGATCCAATTGCAGACAAGATTTACCCATTCAGATCGGAATGCGAAAAAACGTAATACTGCGCTTCTTGCGCACGCAGGGGTGGAACACACGAGAGACAGACCCCTTCCATGATTTAAATGGCTGTGCAGGCTAATAAGGTGTGTTATTTTCCACGCAGAATTGCGTAGATATCGAATATAGACTCTTATGGGGCCTTCGGTGCACAAATGCGTATTTTTTTCGCACGAGCGGAATGCGAACGTAAAAATGAAAAATGAGAATTAACACATTGAAATCAATGGGTTCTATTCTCTGCGCACTCATGTGAGTCCGCCCTAAAAGGGCTTAAACAAACGGGCGTGAGCGCGACTACCCACGCTGCTACGGAGCGTAGTTGTGCGTGAACCAAGGTTTTTTTGCGTGCTAGTACGCGCGTTTGAAAAAAGAAAGCGGGAAGATACGTTAATGGTGAATCTCACAGCCGCATAATGAGATAATAACACGCCATCTGTTGTAACGCTGCGGTGGCGCTCACACGGGCGGACCTGAATTGTGGTAAAATGTGGGCATTGAGGGGCACGGACTTTCACTGGTTCGCTCAGATGTATTCCGCGAGTGGATGAAAAATCACGGCAGGCTCTATTTTAGCGCGGATTCTGCACGGACGGCGCCCACTGAAGTCATTAATTGCGAGCGTTCCGTCGCCCGTACGCAGGTAATTAACATTGTGAATGAGCGGCGAAACACTCGCAACTTCAAAGGAAAATAGGCTGAAAAGCCGAAATGTCGGCTGGAGGGGAGGAGAGGTCGTTCTTCCACCCTACGATACGCTGTGCATGACGTACGTCCCCGCGGGAAGCGCTCGCATCTGTCATCTTACGCAATTATTTTCCGTGAATGAACGCAGGTCTTCCGGTACAGAAATCAGCTTGCAGAATCCGACGGGTTCGTGTGACCCGGGTCAGAGGGCTGAGGACCCTCAAGAAGCCAAGATGCCCAAAATATTATCTTCTGAGCTCTGCAGTCGACATCAGTTCTGTTCCGCAAATGAATAACGGATTAGCAGATTGTTGGGATTACCGGATGCCGGATTAAAGGAAGTTCACTTTATTTTGTTACAAACTTAAGATCAGATCTGTGGGTGATCAGCCGCTTGTCTTCCTGGAAAGCTGGGTGACAACATGGCTTCCATTCTGAGTGGGCACTTAGCTTTTCCGGATCCTGAGTGGTGACGCGGTCGGTCGTGGAGTCGCAGGGAGTAACCGCGCTGGAAATTAGGCAGATTTGTTCAGGGAAACGTTCTGCCAGCCGCTGGGACTTGTAGTTCTACATATGTATGAGCCCGACAGTGCATATATCATTATGGTATCCTCACACCATGCTGGGTCTTGTAGTCCGACAACAGCTGGGGAGGCGGCACACGTCTCCAAATCCCGAGCGACAGCGGAATGCGAATGTCACAGATACCGCTGGACGTATCCAGAAATGTATAGATTACATAGGTCTCGCTTACCGCTAATCTAAATGTAATCTGCGGGGAACAGGTGAGTCGTTTAACCCCTTACACTCCGCATGAGCGATGCAGCAACTAAAAAGGTAAAAGAAAACCAACCAAACATCTGTAAAAGTGGAGTTTCTAGCGGCGGCGGATGCGCTGGGCCCCGGGGAGCGGCCCGCCCGCTCCATTACCAAGAAAATAATCTTGGAAGGAAATACGCTGCGGCCCTGATGGCAGCCTGACGACCGGCGCCGCGTCCTGCGGGAAGTCGTTGGACTTCCTATTGTCCAAATACCAGAAGGCTGGCCAGACTGCCAGCGCTAAATACATGGAACCGGGCCAGAGCGATTCAGTGTGGGCGGAGACTGGAGGGGACTGCGCCACTAATGACCGCAGGGGGCCACGGAAAAGGAACCCGGGGCCACGCTCTTATAGAAACCATCTAACAGAAGATCTGCTGCCCCAAGCGACCAATCACAGCGCAGCGTTCATTTCTTATACTGCAGAAGTAAAATGAAAGCTGCGCTGTGATTGGTTGCTAGGGGCAACAGAGAAAGTTTTGATAAATGTACTGCAAATATATGCCGCAATCCCCACCCTACCCCTTCAAATGGACGTATTTGTACGCGTTTCTGCGCACGTGAAATATACGCAGATTATAGAGCTCAGTGATGTCGATCTATTCGTTCTCATTAACGAACATTTTTACATGTGCAATTCGTCGTGCACAAAAACTAGGACCTGCTCTGTCCTTCTTTTGCAGCCACGGTCCCATAGAAGTCTATCGCAGGTGCACAAATACGTGAACGATAGATGGCGCCGCGTCCTCGTTGGACCAAACAGCCTTTTATATCAGATAATTTCGTCCCGTGTAAAAAAAATGTATAAAAACACAGGTACCAGTTAAAAAAATGTGCCGTCTCCTTTTACATGCGTACGCGGATCTGAGAGGGTCACATGATGCATCTACCGCCATTGTAATGTCATGGCAGCTCCCTTCTTCTTGGACTCTTCAGTGGCGCGGAATGAGCCATATCCGCAACCCTATCAGACGGCGGTGAAGCCATTACATCTTATGCAACTTTCGTTATGTGTCACCATCGTTACAGGGAAGTAATTTTCCTGCGCGCCTCTTCCTGTGTGCAACAAATGGCTGATTTAACTCTTTAGCTTCAGGTTTGTATCCTGTAGGCGGCTGTAGAACGGCGCGGGTGTTTGGCGGGAAGCACGAGGATTTGAGTGAACGCTTGTTTGTCAGCTGATCGTTGATTTTCAGCAAACATAGAAAACCCCTCCGACCCCAGAAGGAGCTGACATTTTACTATAAAACCCGGCTCAGGCAGAGAGTTGTGGTGATTAGATGGACGGTCACCGGAGACCCTAAAAGTGGTTCCCCTCTTGGCCTATAAGAGGCTCTCGGAGGCTCCTTGTGTGTAGTGACCTCTTCATCCGCTTGTAGAGCTTGTTACCGTACTAGCAGAGGACTAGAGCCTCCATGCCCGCCCGTATCACATCTTGTATCCAAGCTAGAGGCGGTACAACAGGGTACTAGAGCCTCCATGCCCCCTGTATCACATCTTGTATCCAAGCTAGAGGTGGTACAACAGGGTACTAGAGCCTCCATGCCCCCTGTATCACATCTTGTATCCAAGCTAGAGGTGGTACAACAGGGTACTAGAGCCTCCATGCCCACCTGTATCACATCTTGTATCCAAGCTAGAGGTGGTACAACAGGGTACTAGAGCCTCCATGCCCACCTGTATCACATCTTGTATCCAAGCTAGAGGTGGTACAACAGAGTACCAGAGCCTCCATGCCCCCCTGAATCACATCTGGTATCCAAGCTATAGGCGGTACAACAGGGTACTAGAGCCTCCATGCCCCCCTGAATCACATCTGGTATCCAAGCTAGAGCAAGTACAACAGGGTACTAGAGCCTCCATGCCCACCTGTATCACATCTTGTATCCAAGCTAGAGGCGATACAACAGAGTACCAGAGCCTCCATGCCCCCCTGAATCACATCTGGTATCCAAGCTAGAGGCGGCACAACAGGGTATTAGAGCCTTTATGCCCCCTGTATCACATCTTGTATCCAAGCTAGAGGCGGTACAACAGTGTACTCAAGCCTCCATGCCTCCCCATATCACATCTTGTATCTAAGCTAAAGGGGGTACAACGGGGTACTAGTGCCTCCCTTCAGGGGGTGAGTTCGGAGGCGGGAGGTCACTGATGAGTGTACTATGATATGAGTTCCATACAAGCCTCGCTATATAATTGGCGCAGCTGCAGCCTCCAACGAAGCTCAGGCATAATTTCTTATATGGCGGCACAAGTGCAGAGAAGAGCCGCTCTATGGAAACACCCAGCGCCACACTGAGGTGCGGACATGACCGCTGTATGGAGCCGCAGTGCCCCCGTGTGTGGCTAACTCCTTGCGGGTGACGGCGCCGCCTGTGACGGTGGTTTTAGTGACCACAGATGTGGCTTCCAGACAAAGAGAAAAAGCCTCCATATTCAAATGCGTGGTTCTAGTTGGCGGCGGCTCGTGTCTTGTGGGCGGTGAGGCGGCATCATTACCTCTACATTACACAGACTGAGTACACAGTGTTCCGTCTCTGGTGTTAGCGTGTGGGGAGCGTTACACGCTTTGTGCCGCCTGCGCCCGCGCGAGACAGAGCGACTCCACCACATAGAAGCGCACGGAGCTGGCGGCCGCTCCTGGGCGGAAGCGCTTATTCACACGGGCGAGAAAATCGTGCAAGTGCTGTGCGTTTACAAGACTCGTCAAAGTGCAGATTTTGATGCGGAATTGCCTGCAGTATTAGGAACCTTTCACAAAACGTACCATGAAAACGCTGAACATTCTGCGCCGCAATCGGCAGGCCACCTCTGGCTTAAAACCTGCGGGCAATTCTGCAGCAAAATCCGCCATTCGACCCGCAGATTGTGGAGCCCCGCAGCTGCAGATTTGGGGGCTTCCTGTGTCTTAATTACAGACGCCACGGGGCTCGTCGATCAGCTTTCCTGGGCTCCGGAGAGGCACATCTGCTCAGTGCTCCGTGATCCCAATGCTGTTCAGAATTGCGCATCGGGGAGAGTGGGTGACGAGCGATTGGGGATCTTACATGGCGGCCGCAGTAATCCCCCCGCCTTCCCCAGAAGCAGTAAGTATAACGTGACAGAGGAGATATTAATCTCCCAACTACTTGCCAGAAGTTCTGCTCGTCTCGGTGAATTCCTTGACAAACCAGACACTCTAGACAGCTCAGCGTTTGGGCAAACACGGGAACAGCGCAGTCCATGCAGAGACGTGCAAACAGCTTCCACCTTAGGAAAACAGTCAGCATTGTGCTGTAAACACCGGAACGTCTTAGTCACTCGCGGGAAGAAGAAACGGAACGGGGGGCATTAAACCACCCGTCAGTCAATGGCTGAACTGTCCTCAGCAGGTGCGACTAACGCCGGGGGAAACGGCACAGACAATTATAATCAACCCCTACGGGCAAAAATGGTGAAAAAAAGTCACCCCGAGACGAAGGGTCTTACGATGCTTATAGCAGATGGCGCCCAAGTAAAGGCCATATGAGAAAAAATTATCTTAAAGGGGTTCTCCAGACTTATATTAAGATAGGTCATCAAGAATTGATTGGCAAGGATCCACTGCTTGGGACTGTGGCCAATCAGCTGATTGGGTGCCCACCGACAGCGCCGCAATACGCAGAGGTTGGAGCAGAAGCAGGCGGCTTTGACCGCGGTGTAGTGCCCAATACTCATAACTGCAGGCGCAGCTGTCATTAAACTCAATAGGAGCTGTGCAGGCAGCAACAAACAATGTCTACTACACAGGGGACGGAGCAGCAGCTTCCACTCCGACCCCTGCGTATTGCAGCGCTGACAGTGGGCGCCTGATCAGTTGATCAGCCAGGGTCCCGAACGGCAGACCCTAGCCGATCAACTAATGGTAGGTCCTCAATAAGATTTGCGTTCAAAATCCCTTTAAATGTCGTGATCAGGACTGAGATGTCCCTAAAACGTCCATCCGCAATGAGATCACAGAGTGCTGTCTGGGTGCCATGGCAGCCTGCATCTTTCTGAAGGTCCCCAGGGCTGCAATCAATGATTGTCTATTAAGACATACCTGTGACCTTCGGCAAGTCTTATTAGAATGTCTATCAAAATACTGTACAATGCAATACTGTAGTATTGCACTATACTGTATAAATGATCCCTATGGGGACTAAAAAAGAAAAGCTTAAAAAAATAAGTAAAATAAAGATTTTTTAGTTATTAGAAAAAATATTACGTGTAAAATACCCCCCATCACCCAGTCATAACAAAAATGTTTACATCTAAAATATGTATCACTGCATCCATAAAAGTCCAGTTTCCTAAAATATCACATCATAAATCACGCACGGTGAGCGTTGTAAGAGAAAGTAATATGCAACACCAGAATTGCACTTTTTTGGGTCACCGCGTTCCAAGAAAAAATTGAATAAAAAGTGATCAAAAAGTGGTATGTAACCAAAATGGTGCCAATAAAAGTACAGGTCACCCCACAAAAACCGGAGCAGAGCGGCGGCATCAATGGAAGCATCAAAAAGTTATGTCGGTTCCAAAGACGGTGACAGAAAATGTATTTTTTTTAAGCAATACAACATAAATAAAACTGTATAAATGTGGTATCGCTGTACTGGTACCGACATACCGAATAAAGGCAACATGTCAACACCCCCCTTCAAGAAAAAATAGCACAATTGCATTTTTTTTCTATTTCGCCCCACTTACAATTCACATTATATGGTACGTTAAATGGTACCACTGAGGAATAGAACCCGTCCAGCAAAAGACAACCCCGCCAGAAAAAAAATATGATTTCTTAGAACTGGGGAGGAAGAGTGAAAATACAAAACAAAAACTGGCTGCAGTAGGAAGTGGTTACAGAACAGGAAGTGTTGTCATGTGGACAGAGAAGCTCTGCTCAATTCCAGCTTCTGATCAGGACAAGAAAAGATATTTTGACTGAATTTTCACTAATGGCATCAGAATCCAGATGTGAGTCGTGATGCAGAATAGTTAGTGGCAGTTGTTTACGCCACAAGTGACTCCGCCCTACGGCTCTGATGCACCCTATGGCCGCTATGTCCTCCTTAAAGGTGTTTTCTAGAATGAAAAAAAAATCGGTCTAATTTACCAAAACTGTCGAACAGGAACACTGTCTTTGTGGCCCAAATCAACCAATCAGAGCTCAAACTTTTAAATTGTAAACTGTTCTGGTAAAAATGAAAGCTTTGCTGTGATTGGCTGCTGTGAGCCACAAAAACAGTTTTGATTTATGAGGCCTAATGTGTAAGGAGGGAGCCCCGGCTGGAGTTTGTGCTGTCATGAGCTCTGCTATGGTTCCCATACTTATGTAACTTGGATGGTACAAGGGCGACCTCTACTGGCCATTATACTTTACTGCAGTTTGTGTATTTCTTTATAGAGTGTTGTATATGACTTCCCATTGGCTACAGAGGTCAGGTGGGAGAGCTGGAGGACTTGAGATCATGGAGAATTGCAAGCTGGAGAGCAATTCCAGTGATACTGAGCCTTAAGAGAGGCTACATTGCTGATGGACTGCAGAGTTGGCCGTGGAGGAGGTGTCTGGAGAATCTGTGCCTGTTAGAGAGGGTATTGGCATAAGGGGGCAGCCGGTGTTTAAGAAGCGCAGTTCCATAATGCAACGTCGCTGGGAGTGCAGCTAGACTGCTACAAAGGATTCACGTAGTCTGGCAGCTCTGAGAATCGGCGCACACCCAACAGACGTCCAAAGATGCGTCACCTACATTATGGAACTGAACACGCTGGAGATATGTAAGTGAGGTTGGTCCTCAGGAAATGCCCGACGTGTGCACCCGGGTGGTTATGAAACGGAGGGCTGCCAGTTAAAATATGTGAGCTGGTGCCGACACAGAGGGCACATACGTTCAGACTGTGTGCGGGCGACCACCATGGCTGGGTTAGAACGCTGGGTGGTCCTACCACGTTTCTACAGCTGAAGTGTGTTGCTGCTCTTATATATATTTTCGTGAGCCTGATTCCTATGTCGCCGCCCCTACCGCGACAAATGTGCGAATATTATGTAACTGTCAGTTTTGTGGTTTCTCAGCGCCTCCCTTACAACATGTGGGCGCTGGCAGCAGCTCCCTTCAGGACTGATTGGTTGTGTCTGCCCCATATAGTTATAGCGACCAGAGAAAAAGGGATACGAAGAAGACTTCAGCCGCCGATCGTGTGCATAAAAAACGGAGCGGCAGTCCGCAAGATTAAAGGCAAGCGGACCTTTAGCAGCGCCGCTCGTCAGATTTCCCTACCGCTATCCGGTTCTGTAATCCGCGCCTGGCGCCTTTACAATCTGATTTTGCAATCTTCCTGGGCCGTATTCTAATGAGCTGAAAAGAGGCAGAACTTTCCCTCAGCGCCGCGTGCGCCACTTGATCTTAATTGGCATGCATATGGATTTCTCCTCTTTGGCGCCGTAGCAAAGGTAAGGGAGAGCTGAAGGGCGCGGATGCCGGGACGGTTTACTATGCCGCTTGTGCGGGATTATAGCGAAGAAGACAAACGAGTGTGCCGGCGCGGCGCTGAAGGAAAAATCGGACTCTCTTCAGCTCATCAGAATACGTACGGCGCGGCAAATTGTAACGTTACGCGGATTACAGAACTGGATAGCGGTAGGGAAATCTCGCTGTTAAAGGTTTATCGAGGGACGCATTGTAAAAACTGGGGACGGGATCCCTTTAATATTTTGGGACCAAAATCCAAGCAGATCCTACATAAGTAAGCGGAGGCACACGCTGCGCTCCGCCCGCCGTATTTACATAACCCTAGAGAACCCTTTCAGGATTTTGAATGGCTCCATTCTGCACATTTTGTGACGGCGCTCTGAACTCGTGACGTTTCCCCTTTAAGCGCCGCTCGCACATTTCACCATTTGGAGCCTGGATTTGGGGATTTGTGATAAAAAATGCACAAGCACAGCAGCTGACGGCGTTGTTGGTGCCGGACACATGTACTCGCTGGCAGGGCGCCAGAGGGGAGACGGGCTGCGGCGGCCACCGAACAGATGCACGGGGTCCCTGTTGGAGGCTGGAAGGACGTTCAACGTGACGCTAAATACTGATTTGTTTCATGCCTCAGGACTACAAGTCCCAGCATATCCAGCCCTTCTAGTATTTCCCCTGCCTGAGGGCCCTATTATGGTATATATGTGCGAGACGGTTAATTGCCCGAATTACAAGCCGCCGCGGTGCGGTGAGCACATAATTAATCTGTAATAACTGCAGGTACACTTAATCTCCTCTAAACACCTCCACAATGCCGAGCGCGGCGAAGGCGAAGAACCGACCGCTTTACTACAAACTTATGTCGCCCTATTGTATCGCCTAGCTCTGGTTGCGGCATCACATCAATGCGATTATCACACGCGGTAAATGATAATATAATCGTCACATT
Organism: Eleutherodactylus coqui; assembly: GCF_035609145.1. Taxonomy (NCBI): domain Eukaryota; kingdom Metazoa; phylum Chordata; class Amphibia; order Anura; family Eleutherodactylidae; genus Eleutherodactylus; species Eleutherodactylus coqui. The sequence goes on along the minus strand of NC_089840.1, from coordinate 6,886,732 downwards.
GTGATGTCACCAACTAGACAGATAAGAAGCGCAAAATAGACGCTGCTCACCGGCGCATGAGAACTGCTGTATCCCAGAGCACTTTCAGAAGAAGTTCCTTCTCTTGCGCCAACCACTGACTGAGGGCTTAAACAGACGGGCGCGTTTTAGTCGCGCTATGCGTCCGAGAAAATCCTAGCGGGACGAAACGAAACCATTGATTTTAATCGTTTTGTTTCCACTATGGGATTCCTGCGCGTTAATACCGCTTGTGAGAAAGACGGGGCAGGACATATCGGCCGCTGTTTGTTTTCAAAGTTGTGCGTAATAGCGCAAAGTTTGAGTAGTCCGCAAAAATAAAATCCCGGTTCCTGCTCTCCGTCGCGGTAGTATCAGCGCACGCAGCAGCCTGTTTGTGCCTTCAGAGAAATAGTGAAATCAGTTTGGCCTTTTTTAAGGTCTTTTTGTGCACGTGAAAACACACAGCGCCGAGGCAGGAAACACGCAAAAAAACGCGTACGCCCCAAATACGCTGCAAAAATGCAGTAGACAAACAGCAGACGCACGGAGCATTTTATTTCCGCGACCAAATACGGATGAGCCTTCTTAAACAATCATACAGGCTGATGTGGATGAGTCCCACGGCTTTTCTCAGACGGACGAGTGCGAGTGGCGCCCAAGAACCTCAGATGCTTCGCACATCAGCCGGCGCACGGACACCCCTGTCGTAGCCTCATCTATGATGCGGCCCAGAATAGGTCACCAGTGTGTGCGTCCTTGTAGGCTGTAAGGGGTTCGCACCCCGGCCGTGAAATATACGCATAGCACATGGCTGGAGGATACGCCGGTGTGAGTAAGCTTTAGGCCTCTTTCACACGAGCATTAATATCGCGCTTATGCTGCCTGCTCAATAAAATCGCAACCATCTCTGCCAAAAATGGCGTGAATGGACGATTTTCCGCGAACAAGTCTCGAGCTTAATTACGGTTTTCTCCATTCGCACGGCCAGATGCGACGTTTTGCCGAAAACATGCACTACTGATTGGATTTCCTCGGTCGGCAGAAATCCATCTTTTCCCAGCAGCTAACCCCGCCTCTTTCTGCAGCTCCCGTAGGGGTCCATGGCGGCTCCAGCGTCCACCTATAAACCACTGCTGACATCTGCGACTATTCGGGTTTTCACTATGGATTCGCGCGCAGATTTAGTGGTCAATGAGCGATATCTGCAGGCGGAGTGCGAAAGAGGCCCTTCAAAATGTATCACATACACCTCAGGTGATTCCGGACATCGCAATACACACCTCAGCTGCTGCAGAACCTCATTACACACCTCAGCTGCTGCAGAACCTCATAACACACCTCAGCTGCTGCAGAACCTCATAATACACCTCAGCTGCTGCAGAACCTCGTAACACACCTCAGCTGCTGCAGAACCTCATAATACACCTCAGCTGCTGCAGAACCTCGTAACACACCTCAGCTGCTGCAGAACCTCATAATCCACCTCAGCTGCTGCAGAATCTCATAATATAATCTTATGCAACCATAAGGTAGGACTTTATACTCATCTCTATAACCGCTATATTTCCCTCTGTTGCACAGTACAGAACAGAAGCTTCATATTATTCCATTAGTGACCAGTCTGATACCGAGTTCCTCCACTTGGTGGTGCTATTTCATCTGTGCTCTATGATGCGCATTGACTGCCCAGCACCATCGCTCTAACAATGGGGGTCAGTGATGCACCAAGCTCTGTGCCCATCAGCAGCTTTATACCATGGCTCAATGCAGTTCTATCTTATACCAGGTCTGCGGGCGCCTCATGGGCACACAGAGGGGTTTTCAGTATGGAGCAACCAGATGATGGCAGCACTGGCACAAGGGGCACCCAGTAGGAGGGAGAGAAAAGCTTTGCCTCCAGTCTGGATGGTACATGGCTAACGCTTTGTGGCCCCAGCATACTACGTCCCGGTCTATGTGGCAGAGGTTTTCCCGCACAGTAGATGGAGGAACTCTTACCGCAGTAGAGCATTCTGCATGCGGCGGGCATCCATCCCTGGCAATCTTCTTGTAACAGAGCGTTCTGCGTGGGTCGCGCTCCGCTGCATATGGTAGAACCCTAACCACATGCTATTTGCACGGTAACGGATGTATAATGCCGCTCATCTGGCAGTGAAGCATTTGGCGCAGTTAATGCTCTGCTGATGGGGGACACCAACCCCAATGGGCTTTGTCTAGCTGCAGAGCCTTTTGCATACATTTGGGAGGACAACCACAGCGGGATCACTCTAGCAGCACAGCATAATCCCTGAGGCGGCCGCTACTGTGGTGAGAGCAGGAGCGCCCCCTCCTGGGCGTAACGTATGCGCTGGTCCTGCAGCGATCTCTCGATATGGCAGTTGCCTTCAGCATGATCGCTCATTGGTTGCCGACACCTGGTAATACAATAAAAGGCATAGTATGGAGTGCGATTCCCAAGGGCCCCCCTAACTAATGGGCCCACTCACAATTGCAATCCCTGTGGGCCATATTGCTACGCCATTGGGCGATGCTCTGCAGAAGGGGGATAAATGCAGTAGCAAAATAAAACTGGATGAACTGGATGGAGCACGCATACCCAGAGAAATCAGAGTGAGCATACCCGGAGTAATTGGAGTGAGTATACCCAGAGTAATCGGAGCGAGTATACCCAGAGTTATCAGAGCGCTCATACCCAGAGAAGTCAGAGTGAGCATACCTGGAGTAATTGGAGCGAGTATACCCAGAGTAATCGGAGCAAGCATACCCGGAGTTATCAGAGCGCTCATACCCAGAGAAATCAGAGTGAGCATACCCGGAGTAATCGGAGCGAGTATACTCAGAGTAATCGGAGCGAGCATACCCGGAGTAATTGGAGTGAATATACCCAGAGTAATCGGAGCAAGCATACCCGGAGTTATCAGAGCGCTCATACCCAGAGAAATCAGAGTGAGCATACCCGGAGTAATTGGAGTGAATATACCCAGCGTAATCGGAGCAAGCATACCCGGAGTAATCGGAGCGAGTATACCCAGAGTAATTGGAGTGAGTATACCCAGAGTAATCGGAGCAAGCATACCCGGAGTTATCAGAGCGCTCATACCCAGAGAAGTCAGAGTGAGCATACCTGGAGTAATTGGAGCGAGTATACCCAGAGTAATCGGAGCAAGCATACCCGGAGTTATCAGAACGCTCATACCCAGAGAAATCAGAGTGAGCATACCCGGAGTAATCGGAGCGAGTATACTCAGAGTAATCGGAGCGAGCATACCCGGAGTAATTGGAGTGAATATACCCAGAGTAATCGGAGCAAGCATACCCGGAGTTATCAGAGCGCTCATACCCAGAGAAATCAGAGTGAGCATACCCGGAGTAATTGGAGTGAATATACCCAGCGTAATCGGAGCAAGCATACCCGGAGTAATCGGAGCGAGTATACCCAGAGTAATTGGAGTGAGTATACCCAGAGTAATCGGAGCAAGCATACCCGGAGTTATCAGAGCGCTCATACCCAGAGAAATCAGAGTGAGCATACCCGGAGTAATTGGAGTGAATATACCCAGCGTAATCGGAGCAAGCATACCCGGAGTTATCAGAGCGCGCATTACTGGAGTTATCAGAGTGAGCATACCCAAAGAAATCAGAGCAAGAATTCCCAGAGAAATCGGAGTGAGCATACCCGGAGTAATCAGAGCGAGAATACCAGAATAATGAGAGTAAGCATACCCAGAGTAATTGGAGAAAGCATACTTAGAGTAATCAGAGAAGGCGTACCTGGAGTAATCAGAGTGAGCATACCCGGAGTAATTGAAGCGTACATACCCAGAATAATCAGACTGAGCATACCCAGAGAAATCAGAGCAAGCATACCCAGAGAAATCGAAGTGAGCATTCCCAGAGTAATCGGGTATGCTCGCTCCGATTACTCCGGGTATGCTCGCTCTGATTACTCTGGGTATGCTCACTCCGATTTCTTTGGGTATGCTTGCTCTGATTTCTCTGGATATGCTCGGTCTGATTATTCTGGGTATGCACGCTTCAATTACTCCAGGTATGCTTGCTCCGATTACTCCGGGTATGCTCGCTCTGGAGTAATTGAAGCGTGCATACCCAAAGTAATCGGAGCGAGCATACCTAGAGTAATCGGAATGAGAATACTCAGAGTAATTGGAGCAAGCAAATCCGGAGTAATCGGAGCAAGCATACCCGAAGTAATCGGAGCGAGCATACCCGGAGTGATCGGAGCGAGCACACCCGGAGTGATCAGAGTGGGCATACACAGAGTAATCAGGCGAGCATACCTAAAGTAATCGGAGCAAGCATACCCGGAGTAATCAGAGCGAGCATACTCGGAGTAATCGGAGCGAGCATACTCAGAGTAATCAGACCGAGCATACTCGGAGTAATCGGCCCCAGAGAATATTCTACCTGAAATTGAGTATTCAGTGTTGGATAGATTTATCCGTCACACGAAGCGGATGTTCTGCAAACTAAAGTAACAGCTCCAAGAGCCACAAGAAGCAGCTGAGAGACTCGCTCGGCAGCTCCTCAGCCCAAACCGTCACTGTACTTAGGAAGCAGCGGTTGTATCTGTCCCGGCCGCGTTGCGTAATCCCAGCCATTTGTTTTGCACCGAGCAATTCCTCTTTTGTTTAACAACGCGGTTGCATGTTTGGTGCGGTTGGGAAACACAGGAAGTCCTCAGTACAAGCGGAGTATGTGTGAAGGAGGAGGCGGGGGGGCAGTGCAGGGGGGGCACTTCCGACCGTTGGGGTTGTGGACGTTTATAAAGGGGATCTCAGACTTCTCTCTGAGGGGGGGTCCGGATGACTACTGAACTGCTGGGTTTAATCTGTCACCCGCAGGCTGCGAAGCGTTTCATGTGGCGGTACGTACGGTGGGGGGAGGTGAGGTCTGGATGCTCAAATAAACATTTCGGTTACGATAAAGAGGAATTAAACGCCAGAAACCGCTCGGCGGTCTAAACTCCATGGACTGCAGAAGAGCAAAAATAGTCTTACCGCCCAACTTACCAAGAAGGGCGAATGGCAGTGATTATGACTGTAAGAGCGCACTCTCACAGGCGTATTTGCGTACACAAAATTTGCGCAGGCTATATGCAAATAAGGGAGTATTGATTTAAATGGCTTCTCGCATTATGGATTTTCGTGAATGCAAAAAAAACCCAGAACCGCAACATGCTCTACCTTTGTGCGCATCCGATACCCGCTGCACAATTTCATGGGGAATTGAACACATCTGGAACTGATTAGGGTGCACAGCCTTGTAAATCGCGGAGTGGGTGTGTCCCGCGCCGAGGTGCGAGGTCCCTGATAGCGCAAAAAAGTACAGTAAAATGCACTGAAACGCCAGCAAAAAAGACTCCTTCACGGCGCAAAAATGTCACGCTACTGTGTGTGTGTTCGCGCATACGGCCATCTGAGTCTGCCCTCAGGGTGCATTTAGGCGGGATTCACATGGGCGATTATCACTGGCGAGTTTTATCAGATAGCGCTATGGATGAAGTCGCGCGTGAGAATAATATATTGATGTCTATGTGATTATTCGCACAAATGATTTTTCTCTCGTAGTCATGTAAGATTGGCGCACGTTCTATTTCTGATGATTCTGTTGAAGCTTCGCACCTTCTTCCTTATGGGAGCGCCGCGCCCCCGTATACACGCACGTTTAATGAGTGCGATGCAATTTTGCTCCCATAGTGAATAATGGGCAATTTTCCCGCACGATTTTTATGCACGTGAAAATCGCAAACGCAGCAAAGCGCATCGCAGTCACATAAAAATCGAGGCTTTGCAAGTGCGATATTGCTCCACGCTTCTCCACAACGCGCCCATCTAAACGCAATATCATTGCTGCACTTGCAGTTGTCACGTGTGAAAAATATGCTGGAATATTGCCCATTACTCCATATTCACGTGAAACTCGCATGCGATTTATTTTTTTTGCCCTCATAGGAAAGAATGGGCGGTTCCTAAACAGAATCGCCCCAAGATAGGGCGCAGCGTCGCAGCGCTGCGAGAGGAAAATCGTAAGTGGAAATAAACCGCTTTATAATAATGGGATCTTTTCCCACGCCGTTTCTGCGAATCTGACAACGCAGAGAAATCACGCAAGAGAATCGCCCGCGTGAATGCACGCAGACATTGCCCATTCCAGCCTCACGTAAAGCTGGGTGCCAACCTCCATGGCGCCTACACCGCCTCATATGTATCCACACAAAGATATAACGGACGACATTTCCCTCCTTCCCAGGTGATTCCTAACGCAAAAAATTGTGCAAAATATAAAAATTATTTTTTTTAAGCATTTCCATTTTTTGAGGGTTGTGTGAGATTTTTGTTACTTTGGCGCTGCTTTTCATCAATATCCTCCTGATCTGTCATAGATGACAGGCCGCAACACAAGGAAAGCAGATGTCAGCCGTGCGGTGTACATGTCAGTAGCGTGTACGGGTCAGACGGAGAGGAAGTCACACGTGTTGTTAGAGGGCGGCCGTCAGTCATGTCAGCGCTGTGTAGGTGCGCTGCGTATGCCTGTGATGTCACGCTGCGTCTGCACTTCGACAGAGTAGCCGCCAGGTGCGTGCTGGAAGACGTGGAGGTGACACAGGTGTAGTGGCCCAGAGTTAATGGGGCCCCTCCATGATGTTCTATGTCTGTCTCGTGTCAATGTCTTGTCTGTGGCCTGTATTTGATTTATGTCTATTGAATGGTTGTAGAACTAAGAGGGTTAATGTCTGGTATGTTTAGTCCTGTCTGGTAATTGTATCGTTTTGTGTGTATCGTTTGTGGTCATGTGATCATGCTATGTATATGTGTTTGCAAGAATGCAGAGTCAGTCAGTAAGTTAGTGAGTCAGTGAGTGGAAGAAGTCTAGTAGAGAGTCCGTAAGATCAGTGGGTGTGTGGAGAAATATGGAGGAAGCCGAGCGACTTCTTTACACATAGCCTGGACCCATTCTACCCAGGAGACCTTGGTGGTTCTACTGAGCACTGAGAGAAGAACAAGCCGCTTCATGGCGAGAAGAAGATGAAATGAGTGAGTGTTGACAGGTAGAGAGAGAGAGTTTGCTGGGAGAGGAAGTTTCACAGATAACTTGGACTGTGGATTACCCGCAGCACCCGGAGAATCCTCCCTGTGGCACCACTTTGACTTGTTTCTGTTCCAAGACTGTTTATGTGGATTTGAGTTCAAGAGTTTATAGTAAACGAGCAGAACTGACCGTTCCCAGTTCCTGTTCAGAAAGGTGCCCTGTGTGTGGACTACTTTATTGCTTCTAAGAGATTCGCCACAGAGGACGGAACGGTGGCGTCACGAGTGACAACTAGACTTAAGATAACTCCTGGTTACTACCCCTGTCATCTCCCACCGCAGTAACATGGTCGGGACCCGAGCTACCCCCAGGGGAGGAGATGGTAGAGCCCCGTGACAAGGCCTTTCCCTACCCTCCTGTCTCCTTGGCTGTGGGCCCACTGCTCGGATGCTGCACAGGTAGGGTGATAAATTATAATACTCCACTGTCGGTCAATGTTGCGCCCTGCGTAGTCGTAGTTTATCCGGCACGACCCTGTGAGTCACCTGAATTCACACAATTGGGTCTGTGGACCTGCATGTACTGGGCACTCTTCGTGGTCACCCCGTGATCGCTGCATTTGTTTACAGTGTGATTACAGTACGGCGTATTGCTGTACACGGTATAATATGTGAGACTGCATCAGTAGGGGTTTATTATAACATCAATCGCTGGGCCTCATGGAACACCAGCTGGTGGCCCACAGCAGTTACATCCCTGCTCTAACCCGGAGAAATGAAAGCAGTCATCTGATTGGTTGTTAGCTTAAAAGAAAGCTGCTGCAGCCAATCAGCATACAGCTTTATGTTTCCTGAGACAGGCTGCAAAATGAAAGCAGAGGCCTGATTGGTGACTGGTGGTCAGGGCAACGACTTCACAGAGCAGATTCCTCATATAATTTACACCAGTTTCTGATGTAAATTAGACATAAATGTGTCGGTCTGAGGAGGCCACGCCCCATCCAACAAGTCATGCCCCCTTTTTGTGAAAGTTGTACAGAGCAGTGCACCACTGAAAAAGTTGGTACTCAACTTTCCCAACCTCCGCAATGTCAAATCTGATGGAGTTGTGGATGTATTACTGTAAAGCAATCCAGGCTTACACTTCACGAGTCCGGGTAGAGTCTGAGGAGAGTCGGTGGAAAGTCCGGGGAGAAACGGTGGAGAGTCCGGGGAGCGTCTGAGGAGAGGCCAGGGAGAGTCAGTGCAGAGTTTGGGGAGAGTCAGTGCAGAGTTTGGGGAGAGTCAGTTAAAAGTCCGGAGAGAATCTGAGGAGAGTCGGTGGAGAGTCTGAGGGAAGACCAGGGAGAGTCAGTGCAGAGTTTGGGGAGAGTCAGTGCAGAGTTTGGGGAGAGTCAGTGCAGAGTTTGGGGAGAGTCAGTTAAAAGTCCGGAGAGAATCTGAGGAGAGTCGGTGGAGAGTCTGGGGGAAGACCAGGGAGAGTCGGTGGAGAGTGCAGGGAGAGTCTGAGGACTTTCACATTGTGTCTTAAGACTGTTTACCATATGTGACAGAAAGGTTCCCGACGCGTGTCGTAAACAAAAACATAGGCCCCCATTCACACAACAGAGGCCAATTCTGTCTCCTTTTGGGTGTTTCCTGTTTTTTTACTGCATGTTATAGCGCAAGAGACTGCGATACACCCTGTAGAGACATCCAGTAAAAAAGGACACTCCGGGGGGCGGTCACCATGAAGTGGCTTCCGATAAATGTATAGGTCCAAGCTGTCTGTCATACATTCCCGGCCAAAAACCTTGGACATACCGAAAAAACTGGGAAATGTACTAACCTGTCCATTTCTTGCCCTGGGCTTTTTATGATAATGCGGCGTACTGCATACACGGAGACGGGCTCGCCTATTCATGTATTCAGCACATCCGCGGCACCTCTGTGCGCCTTCTGCACAATGTACCCCAGGTCTGATCTGGCGCACACTCCTGGTATGATTTACACCAGTTTCTGGCATAAATTATACATAAATCGGCACAGAAGGAAGAAAAGTTGAAAAGAATTTGTACAAGCTGGACTTGCACAAAAATGTGCAGCTTTTGTTCGCCAGTATTGTGGCTACAGCCTTTTGTAATTGTTCCTGCGTCTTTAGCCTAACGAAGGAAATTTACAAAAGCTTTGAAGTTGCCAATTTTTGCACGAAAATTTGCAACTTTTTAGCTTTTTATGCCAGTCACGCCACTTTTCTGAAACGTAGGCAGGGCATGTGAAGAGGGGCGTGGTCAGGTGTAGAGGGGCGTGGTCACCCCAGACTGACAATTTATAACTATGTAAGTATAATTTACGCCAGAAAATGATGTAAACTATACCGGGTCGGATGCGGCGTACATTTCTGAGAAGGTACATGCATGTGTCGGGGGTGCTGCATACATGAGGAGACGGACATCTTTCCATGTATTAAGCGCCGGGCGCTGGGGGTAATCATACTAAGCGCCCTATAAAGAGAAAGCTCCCAGCGCAGGTAATAAATGGAACCATAAACCCTTTAAGTTGGATCGGTTCGGGTGGATTCTATGTTTTTTTTACTGCAAGCAAGAGCGCTGCAGAGCGCTGCAGAGTGCAGGAGAGTGCAGGAGAGCGCAGGAGAGCGCAGGAGAGTGCAGGAGAGTGCAGGAGAGCGCAGGAGAGTGCAGGAGAGCGCAGGAGAGCGCAGGAGAGTGCAGGAGAGTGCAGGAGAGCGCAGGAGAGTGCAGGAGAGCGCAGGAGAGCGCAGGAGAGTGCAGGAGAGTGCAGGAGAGCGCAGGAGAGCGCAAGAGAGTGCAGGAGAGCGCAGGAGAGTGCAGGAGAGTGCAGGAGAGCGCGGTACACCCTGCAGAGACATCCACTAAAAAGAGACACTACGCAGAAAGCTTCTCTTAATAATAAGTTACCATTCAATGGCTTCTGTAAATGTCCAATCATGTAGTGTATTTCTGCCGCTACGTGATACATGAGTAACTATTTCACTGCTGGAATGGTTACATTGACCAAGGCAAAAGATGCCAATGTAGCAATCACTTCAGTATTGATATCAACCTTGTATGTACAGAATATGAGGACCTGATGAGGACCGGTGGTCTGCGTGAAGGAACTCAATGCAAGTCCTTTTCTTGTCTGTAGCTTGGATGACAATTAGAACATGCAAATGCATGCCAGTGCGTGGCCATCCGTGTGTCCAATGCAAATTGCACTCGAGCCTCATAAGCGCAACTCAGACACACGACAAGACCCAGGAGGACCTTCAAAAAGACAGACTATGGTGGGTGGTAAGGGGTCCCTGAGCGTTATGGTTTAGGTGTGCAGACTGACCCAATTGTCCCCTAGCCTGTTAGTTCCTTCCCAATAAAGAGCAGGATGTCCATCTTTATGGTTCCGTCTCTTTATATTTGTGCACATGCAGCAGCCATTGGGGGTGGGGGGGTACAGGTCGGCATTTCCTATAAAGAAGGGGTACGGGGCGTTGTGTCCGGGGTCATACACCTTACTGCGAATGTAAAATGACAATCACAGGGATTAGACGGAGGCCACAGGATCACAAGCGCTCTCGCTCCTCACATGTTCTGTCTACTCAATCACTGATAAGGATTATAGCTGCTCCTACCTCTTCCCGACCTTCCGACAAATCTCAAGTCGTTAAACCGAGCAACCTGGCTCTTCATCGCCGCCGTTGCATTGCGCAGTTCTGCTGAATAATTCTCATCGTTGCCAGCCATGACAGTGACCAATGTTCCGTCCGGAACGTCCCCTAGCGCCACCACCTGGACACAATAAAGGTACGAGATGTCAGATGTGATCATTCATTCGCTGTGTAATAGAGGTTATTTCTACATTTATCGCTGTCTCTAATTCCACTCGTTATATACAGAATTTATAGCAGAAACTTCTCAGAGCTGAACTTGTCGTTTGGCCCATTCTGATGTCGTGGCTTTTTATATATCATATCCATGTATACAAGATAGATCTGAGACAGGCAGATAGATAGATAGATAGATAGATAGATAGATAGATAGATAGATAGATAGATAGATAGATAGATAGATAGATAGATAGATAGATAGATAGATAGATAGATAGATAGATAGATAGATAGATAGATAGGAGATAGATAGATAGATAGGAGATAGATAGATAGATAGATAGATAGATAGATAGATAGATAGATAGATAGATAGATAGATAGATAGATAGATAGATAGATAGGAGATAGATAGGAGATAGATAGATAGGAGATAGATAGATAGGAGATAGATAGATAGATAGATAGATAGATAGATAGATAGATAGATAGATAGATAGATAGATATGGGATAGATAGATAGATAGATAGATAGATAGATAGATAGATAGATAGATAGATATGGGATAGATAGATAGATAGATAGATATGAGATAGATAGATAGATAGATAGATAGATAGATAGATAGATAGATAGATAGATAGATAGATAGATAAACAGAACTATATACCTTTTGCACTGCGATGGATAAGACGTTTTACCCACCTTGAACGCACAGATAACACGTTGTGATATAAGCGGGAGCTGTGCCAAATGACATATACAGATCTACTACATCTATATGGCATTTTGAGCAATGACACTTATCTGTACATAAAGTTTACCAAATGACAAAGAAACCACCTGCAAAATATCAGCAGGAAACATATATAACCAGATGCAGTTGTGATTGCAGTAAATCCTAATATGTCACTGCAGTGTAACAGAAGGGGCAGGAAGCTGAGATCCATGGTGCTGTTTAACAAGCTTATCAGAGGTACAGCTGCTGTGGCTGCACCCGCCTCTGACCAAACAGCTCACCTATCCCAGCTTCCTTGACCCTGTGTGTGTGACTGCAGCAAGACTTTATTTATTTATATAGCACCAACATATTCTGCAGCGCTGTACAGAGATTGTCATCACTCACATCCGTCCGGGCTCCCAAGGGGGCTCGCCATCTAAATCCGAAATCAACCTAAAATTCCAAATCGCATTGGATAACCACCCTATGACGCTGGCAGGGGTGCAGAGGTTCCTCCTTGTATGACTGCGGACAGAAGGCTTTTCTTTTCTGGCAGTTTTGATGTTCTTCTTTTGCTTCTCGCACTCCTCTAGTCTCCTGTAACTTGTGTAGAGGGGGCTTTGCTTTTGCATTCTGAATGGTAAGCGCGGGTGGCAGGAGTTGGGCGCCAACGGATTTATTCTTTTCTTCAATTTTATTTACAGTGCAAGACAAAGCAAAGCCCTTCATGCACAGGTTCGTTAGGGTGTGATCAGACGCCGCTGACTTGCTGCAGGTTTGGTCAGGGATTTTGGTGCAGATCGGCAGCAGATTTCACCCCTTTTATTTAAATTAAATTGTAAGGGTGAAATCAGCTGCAACAAAATCCATGACAAAATCTGCGGCAAATCAGCAACGTGTGATCACATGCGAAAACACTTGGTGTTTACCATGCAAGGCCCTAAACATGCTGAGGTGTAAAAAAAACTGCAAAAGTTGCAGAATCAGAGTACAGGCTATTGTCACAGCCTTATGGCCTGACGTTTGTCTGGTTTTCTATTTATTTATATATATATATCTTATATATCTATCTATCTATCTCCTATCTATCTATCTCATATCTATCTATCTATCTATCTCATATCTATCTATATCATATCTATCTTATATCTATCTATCTATCTCATATCTATCTATCTCCTATCTATCTATCTATCTATCTATCTATCTATCTATCTATCTATCTATCTATCTCATATCTATCTATCTCCTATCTATCTATCTGTCTATCTATCTATCCCCTATCTATCTATCTATCTATCTATCTACCTATCTTATATCTACCTATCTATCTATCTCCTATCTACCTATCTATCTCCTATCTATCTATCTATCTTATATCTTTTTCTCTATCATTTATTTATCTATCTCATATTTATCTATGGCATGTAGCTGTTTCTTTCTATTCTCTGTAACTGACTACGTATCTAAAGAAGGGATAAAATTGACATTCACTAAACGGAACCCCACTTTTTCGCTTACTTTCCTTCCATCCTTATAGCACCAACTATAAATTGGTGCAGGAGTTTCTACTATATCAGATTTACAGAATAAAATATGACTTTGGTCAATATTATCTTTGCGAGTTGAATTAATCAACTTTTATATATATTTACGAAGATTCAAAGAAGTTTTTTTGGCAGGACTAAATAGACATCAGTATTGCCAAACCGATGAGAAAATAGGGATTGGGGGATGGGGGTGGCAGATTGGGGCCGGGGATTTAGGGAAACATACAACGGCAGGACCGCACAACGGAATATTAAGTCTCTATTTCATGACGATTCTTTGTATCGCTGCAAATCTGACAAGATCAAATGATTTATTTTATGACCGGTTTACTGACATCTATGATGGGAGGAACTGAAGCCGCATGAAATCCTCTGAGTTATAATGTTTCTTTTTAGGGATTTACAACGACACATTTATATACAGATGATAAAATGTAGTCGAATAATCAAATAATGATGATAACAGCGGTAAGAAGTCTAATGTTATTACATAGATTGTTATTATGTTTATATTATTAGATTTTAATATTATTTATAATATTTGTGTAAATAATTGTAAAGTGGATTCAAATGTCTATTCAGCAAGCAAAAATAGTCTGTCAACCAAATGAGAAGGTGCGCTAAAAGAACTGACGCATTGCTTATATTTATAGTCTATAAACTGCTGGAATAAGCAGAAAATTATGTAACATTATAGGCACAAAAATGTACGAAACGAGAAAAAAAACACTTTGTCTCAGCTGCTATTATTATCTGCAAGACGTGCGGCAGAACGGGAACGCACAAAACAGGATACAAAATAGGATGGCGCTCCCGTCCGATCAAACGAACCGCAGTGGATTAGACGACATAATTACCTACAAAATGACCTGACGCTTCTATTTTAATTGAGAAAAACCAAATTAGAAAAAAAACTGCAAAAAAATTAAAATGCCTCCAAAATAAGAACTCAGAAAAAGAAATTGGTTTTGTTGCTAATAAATATCAAGAAAAATGGAAAGAGATAGATAGATAGATAGATAGATAGATTGATAGATATGAGATAGATAGATAATTAGATTCTAGGATATATATATACACACACATATATATATAATATTAACTGGTTTTGTTTATAGTTGACTAAACTAGATGGGATACGTTATTGCTGGTAGTGGGTCCCGGTTCAGAACTCTTGGCTAGACACATTGCAGGACAGTGAGTCAGATCATGGGAGTTAATCATTTTACATTTCTTCCTGGAAACATCAAACGGTCCAGACATGACAGACACAAGTAGGGGAGCAGATTGGTATTTGGAGGGGAGGGGGTGACCATGGGAATAGTTTACTACCACTGACAGAAGGGTCTATGAGACACGCTGCTACCCACCTTTGGGCTTTCTGCCAGCTGAGATGTGGGTACAACTGAAGAGAAGTAAAGTGAACTTAATATCATAATATAACTGACATCTCCTGAACTACAGCAGAAAAGTTGAATTTCTTCCTTGGGTCCTTTACATGGCAGCTCAGCTGATGCTACTGGGCAGTGCCAGGTGACTGTATTGGGGTGGCAGGGAATATAATAGGATTCATGATGATTACATAAAAGCTTCCGTTTTCTAAGAAGTGAACATAAATGTCCCAGGAAAATAAGTATGAAGACAAATAACAAGGAACATCTGTCTGGCCGGAGTCAGAAGCTCCAAAATCAGCATTTTGCCAAATGTATAAGATCAGTGTTGTAACCTTCAAGCCTTATCAATTGAGAACACATTAAATAACTCACTTAGAGGCTGGTCCTCAGTGATGGGTGAGGACAGGGGTCACCTACAAAGGTAAAGGTAATGAGGTGGTCTGCCTATGGAAAACTGCAATGAAATTTCTAATTACAGACAGAAATTGAATAGATAGTTCTACAGATAGATAGATATGAGATAGATAGATAGATAAATAGATAGATAGATATGAGATAGATAGATAGATAGATAGATAGATAGATAGATAGATAGATAGATATGAGATAGATAGATAGATAGATAGATAGATAGATAGATAGATAGATAGATAGATAGATAGATAGATATGAGATAGATAGATAGATAGATAGATAGATAGATAGATAGATAGATAGGAGATAGATAGATAGATAGATATGAGATAGATAGATAGATAGATAGATAGATAGATAGATAGATAGATAGATATGAGATAGATAGATAGATAGATAGATAGATAGATAGATAGATAGGAGATAGATGGATAGATAGATAGATAGATAGATAGATAGATAGATAGATAGATAGATAGATAGATAGATATGAGATAGATAGATAGATAGATAGATAGATAGATAGATAGGAGATAGATAGATGATAGATAGATAGATAGATAGATAGATAGATAGATAGATAGATAGATATGGGATAGATAGATAGATAGATAGATAGATAGATAGATAGATAGATAGATAGATAGATAGATAGATAGGAGATAGATAGATAGATAGATAGATAGATAGATAGATAGATAGATAGATAGGAGATAGATAGATAGATAGATAGGAGATGGATAGATAGATAGGAGATAGATATGAGATAGATAGATAGATAGATAGATAGATATGAGATAGATAGATAGATAGATATGAGATAGATAGATAGATAGATAGATAGATAGATAGATAGATAGATAGATAGATAGATAGGAGATAGATAGATAGATAGATAGATAGATAGATAGATAGATAGATAGATAGATATGAGATTGATAGATAGATAGATAGATAGATATGAGATAGATAGATAGATAGATAGATAGATATGAGATAGATAGATGGATAGATATGAGATAGATAGATGGATAGATGTGAGATAGATAGATAGATAGATAGATAGATAGATAGATAGATAGATAGATAGATAGATAGATAGATAGATAAAACACAAGTGTATGGGTGTATAGACAGAAAATTAATAGAAAGTTCCATTGACAGATACTGTGCATAGGAGGAAAGAAAGATTGCTCATAGATAGATGCATACAAAATAGGTACATAGAAATAACAGGTAGGTAGATGATTAGTTCTAAAAACACATCTATAAAAAGAAAGATCTTAAGACAGACGGATCCATAGATTCATCTAAAAACAGAACCGTACTGCTGATTGCACACAGGACATACAATAAGTATCCATTAGTATATAGGGTGACAATAAGATATTGGGGTCCTACCTTGAAGGCGATGGGCAAGGTCTTGTTGCACCTCCAGTGGGTGGGCAGCACGGAGCACAGAAAGTTGGGGCTGTCAGTACGGACCAGCTCTCCGGGATGATCGGACAGGACCTCCACCATGTTCCGGTCTGCGTTTCTCAGTTTGCCCACCAGGGCGGCACTGCCATCCGGTGCACTCAGGGGTAAGGTCTCAGTCATCTTCCCCGGGCTGAGGGTGGTGGAGGGCGGCGTGAAGCGGCGGCTGGTGCTGGTATCTACGGGGATACGCATCACAACAAGCCTGGTGAGTAAAACTCAGTGTCTTATAAAGTAAGAAGGGGCGAGAAGAACAGAAGACCCCACAATGATCTACCCTCAGGTATTGCCACCACTACCACAGTCCCGGGGTATCGATATACGCAAGTCTTATGATGCCAGCTTCTACCGCAACCTGCCCTGGCACTGGGCACCCTTAGACATAAACCTGCCCAGCTAGTACCATCCTAGGATTGTCTTCCAGGTCATCACTCTAAAGTCCCAAAAGAACACCAAACACATTCACGTCTTGTAGTAAGATGATGATGATGAGCACTTGACCTGTGACCCCCTAAGCCAAGGGTCACCAACAAGAATAAGCCCACCCAAAATCCAGGGACAGGGGGTATTATCAGTATGACTTTTGTCCTTCCATGCTCGACAGAAAGTTGAGAAGGTATCTCAGGAGGCTTCCAGAGATGAGGTTCCTCCAAGACAACCAGGTGTCTTCTTCTTGTGGCTGTGCTGGGTTTGTGGTTGCCTCTTGTGGCTTGTCCTGTGGTTTATGGGTGCACAAGATAAAGCCGAGCAGACAATGAGGACTGGCTGCTTGGTGGTGACTCAAGTTTAACTCTTGAGGAGGTTCTGCTGGAAGTTCTGAGTTTCCTCAGCAAGTTGTTACAAGTTGTTGCATTCGCGATCTGTGGCTGGAAGTTCTTCAGGCTGAGACTTTTTCCTTCAGTTCACTGCTGGAGGAGGAGGAGGAAGAGGAGGAGGAGGAGAAGGAGAGGAGGAGGAGGAGGAGGAGAGCTCCTGCGCTGCACCCGCCGCCTCTATGAATGAGACATCCTGGAAATGAATTTGCTTTTACAGTAACAAGTCCAGAGGAATGTCATTCCCCCGGGCTCATTTGCATAGTGGGTGCGTCTTAACCAATAGCCGAGCAGGCAGGGCGTGGCTTAGCTCCCGGGGAAGCTGGAGCTGCTGGCAGTAGCCGTTGTGCTACTGTACAGGACAGACCTGGCAGTGCGGCCGCCCGGCTCATGTGCCGCTCGGTCACCTCCAGCTGCTGGAAATAGCTGGCCAGCTCCACTCCCAAGACCTGCAGTTCCAGAGTGGGTTGCTTTCTACCTCTGCTTGCTGTGCTTATACTGCTGCTACCTCTGCTTACTGTAGTTATGCTGCTGCTACCTCTGCTGTAAACTCTGCTTGCTATGATTATGTTGCTGCTACCTCTACCCTCTGTGGTTACATTCCTGCTACCTCTGCTTTCTGTGGTAACATTGCTGCTACCTCTGCTTGCATGGTTTTGCTGACATCTCTGCTTGCTGTGGTTACACTGCTATCTGCTTCTACTTGCTGTGGTTACACCGCAGGCTACCTCTGTTTGCTGTGATATGCAGCTGCTACCTCTACTTGCTGTGGTTACACTGCTGGCGACCTCTGCTTACTGTGGTTATGCTGCTGCTACCTCTGCTTACTGTGGTTATGCTGCTGCTACCTCTGCTTGCTGTGGTTATGCTGCTGCTACCTCTGCTTGCTGTGGTTACACTGCAGGCCACTTCTGCTTGCTGTGGTTATGCTGCTGCTACCTCTGCTTGTTGTAGTTACACTGCAGGCTACCTCTGCTTGCTGTGGTTACACTGCAGGTCACCTCTGCTTGCTGTGGTTATGCTGCTGCTACCTCTGCTTACTGTGGTTATGCTGCTGCTACCTCTGCTTACTGTGGTTATGCTGCTGCTACCTCTGCTTGCTGTGGTTCTGCTGCTGCTACCTCTGCTTGCTGTGGTTACACTGCAGGCCACCTCTGTTTGCTGTGGTGTATGCTGCAGCTACCTCTGCTTACTGTGGTTATGCTGCTGCTACCTCTGCTTGCTGTGCTTACACTGCTGCTATCTCTGCTTTTGGACTCCTTTTCCAGCCCCCTGGTACTGAAGGGTACGCTGCAGCTAAACCTCAAGTTTGGTTGTGGGATCCATATATACCAACTATACAGCTGTGGCACTACAAGCATCAGAACGCCCGCCAGCTAGCATGGAAGGGATCTACAAGGCAGCTATACATCTGCTGTGGAACTACAAGTATCAGCATGTCCTGGGCTCATTCATAGGGTGCCTGCTTGCTGTAATACGCTGTGTTTACTGCCCGTGGATTGCGCTTTTTCAGCGTATTCGTTGCGGAGGGTTCTCATGCGTGCGTTTCCTGCCGCCGCGCCAAATTATTTTCACGCAGAAAAGTCCGACTGATTCCACCATTTCTTTTATAGCAATATCTCCCACCGACATGTGGATGTGCGGCCGCTACGTATTCACGCTCACCCATAGACTTTAATGGGCACTTTTAGTCCATGACTACACACTGCGGCCTCCTTCACACGGGCGGATGCGTATATGCGTTCATCTGTACGCACTGTATATACTATTTAACCCCCCCAACCCCTCCCCCGCCAGCATATACAGACAGTGAGGCAGTTTCAGACAGCCGTATGCGTAACTACGCTCGCCGCTGCGCAGCGACATTGTACATGCACAAGGGTTTTTTTTCACCGGCCATTTAAGGTCTAGCGCAAGAGTTGGAAAAATAATAGCGGGAAGATAAGTCCTGCCCTGCGGGGCTCTTGGGTGCGCAAATGTGTGCAAAGTAGAGCAGGTCCTATTTTTTTGCGCCTGGGAGAACCACGAACGTATAAAAAGAAATGAGACTGAATCCATTGAAATCATTATTCTCCACGGATTTCGTGCAGGAAATCCCCGCGTGTGAAGAAGCGCTAACGATGGAAGCACGCCGACCCCTGACTTACATCGGGGATTCAGACTGCGGTTTTTACACGGACAGATGTTGTCCGTATTCTTGGACCAAAGTCGCCCAGTGAAGTCTACGAGTGCATAAAACACCCCGCAGCGCACAAGCGCTGGCATCCATGTTCACTGCAGGGTTTTGTTCTTTTGCGCAGCCTGTTTTCTGCGGGTTGTGACAAAACTGCCGTCACTTGGATCGTTTTTTCTCTGTGTCCAAAAAACAGATGGCACACAGAAAATATGCCAACACACATGCCCAAAGACGCACGGACGCGTGGCAGAAAAAATGTGCATTTTATTTACTGACCCAAATTGCATCTGCTCGTGTGAATAAGCCTTAATTGTAAAAGGGAGGTTGGTCTGCCTGTGCATGCTGATACTTGTAGTCCCACTTGCCAACCTGTGCTTTATGAATATACAACCTGGGGCTACAGGGCATGCTGGGACTTGTGGGTCCTCAGCAAGTGGGTAACTACTTTTGGTCCTCCTGGTGGCGTTCTGGTACTTGTTGTCCCACGGCTGCGGCCGGCTGAGCTTTTATTTATAGTTTTACGTCTTTTAGATTAGTGGAACACGATACAAGCGCAGTATTCATCTCCTGGTGTTCCAGCATGGAAGGGGTTAAGGGGTTACTTTCCACTAATATCGATTAGATTTGGCGAGGAGAGAAGCAAGATTTGTACCTGTCTGCCCTGTGACAGGGGGTGCCGGAGGTCTGCGGCAGCCCCTTACCCACGTCATGGCGCTCCCCCCTAACGCTGCATCTGCCCAGGTAAATCCTGATGTGGAATTTATGAAGAAGTCACCAAATCCCAGATTATTGCCGTTTCATGAGAACCAGCGCCATTGTCACTCAGTGTCAATCCATGTAGAATCCAGAGCTGCGCAGTCCGTAGGGATGAGTCCCGCTGCGTGTAATCGGGAGGCGAGACAGGCTATGGGTTTCTACCTGATGCGCACGGTTAGCGGATTTTGGCGCAGAATTACTGTTATTTGTACTGTCTGGCTTCAGTCGCAGTTAGTCCCTCGTGCGGACTTGTCTGTACGTAACCATGGTATCCGGTGTCTGATGTCCTTATGGGTACAACGTCACTGCGGCCTACAACTAGTAGGCGAGGGAGTAACAATATGTCAATAGTTGCCACAACGTCACTGCGCCTATAGCCATGAGGTGACGGTACACCGCTACACACACAACGTCACTGCGCCTATAGCCATGAGGTGACGGTACACCGCTACACACACAACGTCACTGCGCCTATAGCCATGAGGTGATGGTACACCGCTACACACACAATGTCACTGCGCCTATAGCCATGAGGTGAGGGTACACCGCTACACACACAACGTCACTGCGCCTATAGCCATGAGGTGACGGTACACCGCTACACACACAACGTCACTGCGCCTATAGCCATGAGGTGACGGTACACCGCTACACACACAACGTCACTGCGCCTATAGCCATGAGGTGATGGTACACCGCTACACACACAATGTCACTGCGCCTATAGCCATGAGGTGAGGGTACACCGCTACACACATAACATCACTGCGCCTATAGCCCTGAGGTGAGGGTACACCGCTACACACACAACGTCACTGCGCCTATAGCCATGAGGTGAGGGTACACCGCTACACACATAACATCACTGCGCCTATAGCCCTGAGGTGAGGGTACACCGCTACACACACAACGTCACTATGCCTATAGCCATGAGGTGAGGGTACACCGCTACACACATAACATCACTGCGCCTATAGCCCTGAGGTGAGGGTACACCGCTACACACACAACGTCACTGCGCCTATAGCCATGAGGTGAGGGTACACCGCTACACACATAACATCACTGCGCCTATAGCCCTGAGGTGAGGGTACACCGCTACACACACAATGTCACTGCGCCTATAGCCATGAGGTGAGGGTACACCGCTACACACATAACATCACTGCGCCTATAGCCCTGAGGTGAGGGTACACCGCTACACACACAACGTCACTATGCCTATAGCCATGAGGTGACAGTACACCGCTACACACACAACGTCACTGCGCCTATATCCATGAGGTGAGGGTACACCGCTACACACACAACGTCACTGCGCCTATAGCCATGAGATGACAGTACACCGCTACACACACAACGTCACTGCGCCTATAGCCATGAGGTGACGGTACGTCGCTACACACATAACGTCTTTGTGCCTATAGCCATGAGGTGACAGTACACCGCTACACACACAACGTCACTGCGCCTATAGCCATGAGGTGATGGTACACCGCTACGCACACAACGTCACTATGCCTATAGACATGAGATGATGGTACACCACTACGCACACAACGTCACTGCGCCTATAGCCATGAGGTGATGGTACACCGCTACACACATAACGTCACTGCGTCTATAGCCATGAGGTGATGGTACACCGCTACACACACAACGTCACTGCGCCTATAGCCATGAGGTGATGGTACACCGCTACACACACAACGTCACTATGCCTATAGCCATGAGGTGATGGTACACCACTACGCACACAACGTCACTGTGCCTATAGCCATGAGGTGATGGTACACCACTACGCACACAACGTCACTGCGCCTATAGCCATGAGGTGATGGTACACCGCTACGCACACAACGTCACTGCGCCTATAGCCATGGGGTGATGGTACACCACTACGCACACAACGTCACTGCGCCTATAGCCATGAGGTGATGGTACACCGCTACACACACAACGTCACTATGCCTATAGCCATGAGGTGATGGTACACCACTACTCACACAACGTCACTATGCCTATAGCCATGAGGTGATGGTACACCGCTACGCACACAACGTCACTGCACCTATAGCCATGAGGTGATGGTACACCGCTACACACACAACGTCACTATGCCTATAGCCATGAGGTGATGGTACACCACTACTCACACAACGTCACTATGCCTATAGCCATGAGGTGACGGTACACCGCTACGCACACAACGTCACTGCGCCTATAGCCATGAGGTGATGGTACACCGCTACACACACAACGTCACTGTGCCTATAGCCATGAGGTGACGGTACACCACTATGCACACAACGTCACTGCGCCTATAGCCATGAGGTGATGGTACACCACTACGCACACAACGTCACTGCGCCTATAGCCATGAGGTGATGGTACACCGCTACACACACAACGTCACTATGCCTATAGCCATGAGGTGACAGTACACCGCTACACACACAACGTCACTGTGCCTATAGCCATGAGGTGATGGTACACCACTACTCACACAACGTCACTGCGCCTATAGCCATGAGGGGATGGTACACCGCTACACACATAACGTCACTGCGCCTATAGCCATGAGGTGACGGTACACCGCTACACACATAACGTCAGTGCGCCTATATCCATGAGGGGATGGTACACCGCTACACACATAACGTCAGTGCGCCTATAACCATGAGGTGACGGTGCGTCGCTACACACACAACGTCACTGTTCCTGTAGCCATGAGATGACGGTACACCGCTACACACACAATGTCACTGTGCCTATAGCCGTGAGGTGACAGTACACCGCTACACACACAACGTCACTGCGCCTATAGACATTAGGTGATGGTACACCGCTACACACACAACGTCACTGTGCCTATAGCCATGAGGTGAGGGTACACCGCTACACACACAACGTCACTGCGCCTATAGCCATGAGGTGATGGTCTGTGGCTACGCACATAACGTCACTGTTCCTATAGCAATGAGGTGACGGTACGTCGCTACACACACAACGTCACTGCGCCTATAGCCATGAGGTGACGGTACGTCGCTACACACACAACGTCACTGCGCCTATAGCCATGAGGTGATGGTACGTGGCTACACACACAACGTCACTGCGCCTATAGCCATGAGGTGACAGTACACCGCTACACACACAACGTCACTGCGCCTATAGCCATGAGGTGACAGTACACCGCTACACACACAACGTCACTGCGCCTATAGCCATGAGGTGATGGTACACCGCTACACACACAATGTCACTGCGCCTATAGCCATGAGGTGAGGGTACACCGCTACACACACAACGTCACTGCGCCTATAGCCATGAGGTGACAGTACACCGCTACACACACAACGTCACTGCGCCTATAGCCATGAGGTGATGGTACACCGCTACACACACAACGTCACTGCGCCTATAGCCATGAGGTGACAGTACACCGCTACACACATAACGTCATTGTGCCTATAGCCATGAGGTGATGGTCTGTGGCTACACACACAACGTCACTGCGCCTATAGCCATGAGGTGACGGTACACCGCTACACACACAACGTCACTGCGCCTATATCCATGAGGTGACGGTACACCGCTACACACATAACATCACTGCGCCTATAGCCATGAGGTGACGGTACACCGCTACGCACATAACGTCACTGCACCTATAGCCATGAGGTGAGGGTACACCGCTACACACACGTCACTGCGCCTATAGCCATGAGGTGATGGTACACCGCTACACACACAATGTCACTGCGCCTATAGCCATGAGGTGACGGTACGTCGCTACACACACAACGTCACTGCGCCTATAGCCATAAGGTGATGGTACACCGCTACACACATAACGTCACTGTTCCTGTAGCCATGAGATGACGGTACGTCGCTACGCACACAATGTCACTGTGCCTATAGCCATGAGGTGACGGTACACCGCTACACACACAACGTCACTGCGCCTATAGCCATGAGGTGACGGTACACCGCTACACACACAACGTCACTGCGCCTATAGCCATGAGGTGACGGTACACCGCTACACACACAACGTCACTGCGCCTATAGCCATGAGGTGATGGTACACCGCTACACACACAATGTAACTGTGCCTATGGCCATGAGGTGACGGTATGTTGCTACGCGCCCCGCAGGGGTCCTCACCCTGAATGCCCCATGTGAATGGAGTAGCGGTGCACATGCTAAACCAATGCTCCATTCACTTCTACGGGGGATATCGATGCGCTCTGTAGTCTCCCTCCGCCCTGTAGAAGTGAATGGTCAGGCAGGCGCACCGACACTCCATTCACTGGGGGCAGCCAGGGTGCGCAAATCTCCGCCGGGCCAATCGGACAGTCACCCTCTATCTTGTGTCTTTAAGAAGATCCTTAAGGTATTACAAAGAGCTGCCATCTTCTCCACCCCCCTTCACGACAGATTCTCACGGACTGCTGCAAAACCCGCCGTACCAAATATTATTAGTGGCGGCATATTCCATGGCGCAGTACAATGCGATATAAGGAGCCGCCTGCCCTTCCGTTAGTGAAACACTGAGACATTAGAGACTTCTGCACAATTTTGGGGCAGGAAATCAGAAAAGCGATGATATTTGTGGCCTCTTTATTTTGTTCTCAGGATTGCGCAATCCTTCCCTTTTCTCATAGAAATAAGGAAACGCCAGACCCTCGCCGTCCCTCGGGCTTAAGCTAGCAGCCCCTCCCCCCGCTAAGTGGTAAAAAAGAAGGAAAAACAAAAACAACTATATAAAATGCTGGACAGTATATATATATATACACCCATAGGCCTTTTTTTTATCCGTGAAAAACCGGATGACACGCGGCGAGCATACGGACCCGTGATATTTAATGCGGCGGCACACACTACCGCGTTCCTTCACGCAGACTCCTTGCATCTTCTGTCGTCCGTATCCCGGACGAGAAGTAGGATGTAAGAATGTGTCAATGTGCGGGCCGTCCGTGTATTGGCGCACAGACGGATGGCCAATGCGAGTTGCCGCTAGTCTCTCAGGCAGGCGTGTCGCGGTTTCACTCTCGGCCCCTCGGAGGCGACCAGTCATCTGCTTCTTACAATCTGCTCTTGAAGTTTTCCCGCGCCATATAAAAAGAGTTGAAGAGAGTCCGATTTTTCGCGTAGCGCCGTGCCGACTGCCCCTGATCTGGCGTGGCATATATACTGATTTCTTCGCTGTAATCCCCCACAGGCGCCGTAGCGAACCCTCCCGCTCACCTCAGCCCTACCCTACTTACTGCGCATGCGCCTTAAGGACCGTTACTCCCACAATCATCTGATCTAGGGCGCAGTGGGAGTAACGATCCTCAGGGCACATGCGCCGTACGCCACTGAAGTTACACCCAGTAGAGCTGGTGTGTGGGAAGGGTCTGCTATGGCGCCTGCGTGGGATTACAGCGCACTATAGAAATCGGTGTCCATACCAAACAAGGACAGGGGCGGGCGGCGCGGCGCTGAGCGAAAAATGTGACTATTTTCAGTTCATTAGAACTCGTACGGCGCGGAAAAACTTCAAAAGCAGATTGTAAAGGCGCCGACCGCGGATTACAGAACCGGATAGCGGTAGGGAAAGCTCACGAGCGGCGCTGTTAAAGGTTTATCGTGCACTGGGTGGTAAAAACTGGATCCCTTTAAACCCGCCTCCTTGTGGCGAATGTCTGTTGTGCCCGTATGGTAAGGCTGCTGCAGATGGCGCCCCTGCAGGCCGGAAGTGGCTGCACAGGTAAGCAGTACAGGTAACGGCATCCCCAAATCACATCTGCCTGCAGCAAGGTCCTCCGAACCCGGACACCAACGCGCAGATCAGCTCCGCCACCGTCAGAAATACTCCTTGCCAACAGCAGGGGGAGCCGATGAGCAGCAGCGGGCTGGAATGCCCTGGAGGAAGAGGAGTAGGGCTGCAGGGGAGCAAGAGGACCGGACCCCCGAATGAGCGGAACCAAACTGTGCCGGACGGACCCGCTGACTGTAATGGCGGCCGCTCATTTCCTGTACAGCAGTTTTACCGGATGACGGCTCCTACCCGCTTGCGTTTTTTTATCGATTGTCAATGGGGCTTTCTAATGCAGAAGCGCCAACCTGCCATGCGTTTTTAACAAAAGTCCCATTGACAATCGCGATTAAAAAAAACGTAGCGTTAAAAAAACGCAAGTGGGCAGGAGCCGTGTAAAGTCCTGCACGCACGACCTTTACATCCAGCATTTCATGCTCGGTCTGCGCCGCACGCCGCGAACAGACACTGATGTGAAAAGAGCCTAACCGCCACATGTCATGTTTGGCGCCCCCCAAGGCGCCGGGCGCAGCGCCGGCATCCTTACATCTACTGACGTGTCCCCAACATGGCAGACAGCGATCTCTTACCGTAAACTCCTTCAATCTGGCATCAGTTTCCCCAATGCTGAATTATCAGATTTTCTGGATTATTGGAAGGCCGTAGAAAAGTCTAAACACACATGGCGCTTATTTATCGATAATGTGCGACGGTGTCATACTCGCTCCCGAGAGGCGCAATCTACGCCATATTTATCAAGGAGGTGAACGTGCTCGTAAATGTGGGGAATATTTAGAATCGGCAGCAAAACTAGTAAATTTGCCAAACATGTCTGAAATGCGCCAAATTGTGATGAAGTTTGTGAAAGAGATGTACGTGGGCCAGGAAACAGTCGGCGGAGGCGGCATGAGGAGCTGAGATGCGCCAAACTTCACGTAGATGGAAGAAAACGGGAATTGGTTCTGTGGTTTTCACGCGGAGGGGCGGAGCGTCTGGATTCACTGCCGTATAGAGGACGCGATCCCACTAAAATAGCAAAAAATGTTTAAAGAGATTATTAACGAACCGCACAGGTGCGCCAAAATGAAATGGCTTTTCTGACGGCAAACATTTACCTCAAATGCTAAAAGATGCGCAAAAAAACTGCGCCAAAGTCAGCAAACAAATAGCTTGTAAAATAGTGCGACGTCATTCCAGCGCAAATTATGTCACAAACCTGTCGAAAACGCCTTCATAAATAAGCCGCGTGGTGTGACCCCCCCCCCCCCACCGTAACGTGGCCTCCTGTATCAGGGAGTGGTCCTTGTCGCCCCGAGACTGCTGAGGTATAAAGGACAGCTGCGCTGTGATTGGTCGCTCGGGGCGACAAGGACTGTCTTCTGTTAGACGGTTTGATAAATGAGGTCTATATGTGCATACTTACGGGAAAGCAGGCCGGCACCACGCTGTTATGGAAGGTCTGTCTATGTCGCCCCTAGCAACCAATCACAGCGCAGCGTTCATTTCTTAAACAGCTGAGGTAAACTGAAAGATGCACTGTGATTGGTTGCTATACTGCTGAGGTAAAGTGAACGCTGCGCTGTGATTGGTTGCTATACTGCTGAGGTAAAGTCAACGCTGTGCTGTGATTGGTTGCTATACTGCTGAGGTAAAGTGAAAGCTGCACTGTGATTGGTTGCTCAGGACAACAAGGACATCTTCCTGCTAGGCAGCGCTGATGAATGAGGCCCATCATGTAGCAGGAGACCTGTGGGTGGAGTAGTGACCCGGGAACGGCAGCGACCACAGCTTTCCCTACAGAAGCCATTGGTTCTGTACCTGCGCGGTCATGTTGACGAGGCGGTACGATAAGGCGGTTGTCAGCCGCGGGGGTCCGCTGTGACTTGTGATTGTAGTGCAGCCGGCGCGGAGGAAACGTGAGAAAGGAAAACACTTTGCTTCGACAGATGAAGCCTGAGACCCCAAGTGACTCCAGGATTTACGTTGCGTGAATGTGAAGAGGCCCTGCGTGCGCAAAAAGTGCCAAACTATGCGCTGATACACACGCAAATCTGCCTCATCAAAGCCTGTTCGCTTCACAAATACGTTGTGCAGAAGCGTGCAAAATTCCGCATACGGTTGTCTGGAGCCGCCCTAAGGAGACGTCAGCGCCGCCGACCCACAGGGGCTCAGTCACACGTGCGTCGGGCTTCCCGTCTCTCTTACATTAAACGCCACCATTTTTTGCCCTTTTCAATGGCGTTTACAAAAACAAACAGCTTTTATTTCGCCTCCGTTACATCGCGCTGCAGACTGCGCTGTTTTCTGGCGCTTCTGTTCGCTTTCCGTTTTTTTGAAACCCTTTAGAGTCAATGGAGAAAAACGGAAGAGAGACAGAAAGCCCAACAGGAGGCCCCGGGGGGCCCCGGCGCCGAAGAGCCGCAGTACAAAGGCGAATCATTACTGAAGAACGTTTGATGTCGCGCACAAGGATACGAGCAGCAATGGGGACGCCAACGGGTTCCCGACTGTCCCTAATCATGGCCGAGCACGGACGTCTGAGCCTACCTGGTGGGATGACTGAAAGCACATTGAAGCCCTAACAGGTGTGAACGAGCCCCAAGTCCTCGTGCTTCATGGGGACAGCCCTACTTGGCCTGTAATAGGTCATCAATAATAGATCGGTGTGGGGGTCCATTGTCCCTGCCGATCAGTTGGTGGCAGGTCCTTTTGCTCTGATTTCTGCAACAAGTGTTCCCTCTGCAGCAGCCAGGCCTGCCATTACAGGTAACGTTCCCATTGAAGCTGCAATACCAAGCCTGACCACTACAGTGGGAACGGAGCTGTCTGCTTCCTGCAGAAATCAGCCCAATGCAGGA
Source organism: Eleutherodactylus coqui (assembly GCF_035609145.1). NCBI lineage: Eukaryota > Metazoa > Chordata > Amphibia > Anura > Eleutherodactylidae > Eleutherodactylus > Eleutherodactylus coqui. The sequence goes on along the minus strand of NC_089840.1, from coordinate 6,857,896 downwards.
GCTGAGTTCCCAAGCCAACCTGGCTATTTACGTGCGGAGTTAGGGTAGAAAATGGGAATTTTTCCCTGGATCCACGAACCTCTCGCTGTGGTGGTACTCTATGGTAAGTTCATCCTTGATGCTGCTGAGACGTCTACGGTTTATGGCTGAGCCGCGTGTAACATTGTATCTCTTGCTTCATTCATCTGGTGTATCCACAAGTATGTCAATGCTGGGAAGCTCCAGTCCATACGCGACCATACAGGGTTAAAGCATTAACACTTGCATGACTGGCTCTACAATATTCTGTATACGCATATATAAGAAGAGTCTAGGTTAGTGGCGGCACAAGGAGTTAACCAACCCGTGGGGATGGGGTGAAGACGCTGCAACCCACAGTGGGATCCATTTCCAGTAAATGTTAGAAAAAGAATTTGGCTGCAACCTCCGACACGTAAGGTGGGAGAGACGGGTGGACAGGAGAATCCCCAATCCTTTGTAGAAATCCAGTTCAAGTTAAAGGGGATGTTCACTTTTTCATCCCTTTATGTTAAAAGGGCCTCTAAAACTGAGCAGAGTTTAGGGTGTCCCACTGCCGAAACCCTAACTATCATCAATCATCAGTCAGGGATCCTGTAAGCAGGCGCTCAGTTTCCCCACAGCGCCTCTGAAGGACAAATGAAGCATTACAAGGCGCCTACTAATATTAATGCACCCTGGGTCCTCCAAAGAGAAAGATGCCACCTCCACTCTGGGATCCCAAAAAGAGGACTCATCTTCCCTAACAGTTACCTCCTGGGTGTGCGGGTTTGTCTGGAGTGGGATCAGGGGCCAATCCCACTCAACATATGCTTGGTGCTGGCTGCCTATTAACCTTTTAAATGCCCCAATTGGTATTTCAGGGTCCTAAAGGCCCCCTTCACTTTCATGAGATCGCAAAGTGCTTTTCAGTTGCCATGGCAGACTTCGGCCTTCTGAAGGCCCTCCAGGGTTGCCATGGCTGATTGCCTATCGAGCCAAACCCAGTGGATAGACAGCCTGTCAGAACACCGCATAATGCAATACTATGGTATTGCATCATATTCTATGAGCGATCAAATGATTGCAAGTTCAAGTCCCCTAAGGGAGATTAAAAATAAGTGAAATAAAATGTTTTATTAATTATTGGAAAAAATAAAAGTTAATAAAAGCCTCTTTTTTCATATTGTCACCCAGCTTTCCCAGCCTCTGAATGGAACATCTGCCTAGTTATGCAGCGATACAGCCACCTTTACTGCTCGTTACCCAGATATAGTTGAAGGACCTCCTTTTTTTACACCTCATCAAATCTAGGTAGATCATAAGAACAAGACAAACCATTGCGTACTACATGGGATTATGTGAGAAAGCTATCAAAGGCCGGACCAGTAATCAGTCCGCTGGATTATCCCTGACAAGGAGGATGAAGAAGAGAAGGAAGCCCCCCCCCCCACCCCCTCTCCTCCGCTTCTACCATGTTGCCAAGTGTGTCATAACCAGTCATCACCACTAGAGGGCACTAACAGACCTGCTTCCTGCACTGCACTGTGTGGCTCAGCAGGACACCTGCCTCACAGGAGTGATAACTTCTCACACTAGTTAATGAGACGTTTCCATATCCTCCGTCAGGAGATATCTGCGCCCGGGAGCTCCAGCGGGTCCGTAAACCAATTTGTACGGACACAAGTGAGCACACAAAAGTAGAATAAACTCATTACTGACCCAAACCTGCCATCGGTGCAGTGCGGTCCCCCTAGATTTAGGCTGCGTCTTCACATGGCGCCTGAATCGCGGTTATATCACATTTTCACGCCATTTCTCCATCTTTGTGCTCTGCACTTAGCGGAGCGGCCGCTCCCCGGACAGGGGGCTTCTGTCTCCGGCTTTATTCTGCTACTTTTTATTTGCACATCAGAAGTGCTGTCTGAGCCCCGCCTGTGTGTTACGTTCTGCGATGCAGCCGTCATCCGATCGGTGGAGCGCGCGAACCCAATGAGCTTCACTTGTAGAAGCTGCTCCGATGAAACCTGCATCTCAAAGCGGCTGCATGCTGCAGTAAAACGCATTTAGTGTGCACAGCAAAACACTAGAGAAACACGGGAAAACCGCGATACAAGCGCCACATGGAACCCCGCCTTACGGAAGACTCCGAGGAAACCATGTCAGGCCTTGAAATTTAGAAGGTTTATTGCAATTTTAGGTACACAGGGCGATTATCGTCCAAATAATTGCTGGAATTTGGGGAATTGTCACTCCGTGTGCAAGTGGCTGCTGGTGGGGCTCTCAGCAAGAGATCGCTCACCTGGCGCAGCTGGTGTTTAGTTTGTGCCCGTTTACACACAAGCCGCACAATCTAGGAAGAGACTGTCACTCCTGTGTGAAAGCGGGACGATAGTCGGAGGGACGGCTGTCAGGTGCTTATGATCCTCACAGTTGTACCTTTACCCCAATACTATCTATCAATCTATCTATCTATCTATCTATCTATCTATCTATCTATCTATCTATCTATCTATCATCTATCTATCTATCCATCTTCTATCTATCTATCTATCTCCTATCTATCTATCTATCTATCTATCTATCTATCTATCTATCTATCTATCTATCTATCTCCTATCTATCTATCTCCTATCTAACTATCTATCTATCTCCTATCTATCTATCTATCTATCTATCTATCTATCTATCTATCTATCTATCTATCTATCTCCTATCTATCTATCTCCTATCTAACTATCTATCTATCCATCTATCTATCTATCTCCTATCTATCTATCTATCTATCTATCTATCTATCTATCTATCTATCTATCCATCTTCTATCTATCTATCTATCTATCTATCGATCTATCTCATATCTATCATCTATCTATCTATCTATCCATCTTCTATCTATCTATCTATCTATCTATCGATCTATCTCATATCTATCATCTATCTATCTATCTATCCATCTTCTATCTATCTATCTATCTATCTATCTATCTATCTATCTATCTCCTATCTATCTATCTATCTATCTATTTATCTCATATCTATCTATCTATCTATCTATCTATCTATCTATCTCATATCTATCTATCTATCTATCTATCTATCTATCTATCTATCTCATATCTATCTATCTATCTCATATCTATCTATCTCCTATCTATCTATCTCCTATCTATCTATCTATCTATCTATCTATCTCCTATCTATCTATCTATCTATCTCCTATCTATCTATCTCCTATCTATCTCATATCTATCTATCTATCTATCTATCTATCTATCTATCTATCTATCTATCTATCGATCTATCTCATATCTATCATCTATCTATCTATCTATCCATCTTCTATCTATCTATCTATCTATCTCCTATCTATCTATCTATCTATCTATCTATCTATTTATCTCATATCTATCTATCTATCTATCTATCTCATATCTATCTATCTATCTATCTATCTCATATCTATCTATCTATCTCATATCTATCTATCTCCTATCTATCTATCTCCTATCTATCTATCTATCTATCTATCTATCTCCTATCTATCTATCTATCTCCTATCTATCTATCTCCTATCTATCTCATATCTATCTATCTATCTATCTATCTATCTCCTATCTATCTACCTATCTCCTATCTATCTATCTATCTATCTATCTCATATCTATCTATCTATCTATCTATCTATCTCATATCTATCTATCTATCTATCTATCTATCTATCTATCTCCTATCTATCTATCTCATATCTATCTCCTATCTATCTATCTATCTATCTATCTATCTATCTATCTATCTATCTATCTATCTATCTATCTATCTATCTATCTATCTATCTATCTATCTATCCATCCATCCATCTATCCATCCCTCCACAATGTTAGTCCTCTAGTAATATAATAAAGACCATAGTATGATTTCCTGTTTTTCTCCAGGTTAGACATATTAGGAGACGACTGTTTTTTTCCATTTAATATACTAAAACACATTTATTCGTTTTCTCCACACAATAAACCGCGGTATTTCTGTGTAACAACCACTTGAATTAGACCTGAAATGTACTTAATATTATTGTCTCTTTTTTATTTTAATGATTAAAGTAAAAAAAAAAAATGTAACCCCCCCTCTGAATGTATAAAGTCAGTATTTCCTCTGTGTCATCTGAGCTCATGAGGATCCTAATACAGCGAACAATAAATACCATAAAACACGACAATTCCTGGCAGATGATATTGATACAAAATGACCGGATGAAATCCTTCAGCCTCCTGGGATTCAGCTAATATCCCCCCGATGAATACAGCGCTAATTCAGAGGGACGAGGAACGGACTGCAGTTTGGGGATTATTTGGTTATTTTCTATGTTCAATCTGGACTACAAGTACAAATGAGAAAAATAGGTTTTTGGGATCACAATTAAAAATTTGTGTAAATTTTACCATTGAAGCAGTTTTTTTATTTTTAACAAAATAAAATAAATTGTTACAAATTATAAAAAACAATGTTGGTGCAAACAAAAAAAAGGAAGATATTAATATCACTAACTGCTAATAATAATACGGAAGAAGGAAAGGAAAAAAGGAATAAAAATGTATAAAACATTATTAATATTAGTAAATCTTGCTAATAATGTGACTTCTGCCCCCGAGGTCTGAGGTCTCAGAGTCTTATCCTGGGCTGATGTCTTAGTTCTCCTGTTAACATCTTATTCTGTTTGTGGAGTTTTCCGTTTTCTTGGTTCCTTTTTTCATTATTTCCCTTAATTATTTCCTGGGCTAAAAAAATCTAAAACTCCCTGAAATGTATTTATTGCATTAATATAATTATTAGTTGATTATTAGGTGCCTCGTAGGGTTAATATCTCTCGGTCCCCTTCATTGGTGTTGTCTTGTGTGTTTATATTTGTTACTTGATATCTGTTCCGTATATTTCGATAATCAGCTTGGGAATCGTTTGTCATCCAGAAGGAGACAATAGAAGATTTGGGATGTTTCTTATCCACCATCTGCAGAACAATAGCGGGAAACCTTCTATCTTACATCGGATTCTGATATCTGTTCTTTACAAAGTGGCAGTCAGTTTTCTCTATTTCTCCGTGTTCACAAACAGGAATATTTATAATATTTATATAAAAGGTTTTTTTGAAGAGCAAAATTCTAATCTGATCCAATATAATAGAATTGTTTCATGTGATGTTCTGTGACTTCTCTTTATTTTTCTCCCCTTCAATTAATCTAATCTGATATTCTAATATCATTGGATATTTTCTGGTTCTTGCATTTTAATCTTTACAATATGTGGTCATTTATTAATTTTCTGAGACCTTGAAGACAAGGAAAACAACATACCACCGTTTTATGTAATGAAGTACATGTTCAAAAAGGGTTAAAATAAAAAAACACAAATAGCAATAAAATATGGATGGAGATTAGTAACGAAACAGGATATCACCTCGTAGTTTTATCACTATAATCACCATTTAATATCCACTTCCCACAAAGTTTATCAATATCATATCTATCTATCTATCTATCTATCTATCTATCTCATATCTATCTATCTATCTTCTATCTATCTATCTCATATCTATCTATCTATCTATCTATCTGTCTATCTATCTCATATCTATCTATGTATCTATCTATCTCATATCTATCTATCTCATATCTATCTATGTATCTATCTATCTGTCTATCTATCTCATATCTATCTATCTATCTATCTATCTATCTATCTATCTATCTATCTATCTCATATCTATGTATCTATCTATCTATCCATCTCATATCTATCTATCTACCTATCTATCTATCTATCTATCTCATATCTACCTATCTATCTATCTTTCTCATATCTATCTTCTATCTATCTTTCTCATATCTATCTTCTATCTATCTATCTATCTCATATCTATCTATCTATCTATCTATCTATCTATCTATCTATCTATCTATCTATCTATCCATCTCATATCTATCTATCTATCTACCTATCTATCTATCTTTCTCATATCTATCTTCTATCTATCTATCTATCTTCTATCTATCTATCTATCTATCTATCTCCTATCTATCTATTTATCTATCTATTTAATATCTATCTATCTCATATCTATCTATCTCTCTCCTATCTCATATCTATCTATCTATCTCCTATCTCATATCTATCTATCTATCTATCTCATATCTATCTATCTATCTCATATCTATCTATCTATCTCATATCTATCTATCTATCTATCTATCTATCTATCTATCTATCTATCTATCTATCTATCTCCTATCTATCTATCTATCTATCTATCTATCTATCTATCTATCTATCTCATATCTATCTATGTATCTATCTATCTATCTCATATCTATCTATCTCATATCTATCTATCTATCTATCTATCCATCTCATATCTATCTATCTACCTATCTATCTATCTATCTATCTATCTATCTATCTATCTATCTATCTATCTATCTATCTATCTATCTCATATCTACTTATCTATCTATCTTTCTCATATCTATCTTCTATCTATCTTTCTCATATCTATCTTCTATCTATCTATCTCATATCTATCTATCTATCTATCTATCTATCTATCTATCCATCTCATATCTATCTATCTATCTACCTATCTATCTATCTTTCTCATATCTATCTTCTATCTATCTATCTTCTATCTATCTATCTATCTCCTATCTATCTATTTATCTATCTATCTGTCTCATATCTATCTATCTCTCTCCTATCTCATATCTATCTATCTATCTATCTATCTATCTATCTATCTATCTATCTATCTATCTATCTCATATCTATCTATCTATCTATCTATTTAATATCTATCTATCTATCTATCTATCTCATATCTATCTCTCTCCTATCTCATATCTATCTATCTATCTATCTATCTATCTCATATCTATCTATCTATCTATCTATCTATCTATCTCATATCTATCTATCTATCTATCTATCTATCTCATATCTATCTATCTATCTATCTATCTATCTATCTATCTATCTATCTATCTATCTATCTATCTATCTATCTCATATCTATCTATCTCCTATCTATCTATCTATCTATCTATCTATCTATCTATCTATCTTTTTAATATCTATCCATCTATCTGTTGTTCTTCCTTGGCGCACATTTGGTAGATACTAACCCCTGGATACCAGGGACACCCGACAAGACCGGCCGCTTTGGAGATGCTGTGACCCAGTTATCTAGACATGACAGTTTGGCTGTTGTCAGAGTTGCCCAGACATTAGCGTACGGGTCTCCATGTGGTATTTACAGCAGAATGAAGCCTTTTTAAATCTGCATGTTTATTCAGCTCATGTTCCTCAAGCGGGCAGCGGGTCATGTGATCTATCAGTCTGGGCTACAATGTACTCAGGAGCGTCAGTTTTGCCCCATCTTCACCTGTTTAGGAGTTAAATGAGGGTATTTTTCCACATTCACAAGAGGCTTTAAATGCCCAGATATAATTGTGTAAAGGGATTACGTCCAGCGCCCTTGGCGGCCGTTCTACCGGATCTCTGTGCCGAACCCTGTGCACCCGGCAGAATGATGGACACGTTGAACACATCATGTAAAGCACTTCATGAAACTTTGCCCTTGTTTAACTCCTAAATAGGTAAAGACGGGCACAACCGACACGTCCAGCGTGTTCCTGAATACATTCTAGCCAAATCTGATATATCACATGACTCGCTTCCCATCTGAAAAGCCTGAGCTGAATTCAATATGGTGAAGTAAAAAATTTCCTCCGAAATTGTCTCCTCCACCAAAAAGTGACCCCCCCCACCCCCCAATAGGTATCACTTTCACACATTGGAAGTCAGTTTTCTATTTATTACAGTTAAGCAGGTGTGTCCAGACTTTTGCCTCACCCTGTACACTAAATGACTACAGAATACATACAATTGCGCATATTTAATGTTACCAAGCCGTCTCTTACATATTGATGTGATTTACATAGGACTGCAGGTGGTACACTGATCCTTCTAGTACTAATGATGCTGTACGATACGGACCGGCCGTGACTGCTGGTAAGAGTGATGCGGGTGCAGCGAGGCGCCGGATTGTGTAATCCGTTACGTTATTACGTATTTCACAGGGATCTTGTGTTCGCAGCTTTGATGCTGTTATTAAACTTTTCTTTTCATTCCTAGTTTTTTTGGACAATCTAACATATTTGTGGACCTTTCATCTCCTATAAGAGGCAACAGAGATCAGATAGGTTTGATTTTAACCTGTTCAGCGCCTTGTTTCCCATGAGATAGGCGGCGCCAGATGTGTCAGGCAGCTGCTTATCTCAATCCCCTTGGAACACTCGCCCATTCGGCTGATCTCCCTGGCATGTTTGGGTGGGGATGGTCAACAGGGAGCATCAGAGGGTAGGTCCCGCAGTACAGGCAACCTCGCTGGTGATGCAGGTCCATCCAGCTTGCTAGTGAATTAGGGTCTATTCATAAGGGTGGGATTAACATCTGTCCAAAGTGGTAACTGTCAGAATTCGGACCCATTAAAGTGAATGCAGTCATTCACACATTTTTTTTTCAATGGTCCGTGTTAAGAAATTTTCATTTTCTGCAGCAAAGTCCCCACCAAAGTCAATGGGTGCGTGAAAATAAATGGAATGACTCGCGCGGTGGGTGTGTGCGCTCCGTTTCTTTTTCCCCATGCATCCATTGACTTCAATGAAAGATTTAAATGACATCAGTTGCGCCCCTTCCGTTCTGTCTGAGGCACATGATGTCACCCACATGTCGAAAACTCCCACGCCTGCAGCGAAGTTGGTCAGTTCTACACTCATCCCCGCAGGGCGCATTCACATGGGCACGAAATTTATGCCAGTTTTGTGCGTTGTGAGATACACGAACATGCAACCCATTATTGCATTGGGAGTCTGTAGATTCTGCAAGAGGAGGGATCGCAACATCTTCTCCTTTCTGCAAGATGTGCAGATGGACTCGGTGTCCGTGTGTGTTGCGGTGCGAGCTGCGCCTGAATGCACCCTTAGGTGTTCACTAGGTATGAGTTATTAAAGGGAACCTGTCACCTACACAAAGCACCACGACTTTATTGTATTTCCTACAAATGTCAAATCCCCTCTGGAATTCCATCCAAAACTGCCACAAAACGCGCGTGTGAAACCGACCTCACCATAATATTCTAATCCTGTACAACCCCTTTAAGGTGAACTCCCCTTTAACAGTGAGTGTACTTGCAGGTCTGTATAATAGAACTCCCCACAATGTAGAGGATGTTTGGAACACGCGTCAATCAGAAGCCGTCTCCACCAGCTATGGGGGGCGCTGTGAATCTCTGTTTTGTGGTCACTTAATAATTACGTACTGTTTCTTTAAAACGACAGACGCTGCTGGTCTACTAAACGCTTGGAAAGCAATCGGTCAGCGACCACAAATCCGAGTGACAAGTGGCCATCAGATGCACAAGATAGCAGCACAGAGACCACGGGAGGCGGTTGGAGATAACGCCCGATACCATCATCGCCTTGTGGTCCTTTAACCCCCGCAGTGCTGCGGCAGAGCATAACTTCTGAGGCTTTGATAAGATTATGGACTAAGCCCCTTTTAGATGTCATTACTGTGGTTCGCACAAGCGGGTGACGCCATTATCACCCCGTTCGCTATCGTGCAGCCTGTATAGACAGCAGATTGTCCATAGTGAATGGGGAGGGCTAACATCACTCCTTAGGGAGAGCATCAAGAAGGTGAGTGAGGAGCCTTAGAAGGCCATGCATGCTCCTCTGGGTAATATGCAAATAAGGGAGATGGAACATAGTGAATGAGAATGGCTGACCGAGCGCTGCTTAAACCAAACAAGAAGTGAATGAGCCAACCATGAGTTTTATGCCTGCAGAAAGCAAAGAAGCGCACAATTGTCGTTCGTCGTTTAGTCGTTGGCTTACGTTTAGACCGAACGATTATTGTTTAATTTAAAAGAGGTTTGGGGCCGGTTGACTCACCCAGGAGGATGGTATACGGTGCGGGGCTGCAGGCTGAGTACATGGATTTGGGTTACTGAATCCCCAGGTAACTTTTGAAGTTCCTCATCATTTACAGCCATAATAGGGGTGTATCAGGATGTTCTGCAGCAGCTGAGGTTTGTATAATGATGTTCTGCAGCAGCTGAGGTATGTATAATGATGTTCTGCAGCAACTAAGTGGGTATTATGATGTTCTGCAGTATTTGAGGATTGTATTATGATATTTTGCAGCAGCTGAGATCCATAGACTTCTATAGAAGCTGCCAGCAAGGGGAGGGGGAGGGAGGTTAGCAGTGGCTAGTGCAGCTAAACTATGTCAGCTCCCTCTATTTAAATAATAGAAACCATGCTGAGCATTTATGCCGTCCGAAGGAATTCCAGGCTGCGGCATCTATACGCCGACGATAAAACGAGAAATTTAGATGCGACTTCGTCGCGCCTTCTTCGCGCCTTCTTCTTGTCCATGCATTTTTCGGCCGCAGTGCAAACTGCTGAAAAACGCATTGCCCGTGTGAAAGAGGCCTTATACTCGCAATGATCGCTCCCTGATCACTCTCCTGATGATCTCTCCTCAGACTCTGCGATGATCGCCCCCTGATCACTCTCCTGATGATCTCTCTTCACACTCCCGGATGATCGCCCCCTGATCACTCTCCTGATGATCTCTCCTCAGACTCTGCGATGATCGCCCCCTGATCACTCTCCTGATGATCTCTCTTCACACTCCTGGATGATCGCTCCCTGATCACTCTCCTGATGATCTCTCTTCACACTCCCGGATGATCGCCCCCTGATCACTCTCCTGATGATCTCTCCTCAGACTCTGCGATGATCGCCCCCTGATCACTCTCCTGATGATCTCTCCTCAGACTCTGCGATGATCGCCCCCTGATCACTCTCCTGATGATCTCTCTTCACACTCCCGGATGATCGCTCCCTGATCACTCTCCTGATGATCTCTCTTCACACTCCCGGATGATCGCTCCCTGATCACTCTCCTGATGATCTCTCCTCAGACTCTGCGATGATCGCTCCCTGATCACTCTCCTGATGATCTCTCTTCACACTCCCGGATGATCGCTCCCTGATCACTCTCCTGATGATCTCTCTTCACACTCCCGGATGATCGCCCCCTGATCACTCTCCTGATGATCTCTCTTCACACTCCCGGATGATCGCTCCCTGATCACTCTCCTGATGATCTCTCCTCAGACTCTGCGATGATCGCTCCCTGATCACTCTCCTGATGATCTCTCTTCACACTCCCGGATGATCGCTCCCTGATCACTCTCCTGATGATCTCTCTTCACACTCCCGGATGATCGCTCCCTGATCACTCTCCTGATGATCTCTCCTCAGACTCTGCGATGATCGCTCCCTGATCACTCTCCTGATGATCTCTCTTCACACTCCCGGATGATCGCTCCCTGATCACTCTCCTGATGATCTCTCTTCACACTCCCGGATGATCGCTCCCTGATCACTCTCCTGATGATCTCTCTTCACACTCCCGGATGATCGCTCCCTGATCACTCTCCTGATGATCTCTCCTCAGACTCTGCGATGATCACCCTCCTGGTGATCTCTCTTTACACTCAGCTCAAATGACAGTTTGAGTGACAGTTTTGAGCAATCATCTTTGCATAAACTGTTAAGTAGCTAATTAGCTACTTAAGAGTTAAATGCAGGCAGAGTGGGACACAGCTGACATCTGCGAGAACAACAGCTGCTTTGTATATGCAAACAGCTACTTTGAAGTCCATGTGGGATACCAGCTGAAAGAATGCTATCAGGGGTATCCCGCTGAGAGCTCAGTGCTGGTAAGGCTTCTAGCTTGCTAAAAATCAGCGATGAACGAGCAGTGCGCGATGGCAGCGCGTTTAGACACAACGGTTATTGCTCAAAACATGGCTTTTTAGCAAATTTTCGAGTGATAATTGTTGTGTCTAAATGGGCCTTTACATAACAGTTGCTCTTCCTAATTTACTTAAGGACAGGGGGCTGCATACATTGTCGGCCATTTGCGGTTCTCTGGCTATGCAGTCAACCATTCGTCTTTATTACTGAGCCCTATGTGCCTTTATGAATTAGTGTGAAAGGGAAAGGCACTATTACATTGAGGGAGGAACTTCCACATGAAACTAGAAGTGCAAACTCCTCGCTGTACGTTTCCTATAGATCAGCGGTGCACAACAAAAGGACTTAAAGTGACCCTCCAGTTTTAGGACCACATTCTTTCCTGAGACCAGAAGCAGAGTGGGATCCATTACCTGCAGTTGTTCTTCTCTGCCGTCTCGCCGATTCACCTGTTCCAGGTTTAGTTTTTAGCTGTCCCAGATGTTTGCTGCCATTTTATAACCACTGGACACTGTTCTCTAATTAGCCACCACTGATCACATGAGCAGCCCCGGCCAATCAGAGAGCATTGGTCTAACAATAGCAATGGGCTGTGGGAATTAGATAGTCCAAAGATTGTGTTGGCCATCTTGAATGCCCAAAAAGAGTACTTGGAACTGGCAGATTAGAGGGATGGCAAAAAAGAACAGTTGCAGGTACAATACCTCCTCCAGTCCCTGGACCGAATTTTGTTTGGAAGGGTTGTTTTAAAGCAGGTTACCATCTGAGACATCAGAAGTGTATGCCATGCATGTCTAATAGGTGCAGGTATTATAATACTACTGTCCCTGCTCCTGAGCTGTGCACTGCTTCTAAACTATATGTGAGCAAGCATACACAGACAAGCATTTTTGTGTCCAAATGGCTTCACATGTCACATTTGTACCCCTACTATAGATATTATAGGGGTATGCCCATCTTGACCAGTCATTCTATCCACAGGATAGGGCATACGTTGCCAGTTGGTAGGGATCCAACTGCTAGGACTCTGACCAATCCAGAGATATAACCCCAGGTGCATCCATACATGCGCCCCGCCACGCCATTCATTTGGGCAGCCAAAGATTGCCGAGCGCTTAAACTTTTGACTATCTATGGCGATCACCATTGTAAAAATTTTGGAACACACTGGGAGACATTTTGCTAGATCAGTGGGAATCCCGCGAGTCAGACGCCCACCAATCAGCAAGTTACCCCCTATACTGTGGATTGGGATAACTTGCTGAGATGGGCATACCCCTTTAATGGTGCACCAGAGACACAGCTCTACCAAAGACCCAAGGACCATCACTGGACTTCTACTTCCTTTCTCCCCGCAACCCGCCATTTTTATTTTTATTTTTGGCCCCTTGAGACCTCATTGTTACATTTTATTAGAATTATTGGATAACTTGGTGCCAGGGTGGATGATATTTAGTGTATTGCTATTATTTTTGGCACTTACAAATAATACAGTAACTATTTCAATGTGTCTTCAAAAACCCAACCCCTTTGTTTTACTGAGTCGTATGGAGACAATGTGAGCAATGGAGTCAGTGGTGACACCATATGGAGACATGTAAAGGCGACATCGGCCGGACCCCATACACCCCTATCCCCACCTTAGTCCAACACAAGCAATGTTAATAGATGTGAAAAGCCTGTTAGTACGGCCAACTTCCCCGGCCCTCTCCTCTGTAGGTCTGGCTTTGAGCGGTAATTGTTTTCAGAGAGCGATGACTGCAAGCCAAAATATTAGTCTCCAGCTTAGTTTTATTATCCAAACCTTAAGTGGCATATGAACCCCCGCTATTCTGCGCCGCACTCCCACACACACACTACACTTCCGTCAGATGGCAATAGGGGAATTCATATTTGTAGTCTTAACAGAGGAACATGGTTCTAATAAGTGCTGAAAAGTGTTTTATTTGAAACCAGGACAAACATAAAACCTTCGAGACGCTTTAATGTTTATCTAATTAGTGCGAGGGATGGAAGGAGATGAAATCTCTCATTTCCTCACATAGTGGGTCTGAGGAAATATGGAGACATTCATTGAAATAGATGACGGGAAATAATCTCCATCGAACAGGGATCACCCACATTGGTCCTGTTCACATGGGGGCGACAGTGGTGAGAACGGTAGCAGTTGTACGACTCTGGTAACCAATGAAAAGGAACAACCACAATTTGAAAAAGATGATTGCAATGCTACATATACTGAATGAACGTTTATTATACCCCTGGCCCCTTTATTAGAGCCCCTGGCCCCTTTATTAGAGCCCCTGGCCCTCTCACGATTCGCATTTCCTGTAACCAAAAGAAAGGGGCTGAATTGAAATTCCAGACACAACCAGTGGCCAAAAGTAGCGCTGTTTCTGAATAAAAAAGCAGCCTTTTTTTTCTAAATCTTGGACAAACCCACAACTTTCCATATGTGGTAAAATGGCAACAAATCTGCATATATAAATATATATCTATATTGTAAGTATGAACATAGTGTACCTCAACATTGCCTTGTGAATTCCTACACATTGTCTCTACAGTTGGACCATAGAGTCATAGAATGGTAGAGTTGGAAGGGACCTCCAGGGTTATCGAGTCCAACTCCCTGCTCAGTGGAGGATCACTAAATCTTCCCACACAGATGTCTATCCAGTCTCTGAAGACTTCCATTGAAGGAGAACTCCCCACCTCCCATGGTAACCTGTTCCACTCATTGATCCCCCTCACTGTCTAATATCTAACCTGTGTCTCCTCCCTTTCAGTTTCATCCCATTTCTTCTAATGTTTCCTTGTTCCTTTTCTCTTAATACAAACCAGAATTGTGTTTGCCTTTTTTGTTGCTGCATCACATTGTTGACTCATGTTCAGTCTGTTGTCTTTTCTCAAAACCATATTACAGCAGAAGGACACCACTTTAAGTATACTTTGCTTACTTCAGTCATAGCAGCGGTCCTACAGGGCTTAGAGAGGTGCAGAAAGCGGATTTTCTGCTTCTCACTACTCTTCAATTTTGCAATTGAGTTTTACTATTTTAGTGCAGAATGACTGTTGTATAATCATAGGGTGTCCACAGTTTGCTATTGCAGATAGGATGCTATGTCCGTGAAGCACGCACCTACATAACCCAGCAGTAGTGTGAAGGTATTTTGCAGTGGCATACATAGAGGCTAGGAACCCCTATAGCAAACATTAAATGAGGTCCTTTACAGGAGCTGCTTGACGCCACCCAGGACAGAAGGTCTTGGTGCCCCCATCCTCGGTACATTTGCACTTCCTTGTTTGTCAACATTGCAGCACTTGTAAAGACAACATCAGAGTGAAGACTACTGTCCTACAATTGGGGTGAGAACAACCTGGACTGGGACCCTTTTTCTCAACAGGCTTCCTGAGAAGCCACAAAACTGACCGAAGAGTAGGAACCAGTCCGCCTCACTATGTGCTTACTGAACCCCCCATAATAAGGCAGGAGACTGAATGGGGCGCTGGTCACACAATCAAGCTATATTTTTATTTTCAATGGGATTGCTGGAGATAGTCAAGCAACAAGCACTTGGGTATTTTCGTCAGCCTCCTTGAAATGAGTGGAATGCGGACCGCCCATGCTTGGCCAGTGCTCTATTCAGTGTGACATCACTAAAAGAGGCATCTCCGCAATAACGAGAAGAAGGGGACATGGAACCCCCGTTCTCAGGATTGTTAGGGGTCTCAGCAGTAAGACTCAACGATCAGCACGTTATCCTCTACAGCAACACAAATGATGAGACTAACACGAGCTGGCAGAAGTTGTGTGAAAAGTTACTGCCCCTATAACTTTGCACTTGATGATATGAAGATATTGAACCTTCTTGAGAAAACGTGTCCCATCTATGACCATCTATTATAGACTATTACCACAGCTGAGACATGAAGACTTATTTTCGCCTCTGTCACTCAATAAAGGGACCCCCCCCCCCATGTACCAAATGCCATGTAATGATCCGTGGATGGGGTGAGATTTACTGTACATTTTCATAAAACCAATATAGCAATGCAGGGGCCTTTAGTATCCTGTAGTTGATTAAATCCATTGTACATAACATTCTTACAGGACGGACGTTTTCGCAGCTATTTATTTGTACTACGGATTATGTAACATGGCTGCAGGTCTTCTTACAGGAGCCGAGTCAACAGGCATCTTCCTAAGCGAGAAGGACCATGTAAAGTATTATACCCGGGCACCCACTGCTGATTATATCCAGACTTCAGAATGATGGAACCATAAACTTCATTAAGTCACTTTTAGGAATGCTAAAATGTGTAGGATGATGACTATATATATAGGGGAGGGATGGGATCCAGTTGTGAAAATACTGGATGGTCAATAATCCAGTAGGTATGTAATAAACATGTCACTCAACACTATATTTTCACTACAGCTAGTGAAATGGGCGAAAACACTGAGCATGATATGCATCTGACAGTGTGTATAGAAAGGAGGGGGCCCTATAGCAAATATCAGACTGGTGCCCCATTACGGTACCAGGATTTACTACTGGGACAGAGAGGCCTGGTCTTTATTTCTTACTCAACTCTCTTTCTATGAGCCTTGGCCCATAACCCTACCATAATGCTTGCTAACACTGCAGTTTCTCTGGGATGCATAAGTTCCCATCACCTAATGGACCATCTGGACCAGGCCTTCTCTTTCCAAGGGTTCACCAGCTTATATGTATTTCTTAAAGGGCACTTCCCTCCCAAAGAATGTAAGGCTCTGTTCACACTAGCATCGTGGCTTCTGTGAAGTCATTGGTGTTATGACAGGTCTGTTTTCACCACCCCATTGATTTTAATAGAGTCTATTGGAAATTTATGCTGTCAAAATACCAGAAAACTTGACAGATTCTCCCAAATGCAGATGTGAACGGTCATAACTCTCGAAATAGATCCTGACTCTTGAGTCGTAGCTTGACAGGGCAAAGACTTTTGTTCAATGCTCTAACCTTGTAACCCAATACCCTGACCCTGTTGGCTCCCTCCTTGGCACCAAATACCCTGACCCTGTTGGCTCCCTCCTTGGCACCAAATACCCTGACCCTGTTGGCTCCCTCCTTGGCACCTGGGCCACCACCTGATTTTTTAGCTGATCTTTAGCTAATGCTACCAACATTTGTAGATTTGGCCAAGATTTATCAAATGCATAGAGCTAGCCATGCATGTTAGATGAAAGTTGCCCGAACCCACCGATTTTGGCTAGAACAGCCAAAGAGCTAATATCCATATGCAGCCCGACAATCCTCCACCGGCAAAGCTTGAGAAAGAGTATATTGGTCATGGACAATGCTGGATTACCTAACATTATCTGGGTTATCTTCGATCCCAGAGCCCAAACTCTTAAGAAGGATCTCTGCTGGACACAGTGAAGAGTTTTGTCACCAGTCGTCCCCGCTACTACATTATTGGGTCAGCTCTCTTCATTTGTGCACACAAGATTAATAAAGCCGTTACAAAGAAAAAAATATATAAAAAATATTTTTTTGAAATGGGTGCAGATTTCATGGCTCCCTGTTACTTAGAGAGAAATATACCGGCATGATTGGAAAGCAGTTAATAGCGGACACTGCAGTGTGGAGAGGTTATAGAGTACCCGATATAGGAATCAGAACGTCTCAAAGATAACTGCAGGAAAAAGATGTTTTTGATAAGAGCCCCAGTATATTTTATAAAATGTCCTAAAATAATTCTAGACTGGACTAATATTGGGATAATGATCTAAATGTAAAATAACTACAACTAACAAATGGAAGCAAATTAAATAATAATGTAACAATAATAATAATAATAAACTGCCGTAAGACAATATTAAAATATCACTTAGATGATAAATAAATTATTAAATGTTAGATTGTTAAAATAGTTATAAAAGTGGAAAATATTGAATGAAAATAGAGTTAAGAATTAAACTTCGAGAGTAACAATAATGATATCAACTATGTTAAAAGAAGAGGATACAAGAAAAACGAAATGAGTAAAACCACCAAAAATGCAAAAGATAACAACATTAAGAGAATAAAAAAGGGGAAAAGAATGACTAAAGGTTAAAAAAATTAAATAAATTCCAATTAATAATATTTAATAGCACAAAAAATAAAATGCATAAAAAACTTGAATTTTAGAACTAAAACTAAATCACAAAAAAATAAAATATATAAAAACTAAGTAAAACTAAAATAACATTTCTAGTAAGAAAAATACTTACAAAAAAAATAAAATCTACGAAAAATGAAAACAGAATATAAATGCCGTAGAACGCTAATTACTCAGAGGAAATCTATTTGGATAGTTAAAGGGATAAAAATCAAATGTGAAAACTATCAAAACAGGCTAATAAATGGAGTAACATTACCCAAGAAGCCGGCGTGCGCCCTGTTCTTCCTCATCAGGTACATGGCCCATGAAAGAGTTGATGCCATCCCAAACTGCCCGTGATTCATGGCTGCAGGTCACACTTGAGCCTCAGCCAGACTCCAGGAGCTGTGAACTTCTTCTAAGCCGAAGGCACTTAAGACTCCTCATTTTGCTTGTTAACTGCCCCAGAGATCATTATTGAGCATAAGCAAATTGAGAAATGACGGCCGCTCACACTTATTTATTTATATTTTTTTGTGCACAAACCAAACCCACCGGAGACTTCACTTCTATTTCGCCCGAGGCATCTTCAGACCAGAAACTTTCATTTGGCTGCTATAATGATTTTTCTTTCTTTTTTGTGTATTCTGCTTCACTTACTTTCTCACTGTGTGAGCGGGGGGAACAATATAGTTCCCAGTACTTGTTTTAGGAAAACACGACTGATGATCATTTACGGGAATGTTTCTGCTTTCTGAGGGTCTGTGACGTTTATTTATTAGGCTCTCGGTATACGCTTGTACTTTACCTGAATGTGAGTCTTCATCACCTTTGTATAAATACAATGCAGGAATTTGGCAAAAATATCACCCTGTGCCCTTTATGTAGGGTCATGGATTGCACCGTATCCCATGTTTTTAGTCTAGAGGCTCTTTCTTTCCCTAAAACTCATTCAGTGATGTAGCTTCTGTAAAAGCGGTGCAGGGGTAGCTGGACCTGGTCTGTGGTGCCTGAGGAAAGGTGTAAAATGACGCCCCCCCCCCCCCCCAAAAAAAAAAACCCAAACATTTTTCAGGTATTGAAAGCACCACTACACAAGATACTCAACACATATGTGAAGCATTGAGGCTTGTCTGAAGTGAAAGTAACAGTAGTGGTCCCTATAGTAAGCATCCCCCTTAATGGCTCCAGTAGTAACAGTGACCTCATTAGTAGTCCCAGTAGTCATAGTTACCCCATTAGTGGCCCCAGTAGCAATAGTGACCCGTTAGTGGTCCCAGTAGTAATAGTGACCCCCATAGTGGCCACAGTAGTAATTGTGACCCCGTTAGTGGCCACAGCAGCAATAGTGACCCCGTTAGTGGCCCCAGTAGTAATAGTGACCCCCATTAGTGGCCTCTAGTAATAGTGACCCCCATAGTGGGCACAGTACTTATGACCCGTTAGTGGCCCCAGTAGCAATAGTGACCGCGTTAGTGGCCCCAGTAGTAATAGTGGCCCCATTAGTGGCCTCAGTAGTAATAGTGTCCCACATAGTGTCCACAGTAGTAATACTAACTCCCATAGTGGACCTCCAGCCGGGCTGCAACCCCACTCTGTCCACAGCTCTGGTCGGGCATTCTCTGTGCTGTCATCAGACGCTGTGACCCCTGGCCTCTCCACCAGCATCAAATTACTGGAATACCCCTTTGAGGGTAGTTAGTCACTTTTTCTCAAAGTTCTCCTGGTTGCCGTTGGAAACAGTCCACAAGCTTGCTGACAGACACAGCTGAGCTCATTTAATTGAATGGGAGTTACCTTTACTTACATTATATCATGTTACATTGTCTGGTTTAGAGCCTACTCTTCGTAGAGTGGAAATCGTCATTGCAAAATATGTGCAGCCACTGAACCGGCAAGGAATGCTGGGAGATTTCACCAAATGTAGCTCTGGACTCGCTACAGGATTTTACTTTTTTGTACATGTAGGTAGACATATGGCAAAACAGACATCTTTTTCTAATTTTGAACCACCCTTTAAGTTAAGTTACGGATCACGATGGGCATGGATGTACCACGCTGTCAGTGGCCTCTCATATCCGCTCTGGTCAGGCTCTGCAGCGGATACTGGTCCCTGTAGTTATGACAGATCCCAACATTACAGCGAAGAATCTGGAGTTTAATCAGGCACTAAGTGTTGGTCTGGTGAAGTGTGGAGCACAAGCCATAAGCTCATCCACAGGCCGCCCGTCTGACCTCTGGTGGCTTACCATTGTGGATGATGAATGAGCGAACTCCCAGCATGTCCACAATGCCTCATGTTACGGCTCTCCTTACTCCAAGCGGTCAGTTCTCTCCCCGCACTGGGCTGTTGTGTTCAGATCTGCAGTCTTGCTGTTTTTTAAATGAAGCTCACAAGCAAATGACCATTAAATACACGCCTCTGAGTTACATTTCCTGCAGGTCTATAATGGAAATGTGTCATATAAGACAGGAAAACCATGGGTGACAACCATAGAAGCTGTCAAGACTGACATACTGACCCAGCTTTCCCAGATATATAGCATGATAACACTATTGTTACAAGTTGACACTCACATTGCAACCAGCAGATTGCTGCAGACATGGCTCCCAAAACCTCTGCCCAATAGCCGCTATTGCCTGTGGAAGATGTGGCTATTGCAGGGGTAATATGGTATCATGAACCGACAGGGGTACCCTTACCATCAGGTGACCTCACACTGCAGAACCTTAAAGGGGTGGTGGGTTGCTACCCAGCTGGTAATTATTTGACAGCTGTGTCCAGGCTGGGCAGTAACCCCACAAGCACTCATCCAACCTGCAGTTCTAGTCATCTCCGTTCTTGCACATCAACGTTGGCCTGCTTGCAGAGTTGACACCAGGGAAGAGATCACAGCACTGACAGCCGCCGGTGGCCGGAGCTGTAGACTGAGTGAATAAATTGCTTGTTGGGTTGCTGCAGGATCGGAGGCCAATAGGAGGAACACTATTACTTCTCTGACCACTATGGGGGTCACTTTCACCACTGAGGCCACTATGAGGGGCACAATTATTACTGGGCCACTATAGGGTCACTATTACTATTGGGACCACTATGGGGTCACTAGTACTACCGGGGCCATTAAGGCGGTCACTGTTACTACTCAACCAGTTAAGGGGGACACTTACTATTGGGAACACTAATGAGGGCACTACTACTACTGTGGCCACTAATGAGGTCACTATAACTACTGACACCCATAAGGGAGATACTGTTGGGGGCACTATTACTCTGTCACCTCAGACAAGTCTCAAATATGTGTTGGGTATCTTGTGAGTTGGCACTTTCAATGCTTGTAATATGAGGCTAATGCACAATACATTGAGAAGACTGAGTCTGCCAGAGCAGAAGACATTTTTTCTCAGTGGGTTCCCTCTCTGTACATGTGTATGAAAAACCCCGTCCGGCAGTAGTAGTTAAGCGTAAGGAGGCTAACCAGCTTGACCATTGTCTCCTTAACAGCTATTTGGAGCAACAGCTCCGGCGTGGTCAGTTTTGACACCAGTATACCATGCTTACAGAAGACCATGACTCTTTGCCCATACTGGTGGAAGAAAGCCCTATCACAGTTGCCCCATGCTGGTACTTAGTGAGTAACATCAATCAGTGTATACATGCTGCTGCCAACTTTATTCAACAGTAGTTCCGGTAACACACCATCATATGCACAAACTTCAGCGTATGAAGGACCATCCTACGAATGAATAGCAATCGGATGTCCAGGCATCAAGCTTATTCATTAGCCATGGAGTTTTTGTCTCCAACTTCTCTGTAGAACTCTCTCTCTTCATGACTCGCCTCTGACTCGGCAGTAACACCGGCCCTACTTCCGGTCCGCTCTCCCGTCGAAATCTCCAACCTCACTTAGCCAAAAATGTAATGACAAAGGGACACTAATAATAAAAAAACATGAGTGAACCCCAATTCCCATTAACATGTACATGCATAGAGGGAGCTATAGAACCCCTGGAGAAAGGGGTTCAGCCCTGGATGATCCCGGCCCCACTTGCTACTAGATGGTGAGAACCTGAACTCGGCTCTTGAGAGTCTCTAAAGAGTCATGCAAAAGTATGACAGGGAAACAGACACGAAGTGCTTTTGTCATAGGCGGCAAAATCTGCAACCATGATGGAGGCCCATTTTGATCATCACTATTGAACCCCCCCTATGTACACCAAGGCTTCTCTTATTACAGATGGAGATCCTGGGTGAAGACGTGCCCCCAGCCAGGGGTACCACAAACAGGCAGGGGAGACCGTGGTGCCATGTTTCTCTGCATCACCTCTCTAGGAAAGGACTGATTGAAAGTTCAGTCACAGGCTCTTCCCAGAGTTCAGCAACAATTTGGCCCCCCATTTCAGACGGGCCACGTTTTTCTTAACTACTTCAAGACTGCCGAATAACTCTAAACGTCCTGAAGGGTGTATGGAGCGGGCTCAGGAACCGAGTCCGCTCCAAACCCGGCGGCCATCAGCTGTTTCTGGCAGCTGACAGCCGCCAGTAACTGCCACATTCAGAGCTAGCGCTGATCAAGGAAGTTAACTGTTTAAATGCCGCGGTCAAAGCTGACTGTGCGTCTGAACAGTCAGCAGCGCAATCGGGGGTGCTGATAGGCTAGCATGGCCGAGCCCATTGAGAGCCCGCAGGACGAAATGCATGAATTTGTTTATTTTTTTGAATTCCAGCTCCCCAAAAATTTGAAATCAAAGTGATGAAAGAGATGCGTGCACCCCAAAATTATAATAGTACAAACTACAGCTCATTCTGCAAAAAAAAACATCCCGATGGGCGGATAAATAAGTTATATAGTTAGATAAATGAGTGAGAGCTCTCAGAATATGGGGAGGAAAGGAACTTTAGTGTCAGAAAAAATACCTTAAAACATTAAAAAACTCTATAAATTTGGTGTCACCGTAATTGTACTGACAGAACAAAGCTCGTGTCACTGTGAGTGCTGTAAACACTAAACCCACCAAAAATGGTGCAGTTGTGTTTTTTTTTCATTTCTCCTCAAATAATAGTTTTTTCTGTACATTAAATGGTACCATTAAAAAACCAACTTGTATCTGGAATGTAAACTCATTCCTCGATGTACCTGCACCTTTCAACCATAACAAAATGCAACTTGTCCCTCATACGGCTATGACAATGGAGAAAATAACAAGTCATGGCTCTTGGAAGGTGGAGATGAAAAGACGAAAATAAAAAAGTGATAAATCCCTGGTCCTGAAGGGGTTAAACCTTACAACTTTTTATTCAGCATGAAGTAAACTTAGACGGTTCCTTTTGTAGACAGTCGGGATCACCCAGTGCTGGTCTTGCGTGACGGATGTAGCAGGCTCTTAATTAGCAGCGGAGGTAGTCTTCTCACTCTGTCACTGGGCTGAGTCTCTCGGTCTCGGTCACACTAACCGGGTCACTAATGTTGGGCGCAGAAACTTTTTGGCAGCCTTTGGGAGAGTAGCAAGCTCTTGCCTACACAGACTAGGAACTTCTGCGTGACTACAACCGCGGGCATTTATCATCTTGGTGGTCACCTAGTAACAGGCACAGCCATCTACACCGTTCCTGTTCTGAACTCATCCGGCACCAGGGGCACAGAAATTTAAAGAAACAGTTACATTAAAATGAACAAATAAAACGACGGGGCTTCCCAAAACTTTGTTATATACTGTAAGGGTGATCCCCCCCATCCATGATCTCTGTTAGGGCTATGAAGGGGGTCTTCATGAGCTAAAATAAGACTTTTCAAGAACTGGTGACATTTTGGACCATCCATGGTGACAATGTACAACCTCCATCCAATCGTCCACGCAGGGGCCATTGCTGCCAATTAAGGAGAATCTAAAAACTGCGATTGTGAAATAGAAAGTTCTGTTTCTGATCGAAATCTACAAGGATAAAAGTTTCCGACTATCGATGAGGAGGCCTGCAGGCATCTCCTTACTGCTAACTGTTTCCTTCCCAAGACATTGGGTTGAGTAACCTTGGTCAGTGGCTGATGGGGACTGATATGAGCCAACATTAACTATTTCAACAATTCTTTCACAATCCCAACAACAGATGAAAGTTTGGGGAAGACTTTGTGTGTTTCATCAAGTGTCTGAGCCGGGTGTTTCCTGCCCGTGGAGACACATTTTAGACAGGGGGAGCTGTGGGAACCCTCTGGCCGAGCAGATAAGACCCATCACTGCTGTCTATCAGTCGCGGGGATTAGCACCTATCACTGGAGGGACTGCAGAGGGCACAGGCCTTTGTTGCTGAAACTTTTCATCTCTTATCAGACGCCTGTCATCTTCTTAACACTTCTGCCAGCAGATCTGAGAGTCCACATCATGAATGTGATGATATATAACAGGTCCTGCTACTGGGAGCCATCCACTTGTCATTACACGATGCAGAAGAGGGGAAATATATATATATATATACACTAAATGACCAAGTTATCTGAACCCCTATCTACTAGCGCATTTGACCTCCTTCGGTCTTCGGAACAGCAGCAATTCATCATGGCATAGATCAGTGATGGCGAACCTATTAGAAACCAAACTGCAACCCAAAACCCACTTATTTATAGCAAAGTGCCAACACGTCAGGGGGGCGGGGCTTATCACGACGTACCATTTTTACCTCCGTCATTATAAAAAGGTCAGGGCCGCTTCAAAATAGACAGGTGTGTTCCTGCAGCTGATTTCATACTATGCGGCGCTCCCCCTCAGCTCCTACAAAGGCTTCCCGCTACCAGCGTTCCCCAACTTCTGGTTCCCAGCGGCCTGTAGTGACCTCACCTGACCAGCATCACCAGACCAGCAGTGCCGCACCTGACTAGGCTGGTGGGAACCAGAAGCCACGGAGCGCTGACTGCAGGAAGCTTTGAGAGTAGGTGAGGGGAGCC
Source organism: Eleutherodactylus coqui (assembly GCF_035609145.1). NCBI lineage: Eukaryota > Metazoa > Chordata > Amphibia > Anura > Eleutherodactylidae > Eleutherodactylus > Eleutherodactylus coqui. The sequence continues at coordinate 6,832,956 of NC_089840.1, read as the reverse complement.
CTGCATAGTATGAAATCAGCCGCGGATACGCGGTTGATTTCCAGTCAAAATTTGCGCCAATGGTACAGATTTTGACTGCTTCTTGGATACGGAAATGCTGCAGAATTTACTATGGACATTTCCGCTGCGGACATTCCTCAGCAATTCTGCCTTATGTAAACATACCCTAAGCCAGTTAGAGGTATGCTGCCATGTGCAGAGTGGCCTCAGTGGTCATAGTGACTCCCACAGTAGTATAGAGTCCCCTATAGTGGCCTCAGTAGTAATAGTGTCCCCTATATCTGCCCCAGTAGTAATAGTGGTCGCTACAGTGGCCTCAGTAGTAATGGTGACCCCCACAGTGGCCTCAGTAGTAACAGTGACACCCACAGTGGCCTCAGTAGTAATAGTAGCCCCCATAGTGGCCTTAGTAGCAATATAGTTCCCCACAGTGGCACCAGTAGTAATAGTAAACCCCCCACAGTGGCCTCAGTACTAATAGTGTTCCCTATAGTGGTGTTAGTAGTAATAGTGACCCCCCACAGTGGCCTCAGTAGTAATATTGTTCTCCATAGTGGTGTCAGTGGTAATAGTGACCCCCTCCGTAGCCTCAGTAGTAATAGTGTTCTCTATATCAGCTCCAGTAGTAATAGTGTCCCCCACCGTGGCCTAAGTAGTAATAATGTTCCCTACAGTGGTCTCAGTAGTAATAGTGATCCCCACAGTTGCCCCAGTAGTGATAATAATAATCTCACGGTAGCCCCAGTAACAAACCCCACCCCAGCTCCAGTAGAAATATTAAACCCACAGTAGCCCCAGCAGTAATATTAACCTGACAGTAACCCAAGTACTAACATTAACCCCACAGTAGCCCCAGAAATAATATTAACCCTACATTAGCCCTAGTGGTAATTTTAACTTGAGAATAGCCCCAGTAATAATATTAACCACACAGTAGCCCCAGTAGTATTAACCCCCTCTGTAGCAATATTAACCCCACATTAACCCCAGTAATAATATTAACCCCACAGTAGCCCCAGTAATAATATTAACCCACTCAGTAACATTAACCCCACAGTAGCCCCATTAGTAATAATAAGCTCACAGTAGCCCCAGTAATAATATTAACCCCCTCAGTAATATTAAACCCACAGTAGCCCCAGAAGTAATATCCCCACAACCCATATACTTACCTCCTTCTTGTAGTCAGTGTGTAAGCCTAGAATGTATCCTTCCTTCTCCTCTCCTGCAGAACTAAGGAGGAGAGGTCAGGGGAGGAGGATTCTAGGTGCACACACTGACATCAGAGTGTGCATCTGGATCAGCACCGCCAGCAGCGCGACTGCATGATTACCCGGCACGTATGCCATAGTTTCGCCAGCATGGGCATATGTCCTACTAATCATTCTGCAGGAATATCGGCCCCTGCGGACAGGAAGCTCCTTGTAGTTGCTGCAGATTAGATGGTGGTGCTGACATGTTTTGACCACTCGCGCCAAATTCTGACCTCCCATCTGCAACAGAAATCTACATCCACCTGCCAAGAGATGTTTTCCCGCTGCTCAGTGATACAAGTTTTGCGCTCTTTTGCCCGCTGCAGTCTTGCCTTTCTGCTCCTCTTAGACACAATGGCGTGTCTAAGGCGTGCCTATTTTAGCGTGATCTCCACTCGGACGACATCCATTTAAGTCAATGAAAGCCGTCCGATCCGCGGCCCGTCCACAGTGGCGGCTAGGGATAGGCCGCGGAATCCGGCCAGCACGTCCGCATTACAGATGAAGAACACTGCTGACAGGTATGCACGGGTCGGATTCCGCTGTGGGACCTGCATGTGGAATCCGACCCGGCCCTAATCTTGGCACATATCATATAATATATATATATATATCATTTCTATTTCTACTCCAGTTCAGGTTAACCTTTCATTCCAATCCATCAAGCTGCTTCTCCCTTTCTTCTGTACCCCTGATGTAATAATAATATTGCTCACCCACTATATAGTGGTTATGGTATATGGCGGCATTATTTGATGACTATATGGTGCAGGAACATACAGTATGCCTTGGGACTTGTTCCCCTGATCTTCTAGAACCCCGCAGGACGCCACCTGAATTGACTAAATGTGATTGTGGTATCATTAGTATATTTTGTATTTAGGGCCCTACTTATGATTTTGCCGAGGGCCACACTCTGTCTAAGACCAGCCCTGTTCTGGAGATCGGGGGCAGCCTTAGGTGGTCAGATCCCCTTCATTATTGGGGGGGGGGAGAACCTGCGCAGAACTCAACCCTCAACGTCATTGTTGGTGGAAGGAGAAGCAACCACCTGGTTGCTGGGGGCCGCACGTGGCACCATAATGGGGGGTACAGTTTGCCCTCTGTTTTGGGGCGCCCTCTCTGCTTGTGTCACTGTATGGCAATACCTGCTGGCATGTAATCTATAGAGGAAGCAGCAGATACAGAGACGAGGCGCTTCCCCGTATTTTCGGAGTCTCCTCTCGTCCACGTGCCGGTTCAGTTCTGGCTCGTCAGCAGTGTGATTGGCGCACCTCTCTTCTCTACCCCTGGAGCCTAGTCGATATTCCTGATTGGGCTGCAGGGCAGGAGCATGGTTTTGCACTTTTGCTAAAGACAGAATTTCAGTTGGGGAAAAGTCGGCTTCACTTTCTTTAATAATTCAGGATTTGTGCGGATTCTCTAACTGCTGCTTAAAAGTAATTAATTGATTTTCTGACATATCAGTTAACAACACATCGCGCTGACATGAGGGGGTCTGCTGCTGATTGGGCGGGGGGCTACAGTCATCATATTCAGCGCAGGAGTGAAGATGGAGCCGCGGCCCAGAGGCTTAGATTTACTTCACTAGTTTGGGGCTTTATGTTGTTTTCTTTCTCTTTATGCTACAAGTAAATCTTCATTCTTGAGCACCAAGAAGTTCTACATCGTCTGCTGATTAATGTCTTAACATAACTGAACCCCTTTGTGACTCCAATACGCATCAATGGGCTTTAATGCTGCACAGACATCTGTTTAAGGCGGTGGCTTGGCTGACTACTGACAGCCCGGCTCCTGCTCTAACTGTCAAGAATGGAGAAAGCTCAGATGCTGGTAGTGTAACCCCTTACATGCCACCATCAACAGCAACTGCAGCATGTAAGTGGATGACAGGTGCTTTCTGTCACCCAACGGCACTCGGCAGTGCGATCACAAGGTACCAATGGGTTTTCATGGCAGCCAGAATCCTGACAAAGGCCTCCATGTCTGCCGTTGAACTCAGCCTATTAGGCCCCGCCTCCGGCAGAGTGTGATAGGCTGATGTTATAGTCTTAGTAGAGTGCGTTACATAAGTAATGCAGTGTACTATCCTAGCAATGGAGGATTCATATCTTCAAGTCCCCTTCAGGGACTAAAAATTAGTGTCAGAAAAGTTCAATAAAGTTTAACTAAAAGAAAAAAATCCAGTTAAAAAAATATACTTTTTTTCCGCACAAAAACCTTTGGATAAAATGCAAAAAAAAAGTAACAAAGCAGCACATAAAAGGTATTCTTAACGGCCAAGACAGTGAAAATAATTGGCTTATCTCACTTGGGGAAAGCCATAGACATCATTTTAAAAACCAACACCAGAATTTTTTTGCTTCTGTTCGCCTCCCAAAAAACGTAATAAAAAGCAACCCAAAACTCACATGTACCTCAAAATGGTGCCAATAAAAACGACAGCTGGAGGCGGGGAATTCAAGCCCCACTTCCAGAAAGAAATGCCCTGCCGGCTCGGAGGACATCGTGGCAGCCTGCAAGGAGCTACGGGGACCCGCAAGCATACTGCGGTAGATGAGTATTAGACCCCCCAGTGTAATTACCAGCAGGGAGCTGCGGCACCCCGGTTGGGGATCCCTGAGAATACCAGCCTCGGTGTCAGATGGGCGGTCGGGGCTGGTATTCAAAAATACTGGCCTGTAATATGGCTGGAAAAAGAAAATGGCACCGGCCAGGCGGGTGACTTACCAGCTGGGTGGCAACCCTATGTGCAACGAGTCACACCAGAACAGAAGCCTCATACGGCTGTCAGCGAGTTATGACTCTTGCAATGTGATGATGAAAATCACCTGGTCCTTAAAACACATATTAGGCCGGTCACTAAGGGGTTAAAGTGACCCTCCAGTTTTGGCAGTAAGTTCTGTCCTGGGACCGGAGGAGGTTTATTACCTGCAGTTGTTCTTCACTCTTCGCTCGTCAATCTGACAGTCACCAGCTGATTTTTTGTCAATTCAAGATGGCTGTCGCAGTTTTCTAACTACCTAATGCACTCCGTGCGCCGCTCTCTGATTAGCCAATACTGATCCCATGAGAGGCTCTGGCCAATCAGAGAGCAGGTATAGTGGATCGGTAGTCTAATACTACCAATGTACTGCAGGGATTAGGTAGTCTGAAGATTGCATTGACCATCTTGGAAGACTGAAAATGGGACCTGTCCTCGATTTTCACCGAATCTTCTGTTTTTGAATGTTTTTCACCCTCACATTCTCATGATTAGGAGGTCCATGCTCCTTTTGACCAGGTCTGGGTGATCGGAGGTGCCATGTTTTTGCCAACAGCTGACAGGATCGGTAATTATTGTCATGTTTTTCCATAAGGAGCGATCATGGAGGGTCTGGATGGAAAATCTGCAACAACTCTGCCCTGTGTGACCATGGTATAAGGGTAGCGCCATAGAGTGATGTGCGCCACAGCTTATAGCTAATGCAATGCAACTCAAACTTTATTCCTAGTAAAGGTGGACCAACCATTTGGGCGTTAGGCCGGCGCCCGAGGGCCACCGCAGATGCACTAAAGCATTGCCTCCTGAAGAGGGACATCACAGGAGTTACTTTGGACTGTCCAGCCACAGGAATCAACGACCAACGACGGGATCCCTTAAAACAGATTCCATGGGATTCTTTGTATCATTGAAAAATAAGATAACAACACAACAGAAAGAAGTGATGTGGGCGAGGCGGTGGTGTTGTGGGGCGCGTGTCCTAAATGACAAAGAAGACTGCTTCTGAATAATTAACGCCTCTTGATAGATGGCAGAAAGTGTCCCGATTGTGTTGAAGTCATTGATTGATTTTCTGACACAAGCAGTGAGAAGCCGGAGCGCAGTCACTTAGAGGGTGGTGTCAGATGAACCGGCCGCTGCCAAGTAGCATGATTCACTCGGCCTCCTGCTCGTTACTGCAAAGTTTATTAGGAAAGGCAATAAATAAATACTTTAATTGGAGCGACAACCCCGTGATGAAGCAGATTAATAACAGGACACAGAAAGGAGTTATCCGGGGCTACAGAATGGGATAGGCAAACAAGGTGAGATTGGTAGGTGTCCAACTCTTGGCACCCCCACTGATCAGCTGATTAAAGGGACACGGCACTTCTTCTTTAGTGTTTACCTCACACAACTCCATACTTTGAGTAGTGGCCGTGCCAGGTATTGCAGCTCACTGCATCTTATCCTATTCAAGTGAATGAGGACTCAGCTGTAATACCGGACCCGGCCACTACTCGAAGTACGGAGCTGCATCTGTATACATTGAATGGGTTATGATGCTTTACTGAGCGCTGGGGCCCCTTCAATGAGAAGATTGGTGGGGGTCCTGAGAGTCGGACCCCCACTAATCTCTTACTGATGAGCTATACTAAGAAGACCAAGTTAATCCCTTTAATATTGCCAATACTGGATTGTAATACTTTTACACTTTACAAAATTGTTACTGAGCGACTACAGTCAGAGCCGAATCACGGCTGGGGAGGGCCTTGGCCAAACATTACATACGGTCCATTTCTACTTTTTGAAAATTAGGCAACAGCAACAGGGAAAATATTAACCCCTTCTGGCCCATGAGGTACATGGGAGTCCCTGCCAAATGCCATAGATGTACAGCATATAGATGACATGGGCTCATGAGCTGAGGTTGGTCCATCCACCGCAGGAGCCGGCTGTAACTGACAGCTGGAGTCCTGCTGCAGAGGGAAGGATTGCAGAGAGCTCCCATTGCTGCCTCTGACCCTTTACATGTTGCAATCAATGTTGATTGTGGCATGTAAGCGGTTGACAGAAGCAGTGAGCTCCCTCTGTAACGTTATTGGCCTTCTGTCATCTAGTCGCAGAAGGCTGATGGGTTGCCATGGTAACCGGACGTCTGACAATAGCCTCCAGGTCTGCCATAGCTTATGATAACAAAGATAGAACATTGTATACTGCAGTACAGAAGTACTGCAGTTCATTATCTGAGCATTCAAAGGATTGCAGGTTCAAGTCCACTACAGGCCAACCTACACAATAAATTGCCCTCACGGAGCTCCATTGATGGAAACATAAGAGTTCTGGGTGTTTGAATGCAGCAATGCAAAAAAATATATACTTATAGGTATATGCAAAAATGGAAAAACGTTAAAAAAAGTACGTTATTCTCATAATTGGACCAATCCACAAACTGCAGCTGCTGGAGACGTCATGCATTTCATACATGGCAAACCTGCGCCGCCCCGAGGCTTCAGACACATGTGCTGTAACTCCTAGCAGGAATGACGTCACACGCATGCGCCATCATCAGTGCAGCGCAGGCGCGCCACATATGGAGCTGGAGACGTCCATCAACATAGAAGGGGGTGGTTTTAGCAAAAGAGGGAGGAGTCCGGACTCCTGGCAGATGTGAACTGCCCACCAGGTGGTCCGGGGCTAACTAACACACAGTGCGGGAAGCCTTTCTGCAGCTTTATCTGGAGATCAGTGTGCAGAGGTAATGGTGTAATCAGCATAGAGCTGACAGACTTCCTTTAAACTTACTTCACAGCCAATCTGTACTTCCTGGTGGCTGCTGACCAGGACATGTGACTGCTGTAGCCAATCACTGGTCGCAACAGTGAGCTTCTATAGCGAGTGATTGGCTGCAGCAGTCACATGACCTGGTCAGCAGCAACCAGGAAGTACAGATTGGCTGTGAAGAAATTTAGGGAATTGAAAACCCCCTTTAAATACCAAACTAGGCTCATTCTTAAAGGGTTAAAGTATAAACAGCAGCACCCCCCCAGAATTAGTCCTTCAAAAATGTATCAGAAAGACGCCTGATACACTGAGCACACAACCAGGACCTGCGGTCCATGAGAGTCCGGGCTGATGTGTGGCCTCTGCTGAATCAGTCCTTCTCATAAGTTAGTAAGGACGCGGGCGATTATAGTAAATACATCACAAAAATACTGACGAGATATAAAAGTAAGGAAGATACGGATAACGAGGATTCTTGCGGATAACGAGGATCATTGCGCACTTCTTTATTAAGAGGATTAAAAAATTACAGGATGTTTTAAATAGTTCTGTCTGTTTTGAGGCGCTGGGTATGGCGCAATTGCAAAAAGTAGGGCGGCCCCAAGAGTATAAAAGTTTTGCGTACGAACAGAAATGGTATTTTGTGATACAGCAAAACGAACGGGGTGGGGCTGGGGGGGGTGGTAAGGTTTACACTGGTGAGCTGCCGCTGTGTAGATTGGCACAGCTAGCGTTTATTCTCATGGACGTATATCGGCCGGGTTTTCATGCCTGGCCGATATACGCTGTCCCTCTCTGCAAGGTGAGGAGGTGGGACGGGGCGGGAGCTAGTGTGCTGAGCTTCCGCCCCCTCTCTGTCCCTCACCACTGTTTGCAATGGGAGCTTAGCTCCGCCCCGTCTTTTCCATTGCAAACAGTGGCTTCTGGAAATTCCAGTGTTGGCCATGTTATTGGGAGATGGAAGCCATCCGGTGTGTGCGGTGCCGCCACGTTCAGGGAGACCTCGTAAACTGACAGAACATGGACAACGAAGTCTTGTAGGAGCTGTGAAGACATCACAGACATCATCTGCCCTCGCTCAGGGGGTCTAACAGGCCATGGGACATCCATTAGCACCAGAACCATCCTTAGGGAATGGCATGTGAAGGGTTACAATGGACTAGCGGCGGCACACAACATACAGCAGTGAATGCACAGCAGCGCCTGCAATGGGGCTTGGAGTGACGGACTGTAAGTGAGTGGAAGCAAGTGTTGTGGATGAACCACAGGACACCATCTCCCGATCAGATGGCGGCACTTAGGTGTGGCGGTTACCCGTAGAGCGGTTTCTACACGACTGCATCATCCCAACAGTTTGGAGGAGGTTCTGTTATGGTGTGGGGTGTTTCTACTGTAATACTTTGGTACAGCTCCATGTCTCCACCGACATGACCGAGCGCCAGGTTATACGGCACGCAGTGTTGAGGTTTGGTTTGAGGAGCAGAACATCTGCAAACATCATTGACTGGCCCAAAGTGCAGATCTCAATCCCATCTGGTATCTTGGGACAAACTAGACCGCTGTATCTGTGAGCCCAACACACCCATCATCCCACATCACTATCTGAAGCAAATCCCTCCACACATCTACGGGAATTTGGTGGAAAGCAGCCTAGAAGAGGTTACTGCAGTCATTGAGGCCAAAGGTGGCCCAATACCAGACTGAAAAATTTTAAGAAAATCGAATTTGAACGCCTTCTATGTGCGTCCTAATACTTCTGTCATCATAGTGTATGTACTGGGGATGACTTAGTGACACTACGCCTTTAATGGATCAACTGTGTAACAATAGTAATAATATGTTGCAGTGTGGTAGTTTGTGCTCCTGGGTCTTGCGGTGCGATGCGCGGTCAGGAGATCTCTACAGGTGTGGTTGATTTGGCTGGCTGTTGTGTGGATTGTCCCAGCCACCCAATCACCTGAGGTCTCTGCACATATATAGAAGGTGCTGGGCATTACCTCTTTTCTGATCTAATAGCTTACATGCTGATCAGACCTCTATTTGTCCGTTTGTGCCTAGTTCTATCCGTCTGGTTGTGGTCCGCATATATGCGGGTCTGTGTGCTTTGTCAAAGTCCTGTTTGGTTTCTGTCTGCCACTTGTCTGTAAGCTTCTGTTTGTATCTACCTGCCCCTTGGTGGGCGCACACCCGAGTCTGGATATGTCTGTGTCCTTCGTCTGGTGGTGGTCGGATTTTGAAGGTTTCTTTCTTGTCCGAACTATGTCCTGTCTGATTTGTTCCTTGGTCTCGGGGTTTTGTCTGTTTCTGGTTCATGTTGCACTATTCGCTGGAGTTTGCATTATTTGTCATCTGTGCCACTGCTGCCTTTGAGGGAGAGTCAGTTTGGCCCTAGGTACCTGACGAGGACCGTCCTTGTTAGGACGATTACTCTGCTTATAGGCAGGTTTCCTCTCTCTGGTTGAACAAGGTCAGATGTCTCTTTGCTTTTTGTGGGATGACATATTTGTATGTTGTATTCTTGTCTAATTCAGGATTTGTGTATCTATTTATGCCCAGATACTTACCTCCTGTTTGGACATTATGGGTTACTTCCATGCAGACTGAGGGCTGTTGTTCTACGCGGTTACAACAGGCGGCTCATGCTATATGTTCATGTCTAGATAAGTCCTGCATTAAGCACAATATTCATCTGCTGTGTGACAAACATTCACAAATGGAAACACTAAATGTTTCACATTTCATTGAAACCCTGTTTAATACAGTAAGTTCTAGACAAAAAGGAAACCCTAAAGTAACGGTGATACCCTGGATGGCCGAGGCTTCTGAGAGCATCCAAGAAGCAAAACACGAAGTCTGGATCCGCTTCAGCTTCAGGGCCGTTCCCTACATTAATATTAGCGAGAAAAGACCAACAAATGCCCTTGTATCGCTGGTGACAGTGGGTGGTCCTCGCAGCAGATGGAATCAAATCAGTTCCAGGAAGTTTACCAGCTTTTATACAAACGATGGCCGTTCTACAGCAACGTCGCTCCTTTTATTATTGAAAAGGATGGCAAAAATTTCCCAAAATGCAATGCTTTTGTTTCTTATGAAAGAAGGTTAGTGATTATATAAAGGATTTTACGGAGCCTCTGCCAATGGATGGAGAAACTTCAAAGAAGAGTATTTATAAACAGTGCCGGCCTTAGGCTAGATGACACCTTGTGCGGAAAGTTTTTTGGTCCCGCCCCCCCATCATACGAGAAAAAAGTGACATTTATTTCACTGATAGGCATTCTGCTTGTATTGTGCTTGCGCAGAATACAGCGAGATAGCAGCATATCCACACTAGAACAGCTCAGTGAATAAATACTACACTGTAACCAAGTTCAGTACATAAATTATGTACCAGAACCAAGTTAATAACATAAATAGATCACCGGAGCCATGCTCAAAGCATACATACAGCTCCAAAACCAAGCTCAGTAATAATAATAATAATCTTTATTTGTATAGCGCCAACTTATTCCGCAGCGCCTAGTACATAAATACTGTACCAGAACCAAGCTCATAACATAAATAGATCACAAGAGCCAAGCTCATAGCATAAATACAGCTCCAGAACCAAGTTCAGCACATAAATGCAGCACCAGAACCAAGCTCTGTACATAAATACTGTACCAGAACCAAGCTCATAACATAAATAGATCACTGGAGCCATGCTCAAAGCATAAATACAGCTCCAAAACCAAGCCTAGTACATAAATACTGTACCAGAACCAAGCTCATAACATAAATAGATCACAATAGCCAAGCTGATAGCATAAATACAGCTCCAGAACCAAGTCCAGCACATAAATGCAGCACCAGAACCAAGCTCAGTACAAAAAAAACTGTACCAGAACCAAGCTCATAACATAAATAGATCACCGGCGCCAAGCTCATAGCATAAATACAGCTCCAGAACCAAGCTCAGTACATAAATACTGTGCCAGAACCAAGCTCATAACATAAATAGATCACTGGAGCCATGCTCGAAGCATAAATGCAGCTCCAAAACCAAGCCTAGTACATAAATACTGTACCAGAACTAAGCTCATAACATAAATAGATCACCGGAGCCAAGCTCATAGCATAAACACAGCTCCAGAACCAAGCTCAGCACATAAGTGCAGCACCAGAACCAAGATCAGTACATAAATACTGTACCAGAACCAAGCTTAGTACATAAATACTGTACCAGAACCAAGCTCAGTACATAAATAGATCACCAGAGCCAAACTCATAACATAAATACAGCACCAGAACCAAACTCAGTACATAAATACAGCACCAGAACCAAACTCAGTGCATAAATACAGCACCAGAACCAAGCTCATAACATAAATAGATAACCAGAGCCATGCTCATAACATAACTACAGCACCAGAACAAACATAAGATAAATACAGCACCATAACCCAGCTAGTTTATAAATACAAAGATTACCAGCCTCAGTACATACAGTAGATGTAACCCCAGAACCAAGCTCAGTACATAAATACAATAGCAGAACTAAGTGACTATGTTGTGTTGGGTTGACAGAAGCGCCACGAAACATCAGAGGGGAGGAGACAGAGTCGGGAGGAGGTGGATTAAGTGGTTGGGGGGCATTTGCCCCTGGCCTGCATTCTCCTGGTGCCCCCCTACAAGCTGGTGGCCTATACCCTGTGTGACCGCACTGGTTGCACATAGCTATATTCATAAACAAGTTCCCTCAATGGTTTTTAAATACTATACATCTTCCATAAGGAAACATATATGGTGAGTGAGGCTGGTCTAACAGTGTGGTATCAGGCTCTGACACGGGCCATGGCCCCACACCATCAGTACACATCAACCTGTCCATTAGGTACCTCCATCTATTACCCAAAGTAGAAAGCAGCTACCATACAAAGGACATCTCTCTATTTCAAGAAGACCTCCCCTGCCTGTGCAGTGCTTGGACAACCAATTAATGTCAATGCACCATGCAATACTTCAGTTCTCCTGCGGTGGCACTGTGGGGAATTAGAAGCTTACATCCAGGTTTCGGCATAGTTTACAGCTGATCACTGAGGGTCCTGGCAAGGGGGCACTCTTTGATCTGCTTATTTTCAGGGGAACTTGCTAAACCCTTGGGATGGTTCACATGCCCTTGACTTGGGTTCATTTCGAATGGAAAGCTTGCTCGGTAGTTCTTGCTTTTAGTTAATGCACAGACTCTGTTGGGCTGGTAACATGATGATCCCTTGTAAATCCAATGCAGATGTCAAGCTGTTTGTGAGAACAATCCTCATGTGTGACAATATGATCACAGGCAGAAGGCTCATCTTCTATTATAGTCCTTCAGACATGAAATATCCTCCCTCCCTGCCCCCAAGAACGAATAAATTAAATCTGCGCTTACTAATTAATAAAGACAATTGAAATGTAATGTATTTATTACCAGCAGCTACATATGGGCATAACAAAGGCTCATTGTCTATCTTAACATATGGGAATGGGAGAACGAAGGACTACAACCACGCAGTAGGATGCACTCTTCAGCATTAAAGGGGCAGGAACTTTTCTGAACTTTTCAGACAACTTCCGCTCATCTGCCGGCTTGTGTCAGTCATTATTTCTGTAATATACTTGCATTAAAAATGTTGTTGCTTTACCGCTGTAAATCTCATTTGAAGTGGCAGCCACTAGGGGGCTCCCTTCCAGCTTCTTTGCAATCCACTCTCCATCATTAGGTACAGAGCTTCTGTAGCAACAAAGACACAGGGATGTTTCCATAGTAACAAAGGGAGGAGCTATCTCAACAGGCGGCTCCCCTGCACTTACGGGCTGCAGGCTGACAGATCTGCAGACACTGTGGTAAGTAAGGGCAAGGAAGAAAGGACAGTGAAGTATTGTCAGGATACTAGGCTTGCTGCACACCCCCTGCCTTAAAGTGATTTCTAGACAGCAGAGCAGCAGAAAAATGGGAAAGGCCATCTGAAAATCAGAACTTACAGACATGAAACAGCAGCAGATGAGGGAAAGGAGAATCGGGGGCATTGTTGGAAACTTACTGAAAACTCAGGTATGCTTTAAAAACAAAGCCTAATTGTGCAAATATGTGCATGCAGTCCTGTTCGGGTCCTGATTGAATATTATACTAGTCACTCCGTATCTTTCGCCTGTTTGTTGGTTCTGAGCACCTCTGAGCTGTGATCCCTGGACAAGGTTACTGTCCGATTCTCCCCTCTAGCCCTCCAGGACAATCAGCTGGAGTTCTCCTGCTCTTCTGTCATTTGTGGAAATGTCCTACAGTTGATCCATTAGAGGAAGAGAAGCACAGACTTATGGGTGAAGCCTGCAGACAAGACAGCCGGACCAGCCTGCCTACCAGACCGCTCTGCTGGGTGAGAGCAATTATGGCAGCCAAATTAATTACCAATCGTTTCCAGAAGAAAATGGCTTAATTTTTACATATCTTTTCAGAGATTTATACGGTTGCTGACTTGTGCTTATGTGATAGTCCAGCCGGCAAAAGTGAAAATCACTTTTTTTTTACCTAAATTTACATTTTTGTGATGGAAAATTGCTCTAAAGTGGTACCACTAAGGATCTCCTTCCTTCTAATTTGACATTCACTGTCTGTAGTCAAGTGAAGTCTGTCTCTAGTAACAGAGATAACAAGACGGATCACAGGAAGCAGAGAAGAGTGAGGACTCATGATGCCCATAGATGTCTATGGAGAGAATTGGAGGGGGAGAGAGACACAGGTGTACTGCTGTTAGCCGGTAAGTATTTACTGTCTTTCATCTACTGAAATCACATCTGTACTGCTCAGTACTGCTATAAAATATCCTCACTGCTGCTATTTCTTATGAGGGCATGCTACAGAGAGACAGACAGGAAGACATCCTGCACATTGTACGGTAGACATCATACTAGCAGGCTGCTCCCTCCAGCCCAGAGACAACTGAAAAGTAAAGATGGCACCTGCAGAGGGGAAACCGGCAATAAATACAGGATAAAAGTAATTTAATGGCCAGATATAGTGTTATTCCTCATGTACGCATACACTTTAAAGTTAAATGATAAAATTATGGGAGAGGGTAGGAGCTTTTGCATATGGTCAGCAATACAGTGAGATCAGAAGCACCTCCTAGTGGTGGCTGCAGGCACCTTGAATGATAATTTTACCTCTATGTCAATGCAGGAGATTTGAAGTTGTTACTATAAAGATATACACTCTGTTGACAAAAGTATTGCCCCCCACCAATCCTGTGCTGTCAGGCGAAGGGGATATGCACATCGGATGTGTGAGCATCAGGTATAAAGCAGAGGATTTCACAGGCAGATCCCAGAAACCATCAGGTGTAGAGCTGACAACGGGGTCTGGTGGTGGGGTGCCACTAAGTGTAGAGCTGACAACGAGGTCTGGTGGGGGGATGTCACCAGGTGTAGAGCTGACAACGAGGTCTGGTGGGGGGGATGTCACCTGGTGTAGAGCCGACAACTGGGTCTGGTGGGGGGATGTCACCAGCTGTACAGCTGACAACGAGGTCTGGTGGGGGGATGTCACCAGGTGTAGAGCTGACAACGGGGTCTGATGAGGGTATGTCACCAGGTGTAGAGCTGACAACGGGGTCTGGTGGTGGGATGTCACCAGGTGTAGAGCTGACAACGGGATCTGGCAGGGGGATGTCACCAGGTGTAGAGCTGACAACGGGGTCTGGCGGGGGGATGTCACCAGGTGTAGAGCTGACAACGGGGTCTGGTGGTGGGGTGTCACCAGGTGTAGAGCTGACAACGAGGTCTGGTGGGGGGGGGGGGGATGTCACCAGGTGTAGAGCTGACAAAGGGGTCTGGTGGTGGGATGTCATCAACCAATCACTATAAGACATTGCAGCTTCTGGACCTTCCAAAGTCTACTGTTGGCCAAGTTATTCGGATATGGAAAACACCTTGTTACAATCATGCAGGTCTTATTCACCCTGCCTACACAAATGCAATCTATTTAAGGCTGGAGGGAAGGAAATATGGAAATACACACAATTGGACACCGTTCACACTAAACATAAACCGAACGTGCAAGCAACAAAGGGAAAACAGGGACATTGGACCCTACACCAACACCAGGCAGCAAAATACTTACCAAATGTACTAACACATCAAGCAGATGGGAATATAAATCTGTATGAGGTATTAGTTAGCATTTCGGCCAAAGTACATAAGCTCACAAGCACACGTCAAGGGTCCTTAATGTTTTGTAAGTCTGTACACTACCAAAACAACTAAACCTAGAAAAGGGAACCCTGCCTACAAGCAGGGCGCTTGTCCCAATAAGGACGTCTCCACGCTAGAGCCTCGGGACCACGTGTCTCAACCTAGATAGGAATAGACAGGAAAACCAACATACAACATAATACCAGGTGTCTGCACACCTACAGAGAAGGGAATCCCACCCAGAACCTTGTGCATATGTACACCCTGAAACAGACATAGTTTAAATGTCCACACACATAAGGGGCAGAGTGCTAGACATCACCGATGTGACGGAGAAGGGACAAGGCACCAGACATCACCCATGTGACTGCATAAAGGACATCCAATGTCTGGACCCATATCTGACAGAAAGGTAAGGCAGCAGGTACCCGCAGAACATGCAAACAGGGAAATCAGGTGTCCAGACCATGTTCAGGGAGATTGTGTGAGAACAACTCTAACAAGACAGCATGCGGGACTCCAACCACCAGAGGGAAGGAAGAGGAATGGATAATGACCAGCAACCTCTCCTGGATAATGAGCAGCACTTTCTAGCACGAGAGGCTGATATTTATATATACAGATGCATGGAGAACTACATACCATCAGCCAGCCAAATCAACCACACATGCAGCGGGGTGGTCCTGGAAACCAAAAGATCTACAGGTCCCAGGAGTACAATGTGACACATCTGGGGTGTGTGTAGTGTAGGGCAGACACTCTGGACAATGTGGCATCACCTCCCCTGTGGTAATACAGCTCCGTGTCTCCACCAACATGACCAAGCCATGTCATACGGCACACAGTGTGGAGGAGCAGAACATCTGCAGACTTCATTGGCCCAAAGTCCAGATCTCAATCCAATTTAGCATTTTTGGGATGAACTAGAATGCCGTATCCGTGCATCCAACACACCCATCATCCCCCTCCCATCACTATCTGAAACTCCTCCAGAAATGGAGCCAAATGCCTCCACACATCTACGAGAATTTGGTGGGAAGCGGCCAAGGAGGGTTACTGCAGTCATTGAGGATAAAGGAGGCCCAACACTGGATGGAAAAATGTGAATACATCCAATTTCATCCCCTTTATGTGCATCCCAATACTTCTGTCAACATGGTGTAGTAAGACATGCATCGGCGCAGTATTGATGGACCCGATGTGTTGGACATGGTCTCCTGTTGTGGACATACAGAACATTTGACACTATTGTTATCATAAGTTACCAGTTTCTGACTCGATGTGTTCCCATAAAATGTGTATTAGGAAAGGCCTTGGCTAAATTTAACTTTATGGGAGAAGAGGAAAAACATCATTAATCGTTTAGAGAAGTAAACAAAAGCCACATGAGGCAATCAAAGGCGCTGGCGAGGAATCTAACAGTAGTGTTCTGGTAGCAGAACCATCTCCTGCACACATGGTAGTGATTCCCCAGATGTATGGAACTAAGACTCAAGTACAAGTGTACAATAAAGCCACAAATGCCAAGCTGTGCACTGAGATCCTCCTTGATGCCAAGCTGTGCACTGAGATCCTCGCTGATGCCAAGCTGTGCACTGAGATCCTCGCTGATGCCAAGCTATGCACTAAGATCTCCCTTGATGCCAAGCTGTGCACTGAGATCCTCCTTCATGCCAAGCTGTGCACTGAGATCCTCCTTGATGCCAAGCTGTGCACTGAGATTTTCACTGATGCCAAGCTGTGCACTGAGATTTTCACTGATGCCAAGCTGGACACTGAGATCCTCGCTAATGCCAAGCTGCGCACTGAGATCCTCGCTAATGCCAAGCTGTGTGCAGCGTCCGAGGAGCGAGCCCTAGTTTAAGATATAGCGGGGATTGGTGGTAGACCCTTGTCACCGTGGCTTTACCATCTCCCACCTGAACGGTAATCAGAGGCCTGTCCAACAGAGCCTCGGGCAGGCTATTAAAGTGTGGGCAATCGGGGATTTGGTTACATGGTTTCTTTTGCTGGATTGTCACAGGTGACGCCATCATTCCTTCCTCTGCAGTGATGCTGGATTACGAAAAAATAGTCCACACACAGAGTAGTTGAAAGCAAAACCAGGAACGGTCGGCAATGTTGCTTTACTTGTAACTCAATATTAAAACAGTTCCAAAGTAGACAAGTCCAATACAGCACGGCTATAGACAGAATTAGTGATGAGGCAGGGAAGCAGAACACAGGATGAATACTGGGCCCACAGTCTTAGTTATCTCCGTTCCTGGAAAATCCTGAACTTTTTCCTCTCCAGACTCTGGATCTGTCAACACTCACTTCACAGGCATTTCTCAATGCTGCATGGCAAACTCCTCTTGCTTGCAGAGGTTAGCAGTTATCCCACAGTCTCATGAGATTAGATAAGTCCAATGGAGTCGGGTGACACCTTTCGGCCTCCTCCATTTCTAGTAGCGTAGGTCAGACTACTTGCAGACGGACTGACTAGATGCAAATTAGACTCCTTGCAGACTGCTGTCTTTAACAACCACCCAACTAAAGGCCCATTTAGACACAACGATTATAGCTCAAAAGATCTTGCTCAAGCGACTTTTGAGCGATAATCGTTGTGTCATTTGCAGCCCAAGATGATCGTTTAAGATGAGCGATCACCTTACGCTGACAGCGGAGGATGCAGAAGGCAAGCAGGCTGTCCCTGCTTCTCTTCGGCATCCAGCTGTTCCCTGCTCCGAGCGCCCAGCTGTTATACAGCCGAGCGCTTGGAGCGGAGCATGCAGAAGACAAGTGGAGTGTCCCCGCTTGCCTTCTGAATCCAGCTGTTGTTTTCTGCACGGAGCGCCGGGCTGTTATACAGTCGAGCGCTCCTTGCCCGGTATGGAGAACAGAGCTGGACCGCTCTGTTCTTCATACCCAGCTGTCATCAGGGAGCGGGATACAGCTGAAACAATAGTATCAGCTGTATCCCGCTGTGAATCCCTGATAAGACTCATTGTTGTCTTTCAGCACGCTGAAAGATCAGAGATGAGCGACGGCTTCACGAAAACTGCACGATGTGCAGCTACACACAATGATTATCGCTCAAAAGCCGGCTTTTGAGCGAATTTTGAGCGATAATCGTTGTGTCTAAATGGGCCTTAACTCTCACTCACACTGTGCAAACATTAATATCAAGCATGGTCAGGTGACCAAAGACTCACAGCACAAAAAGGATACATTTCCAGAGACAACTCATGCAGACATTAACTCTTTCAGTGCTGCAGAGGTACACCATACGTACTTCATGCGCACTGAAGTTGCAGACAATACAAAGGCATAAGACAAATATGAAAGACATTCTAAAGTGGCCTACAGGTCTGGGCCTCTACATGTGCACTGAGGTCTTCTCTGTGGATGCGCTGTATTAATTCATGCATGGATCAAAAGCCATTACGAGGTTTTGTATTGAAGCTGCTTTACAAGTGATATGATTTAAATGGCATTTTGCGGAATCAGTACCCATCAACTGGATAGGTGATAAGTGTCTGATCCTTGGGGCTCCGACTGCTGGGACTTCCTCCATTCATGAGGAAATGGGTCCCATGTACCTTTTGAATGGAGTGATGGTAAAACATGCACACTAGCTCTCCATCCAAATGGGTACAAGGGACTGCAGAGAAATAAGCCCACCTTGAATGATCAAACTGCAAGTCTATCCTGCCGATTACAGCAGGTAATGCAGTGTATAGTGTGGTGCAAGCAGGTCTCAGGCACAAATGGTGCATACGGCATTCAGTTGCAGCAGAATAGTTTGTTTGCCATTGACGTGGTAATAAGTGAACACTCAGCCTTAAACAGAGGTGCAGAACAGTCTGCTCTAATACTGAGGTCTGGTATTAGTGTATCTTGACGCCACCATCTAGTAGAGCTGCAGAGAGCAGTGACAGGCCGGTGACGCCCCCTGACCCTGATTGGTTGGCGAGATAGCTACACAGCAGGTCGTGGAAGCTCAGTATGAATATATCCAGGCGCCTGATGCTGTCCTCCCCACTGCTGCACAAAATATTAATGACCCCTTCTGCGCTGCTGATGCTGCAGTCCAACGCTGCTTGTGTCCCCTTGCATGCTCCTGCTCCTCGCCGCTGGCCTTCTCTCCCCAGCGGCAGGACTGTTACCGCTGGGCAGGAGTGTCACCACTGGGTTTTGCGGCGCTTCTGACGACAGAGCACCGGATCAGGCCACACTCCCAGACACAGGCTTTCTGCAGCGTTGCGGCTGCCTGGTGAGTCCACACCACCGGCTGTCACAAACAATTTGTCCCGGCCGAGCGCAGGATCAGCCCTCCGTCCCAGGCACAGGCTGTAACTGTACCGGCCCAGGGGGGAAGGGAACACAGTGGTACATGCAGCCACTGCTGTTGCCTCCGTGCTGGCAGCCAATATGTAATAGTGACATCGCTGGGAAAGAGGGGCAACCTTTTGTGCCTGTGCTGCCAAAGAGCCTCCAGGGCGATCTTTGCTTCTTATTGTAACACCTCCTTTTTTACCCCCATGTCTGCTTTGTGGGCTCCCAGGACCTGCAGGCCACGATGCTGTGCAGCCAATCAGGTACAGGGGGCGTCACCCCCTGTCAATCCTGACTCCACCAGGACTTCCTGGTGGCGTCAAGATACACTAATACCCTGAGGTCCAATCCTGAAAAATTGTAATAGTAACTCACAGATTGTAGATTCAAACTCTAGTATTAATGATGCCACATGTATAGATGACATCCCAGGGATGACTAGCATGGGCTGGACAAGAGCGCCCGCACTCCACAGAGGCCGACCCTGCAGTAACCTTACAAAACCCTAAGAAACAGTACACTCGGTCCAAACCCAACGTGTTTCTCCCATGTAGATAGTCACTGGGATCATCAGGGAATACCGAAAGTATGGAGGGACAGGAAAATCTCACATAGCTGCTATCCCCACTGATGAGGACATCATGATGATGGATACTAACCTGTCAAATGGGAGAACCAGGAAATATATAGCACATAACTCCACCCACCACCTAGATAGACCAATTATAGATGTCAGACAGCGAATGCGCACTTATTCAATGCACATGTTAATGCACATGTAGCCTCGCAATGTGTCTGTTGCCATCTTTACACTACATTACAGCGTGTGCACATGTCTGCGTATGAATACGCGTGTGCATGTGCAAAATACTGCAAACATCAGCACAGATTATACACATCATAGCACTTACTATAGTGCCCGATTCAGCATATGCGCATGCATCCAAACCCGTGCATGGGAAAGAGATGCAGGTTAGTGATGAAATCATACTGGCCATGCCGACTCGATGCCATTCAGCATAGCAACAAAGCAGAAATCAATGTGATCAGCAACAAGTCCGCCCATATCACAACACCATGGCTACAGCTGGTGCATCCAGTATAAAGACCCCACAGATTAAAGGGGCACCTAGCAAGATGGATACCGTATACAGTGGTAGTATATGTAGGCGGTTTATGTCCCAGCGCTTCATTTTATTCAAAATATGAATATAGAATAGATTGTAGAAGATCTGAAGAGGTCGGCGGATGCCCCCAAATCAAGGGGCGACCATCAGATGCTGGACAGGAGCGCCCAGTAATTGTTCCATCCTCCTTATTGTCATATACTTCCCAGAGCAGCCTGCATGGCCGTATAAGTCTCCTCACTTACCTTCTAGGTGTCTCCTTAAAGAAAGATGAACCCCTCCCCCCTCCCGTATAAGATGAGGTATATTTCAGGTATATTTCTGCCTGATATCCAACATGCTTCCTCTTCTAATGAACTTGCCTAGAATATATGTCTAGGGGTTGCAGTAAACTAGTGAAGGAAAGCATCTCGTTCAGCCTCTGTTACGGTATACTACCCTTGATACGCCAGCCCGGGTGCCCTAGATCTCATCCACAACCCCTGTTCCTGCCTACTTGCCTCCACTTCTGGCTAACCCCAGGCAGGCAACTGGGCGGCAGTCTTTACTCACTTGGGACCAAAAAAGGGACGCTGGCGTATCTGGATGGAAAGGGTAGAATACTGACAGAAAAGGCAGATGTAAATAACCAACACGAACAATACTAAGCAGAACTGAGGCAGATGGAAAAACCTGGTGGACAATAGCAAAGTATAGCAGACAAGATAACAGAAGCAGGAGACCAACAGAGGCAGACTAGCTAGCACACTGAGGAAAACCAAAACCTGGCAGTGATTGCAAGTCTCTTCCCGACCTTTAAACAAAAGCCTCCGCTCAGGGGCGGAGAGAGGGAGACAGACTCCCAACAGAACACAACAAAAAGGAGCTCGTGCACACCAGCACCACGCCGGCCAGGCACCCACGCCCCTGGCAGCCGGACAACAAGGCGGGGGGGACGCGCCCGACCGCGGGACCTTGCACACCGCCGCCCCGGGAGGACCAGCTACTGCCGCATGGTAACAGCCTCTTTACAAAGTTCTTCTACCCCAATCTGCTCTCAGGGAAATTTCCTGATCACTGGATAAAATGGTGAATTTCAGGATATCCGGATCACCTCCATATTGCCAGCACATGTCTCGCAATAGTCTCTCCCATGATGAATATCCACCAAATGGTCTCCAATCCTCCTTCTTAACTACCTGCGTTTTTTTCCCACATAGTCCAAGGGGCACCTACAAAGAAAAGCAACACCCTCCGTTCACCGTTGCATATAATAAACCTGGTTGGTGGAGAAATTGACAACGGATTTAGTTTGTAAACTAAAAGGACACGTAATATGCCTACCGCACCTAAACATGCCCAGGGGTTTCCGACCCAACCACATACGAGCTGGTCGAAGGGCCTAACAATGACTATGTACCAGTCTTTCCCTTAACGACCTCCCTTTACGGAAGGTACATTGTGGTTTATCAGAAATGATCTCCCTAAGATCTTGATCCACGGTCAGAATCCCCCAGTATCTATTAATGACATCAAGGGCTTGTCTAGTTCTATCATTATAGGCTGGAAACAGTCTCAAATTTTTACAATTTTCCCTTTTCTTTGGGGTCAGAAGAGTGAATTGATCCGACATTAATGCATTACCAAAAGCCGAGTGAAGGACCCTGTTCGGATAGCCTCTAAGAAGGAAAGAACTTCTCAAATCATGAGCCCGCTGATTTCTTGTGGATGATGACTATTCCACCTGAGAAGTATATTAAAATATAAATAAATAAATCTTGTTATTTGCATAGGGCCAACTTATTCCACAACGCTTTCAGGTAATTTTTTAATTTATTACCCCCCACCAAGCTGGGTGCTCATTTTACCAACCTCGAAAAGATGGAAGGCTGAGTCAACCTTGGGCCGGCTACCTAAACCAAGTGGGCATTGAACTCGCAACCTTCAGGTCGTGAGCAAGAGCTTAGGACTGCATTTCTGCTGCCTTAACACTCTGCGTAGGTAGATTTACAAAAAGTCTTGGTAAGACAACCCCCTCCCCCCGACCATCCTTCTCAATACACAGTTCAATAACAAAATCAATCTATCAGAGTGAAACTCCCTAGTGAAGCGCATGCCTAAATCATCGTTATTAAGATGCGACATGAACACCTCCAAGGACTCCACGATTTCATCCCAGAGGCGAAACACGTCATCAATAAATCTTCCTCAGTAGACAATATATGAGGTCCATTTGGCATTATCCCCGAGGACCAAAGTATCCTCCTACCTGCCCAGGAACAAAATTGCGTACATAGGGGCACAACGGGTCCCCATGGCAGTGCCCCATAGCTGGTGGAAGATGGTGCTTCCAAATAGGCAAAGAATGAACTGCAACAGTTGACCAATAACATCATTGTGCAGGGGGTACTGGGTGCCTCTAGTCTGCAAAATATTTAACTGCCCCAACCTCCAGAGAGTGTGGGATACTACTGTATAATGCCTCAAGGTCGATGGATGCCAATAGAACATTATCAGTCACCGACATCCCTTCAAGTTTAAGGAGTAAATCAGGGGCATCACGTAGACAGGAGGGCAAAGCCTGCGCAAGATGACATAGGATCTTGTCCACACAGATGCTAATATTCTGGGTGATGGACCACTGATACTATCAATCCCCCCTTTCAGTCATGAAGAGCATTGTGCACTATGGGCAATGTGTAGAAGGTGGGTAGTTGCGGGCGATTAGGTATCAAAAAAAGGAATTCTTTCTTACTGATGGAGCGTGTCTGCAATGCTGTATGTAGCATATTTCCCCAGACTTCCGTGTTCCTCAATAGGAGTGTCCACAGAATGTCCCAACAGTCATCATCCCTAAAACAATCGTGGCATTCAGTCAGATATGGCTTGAGATCACGGACGACTATATTGGCGCCTTCATCCGACGGTATCATAGTAACTGATGTATCTTTTTCTAACATGGTTAGGGCAATATCCTCAGACCTGGTAAGTGGTTTCTGCATTTACACGTCTGTTGCCCCGATATCTCCAAATCATTACTAACCATCTGTAAAACTCTATCCATCTCCGGGCGCCCATAGGAGGGGCATCCTCAAAGTCTTCCTATATAAATCTGTGAAGGTCCCTCTATTTTATTACCCTCCTCCAGAAGCCCCACAAGATCTTTAAAACCAACAAATAAACCCTCCTTAAAGTGGTTGTCTAGGAAACTAAAGAAACATGGCTGCTATCTGCTATCCAAGAAACCCATCCTACAATGTAACGAGGACAGGTTAGTAAGACCCGAGGAGTTGGGGTGGGAGAGTGGGTGGGGCAGACCCTAACATCACACTGTGTGTTCAACCCAACAGGAGTGTGGTGATAGGCTCCACCCCTAATCATGGCCCCGGCTCCTCCCCTCAGGTTTCATCAACCTATTGTTATAGTCATTCTGTTACAACCTAGAAAATTTCACCCTTACACCAAACGCTACACAGGAACCAGTAATAAAAACGAATCTACCGAGATGTTAGGGGTGTGTCTGACAGCAAACTTGTTGACAGTTTCTAATAGCAACCAGCAAAAAAATTAGTGCAGCTCTGGAGTATAATAGAGGAGGGAACTGAGGATCAGTACAGGATAAGTAATGTATGTACAGAGTGACTCCACCAGCAGAATAGTGAGTGCAGCTCTGGAGTATAATACAGGATGCAACTCAGGATCAGTACAGGATAAGTAATGTATGTACACAGTGACTCCACCAGCAGAATAGTGAGTGCAGCTCTGGAGTATAATACAGCATGTAACTCAGGAGCAGTACAGGATAAGTAATGTATGTATACAGTGACTCCACCAGCAGTGGAGTGGCGGCATCAGAGTCTTCCGAAAAAACTTTGCCACGGGTGCCAGAAAAGCCAGCAGCCCACAAGAAGACAGGAGCTGCTGGTGGAGGCAAGAAGAGACTGGGTCCGGGCCGTGGCTGCAGCAGCGTGGCACCGTTTGTCTGCACAGCAGCTTCCGACAGCACCGGGAGCGAGATTGTTACCCGCAGCCAGACCCGCAGGAGAACAGGTGAGCCGCAGATACCGGTAAGCACGGGAATGTGGAGTGAGAAAAAGGAGGAATCCGTGATTGAGCTGGCCTCCAGGCTGGCTAAGAACATCACTGACTATAACTTTGCAGGGAAAATGTTGGTGGTACAAAAAGGGAAACTGCGAGATGCCAAGATGTTAATGGAGCAAAAAGTTTCCAAAGACAAACAGGCAGAAGCCAGGAGGGCAATAAAAAAGTGCAACGACTGCATTAAGATGTGGGAAGCGGTGAGGGCAAAGATCCTGGAGGAGAGCGGGCCCTTTAAGGAAAAAATACTGAACGACGACCGGTTTGCCAAGATGACGGCAAGGTGCAGTGACCATGAGACAAGCGACGGTGAAGCCTCAGTTGAAGAGTTGTTTGAGGATGTGCAGGAGACCCTGGAGCAGCCCGTGTGCTCTCAAGAGCTAGCACCAACGCCCAGAGGCACTACAAGTCCCAGAGACATGCTGCCTGAAGAAATTGCGCTGCCTTCTACCTCAGGGGAATCTGAGGTGGAGGGAAGAACGGTAAGGCTGCAGATACAGAAGACCCTGCAGCCGGAAGCCTCTGTACATATGGGGGGCTTCATGTTTGGCGACGAGTTGCCAGAGCAGGACACAGAGATAAAGAAAAAGAAAAAGAAACCGGAGAAGCTGCAGGAAAAGCTTGAGTTCGTTCCTGGGAGCTCTGGTCTGGCTGCAAAGTCGGATCAGAGTTCTGACCCCAAAAACCCCCCTGGCTCGGGCTCTGTGGTGGGCCTGGAGCGGGAAGTTGGGGAGAAAAGGGCCCAGCTGGTCAGACCCTCTGTCCCTGTGTTAGTTGGTAACAAGGGCAAGGAGGTCAGTAAGAAAGGCGCAGTAAAGGCCAGTACAGATGCAGGTCGCGGTACCGTCAAGGAGGGTGGCAGCGGTGCCACTAATGCAGCAAGTGCTGCCTGTGATGCGGAGGGGGCTGCGGACCTAAAATCTGGGGTCTCCCATAATTTGGGAGCAAGTCAGGCCGGATCCCGCGCCTCCAGTGATGCGGAGGCAAAAAAAGAAAAAGAAAAAACACAAGCAAAAATCCGGAGGTTTTACCATCTACCTCTGGAGAGGCCAGGACCCATGGACCACATGATCCAAGGATAAAAGTGGTAGATCCGGGGATGAATGTGCGAGAGCGTGCGGCGGATGTAAGGGACAAGGCCGAGGGTACACGTTCCTCTGCAGTTGCTGGGCCTCCGGGCACCTCGGGTACCCCTGGCGGCCAGGAATCTGGAGGCCCAGGGGATAAGGTAGTTAGGCCAGAGGGGTCACGGGGTCCAGTCGCCCCTCCAGCGGCGACAACAACTGGTAGGAGTTATGCCAGTGTCGCCGCTGGAGGGGAGGGGTCCTCCTTGTCTCCAGGCTCTAGGGAGGGCGTTTTGCAACAGCGTCTCCTGGAGGCTTTACGGAAGGGGGAGAGTACAATCACAGTTGGAGGAAGAGAGGTGGATCTATCTCTCTGGAAAGAGAGACATGGCTTGGGTGCCTTCCGAGAGCAAAGGGGGGAGACCGTACGGTCCCTACCGACACCCGGGCAGGACACAGGTCGTAGGAATGTGGTCCATCTTCGTTGGAGAGGCAATGATGCATGCCCCCCGAGGGCGAGGGTAGTGGAGCTTCTGCTGAAGATCGGCTTTAGGGCGGTTGACATCTTTGCCCTGATCCATCCCTACGGCACGTCTGAGTTTGACATCAGTTTCATTCGCCCAGAGGGCCTAGAAATCTTCTGGGGGAATTACGAGCTGGTGAAAAACGAGCCCGGCTGGCGAGACTTTGCCACCCAGGTGGTGTCTCGCCAGAACGACGTCAAGAAGGTGACCGTTTTGACTCGTAACGAGTCACTTTCTTGCTTTGACATCATGACGTGGCTCAGCCGGTACGGAGAGGTGACGGAGATGCCCAAAAAGAACAGGGATGAGCACGGCATATGGTCCGGGGCCTGGACGTTCATGGTCAAACTGAAGCGTTCAGGAAACTCAATGGCTCACATACCATCTGCAGCCTTCCTCGGCAGGGATCGTATCCTGGCCTTTTACCAGGGGCAGCCGAAGCTCTGCCACAGGTGCGGCGACCCCTCACACTTGAGCACCGCTTGTAAGACCTTGAAGTGTGCTCTGTGTGGGGGTCTGGGTCATCTAGCCGCCTCCTGTGCGGAGATTAGGTGTAACCTGTGTGGTGACCTCGGTCACCCATTTAGTCGCTGTCCGTGCTCCTTTGCCAATGCAGTCTCCGCCCCTACGGATGGGGGTCATGATGTGGCCTCCGGGGGTGAGGGGACCAGCAGAGGTGGGGGAGCTCAGGAGCCAGGGAAGAACCGGCAAAAGACGCCTTCGGAACAGAGGCGTCAAGAGAAACGCAGACGGAGCAGGGAGCTGACAGGAGCACCCACAGCAGGTGGGTCGATGGTGGCCCCTGTTCCAGAAGCAAATCTTTTGCGGCTGAGGCTTTGAGGGACAGCAATTTAGATGAGGAGGACAGGAGGATCCAGAGGGAGGAGACCAACTCTGCAGATTCCTCCCACTGTGAAAGTGTGGATGAGGAAGGCAAGAGGTGGTTAGAGAAACGGCGTAAGCTAGGTACCACAAGGAGAAAATGAAGGGGGGATTCAAGATCTTCTCCCACCCCGGGCCAAGTACTGGAAGGAAAAGCCTGCTCACCTCCAGTTGGACTCTCCAATAGGTTCCGAGCCCTCCGAGACATCTCTTCCTCCTCTTCTGAGGGGGAGGCAGAGGGCAAGGTTCCTAGGGCAAAGGAAAGGTCAACAAGGGGTGCTGAGTCTCCACCTCGTGAAGGCATAGTTCCTTCCGGGGTGGAGGCTACTCTGGAACCTGGAAACAAGGATGACGGGGTCGGGGGATCCCCTGCTATGGACACAACTGTGTCCAAAAAAAGAGGCAAGGGGCTTTCCTCTGACCCCGAGGAAGCGGGTGTGAGGAAGAAAGCCGTCTAATTTAATCACTCATGATGGCGGCACCCACTCCGCTGACTCTGGCATCAATTAACGTTGCCAGCATTAAGTCAGATACGGCTAGATTTACGGCCTTTGATTTTCTCAGCCGCGTTGAAGCCGACATTTTATTTTTGTAGGAGACCAGGCTGTCTGATTTGGCAGCCATACATAAGGCAAAAAGGGAGTGGAGGTCAGGCCCTTCCTACTGGTCTCTTGCGGCCGAGCCGTATAGCGGAGTGGCGGTACTTTTTACCGCAGCGGTCGAATGCCAACGAGTTATTGAATTAGAAATGGGAAGGTGCCTGATCTTAGATATCCTCATGAAGGGACAAGAATTAAGACTTGTCAACATCTACGGTCCCCAGTCAAAAAAGGACAGGAAGAGTCTCTTTATGAGGATCAAGCCCTACCTTTTTACCAGCCGCCAAGTTGTCTTTGGAGGTGACTTTAATGCAGTCACAAGAGCCCGCGATAGGGGAGGCTCTGGAGACAGGCGGTTGGCTTTTGACAGCGTCGCACTTAATAGCATAGCTAGCGAGGCTCGCCTGGTGGATGTCCACATCCGGCACACCCCAGGCCACGAGGGATTCACCTTTTATAGAGGTCAGAGCAGGTCTAGAATAGACAGGTTTTATTTGAAGGAGGAAGCCATCTCTTCACCAGTGTCCGTTGTTGAGGTGGAAT
This sequence comes from Eleutherodactylus coqui, assembly GCF_035609145.1. NCBI lineage: Eukaryota > Metazoa > Chordata > Amphibia > Anura > Eleutherodactylidae > Eleutherodactylus > Eleutherodactylus coqui. The sequence continues at coordinate 6,804,838 of NC_089840.1, read as the reverse complement.
TCTCCGACCACTGTCTAATATTGTTTTCTCTGAATGTTGCAGAGACCCCCCGGATGGGCAGAGGTTTGTGGAGACTGAATTCATCACTCCTGGAGGAAGCAGAGATAAGGCAGTCCTTTGAGGATTTTCTGCAGAGCCAGGTACCATTACTGGATCTCTGTAGCAGAAAGTCAGAGTGGTGGGAGATGTTCAAAAGGAGGGCGGCGAGGTTCTTCCGAGAGCTCTCCAACCTCAGATGCCTGGACAGGTACCGCCTGTACAACGGCCTGAGGAGGAAACTCGAACATCTCGTTTCGACTGGAGGTAGCCGCGAGGAGATCTCCAGAGTGAAATCTTTGCTCAAGAAGTGCCAGTACGATAGGCACGCATCCTTGGTTTTTGAGAGGGATTTCGGGAAGTACCGCTCGCCCGACCCTTACAGAAACTGTAGGATGTCAGTGAATAGTAAAGTGGTCACTGGACTGATCGATAGTACAGGATCCCTGAATCGATCCAGATCAGGGATTCTGGAGGTCGTCAGATCCTACTACTCGCAACTCTTGGGAAAGAGGGATCTAGATTCGGAAGTGATGTCGGCTTTCCTGGCTGAAACTGTCCCTGAGCCAGGGGTAGACACCTCTCTTGATGTTTTGACAGGAGAGATCAGAATAGAGGAAGTTAAACTGGCGATTGATGGGCTTCGGCTCAAAAAAATCGCCAGGACCGGATGGCCTAACGTCCGAGTATTATAAGACCTTCAAGGACCTCTTGAGTCCCCTCTTGACGGAGGTATTAAATGAGTGTCTTTCCTCGGGCACTCTGCCAAAGTCAATGAGGAGGTCAGCTTTGATGCTTCTGTCAAAGGATAAAGACTCGAGCCATATTGAGAACTGGCGTCCCATAGCGCTTCTCAATACGGACAGGAAGGTTCTGGCAAAAGTGCTGTTTAATCGGTTGGTCAAGTTTGCACCCCGGCTCCTCTCGGGGCCCAGCATTGCTCTGTTCCAGGCCGTAGCACCTTTAGCGCTGTTCTCGGTGTCCGGGAGGCAGTGGAGCAGGGTAGGGCTGGTCACTGGGAGGGGTACTTGCTGTCCTTGGATCAGGCCAAAGCATTTGATCGGGTTAACCACGAGTACCTCTGGTCAGTCCTTCTGAGATACGGCCTGCCAGTGGGGTTTGTTGATTGGCTGCGAACATTGTATGCAGGGGCTGAGACTTTCCCGCTGGTGAACGGTTGGCTTGGCCGCCCTTTCGAGGTGGGGTCCGGTGTCCGTCAGGGCTGTCCTCTAAGTCCCCTGTTGTATGTGTTTGCGATAGATCCCTTCCTTAGGAGGGTTGATCGTGGACTTATAGCAGGGGTCGGGATGGACCGGGCGGTGCCGGAGGCTACCCTGAGGGCAGTGGCATACGCCGATGATGTCACGCTCTTCGTATCCTCAAGGGAGGAGGCGGAGTTTGTGGTGTCAGAGGTGGATGGCTACTCAGAGGCATCTGGGTCCAGGGTCAACTGGGATAAGTGCGAAAGTCTCTGGTTAGGAAGGGGGGATCCTGTGTTTGATCTCCCGGACACTCTTCTGGTGCCCCAGACTTGAGCAAAAGTTCTTGGCATCAAATTTGGCCAGGGGGATTACCCCATGCAAAATTGGGTAGACAGGCTGGATGGTGCCACTCACAAGGTCAATCAGTGGAAGGGTTGGTCTTTAACCCTTCGGGAAAGAGTTAGCTTGATCAAAACATACCTGCTCCCTTTATTCATCTACCTGGGCAGCGTATGCATTTTGCCAGAGCCTCTCTGGACCCTGGTCTACAACCTGTTCTTCCTAATGTTGTGGGGGAACAGGTTGAACCTGATCAGGAGAGATGTTACATACCACACGAGGAGACTAGGGGGGTTGTCTATGGTCAACCCTGTGGTGTTTCTTGTAGACACCTTTTTTAAGATCAACATAAGCAACCTCTGGCAAGAGAGGGCTCCTCCGTGGGTCTACTCCTGCCTGGGATGGTTTCGGCCCTTCTTCCAGGAATGGGAGACAGGAGGGCGAGTGAAGGACCTTCGCACACAGCACGGACATCTCCCGGCTTATGCTACCTTGGTTCTGAAGGTGATACGCCGGTGGGGTCTGGGGATGTGGGAGATCAGGACTCTGACGAGGAGGCTCCTCGACGAAAGAGTCCTGTTGACCCGTTTCCAGAAGCCCCTGGCGCTCAAGGACTGCCCAAGTCGGGACCTGGAGGGAGGGTTACGTTTACTGAATTCAACCCGGGTCCCCTTGAAGTTTTGGGACTTGGCTTGGCGCTGCTTTCACGGGAGACTGTATGTAAGGGGTAACTTGAAGAGCAGGCCTCTGATTGACAGGGGTTGCCCCCGTCAGGAGTGCAGCGACGTGCTGGAAAGCATAGAGCATTTCCTGCTTCAGTGCCCCTTTAATACAGGGGTTTACCAACGGGTAGGGGTCTCTATAGGCTGGCGTCAGCTGGCACACCTCTCCTATGCGGAGTGGGCTTATGGAGCCTTCAGAGGCCTTGGTGGCAGGGACCGCTGCACTTTATTTCTAGTTAGCCTAGTGGTCAGGTTCCACATCTGGAGTGCACGGTGTTTAATCTCGACGGAGCTGAAAGTCCTCCCCGTGGATACGGTCTGTAGGAACATCCTGGGTGACCTGGTGAAGGTACGTTCTGTGGAGTATGAGAGGCTGGGCACATCTAAAGCTTCTCTCCTATGGAGAGGGCTTGTTTTTCGTTAGGGACAGTCTTTTCTTAATCTTCTAGGGGCAGAGTAGGGAGAGAGAAGGGACAGGATAGGGAGAGAGGAGGGATAGGGCAGGGACAGTTTTCCATGAAGGGTCAGACTGAGGGGCAGACTAAGGACAGTCTAGGGCAAATTAGGGAGAGAATAGGGAAACCTTTTTTTTTTAATTCAAGGGATAGTACATTGTGATGTCTGTGCCTGGCTTATCACCTCCAATCCCGGTGGCGGGCTGTGAGTGCACCATGAAGCTTTTTGTTTTGATTTGGGCAAAATGGAATGAAGTAGGGCTGCAGGAGAGCCGACCTTAGGCTTTCGGATTATGTATATAGTATATATTATGTATGTTGGTTATTGGAGTGTATTATGGTTTTGTATATATTGTATATTGTATATATTCACGTTTTGGGTGGTAGGTAGGCTGGGTGGGGAGTTGGGGGGAGTGGGATTCACGCCTTGAGCCGTAGCCTGGCACGTCCCGAACATTGAACTCTGGGCACGGACTGGTGGAGCGGGCATGGCCCCCAGGCTGCGGCGGGCACAGTGTGGTATTTATTAATAAAAAAACTCTGGTGTGGCTTGGCACGTCCTGAACTAAGAACTCTGGGCACGGACTGGTGGAGCGGGCATAGCCCCCAGGCTGCGGCGGGCACAGTGTGGTATTTATTAATAAAAAAACTCTGGTGTGGCTTGGCACGTCCTGAACTAAGAACTCTGGGCACGGACTGGTGGAGCAGGCTTGGCCCCCAAGCTGCACTGGGGACCCAAAAAAAAAAAAAAATAAATAAATAAAATATATATATAATCAAAAAAAAAAAAAAAAGCATATTTTTAGTTAGTTTTTTATGCCAGTTGGCTCGGTCTTTCTGTTTGAATTTGGTTATTTATGCTGTTTATGTTATTGCTTCCATTTGTTCTGTGTGGGTGCAGTGCGGCACGGCTGGACCTGGAGTTATAGTTTACAGGGTTTATGTAGTTATAGTTTCCTTAGTTTTATACTTTAGGTATATGGTTGTATCTTGTGTTATATGCTGAGTGTGTATGTGTGTGGGTGTGTACGGCGGGGGGAAACCCGGATATGGACATTTACTTTGTTTATGGATCATGGACTGTGTTTTTTACTTTTATAATAAAAGATCTACAGGATATAACTCAGGATCAGTACAGGATAAGTAATGTATGTACACAGTGATTCCAGCAGCAGAATAGTGAGTGCAGCTCTGGAGTATAATACAGGATGTAACTCAGGAGCAGTACAGGATAAGTAATGTATGTACACAGTGACTCCACCAGCAGAATAGTGAGTGCAGCTCTGGAGTATAATACAGGATGTAACTCAGGATCAGTACAGGATAAGTAATGTATGTACACAGTGATTCCAGCAGCAGAATAGTGAGTGCAGCTCTGGAGTATAATACAGGATGTAACTCAGGAGCAGTACAGGATAAGTAATGTATGTACACAGTGACTCCACCAGCAGAATAGTGAGTGCAGCTCTGGAGTACAATACAGGATGTAACTCAGGGTCAGTACAGGATAAGTAATGTATGTACACAGTGACTCCAGCAGCAGAATAGTGAGTGCAGCTCTGGAGTATAATACAGGATGTAACTCAGGATCAGTACAGGATAAGTAATATATGTACACAGTGATTCCAGCAGCAGAATAGTGAGTGCAGCTCTGGGGTATAATACAGGATGTAACTCAGGATCAGTACAGGATAAGTAATATATGTACACAGTGATTCCAGCAGCAGAATAGTGAGTGCAGCTCTGGAGTTAATACAGGATGTAACTCAGGAGCAGTACAGGATAAGTAATATATGTGCACAGTGATTCCAGCAGCAGAATAGTGAGTGCAGCTCTGGAGTATAATACAGGATGTAACTCAGGAGCAGTACAGGATAAGTAATGTATGTACACAGTGACTCCACCAGCAGAATAGTGAGTGCAGCTCTGGAGTATAATACAGGATGTAACTCAGGAGCAGTACAGGATAAGTAATGTATGTACACAGTGACTCCACTAGCAGAATAGTGAGTGCAGCTCTGCAGTATAATACAGGATGTAACTCAGGAGCAGTACAGGATAAGTAATGTATGTACACAGTGACTCCACCAGCAGAATAGTGAGTGCAGCTCTGGAGTATAATACAGGATGTAACTCAGGGTCAGTGCAGGATAAGTAATGTATGTACACAGCGATGCCACCAGCAGAATAGTGAGTGCAGCTCTGGAGTATAATACAGGATGTACTAGTAATATGAAGATAGACAGGATAATCCCTCTACATTATGCTCTGTCTTTCTCCACCTTAGCAAAACTACAACCATTGAAATGTGCTGAACTTGGGGTTGTGCCGCTTCTCTTCCCAGACCGGATCCCTTTGATGTGCGTCGCGTCTACGTCTCTGTATTAAATATGTGGTAAACGTCTTGTGTATGAGACGATTCGGTCACACAGCAGCACATGCTACAGGAGAAAGCCCAGACCACCCGTGTACTCGCAGTGTACGGATATTCAATCTCCCTCCACATCAAAGACTCGGCTTCATCATCCAATTAGATGCCCGGCTGTCGGATTTCGCTTTGTTTTGGTATTTTATCTCCCTCCATCGGTCGCCTATTTAGTGATATTATAAAAACAAATATTTTCTGCTGTGAAGCCGCCTCGCCGTTTACATATGTGGAGTAACTCTAGACAACGGCTTCATTAGATGCTAATTTAATTACAGGCTGGAGAGTCAAGAGTAAATAAAACTCAATCGGTCTCAGCTGGGATTTAAAGCTGCAGTACACGTTAGGGTCTGCGATACGCACGGAAACTGCGAATGAGTGCGTCAATAAGGCAGATGAAGAAGGAGTTACCCAACCTTCACTTTATAGAGGAACCCGCCGATACAGTCTTATTTCATCCTTGGGTTTAAACCTGGATTTGGGTTTCAGAATGTCATTGCCTCGGCTCTGTGACCCCAACATGTAGCTAGTTCTCCCCCCAGGAGCGGTTGCCATTCGCTGCTGATTTCCCTGCAGGGTAAATGTATTATTAGATGCGGCCATATAAATGCTATGTAATACATAGACACCCGCTGGTTATGAGCAGGACCCCCTCCATGACGCTCTAACCGGGCTCTGTGGATATAACACAAGCTCATTGCAACCCTTAGCGGCTGTTCACACAGGAGCGCCCCTACCAAGAGGCGACCTGAGCCTGCTGCCTTAGGTGGCAGGCTGTTGGGTCTCAGAAGGGGCGGCATGTTGCCACCTGGTGGCCATATTAATGGCCAGTAAGAGATAATTGCCAACTGTGAGACGGCCGGGCAGCAACCCTACAAGCACTGCACTCACTGGATCTGTAACACCACTCCAGCCGCTGCTGCCAGCCTGTGACCCCTGACCTCCTTTCCCACCCCGGCATTTGTGTTCCTGTAAGCAGTGCAGATGGCGGGAGAGAGGTCAGGGGTCACAGACTGATGGCAGCGGCTGGAGTGGTACTACAGACCCAGTAAGTGAAATGCTTGTCGGGTTGCTGCCCAGCTGTGGGTCCATGATGTTACACTCTTACTACTGCGGCCATTAACGCAGTCACTATTACTACTGGGGCCATCAAGGGGGGATGCTTTTGCTACTTGGGCCACTATGGGAGTCACTGTTGCTACTGGGGCCATTAAGGGTGTCACTATTACTATTGAGGCCGTGTCCCTGTTACTAGAGAAGCCAATTACCAGTGGATTGCAAAGCTGCTGGAAGGGAGACCCCCTAGTAGCAGCCACGTCAAACATGATTTACAGGAGTCAAGCCAAAAAAAAAGTTTAATGCAAGTATATTACAAACTTGATGATGGGCTGTTAGATAAGCAGAACTTGTGTAAAAGGTTATTGTCTAGTGAACGGAACAGATAGGAAACGTGAACGGTAAATGTGTCACGGCTGGGATGGGGAAGGAGGAAGAAGAGGAGAGGCACCCATAGTGCCAGCTACAAGGCCCCGTTCTCCATGCCAGTGCAGTGGTAGGGAAGGGGTTAACAGAGGCAGATCCTGTCCCTTCTATGATGCTAACAGTGATGTGACTGGCATGTCACCACCCAGATGAAGCTTATTGGCAGGGCTGGTAGTGTGAAGGAGGTTCCTCCCTATGGAGTGAGCCAGAAGGCTCAAGAACGTTCTGGACACAGGGAGGCACTCATTATATAAGGATAGGAAGAAGCTGTCTCAGAGAGAGTGAGCGAGCCAGGGAGAGAACAGCAGGACCAGCAGAGCGGGGATCCAGCAACAGCGACCTGGCGGCAACTGCTGAATGGAGGGCGGTGTGAGCACTGTCCTCATGCTAAGGGTCAGTGCAAGAGAGGACCCTGATGACCAGATGGTGGATGGACAACAAAAGGGCCCTGATGACCAGAGGCTGGATGGACAACAAAAGGGCCATGATGACTAAGGGTCCGAGCATAAGTGGCAAACGGGTCCTGATGACTGGGGGGCCAAAGATATACTGCAAAAGGGACCTGATGATCTGGGGACAAAAGTAGAAGCTGCACAAGAAATCACTGCTGTAGCTGTGATGGCAGTGTGAATACCCAGATTATGGAGGACTCTTCTTTGCAGGCCGTAAGTGAGGCTCGGCCGCATTAAAACTAGTGTGATCACAATGAGGACATATAGAGGTAGTTAGCAGGCCTGCTGACAGTTTATGGGAAGTTGTATCGTTGGGAACTGACTTTAATAATAGTGTTTAATGCTGCAGTGATTTATGTGCGGGAATTCGTAATTCCAGGTTATTAGCGTTGTTAGTAATGTTTTGGGCATCATATATGTTACATTGGTAACATATATGATGTTAGGGTGCAACCACCTAGATGTTGTTGAGTTACGCAACATAACGATGTACAGACCTAACATGTATTGCTAATGAGTGATGACTGTGACGTCATTGGGTCTTGTGTGACCCCAACAAGGTATAAAGGCCTGGGCTAGCAAAGTAGATAAAGGCCGATGGCCAGAAAGACGTACATGGGGGACTTGTTGCAATGCGGTCTGAGAAAACATGGAATAGCGTTGTACATAAACGGCAAAACACCATTATAGTTATAATCTAGCGTACACGTCATAGCGCCCTCTGGTGGGGGGGGGGGGGCGACCTCCCTGCTGTTAATGTCCAGTAAAGTTAAGTTGTTGCAAAAAATGTGTGCTATCTATGAAACAGACCAGTTGCTAAGGATGCATCCCCCTAGCAACCCCATAGACCGTAGTAACCAGTAATTAAACCCCCAAGTTTCATGACATTATAAGCTCCGCGTTGTAACAGGAACACCCCCAATATGGGCCGGGCGCGCTCCTCTAACGGTAGAGTACTATAAATCCCATTTGACAGCCGTGGCGGCCATATTGGTTGTCATCCGGCTGTCGTGACATAACTGTTCTATAACATTTTTAATTATGTGACCCAAGAAGAAGACGAGGGAACTTCTATTCCCCGGTGGCTTCCAGGACGAGATGTTAGTAATTGCTATTGAACAGGACATTAGGACAAATATGCGAGACGCTACCTGAGCCGGAGCTCCACGAAGCCGCTGGACGCCATGCGTATAATGCCGCGGTCTGTCATTTATATTGAATGAATGCCTTTAATTAAATTATTGAAATGGCGTCATTAGCTGTACGGAGAAAACACTCATCAGGCAGAAGGCGATGACGGGACCCTGTCAACAGGGACAGGAGAAGCCGCCTTACATAATCCAATATGACTGGAATGGAGGCCTGTGGTGACATTTTAGAATGTGGGCGCCAATCCGCTCTACGTACAAGTCATTGCATTGACTGGATGAAAGGTCATCGTCATCCTGGCGAATTCCCCGATGGTCACTAAGATGCTGTTGATGCATATTTAAGTGATGCTAAAACGTGTTAATGACCTAGCTGCCGCGCGGACGGACGCTGACCACCAGTCGCTGCTCCTCGCTGGGAAGTTATTGACGGATATATTGCTTATTCTTGTCGCGGTTATGAAATTAAATGACATTTCTCCCAGGAAGTCATCGCATTAAGGAGCTACAGGGAACACTTACGTGTTGTTCTATCTCAGAGGTTGTAAACCATTACAAGACCATGTCACCAGAATGAAGACTCTCGCTGTTACCGAAAGTAGGTCATAAAGTGCAGCGGATGGGGGTCGGCCTCTGTTGACACCCCACTCGATAACCTCGTTAAGCCGCATGCAAGGTATGAAATTCCTCAATTTGGACCTCTCAATTAGTCAAAATGGAGATCTACTACACAGAGACGCTCTTGGTCTCGGGGCATAACACAGGGCGTGCCGCCTCAACGGGGTCTGCAGGGTAAGGGGACCTGCCCGGACCCCCGTGGCAAGTTCTGCTTTTTGACTAGATTGACATCCTCAGGACGCCGATCCAGTTGGGAACTAAGTGCCGGCAGTAGAACCTTCAGCCCGGTTACTTACATAGGCCAGGACTCAGGAGTCGTCAGGATTACAGCTCAGGTGGCGCAACGTGCCAGGATAGAGGCAGGAGAAGAGGAACACGTCTCTTCTGAGGAGTTCTTTTTATATTTTAACTGGCACAAAGGGAGCACTATGGGGACCATCATTCCTATATGAGCTACTAAGGGGTTCACTATTATGGTATGGGGGCACTATTGGGCTACTATCACTGTATAGGTGCACTATTAGTATATGGGGGCACAATGTGGATTAATATTACTGTATATGGGCACTATTATTGTATAATGGCACATCCTGTATCGTTGTACAAGTAGGGGCACAACAATGGTGCTATTGCTGTATGAGAGAACGGAGGGGATAGTATTGCTGTATAGGGAACAGAGGGGGGACTATAACTGTGTGGCACTATTGCTGTGTGAGGCCTAAAGAGGGCACTATTACTGTCTGGAGGGTACTTTGTGGGACATCGAGGAGGACATTATTACCATCTGTAGCACTAGGGATAGAGTGCTTTTGTATTGGTGGAGACAGGTGGGATGTGCTGAAAAAGCAAGGAGCCAAAGATGAATGTGTGTTACATTCTGCAGAGTTTATCATGGTGGTCTGAGCCAAATAGAGAAGAAAAAGTAAAAGTGAATGACTCAAATTAGAGACAATGACACCCATAAGTGCCTGGTTTAAATTCCATGATAATTATAATTGTTATAGACATAGTACCATATATATATCCCAAGAACACCACTTGCACCTGCATGTGTAGGCAATAAGCTAGAGGGGGACCCAGGCCTGAATTTGGGGACAAATCGGGGACAAACAATCGTTAATTCCGATTCTCGGCCAATGTAACAGGAAATTACATGAGTGCTGATCAGTATGCTTGTTGTTCGGCACTTGATACATTGGCTGGTGAAAAGCCCCCTTCCTTCTTGTGTGAATGGGGGTCTGCTGACCACACGTTCAGCCATTTCCAGCTGCCATGCACTTCAGTAGAGAGGTGGCTACACTCCATTGGAGTCTCAGGGGTAGGGTTGTCACCCGGCTGGTAATTTACACAAGAAGCCGGAGGCAGTTTTATTTCTTACCGGCCACATAACTACCTGGTGTGAGCACCGCGGGCAGCAACCAGATCATCAAGCACTTTAATTCACTCTCAGGTTCCAGTGCTCAGAGATCCTCACTCCTCCCGCCGCCATCTGCATTCCTGTACATACTGTATGCAGAGGTCGGTAGGGGTGTGTGTGAGGCTCTTCTCTGAGCGCTGCAGCAGTGTCTCAACTGGAACCTGAGAGTGCTGGATGATATGGTTGCTGTTCAGACAGAGCTTCAGGGGTAGGAAGGGCACTTAAAGGGGGCCCTATTATTACTGGGGCCACTAAGGGGAGAACATAAATTTTCCTGGGGCTAATAAAGGGGGCCCTATTAGTACTTGGGCCACTAAAGGGAACACTAATATTACGGAGGGCAGTAAAGGCGGCACTATTACTATTTGGGCCACTAAGGGAGAACATGATTTCTGCTGGGGCTACTAAAGGTGGCCCTATTACATCTGGGGCCACGAAAGGTAGTCCTAATATTGCTGGGCCCACTAAAGGGATTCCACTATTATTAGAGCCACTGAAGAAGGCACTATTACTACTAGGGCCACTAGAGGGAGGGCAAAAAGTGTGACAAAAAGTTTCTTACGCTGCAGCCTACACTCTTCTGTGAAAACTCTACCAGTAAGCTAAAGGGTTAAGAGCAAAGAAAAGAAAAGGCCCAAATCTGCATCTTCTGTGATTCTGTGTAATGTCTTCACGGTGTTCGCCGGCCGCCACTTCAGAAGATGTTCTTAGAATTCTTAAGATGAGAAGGGGAAATTTGCATGAGAAGAAAAGACTGTGAGCGGCGGTCAGGAACATACGGAGGGCGGTATAGACACCCGGTCACTCGTGTAGCTTACAGCACTAGTAGAAAAGCTCCAAGAGAGAAGTGCGTGTGGGACGGGGGTATGGGGGGGGGGGGTCCTTATAGTTCGTCGGAGATGGGTTACTGTTACTATGTCGCAGCTTAACCCCTATATATGCATAGGATCTGTATGGAATGGACTCGCTGCTGCTCGACCCCATACATGCAGACATGGTATATAACGAACTTAGTCAAAATCTCTGCTTGCCGTCTGTGAATGTAAACATTTAGCCCTGCTGCCATGCAGCTGCAGTTTGTTACAATGTATCGCTATAAGGAATCCCCTATGAGCTAAATACAAGCGTCAGCAACATCTGCAGCATTTCTTTGCTGTTCAGGACTGAGAACCGTCACTGATACATTCTATCAAACTGCAGTGGTAGGAGGGATTAACCCCTATGATGCTAAATAAGGAGGTTACCCTTCACTGACAGCAAGCAGAGATCTTCAAAGGAAGAAACAAAATAAAACACTTAAGGGCTCCTGTCCACAGGCGATTGTGCATTGCGTTACTAGCGGCGATAATTCTGCCGCGAGTAACACAGTGCACGCTTTCCATAGCGTTGCTATAGAAAGCGCAGCCCCCCTGTCCACGAGTGGAGAATTATAGTGATTCTCCGCTAGCAGGACTCAAATCGCGGTATGCCACGATTCTCCGCGGTGAGCCTATCTGTCAGATAGGCTCCCTGCTGAGACCTCTCAGCGCTCCCCCTTGTCCCCTGCAGCGAATATCTCTGGCGATACTTCGTCACGCCCGTGGACAGGGGACCTAAAAGGAAGTACTAAAGATATCAAGATATATATTCAGCTCCATATATAATGAAGAGAGACCTTATAGTAACTCTTCTAGCCTTTTGAGCTAAGCTTAAAGCATGTGACCTGCTGAGTCCAGGGATGTGTTATACTTATCTCCCCTATTATTCCCCTGCTGTAGGAGGTGGAAGGAGCGCCTACTGTTTTCACTAGAGTCCAGGTGATTGAGCCGCTCCACCAAATTCCTGACAGCTAAGCCCCACTCCTGCATTTTTAATTTTTGGCGCAGTCGGCAGGATGCTGCAGCCACTTTGCTAGGTTGTTGAGGACAGCAACTGAAAAAGAAGGGGGATATGTAAGCAGTTGGCAGGAGCTTCTACTCCTTCTACTCCTTCTACTGGAGCCCGGGGCGCCAAACTGCTCCACCAAGCTTCAGGCAGCTAAGCTCTGCCCACCCACATCTTACAGGGATATCATCGCTGGCCCCTTGTACCTGGGAAGGAAGATCAGTGGAACTGGAGTGGTGGGAGACCAGGGGAGGTGAGTACATCTGTTTTCATGTTGGTACTTCAGGCTGAGACAGTTTTGGGGGAAAATTGCCCCTCGAAAACCCCTTTAATGTCCCTTGTTGAAAATTTACCCTACTGGCAGGAGTTTACACACAGTGTGGTACATTAGAAGTTTACATTACCATAAGATAGGCAGAAGGACGCACGGTCGATAGCATTACGGTGCATCCCTGTGATGCCCGGACCTTATATAGCAGACCAGGGTCTCCAAAGTACAACTCCTCCTGCCAAAGCACACCGTTATTCTGCACTCCTACTGCCATTTGTGTGAGACTGGATTAGATTCAGGGTCCAACAGGCCCACCATAGAACCAGAGGACCCCCACAGGTCCAGGAACTGAGACAATACTGGACCGCAAAGCTCCCGCAGAAGACAACCCCATTTGGAGTCAACTTTGGAGCAATCACTTAACAATAGGGTCTATAACTTATGGGATGATGCCCAAAAACTATTGGACCTTTCTGATGATGCGTCCGGTGTGTACAATGACAGCAACAAAGATTACAATGCGATTAATAGTAGATGTGACATGTCCTGTCCAGGTGGATGCTCAGAATTAGTGATAAATGAACTTTTCAAACTTTGGTTCGGATGGTTTCTCAAAAATTCGGAAAAAGTTGGGTTCAGTCCGAAATAGTTTAAACCGAACCGGAACTCCACCAATACCCCTAAACTGGTGTATAACACAGTCTAAGAGCCATAAAAGCTCTGTGTAACAGAAGAAGAGGAAGAAGGAGAAACAGAGGGAAGAGGAAGAAAAAGAAGAGGAAAGAGGAAGAAAAAGAAGAGGGGAGAGTGAAGAAGTGAGAAGTAGAAGAAAAACGAGCAAAAGGAAATAGAAGGAGCAAGAGGAAGAAGAAGAAAAAGAGGAAGAGGGAAGGAAGAAGAAGGGAAGAAGGATACAAAGGAAGAGGGGAGAAGTGGAAGAGAGAAAGAGAAAAGAAAGAAGGGGAATAGGAAAGAAGGAAGAGGAAGAAAGAGGAGGAAAAAAAGAAGAAGTAGAACACAAAATACACTTTAGTGGGTGTGACGAGACAGTCCACAGGTTTTGGGTTCGTACTGAACTGAAGTTTTAGCGAAGTTTGACCTGAAACGCAGTAGGATTGTTTCATTTTGCGCAACACTTATCGGAATCCGGGGGTCCAAGGAATCTGTGGGTGACCCTGCTCGGATATAAACCTGCAATGTCCTCTGCACAGATGAAACGCCTAGCATCTTATCTACTTGTGTTGCAATAAGTCACTCGCCCCGCGGCTGAACATCTCAGAAGTAACATTCTCACCTAGTTCTGTCCGTCTTACATTCCCATGACATAACAGACAAGACACAAAGGCAAAACAGAGCTGCAGATGAAACGAAAAACGGGAACAAATAAGAAAAGGAAATGAAAATCGCTTCTCTAATAAGTTCTCTTCTCCTTCCTGACCCAATTATCAGATTTTGCATATAACTTTAAGACAGTAGATCAAACAGTTGGAACCTCTTTGTACTTGTGCCAGCAGAACATATGATATCTCTCAGCTACCCCGCTGCAAGCCAAGTCACTGCGCTCGTATGTTTCGTATGCATATGGTGCAGCGCTGAGAAGGATACAACAAAAAGAGATTAATCAAACGAGTCTGCCCATGAACATGATTCAAGATGTCCCGGGTCTACATCAGCACCAGACAACACAAGCCAAGCTGCGGCTCCAGGATGGGAAGTGCCCTACTAGCAATGACTTCAAGAATGTGCCTGCAGTAACCCATAGCAACCAATAAAACAAGCAAAGAGCAATCACAACCTTGCAACTCCATCAATCAACAGGGAGCATCTTGGGTGCAAATCAGACTTCCCTTTATTCTTCCATAGTGCAACGTTTCGACTACAAGGTCTTCCTCGGCATCTTTTTGGATTTTCCACATCTAGGTTCCACGTTTTTTTGCCCTCAGCTCTCTGCATCCGAGGCACGCCGTTGACTCGCTGTCGATTTTGTTTAAACCTTGCAACTCAATGTCAGAAAGCAAACAACACTTCAGTCTATATGGAACAGCAGCACAATTTTAAAGGGGTTGTTTAATCAGAGACGACTCAGAACGTGGTCATTACGATCAGCGGACTGATGCAGGTTACACTCTGGCGCCTGTTGCAAGCAGATGATTTTGCCAATTTTTCAAGGTCCACACAATTGGTGAGGAATATACAGCTCACCTGCTCCCCCTCCCTGCACAGGTCACAGAACATGCACACAGTTCTCTCTATGTGGCCCTGGACTGAATAGAAGGACAATGGGGAGCATTGATTGGGTGAAGCTGGAAAGGGTGGGCCGGCCATAGAGTGTGATAAAGTGTGCGGGAGCAGAACCAGGAGCATCCCGCCGACCTGCCTCATCATGCTGCTGCGGGCTGCAGGTGTAATGCATGCTGGGTGATGTCCGTGTCATATGAGGATTGTTTTCTGGTTATTTGCTTGCTGTTTTTCCTTGTTTTGCAGAGGTCCCAGTGAGCGTCTCGGGCCCCGGAGACGCTTCATAACTGCACGCCGCTCATTGCAGGTCCCTTTGGTTAGTTATTCGCTCCTTCAGGGCGTCCAGGAGACGTTAGTGATGCTTGTTGGCTGAAGAATAAGGCCGCCTGCAGACGGCCGGGTTGGATCCGGCTGCGAGAATTCTCGCAGTGGGACCCAACTCGAGCGCCTGCAGAGAGCACCGCGGACTCACCCACTCCCGCAGCTCTGGCTCTTTCATGTGCAGCCGGCGCATGCGCAGAGTGGAGTCGGTGCCCGGTGAGTGACGTTTCTGGGCGGGGCTCCGCGAGCCCCGCACTGAATTAGGACATGCTGCGGTTTGTTTGTTGCGCGTGATTTCGGGCATACAAACCACGGCTGTCTGCCTAGGATTGCGTGCTGTAATGCAATCCTATGCAGGCGTCCAGGGGTGGAAATTCTGTGGGGAATCCCGCAGCGGAATTTCCGCCCGTCTGCAGGCGGTCTAAAGCTCCAGCAGCTCTGCACCATCACATCGGCCTCCGCTCTTATTTCAGAGGGGTGTTTCAAGGATTCTGTTAGTGACAAGTGGTCTGAAGGGTCCACAGTTATTTACATACAGTCTATAGAAGTCAATGAGTCATCTCCAGGCTATAGGCAACTATGTCCGTGAGGCTGCTGTAAAGCAAACTCTAAATGCTGTTAACAGCAGCTCAAGCAAGGTGGTCGGCCCTATAGTCATGTACAGACAGGATGGCCACCCCCATAGTCATGTACAGACAGGATGGCCTCCCCCATAGTCATGTACAGACAAGATGGCTGCCCCCATAGTCATGTATAGAGAAGATGGCCGTCCCCATAATCATGTTCAGACAAGATGGCCACCCCCCATAGACATGTACAGACAAGATGGCCTCCCCCATAGTCATGTACAGACAAGATGGCCCCATAGTCATGTACAGACAAGATGGCCCCATAGTCATGTACAGACAAGATGGTTGCCCCCATAATCATGTTCAGACAAGATGGCCACTCCCCATAGACATGTACAGACAAGATGCCCCCATAGTCATGTACAGACAAGATGGTTGCCCCCATAATCATGTTCAGACCAGATGGCCACTCCCCATAGACATGTACAGACAAGATGCCCCCATAGTCATGTACAGACAAGATGGTTGCCCCCATAATCATGTTCAGACAAGATGGCCACCCTAATAGTCATGTACAGACAGGATGGCCGCTCCCACAGTCATGTACAGAGAAGATGGCTGTCCCCATAATCATGTTCAGACAAGATGCCCGCCACCATAGACATGTACAGACAGGATGGCCGCCCCCATAGTCATGTACATACAGGATGGCCGCCCCTATAGTCATGTACAGACAGGATGGCCACCCCCATAGTCATGTACAGACAAGATGGTTGCCCCCGTAGTCATGTACCGACAAGATGGTTGCCCCCGTAGTCATGTACCGACAAGATGGTTGCCCCCGTAGTCATGTACCGACAAGATGGTTGCCCCCATAGTCATGTACAGACAAGATGGCGGCCCCCATAGTCATGGACAGACAAGAAGGACTATAAGACTCGGATTACCTCCCCATTGACTCACTGTATTATTAGACTATCGGTCCGTGCTGTATACCGAGTATCACCGGGAAGGTTACATACAGCATAGCAGCGACTGTTTGTTCAGCGTCTGCAGAAACCTATAAATCCTGCATTGCACAACGGCTTGTGATGATAGCGATGTGTCATATCTCAGTGTGCCGGTAATAGAGGACTAATGCTAGTAGTATAATAGATGGTTATCGGTGTTTAGATGGGCGTTATATTAGTTTTAGTTTTATTGCACTTTATTAATATCTATTACATAAATTAGGTCAGAAGTCAATGAGCTTCGAGAAACAATTATTACAGAAGGGACTCGTCATCCGTACGTCTCCGTGATCTCTCCCTGGCGCTCTACGATGTGACGGGCTATTGAGTGCGCTTCTCTAGTTGTTCTTGTATGTCAAGGAGGTGGATATGCCTTGAAGTGATGGTGGCAGCGAGGGGAGGAGGTCTCTGCGGGAACAGGAAGATGGTCCGCGGGAGGAGGCTATGCTGATGGTCAGAAGAGGGGATATTCCCCACAGCAGCTGAGGTGTAAAAGCTGCGGCCCGACAAGCGTCGTTCAGAAGGTCCACGGAAGGTGGTGTGTTTGGTTGGACCCTGAGCAGATACCTGCTTTGCCGCAATCTCCTCCTGCATCTCGGACTCATCCGGTGGTAACCACCATTGCAATACTGGTTTGTGAAGAGCACCAAAGACCTCTGTGAATAGGCGATTGCCAGCAAACAATTGGAAGCTGTTTGCTTCCTCGAGAGATCAGCTCAGTGCACAAACACAGCAGCCCAGCAAGCAGCTGATCAGTGGATGTTCTGGCAGTGGACCCCTACCAACCTACTATTGATGACCTATCCTGAGGATAGACCATCAACAGTTTGCAACTGTACAACTCCTTAAACTCTCCAAACTCCAGCACAGGCCCACACCCCACCTCCGGAGCCCAGGAACACCCCGGGACCTGACCCCAGCCTCCAACTTTCACCTTAACACTAGACCCCACTGTCCCCAAACAGCCCTACTTTGTCCCTATGGATGACCCTATGTAAAACACTATCCCTGGGAACAAAAGGGCGCTAGGACCCAGACAAGACTAAAGAAGCAAATGCTGGAATGACTCGACAGACAGAAAAAAACAAGGAAAGATTGGACAAACTACAAACTAGGAAACACAGACTGGACTAGAGAGCCAAGAAGCAAGACACACTGACTGGAGAGACTAGACAAGACTAGACTAGAACTAGGTACAAGAACAAGAAATCCTGGATAGAACACGTTGTCACAGCTATCAACTGCACCATACTGCAGAAGCCAAAGGTATTTATAGAGAGGCAAACGAATCAGATATTGCTCCGGGTAACAGGGCTGGGCAGTGGGGTCCGCTGATCCCCTCCATAGCAACTGCTCTAACAAGAACCTAGCCAGGTATTTAAAATTATATTAGGGAAATACAATAAAATAGTAACTAGATCCTTAAAATGGGCTTTGTGGAAGCCTGTCCTTATATGAAATCTTTCCAGGAAGTGAGATGTAGCCTTATCATGACGGGGTAAAGTCCTCATCTATGGTCAAGAAATGGTTAATAAGACACTTGTGGCTTTAAACTATATTTCAGTTCAATCAGTGTTTTTGGTCACTAATCCTCTGTAGAGACATAACTAAATGATAAAATTGCAGTTGGCTGCAGTCACCACTAGGGGAGCTCATTGTATACTGCCTATGCATTGAACTCAATAATAACACAGTCTGCAGTAAGCTCATCGTCTCCCTCTAGTGGCGGCTGCAAGTTCTTCATGATTTCCCATGTGTATGAGAGCAACACTGACAGCAGCTGCTATCGGGGCAATTCCTTTTTGGATTTTTGTAAAGTTCCTCCAAAACGGGAAAGGTTAATAAAACCCTTTCTGTTGCAGGTAACGCAGTAAATGCTAACATGCCTGCAAGCACTCAGGGCCATCAGTAAATAATTTGTTTTTTATTAGTGAAACACGACCTTTCCTGGTAGTAGCAGCTATTCGAAGAGGTCTGCAGCATTTCCGCGCTCGGCACAGCTGCGCGCTTCCTGCGTTACTAACCTGTTCCCTATTTACAGCACTTTACTTTCTTTCTGGATGTCAGAACCGAGCGAGGAAACTCTGATACTGAGAAACAGCTGCAGCGATTCCATCACGCCGCAGCCCGACGATCCTGCCAGTACTGATACAATAACAGCTGCCTACTCCAGGCCTCGTGTCTCTGATGATGTCATAGTCAGCGTGCTGTGGATTTCCTGCCATTCCACATGTTCCTAGATGAGGGTCTCGGCCTGAACTCTGCCCATTGCTCAGCTTACAGCTCCCAAATAATACATGGAAATGTCATCAGCGCTAAGAGTAACAAACTGCGCCAATCTTGTAAAAACAATGCACGTTTATAAGACATTTGGCGCCAGTGTGGGCCTACGTTAGATGGCACCCTGGGCTGAATCTTTTTTGATGCCTCTCACCCGTCATAAGGAAAAAAATATACATATTGCACTGATACTAGCATACACACCCCAGAACAGCTCGGGGAATAAATACTGTACCAGAAGTAACCCCAGTATATAAATACAGCACAAACCAACCTCGGTACATAGATACAATGCCAGAACCAAGCTCATAATATAAATTCAGCACCAGAACCAACCTCCTAACATTAATACACCAAGAACCAACCTCAGTACATAGATACAATGCCACAACCAACCTCATAACATAAATACAGCATCAGAACTAAACTCATAACCTGAGTACATAGATACAGTACCAGAGCCAACCTCATAAAATAAATTCTGTACCAAAACCAAGCTCATAACATAAATACTGTATTAGAACTAAGCACATAACATACAGCACCAGAACCAAGCTCAGTACATAAATGCAGTAACAAAGCTAAGTGATTGTGTTTTGTCGGAACGGATGGGCTGGCAGCCATAGCTGGAGGAGGCAGAGCCAGGAGGAGGATAATTCATGTAATTGTACAAGATGCTGCCACATGGAGGAAGATCATCTCACCAGGCTGACCTCAGGAGGGTGATCGCTCCCAGCCTACATCTGCCTGGTGCTCTGGTGGTCGTGGCGCGTGCTGCGGCACAGATAGTTCGTAGCTAGGGCCGGGCATGATCAGCACAATTTGCAATATACTAGGATGCAAATTCTGCACAACTGTTCCAAGCCGTTTAGCCACAACTCAATTAGCGTCACTTTTTCTAAACTTGTCTTAAGTCTATGATTATGTTGCAGTAGATTATAAATGTAACATGGCGGACATCTAATTCACGTGACGCACATTTCATTTACTAAAAGTATGGTGAAAATATATCTCAGACAAGCATGTCATCCGTCTGCGATTCTTTCTGTTCGGCCCTTCTCTGACTACCTGATGCCCACTGTGTATTAGTAGCATCATTAGTCTATGACTCTTCACCTGCTGCGATTAACCAGTGCTGCACGCACGAGCAGTGCTGACCAAAGCCGCATGTAGTGTCATAGATTACCCATGCATACTACGCACACACTGTGCATCAGGTAGTCAAAGAAATGTGCCTTTTTTGGTCACCCCGTCTCCAAGAAAAAATGCAATGTAAGTTTGGTACCGTAGTAATTGTACCGACCCGTAGAATAAAGTTATCAGGTCACTTTTGTTGCAGTTTGTGCGCCGTAGAAACAAGACGCACCCAAAGATGGCCGAATTCCATATTTTTTCCATTTCACCCCACTTTACATTAAATAGTACCATTGAAAAATACAACTAGTCCCACAAAACACAACAAGCCCTCAGACCGCAGCGGCGATGGATAAATAAAGGAGTTATGAGGGAGGAAAAAACAAACATGGAAAAACGAGAAAAAAAAGCTTGGTCACTAAGGGGTTAAAGGGGTTGTCCCGCGGCAGCAAGTGGGTCTATACACTTCTGTATGGCCATATTAATGCACTTTGTAATATACATTGTGCATTAATTATGAGCCATACAGAAGTTATAAAAAGTTTTATACTTACCTGCTCCGTTGCTAGCATCCTCGTTCCCATGGAGCCGACTAATTTTCGCCCTCCGATGGCCAAATTAGCTGCGCTTGCGCAGTCCGGGTCTTCTGCAGTCTTCTATGGGGCCGCTCGTGTAGAATGCCGGCTCCGTGTAGCTCCGCCCCGTCACGTGCCGATTCCAGCCAATCAGGAGGCTGGAATCGGCAATGGACCGCACAGAAGCCCTGCGGTCCACGGAGACAGAGGATCCCGGCGGCCATCTTCAGCAGGTAAGTATGAAGACGCCGGACCGCCGGGATTCAGGTAAGCGCTGTGCGGGTTGTTTTTTTAACCCCTGCATCGGGGTTGTCTCGCGCCGAACGGGGGGGGGGGGGGAAGTTAAAAAAAAAAAACCCCTTTTCGGCGCGGGACAACCCCTTTAAGTTTCAAGCTAACAAACATTACCCAATGAGAAGATAATTAAAGATTGAGGGAGAAAAGAAAGACCACAAAGCAAGAGTGCGATTAGAGGCACCTGCTGGGCACATATACACCCTGGTACAACGGATCCACCCATGGATTCACTGGCATCTAAAAACAGCAATCTTATTCCCGGGATTCTCAGCTTCCTGCAGTCCCTACTTGTTAGAAGGGTTTCTCGACAATGAACTGGCTGGGACCCCTGAAGATCTGTAGAGAAAGTTCCATTTTTCTGCAGCGCCACCACAGGAGAAATGACGTATTGCCCAGTGTCCACTGAAAGCAATGGGCTCTCTGTGTAACACCAGACAGGTCGGGTCCTCCAGGGCCAGAGACACTCTTTGTAAATGCTATCGCTTCTAGTCAAGAGAAGAGAGGCCCGTGGGTTCGCTAGAACTTGCATATACACCCAATGTTTTCTGCTCCTACGGCTTTTGCCCCCGGGTTGCCAGTTTACAGAGATTTATGGGCTGATATTTGGGCCAGTACATTGACTAAACCAAAAATAAGGAGTGCTGATCATGAGAGCGGCTCAATGTCATGGAAGATTGTCCACCTGGGGGCTGGCTGGCAAATTTTAGCCAGGGGGCCAAGCACACAGCACTGGCTCATGAGTAGAGACCCACCATGCGGATGGCCACACGAAGCCAAACCATGCCTGCCCCATGCGGCCACTAGTCGCACTAATTATTGCCAATATTGTGCAGCCAATTGCCACCGTGGATAGATATAATTTGGCACTGTTCACCAGCTGCACTGCGTGTTTCTACACTTAACTTATTTAACATACATACTGTACCAGAACCAACCCGATAACATACATACTGTACCAGAACCAAGCTCATAACATTCATACTGTACCAGAACCAACCCCATAACATACATACTGTACCAGAACCAAGCTCATAACATTCATACTGTACCAGAACCAAGCGCATAACATTCATACTGTACCAGAACCAAGCTCATATCCTAAAAATAGTGCTAGAACCAAGCTCAGAATATAGATACAGCATCAGAACCAAGAACTAGATTCCTCCACTATATGGCCAGTTTCAAACAAACGTATGACAGATGCATTTTCTTTCCCAGACGGACGGTGGGTCTACTGATCTGAGCGCGCAGCATAAAAGAAAAGCATCCTTAGCAGATTTATTATAGGGTACAAAGACCAATATTCCTACCATACAGTCACCATATGGTGATAGATACTGGCTCTACCCAGACTGCAGAAGTGATCACAGTACGAGGCTGCAAGCATCAGTATTACGTCTGCAAATAGGGGCATTATGTCTGAAAGGGGGCATTATAAGTGGGACAAAAGGGGCAATATTACTGAGTGGGAATATAAAGAAGGCATTATCGCTAAGTGGGGGCATTTATACTGTGTGCAGGTCACTACAGACAGCACTTACTGTGTAGAGCCTATAGGGGGCACCACAGGTGGGTATTATAGAAGGGGAGATTGTGTAAACATAGGGAGGGTGTTGGTAACGCAAGGAGCCAAAGATGTTTGTGTGTCAAATCCCACAGAGATGGGTTTTGGCCGGAAGAAGTTATCATTGTGGTCTGGGCCAGATACAGAAGAAAAGAGGACATCACTTGTGATCACTGGATATAATGGTACTGTAATCACGTATATGGTCTGCAACAGACCTGCGTAGAGCTGGTATCTTCCCTTACTGTATGCGCCGTTACAGATTCACTGCCGCATGTGTTGTCACACACTGCAAAGAGGCCGCTGAGACTCACATAAACCCAATGCCGGCCTTGGTTGTGGTGTTTTTTGTTTGAGGTTATTATAATCCTGAGTATCTGATAATCCGGCACTTTCCGCCTGATTACTGCTGAATTAGAGGGCGTTTCCTGTATTCCGTCCATTCTTTACCCAGCAGGTATGTTCCCGATCTGCATCGGGCCGCGGCGGTCCTGGACGGCTCTGAGCCCCTCCGCGCTGTTTGTTTGTGTTTGGCCCTCTCCGCCGTCACATTAACTCCCATCCGTGATTCCTGCTGGAAGTTCACTCCGAAGCTTTGATATTTGGGAAAACATGAAATAATCTTTGTTTCGATCATGCCAACGGTCGCCCCCCCCCCCCCCCCCCCCCCGCTGTGAGACGCGGGTCAGACAGACACATCATTGTTTGTGAATCATTGCCTTAAGATTCAATTAAATCCAGTTCAGTCTGCCTCGCAGTCACACAGTTCCCGTCTCTCGGAGAGGCTCGTATCTTAACAAGTTAGCGAGGTGGAGACGTGCGAGGGGGGTGAGAGTGCGACACGCTGCCAGCCTACGACTACCAGGGTCTATCATGGCCCTCCGACTAATGAAGTCACCGCAGCCCGCTCCGCTTGTTAGTCTCAGCTACAACTTCCAGCCGCTGATCTTCCATTTAAAAGTCCCACCGGAGGGAAAAAGTTAGAGGTCTGGAGGATGCCTGTTCCTGGGGGTGCGCACCGTTCCCTCTAGGACTCGTCACTAATAAGGAAGCGCGGCTCTGAGAGGGACGAGACGTGACGGATCGCATGTAAAATTCTGTCTAATTAAAGAACTCTAAGTGGGCAAAACTGTCCCCTCGTCTGCTGATCTGCTGACCGCTGAGCAGCGCACAACTTATTACGACTTTTTGGGCAAATGTCAGACACAGCGCCCTCTAGTAGGTTATTGGAAGTGACAAGAAGCAGACTCCATTTTCCTTGTGGCGAGCGCCAAGGTGTCATCAGAAGTGTTATAGCTCATGCAATGATCTCTGGGTATAAAGGTATGCAAATTAGCCCTACTCCTAGGAAGAAAGAAAGCTGTCTACTGCTCAAAGACCCACATAAAAGTCCTCTCGCCAACCAGTACCCCACTCTGCACTGACGAGGGGCAGACACCCCCAAAACATCTGTCTGCAGGTGGGTGCCCTTTCCTTTAAGACTGTATACCCTTAGTCATCCTGCAAGGCCTGTTGTTGTTGGAAGGTCAGACATTGACTTATATGGAAACTACCTTCCCATAGGAGGCGCTAGAGAGATAGGTGTCCTTTTTTCTGGAAAGGGAGCAATTTGCAAGCAACCAACTTAGCTGAGCAAAGGAGGGGCATAAACAAGGCAGATCGGTGCGACTCGGGGAGCCGGTGGCCCTCCGGGACTCAAGGCGGGTTGTTTGCATACAGAGCGCTAATGCTTAAAAATGAGTTTTTAAAGTTATTATGCAGCGGTTGGTTTGTGCGCTGATATGGCGGTGTTGTGGGACGTGTGGCGCTACGGTTCTCCTAATGTTCCATATTCTGGTGATAGAATCTCGTTAAGGTGATAAATATGTGTAGTAATTACTGCCATGATACTAAATATCTCCATTCATTCCTATAGCAGCAATACAGCTTGAGGTGGTGCAACCTGTAAGGTCCCCAGATAAGTGAAGACCTTAAAGATATATAGGATATCTAACGCAGACATTCTGGTATATCAGTAATCATCACTGACGACCTCCTGTACTACTGATCATCATTGAGACCTCCTGTACTACTGATCATCATTGACAACCTCCTTTAGTACTGATCATCATCGACGACCTTCTATACTACTGATCATCATTGAGGACCTCCTATCCTACTGATCATCATTGAGACCTCCTTTAGTACTGATCATCACTGATGACCTCCTGTCTACTGATCATCATTGACGACCTCCTGTACTACTGATCATCATTGACGACCTTCTATACTACTGATCATCATTGAGGACCTCCTGTACTACTGATCATCATTGACAACCTCCTTTAGTACTGATAATCATTGACGACCTCCTGTACTACTGATCATCATTGACGACCTCCTGTACTACTGATCATCATTGAGACCTCCTTTAGTACTGATCATCATTGAGGACCTCCTGTACTACTGATCATCACTGACGACCTTCTATACTACTGATCATCATTGACGACCTCCTGTACTACTGATCATCATTGACGACCTCCTGTACTACTGATCATCATTGATGACCTCCTGTACTACTGATCATCATTGACAACCTCCTTTAGTACTGATCATCATCGACGACCTTCTATACTACTGATCATCATTGAGGACCTCCTGTACTACTGATCATCATTGACAACCTCCTTTAGTACTGATCATCATTGACGACCTCCTGTACTACTGATCATCATTGACGACCTCCTGTACTACTGATCATCATTGATGACCTCCTGTACTACTGATCATCATTGACAACCTCCTTTAGTACTGATCATCATCGACGACCTTCTATACTACTGATCATCATTGAGGACCTCCTATCCTACTGATCATCATTGAGACCTCCTTTAGTACTGATCATCACTGATGACCTCCTGTCTACTGATCATCATTGACGACCTCCTGTACTACTGATCATCATTGAGACCTCCTTTAGTACTGATCATCATTGAGGACCTTCTGTACTACTGATCATCATTGACGACCTTCTATACTACTGATCATCATTGAGGACCTCCTGTACTACTGATCATCATTGACAACCTCCTTTAGTACTGATAATCATTGACGACCTCCTGTACTACTGATCATCATTGACGACCTCCTGTACTACTGATCATCATTGAGACCTCCTTTAGTACTGATCATCATTGAGGACCTCCTGTACTACTGATCATCACTGACGACCTTCTATACTACTGATCATCATTGACGACCTCCTGTACTACTGATCATCATTGACGACCTCCTGTACTACTGATCATCATTGACGACCTCCTGTACTACTGATCATCATTGAGACCTCCTTTAGTACTGATCATCATTGAGGACCTTCTGTACTACTGATCATCACTGATGACCTCCTGTACTACTGATCATCATTGATGACCTCCTGTACTACTGATCATCATTGACAACCTTCTGTACTATTGATCATCACTGATGACCTCCTGTACTACTGATCATCACTGAGAACCTTCTGTACTATTGATCATCATTGAGGACCTCCTGTACTACTGATCATCATTGAGGACCTCCTGTACTACTGATCATCATTGACAACCTCCTGTACTACTGATCATCATTGACAACCTCCTTTAGTACTGATCATCATTGAGGACCTTCTGTACTATTGATCATCATTGACGACTTCCTATACTACTGATCATCATTGACGACCTCCTGTACTACTGATCATCATTGATGACCTTCTGTACTACTGATCATCACTGATGACCTCCTGTACTACTGATCATCAACAACAACCTTCTGTACTATTGATCATCACTGATGACCTCCTGTACTACTGATCATCACTGAGAACCTTCTGTACTATTGATCATCATTGATGACCTCCTATCCTACTGATCATCATTGACGACCTCCTGTACTACTGATCATCATTGAGGACCTCCTGTACTACTGATCATCATTGACAACCTCCTGTACTACTGATCATCATTGACGACCTCCTGTACTACTGACCATCATTGACGACCTCCTGTACTACTGATCATCATTGAGGACCTTCTGTACTATTGATCATCATTGAGACCTCCTGTACTACTGATCATCATTGACGACCTTCTATACTACTGATCATCATTGACGACCTCCTGTACTACTGATCATCATTGACGACCTTCTGTGCTACTGATCATCATTGACGACCTTCTGTGCTACTGATCATCATTGACGACCTCCTGTACTACTGATCATCATTGACGACCTCCTTTAGTACTGATCATCATTGAGGACCTTCTGTACTATTGATCATCATTGATGACCTCCTATCCTACTGATCATCATTGACGACCTCCTGTACTACTGATCATCACTGACGACCTCCTGTACTACTGATCATCATTGAGACCTCCTGTACTACTGATCATCATTGACGACCTCCTGTACTACTGATCATCACTGACGACCTCCTGTACTACTGATCATCATTGAGACCTCCTATACTACTGATCATCATCGACGACCTTCTATACTACTGATCATCATTGACGACCTCCTGTACTACTGATCATCATTGATGACCTCCTGTACTACTGATCATCATTGATGACCTCCTGTGCTACTGATCATCATCGACGACCTTCTGTGCTACTGATCATCACTGACGACCTCCTGTACTACTGATCATCATTGATGACCTCCTGTACTACTGATCATCATTGACGACCTCCTATACTACTGATCATCATCGACGACCTTCTATACTACTGATCATCATTGACGACCTTCTATACTACTGTTCATCATTGACGACCTTCTATACTACTGTTCATCATTGACGACCTTCTATACTACTGTTCATCACTGACGACCTCCTGTACTACTGATCATCATTGACGACTTCCTGTACTACTGATCATCATTGAGACCTTCTGTACTACTGATCATCATTGACGACCTCCTGTACTACTGATCATCATTGACGACCTTCTGTACTACTGATCATCATTGACGACCTCCTGTACTACTGATCATCATTGACGACCTCCTGTACTACTGATCATCATTGACGACCTTCTATACTACTGATCATCACTGACGACCTCCTGTACTACTGATCATCATTGACGACCTTCTATACTACTGATCATCATTGACGACCTTCTATACTACTGTTCATCATTGACGACTTCCTGTACTACTGATCATCATTGACGACCTCCTGTACTACTAATCATCACTGACGACCTTCTATACTACTGATCATCACTGATGACCTCCTGTACTACTGATCATCATTGACAACCTCCTGTACTACTGATCATCACTGACGACCTCCTGTACTACTGATCATCATCGACGACCTTCTGTGCTACTGATCATCACTGATGACCTCCTGTCTACTGATCATCATTGACGACCTCCTGTACTACTGATCATCATTGACACCTCCTATACTACTGATCATCACTGATGACCTCCTGTCTACTGATCATCATTGATGACCTTCTATACTACTGATCATCATTGACACCTCCTGTACTACTGATCATCATTGAGACCTCCTGTACTACTGATCATCATTGATGACCTTCTATACTACTGATCATCATTGACACCTCCTGTACTACTGATCATCACTGACGACCTCCTGTCTACTGATCATCATTGATGACCTTCTATACTACCGATCATCATTGACGACCTCCTGTACTACTGATCATCACTGATGACCTCCTGTCTACTGATCATCATTGATGACCTTCTATACTACCGATCATCATTGACGACCTCCTGTACTACTGATCATCACTGATGACCTTCTGTGCTACTGATCATCATTGATGACCTTCTATACTACCGATCATCATTGACGACCTCCTATACTACTGATCATCACTGATGACCTCCTGTCTACTGATCATCATTGATGACCTCCTGTACTACTGATCATCATTGATGACCTCCTGTACTACTGACCATCTTCGACGACCTTCTGTGCTACTGATCATCATTGACGACCTTCTGTACTACTTATCATCATTGATGACCTCCTGTACTACTGATCATCATTGACGACCTCCTGTACTACTGATCATCACTGGTATTAGGTAGAGGAATCTTGCAGCGAACGCCACGTTTTCCGTCCTGTTCGGTACAAGTGTGCAGTGTGCGCAGCGAGGCCCTTATAAAGTGTGATTCACTGTAAAACCTCTGTGAGTCTCCTTTCTGGTCCGCCACCTCTCTGCTTCCTTTCTTCTTGGCGGCGTCTGCGGTCAGCTTGTTTTCCTTATTATGATTTGGTGGTCTCCTTGCAAATTACCGGATTCAGAAACCAAGGAAAACAAAAGTGAAGCAGTCAAAGCCGTGTAGACAAAGCAGGACTATGTACCCCGCATCCGCGCTCAGCGCTTCATTCCTCTGCATGGCGGCGGACGTACATGTGGAAGAAAAACTAAAGTGTCGATAGAAAACAATAATATGAAGAGCGTTCAGCAAGAACATTGGCTGCATTCTCCTATTTTTTGCATTGTTTGATACCCATCAGTCTCACCATCCTGCCCACCCATAACAGCCAATGCCCGCACCGTTTTTCCCAACTGTAACAAGGTAGGCATTGCCTGCTTGTGAACGTTGTTTGCCTGTGACAATTGTGCCTGAATGCCTTTGACTCTGTGACTTTAGGAGGGGAGGACACAGGATGCAGAACCCTGGGTCATCATCTAGGAAGGGGGCGGAGTGCAACTAAAGTGTAGTGTCCGCAGTGAGGGCAGCTAAAGTGTATTGACTGCAGTGAGGGCAGCTAAAGTGTAGTGTCTGCAGTGAGGGCAACTAAAGTGTATTGTCTGCAGTGAGGGAAGCCAAAGTGTAGTGTCTGTAGTGAGGGCAGCTAAAGTGTAGTGTCTGCAGTAAGGGCAGCTAAAGTGTAGTGTCTGCAGTGAGGGAAGCTAAAATATAGTGTCTGTAGTGAGGAAAGCTAAACTGTAATGTTTACAGTGAGGGCAGCTAAAGTGTAGTGTCTGCAGTGAGGGCAGCTAAAGTGTAGTGTCTGCAGTGAGGGCAGCTAAAGTGTAGTGTCTGCAGTGAGGGAAGCTAAAGTGTAGTGTCTGCAGTGAGGGCAGCTAAAGTGTAGTGTCTGCAGTGAGGGCAGCTAAAGTGTAGTGCCTGTAGTGAGGAAAGCTAAAGTGTAGTGTCTGCAGTGAGGGCAGCTAAAGTGTAGTGCCTGTAGTGAGGGAAGCTAAAGTGTATTGTCTGCAGTGAGGGAAGCCAAAGTGTAGTGTCTGCAGTGAGGGCAACTAAAGTGTAGTGTCTGCAGTGAGGGAAGCTAAAGTGTAGTGTCTGCAGTGAGGGCAGCTAAAGTGTAGTGTCTGCAGCGTGGGCAGCTAAAGTGTAGTGTCTACAGTGAGGTCAGCTAAAGTCTACTGTCTGCAGTGAGGTCAGCTAAAGTGTAGTGTCTGCAGTGAGGGCAGCTAACGTGTAGTGTCTGTAGGAAGGTCAGCTAAAGTGTAGTGTCTGTAGGGAGGTCAGCTAAAGTGTAGTGTCTGCAGGGAGGTCAGCTAAAGTGTAGTGTCTGCAGTGAGGGCAGCTAAAGTGTAGTGTCTGCAGTGAGGTCAGCTAAAGTGTAGTGTCTGCAGTGAGGTCAGCTAAAGTGTAGTGTCTGCAGTGAGGTCAGCTAAAGTGTAGGGTCTGCAGTGAGGTCAGCTAAAGTGTAGTGTCTGCAGGGAGGTCAGCTAAAGTGTAGGGTCTGCAGTGAAGTAGTGAGCAGCATGTTGCTGCACAGGAAAATGCAAAGCTGCAGTGAGCCCTAATGGTGAGTATGGAATGATTGTGAAGCCCCACGGGCTGAAGCTAATTAATGAAACATCTGCATGATTAGGAGACCGCTGCACCCTGTGTCCTCCCGATTCTGCTCTACAAGTTTATTAACAGAGTTAGAAAACCCTCATAAATACGGTCAGGCTGTGAAGCACCGGCTCAATAGCACATTGGTTTTTATTGTTATTTATTGCTCCCCCAGATAAGCTGACGGCTTTACTTGTAGTCGGCCGCATACGGCCTTGACCCTGTTGTGCTTGTTGCACCACTAAAATAAAGTTGAACTGTTGTTCCCAGCATAGAAGATGTCTGATGCCTGTCAGTTATTCACCATAGATGGAAACGGCCATATTGCCCCGTGTCAGAGAAGTCCAGTCACAGCGCAAACCAGATTTATCATGGCCTGAGCTGAGAGACAAATGCCTCATGACCCCAGTACCCATCAAAGCTGACGTGTTGGCCAAGACTGATACTGTACGAGCCCAACCTTCTCCTGTGGCCCAGGGGAAACTCTAGTTTGATCGGCAGCACCATGTTAACCAACCATGACAGTAAGTGTCTGCACCATTTTGCCTAACCATGACAGCCAATGTCTTCTACCTTGACAACCAATGTCCACACTGTCTAGCGCATCCATGACAACCAATGTCCACACCGTCTAGCCCATCCATGACAGCCAATGTCCACACCGTCTAGCCCATCCATGACAACCAATGTCCACACCGTCTAGCCCATCCAAGAAAGCCAATGTCAATACCTATTGGCCCATCCATGACCACCATCTTCCCAACATTTGTGTTTTGGTTGCATCTTCTGTATTTGTGAACGGGACACAAAAAACATTTCACAATGGCTGAAGGTTGAGTAACACCCTGTCGGGTCAGTCATGTGTTTTTTGGATTGTTATCAGCCATAGGGTTCACAGCACGCTGTTCTTTATCTTGGTGACGGCATTACAGTAGATGATGTCTCCACAGCTGGTGATAAAAGGCCGTGACATACCTAGAGATGAGGCAATGCTTAATTCTTCCTCTGAGTTGTTTTCCTTCTCCAGTTCCTGTTTTTCTGTCTCCTTAATGCAGAAGTGTGATGTAAATAACGTAACCAAGACTCAATATACACCGTGCAATATTCAGTGCGGTATTGTATATGGTCGTAGGAAGACATAATAATGTCAGCATAAAAGCCAAATAATAGTCAGAGGCCGCAAATCTAAAATGCTATTATATTACTGCGGATGCTGAGAGGAGCACAATTCACGCTGGATTTGGTTTTTGGCTATAGTTATTACATATAATATAGCAACATAAAATATGTAGCAAGTTTGTAAAAACATTATATAGCAGAACAAATACTGTGTTACACCCTGTATTATACTCCAGAGCTGCGCTCACTATTCTGCCAGTGGAGTCACTGTGTTCATACATTACTTATCCTGTACTGATCCTGAGTTACATTATGTATTATACTGCAGAGCTGCACTCACTATTCTGCTGGTGGAGTCACTGTGTACATACATTACTTATCCTGTACTGCTCCTGAGCTACATCCTGTATTATACTGCAGAGCTGCACTCACTATTCTGCTGGTGGAGTCACTGTGTACATACATTACTTATCCTGTACTGATCCTGAGTTACATCCTGTATTATACTCCAGAGCTGCACTCACTATTCTGCTGGGGGAGTCACTGTGTACATACATTACTTATCCTGTACTGACCTTGAGTTACATCCTGTATTATCCTCCAGAGCTGCGCTCACTATTCTGCTGTTGTCTGAGTGATTGTTAGGCTGATAGTGCTCTCCTGCCATACCTTTGGAGATGAGACGCAGATATCTAATGGATCAGGTGATAAAAGTCAGTCTTCATGATGCTTCTTTCCCCTCTGACATCATCCATCAGGTGAAAGTTGAGCCGCCCCCATATACATTAAAGAGTAGTCTATTACCACCAAAATCAGCATGTTCGGACAATTAAACCCTATTGTGCAGCCCTGGCTGTAATCCGAACTAAGGATCATTCTGATAGGAGGTTGGACCCTACAGTGACACACAGCAAAGCGGCCCCCCACCGACAAAACAGCCCCCCATGTAAGTCCAGCAGTGGAAGCGGCTTTGAAACAACCAACCATCTGCAAACGATTCTTTTTGCATTGCTGTGAAAGTCTAAAACCAGAATCCCAATGACATCTAGGAAAGTGTGGGGAAGAAAAATGACAACTCCCATGGCAGCAGGAGCCGTTGTCACTTTTTAGTCCCAGCAGCCCGTAACCCACAAGACGGGAGGTGGCGCCTGTAACGTCCGCACGGCCCAGTCTGCACCCCATTATGCGGTGCGGCTGCCTATGCCAGCTCACTGGTGTTCTTCATTGTTCTGCGCTGCAGGCAGAAGGGAAGATTACGGGAATAGCAAGACTTACATCAGGAACCACAAAGCAATCCTCCGGGTTTGGCCGTGTTAAGGAGATCCTGCTTAGTTTCAGCAGACAATGGTTTACAAATTACAAGGTACATTACACGCTCCGCTACTTAGAACATAAACTGCAGATTTACCGCCATTGTTTACAGAATAATATCTGGAGATGATAATAACAAAAACATAAACCTTCAATAAATGGTAATATTACTAATGGGGTTGTGCCAAGATGGCGTCCCCTGTTCTTATGGCCTACTAGGGCTTATGAACATCATAGAGTAGAGTTCATCACTCTGGGCCCCTCTATCACCCAGAACGGTTCCCGTCCTGAACCTTCTGTTGTCCGGGTGTCACAGGATGGGGATTCATGTGACCGTCCTGTATTGCTACATTTCCTGTGCAGCAGAAATATGTGGCTGGCCCCGGCTTACTCTGGATGAATAGGCTGATTGCCAGGGGTGCCAAGAGAGGGATTGAGGCGATCAGTAAGACACCCCGAGCCTCGCATGTCGGGTGGAGTTGTGCAACGTTAACAGTAACAATCATAAGAAGTGCTGAGCAAATCAAAACATTAGAACTCTGCTTTGTATTGGTTGCAGTGATAAAGGTCCTACCAACACAAGCTCCACTTGGACAGACTTCCGCCAACATAGACCTTATTAATACAAGTTCCCACCAACATTGGTTGCAGTGATAAAGGTCCAACCAGCACAGGCTCCTATGGGACAGGTTTCAGTCAACATAGACTTTACTGATATAAGTTCCCATCAATGTTGGTTGCAGTGATAAAGGTCCCACCAGCACAGGCTCCTATGGGACAGGTTTCAGTCAACATAGACTTTACTGATATAAGTTCCCATCAATGTTGGTTGCAGTGATAAAGGTCCCACCAGCACAGGCTCCTATGGGACAGGTTTCAGTCAACATAGACTTTACTGATATAAGTTCCCATCAATGTTGGTTGCAGTGATAAAGGTCCCACCAGCACAGGCTCTTATGGGACAGGTTTATGCCAAAATATACAGTACTGATATAAGTTCCCACCAATGTTGGGTGCAATGATAAAGAAGATCCCACCAACACAGGCTCCACTGGGACAGGCTTTGGCCAACATAGACCTTATTAATACAAGTTCCCACCAACATTGGTTGCACAGATAAAGTCCAACCAATACAGGTTCCATCGTGTTAGGCTTTGGCCAAAATAGGTCCCACGAACGTTGGTTGCACTGATAAAGGGCACATCAACACAAGCTCCACGGCAGCAAGCTTCCATCAACATAGACTTTATTGATACAGGTTACCAACAATATAAACTGTGCAGATAAAAACTCCCACAAACATAAGCTCTACTGATTCATGCTGCAACCACCTTAGGATGCCGTGATGGAAGCTCATGTCAACCTCAGCTCCACTAATGTAGGCTTCATTGATACAAGTTTTTCTAATATCCTGTGGCCTCAACTGATACAAACAACATAAGCTTCCATTATAGAGGCCTCAGAAAGCCCGTGTTCTACTGGTTGCAGAGTGGCCTACAAGAGGTCCACTGGTATAAATACCAAATATATGTTTAGACTATGTTCACACGTACATGTAATATTTATGGGACCTACGACTTTTTGGTCATTTACACTGTGCCCCACTATGGGCCCAGCTTTGGAGGACATGGCTGCGCAGGGCCCGCCTCATAAACTATAATCCACACCAGAAATGGGTGGGAATTATAGCACAAACCTACCCTAGTTCCTGGCTGGTACAGGTTTTAATCTGGTGCACACAGGAGTCGCCAGATGAAGCAGGTATATGGAGGGGCTTGCACCACCTAATACACTCGTTACTCATAGCCGGGCGCAGGCTTTACTTGGACTGCTCTGAGTAAATAAGCCCCTATGCTTTTCTGTTTCATCATGGAATAAAAAAATAAAAGTAATGGTCTGCGGGATCCGTCATATGACCGACATCAACACTACCAGGCGGGAACCATTGACTATAACGGATTTCACTGTAATGTCCATCATTCTATTGGGAAAAAATGCAACATTACGTTCTTCTGTTTTTTTCCAGCATGGAAAGTCTAGAGAAAGGGAGATGTGAACAAAGCCTACCTTATATGAGATGTGGCCAACCCGCTCCAAGCAGTATAGTGTGCACTGATACAAGCTCCAACCAATGTAGACTTAACTCATATAAGCGCCAACCAGTACAAGATCCGCAGATACAAGCTCCATCCAATATAGGCTCCATATATACAAATACAAGCTCCAAGCAGTATACAGGGTTAGAGAAATTAAACAACACTCTCCATTCGCAAAACCAATTTTTCCACCATTGAACGCACTGAGTCAGCTTTAATCACTACAACATGTTGACGAATGCTGTCCTTCAGATCTGACACTGTTTCAGGTCTGTCCGCTACAGCGCCACCTATCAGCGACTTTTTTTTTAACTAACACCTCATCTTTTCTATAAATGGTGAGCGCATCTGAAGTGGTTGTTGTTTGCATTTTGTCTAATTTGGAGCAGTAGAACGCCCTCCAGTGGCCTCTGTTTGGGAAAGTTTAATTCCCCTTACCTTGTACTGTAGGCTTCAAAAATACAAACTTCAATAGAATTCACTCATACAAGCTCTAACCAGTATAGACTCCAGTGCTATGAGGTTACACCAACATACTGTAGGCTCCACAGCTCCATCCAATATAGGCTCTTCAGATACAAACACCAACCAGTGCAGGCTCCATTGATAGAAGCTCCATCCCATATGGACTCCACAGATACGTAAAAACTCCAACTAACACCAACATAGGCTAAACTGATACGAGCTCCAACCAATATAACCTCTACAGATACAATCTCCATTCAATATAGGCTCTACAGATACAACCACCAACCAGTGTAGGCTCCATTGATAGAAGCTCCATCCCATATGGACTCCACAGATACGTAAAAGCTCCAACCAATATAGGCTTCACTAACACCAACTCCAACCAACATAGGCTAAACTGATACAAGCTGCAACCAATATAGGCTCCCTGATGCAAGTTTCAACCAACGTAAGCTCTAATGATGGAAGCTGCAACCTTTATGGTCCTGGCATTGCAGATTTTAAAGGAGTTGTACCAAAATCACAAGTTATCCCCCGTCCACAGGATACCCACCCCCGCAGTGATGTCAGCATGGAGGGAGCGCTGGTTGAGCATGTGTGGTCATCCTCACTGCGAGGGGCGCACTAACACAGCAGTAAGAAGGATAGGGGACATGGGACACCTGTTCTCAAGATGGGCGTGGGTCTCATCAGTGAGACCCCCACCAATCAGCAACTTATCCCCTCTCCTATATCCTGTGGGCAGGGAATAACTTGCAATTTTGGTACAATCCCTTTAAAAAGTACAGAATGTAAAGTCGTCGAAGTCGGAGTTTTCTGCCTTTACAGATTTGATCCCACCGCAGTCTGTGGGGTGGAGGAGGGTAAAACATCGTTCTTACCATAGAAACCAAATTTTACACGAGAGATGAGAGGGGCGGGACTTTTCTGTTACCCACAAGTAACATTCAGCGGCCAACATGGTTTGGTTTAGCGAGCTGAAGTCTCCTCACCTCTGTCGATGGGATTAATTATCTCATGTCCTAATGACCTCCTGATGTAGGGAACGCAGCCGTCCACCCGGCTCTGATTCACAGCAGAACGCCAGACGGACAGTAATAAGCAAAAGTTCTGATTCGTTCTGAGTAAAGGACCGCAGCTTGTACGATGCCCGGGGAGAACTTTCAGCCCATGACTCAATTAGTGACTCACAAAACTTCTGTTTTCTCCCCTTCAAAAAAGTTTTTGATCTTCAGGCAACAAAATTAAAGTCAGTTCTGAGTGATTTTTGTATTCACATTCGCTGAGTGTGAGAAAAGCGGAATGTGACGCCACTGCAATAAATTATATTCTGGGTTTAATAAGGTATCTGCGGTCCAGAAATAACACTGTGGGCAGAAAAAGGCTATAAGGCGTAAGCTATGGAGGAAATAATGCTGTTGCCGCCCATAATCACTGGGATTCAGAGCTCCAGATACCGGCCCGGGAGTCCATAAAAGACATCACACAAGGGGCTGACAGTGATGGACACAGCTTACCCCTAAACCCAGTGATTTATGCTTTAAACAGATTGACAACTCCTTGTCTAAAATCAGCGATCACCGATCTCCAGGAAAAATTTAGTCCAGCCATACAGTCCCCCTGCAGTGGCCACTACAGGCGAAAGGTGTTATTACACACCAGCCATTCAGATGAATAGAGGACTATTAGAAGACTTGGGTCCTCCAAAGTAGGAGCTGTTGAGTTGCTCCACTCCAGCTTATAAAAGAGCTAAATAACAAATACTGCCCTGGCAATCCGCCATTGACCAATACTAGCTGATTGCCATATGCAGCACCTCTTCAGAATATAGCACTATATATAAAACTGTAAATGCCATGTATGCAGAGTGAATCCCTAAATCACTCCTCTATCACCCCTCCCTGCTGCGCTCTTTTCTGTTATCCAATTTGGTTTTTCTTCCCACTTTCTAAACACCCCTTTTCCCCATTTGCACAATTACTGCACACGAGGGCTCATTATTTGCGGAATGAGTTGTATTCTTCATTGGTATCATTTAGCGTGCCACATAATGTACCGGGAAACGTAAAAAAAACTCTACATGCGGAAAAATGGAAAAAAATGCTACTGTGTAATTTTTGGTGAGCCTTTGGTTTTACAACATTCCCAACACAGTAAAAATGTGTCCTTTGTATTCTGTAGTGCGATTGTGACAATACTGAGGTTATAGAGCGCTTTTATGTCGTACAACTTAAATAAATGAAATACCTTTAAAAAAAAAAAAAATTGCTTTCTGTCACCATTTTTTGACCCCCCCATAATTTTTTCTATTTTTGTGTCAGTCTTGTGTGTGTGTGGGGGGGGGGGGGGGGGGGGGAGGGGGGGCTCATTTTTTGTGCTGTAACCTGTAGTCTTTATTGATACCATTTTGTGGTACACAGAACTTTTTGATCACTTTGCATTAAATTTTTGGGGGATATGGAGGACGAAAAAAACTGTAATCCTGGCGTTGCAGTCGTTTCTTTCTGGCAGTGTTTACAGTGTGGGATTAATAATGTAATATGTAAATAATCTGGATTTTTGCAGACCCAGTGATACCAATTTTTTTTTCTTTTTTCTTTTTCGATGAGACAACTGTGAAAAGTTTTTTTTTTTTTTAAACACCTTTTTTCTACTTTTAATAATATTCAATAGAACATTTTTTAAACTTACATTCACATCTTTTTTTAGTTTCCAGATGGGACTTAAACTTGTGATCCTTTGATTCCTCATATAGTATAATGCAGTACTATAGTATTGCACTATACTGTGCTCTGACAGGCGATCCTCCCATACAGCCCTGAGGGCTTTCAGAAGTGCCCAGGCTGCCATGACAGCTGAACGGCACATCCATGTTATAAATGTTTCTTCATCCTGGCCAAGCCCCTAGCCGCACCCGCTCCCCTATAGACACCTTTGATAAAGTGCAGTGAGAGGCGGAACGTCTTTTCTATTCATTTTTTTTTAAATTCTATGTTTATTGAATTTCTCTAAAGAACCAAATAAATAAGAAAGTTTACAATCATACAGATCTTTTGTTACTGAACATTGGGTTATCTACAAAATAAGTGTATATAAGGTATATATCAAGGGCACGCTCACACACAGCAGAAACCCCATGGCAAACTTCACAGCACCCGTACTAAAAAAACGGAGCCAAAGACCCCAACCCAAGACCAGCCGCACACCCACAGCCGATCCTGGCAGACACAGCGTTCCCTTACCCTCTGTGCTACCAGCACAGCCCTTCCCGATACCCGGCGGCCTCTAGTGACTGCCATGCCGCAGGCCACATGGTACAATGGCAATACCTGACCAGCGGTGCTGTGCTTGCCAAAAATTGCCAGGTACCAGGAGAAAGGCCACGCCGACAGCATGAAGAACCGGAATGTGAGTGGAGTGCTGCACCCGCCGAAATCTGCCGTGAACACGCAGCTAACCGAGGCCAAAATCTGCACGAACAGCATAGATCCAAACCCGCCCCCCCTGCAGAAATACTACAGATGCCACCGCAGAAACCCCCTGCTGTGGAAAACCTGCCGCACCCCAAAGTGCATTCTGCACTGTATATGAACACAGATATTCTATACTACATAAAGGAACATCTTTTCTTCTTGACACAAATCAATAATTGTCTAAACCGATTTGTGCCAAAAACGTGCAACCTCCAGCAGAGTCCTGGCACAGCGCCATAATGAATGCGCCCGCTGTTCCTCTCTTAGAGCTCGGTCTTCCACTATTGTTTTCACTACACTTTGGGTGGTTGCATTCTATACTGGTGTGAGGCGTTCTTTCACACGGACGGTATTCGCTTCACGTCCCAGCTGTCTGTCTTCATGAACGGGAACAACACATGTGAGGAGCGGCGTCTGTATACATCGGACTTATACGGGCGTCCCTGCGCCGTCCGACGTGAGTTGTGTCCAAGTTCTCAGGTGCCATTCACATCCAGGCGTCTCGATACGGCCAAGCCTTAAATAAGACAAGTTTCAACGCCCAAGTCGGATTATTTGAGCCATTTTGGCGAGAGCTGCCGAGGCGTTATACATCGGATGAGGTGACATTCAGCTTGAGACGTCCAGAA
The DNA here is from genome assembly GCF_035609145.1 of Eleutherodactylus coqui. Classification (NCBI taxonomy): domain Eukaryota; kingdom Metazoa; phylum Chordata; class Amphibia; order Anura; family Eleutherodactylidae; genus Eleutherodactylus; species Eleutherodactylus coqui. Next base: position 6,765,491 of record NC_089840.1, on the reverse strand, counting down.
GAAGAGATTAAGGCACAATGATGAATAGGCGAGAAGTAGGGCCGGGCTCCGCGGCAAGATGGAGTTACACTAATATTAGTACGTCAAGAAGAAAGCTTCACTAAAAGAGCTGCGGGGGGGCGAGAGGCCGGCGTAATGGAGAGGCAGATGTACCGCCACCGTGAATAGCCGCCAATTACCAGCGGCTTTACTGTTTGGCTCGTAGACCGGAGAACAGCAATGTAGGAGAAACCTGATCCTGGATGAGGAAAGCATTACGACTCCGTAACGAGAGCTTCTGGAAGCTTCTTCTTAGTCAAGGAAAGTCTGACTTACGGAAGATTCTGTAACGTTAGACGGTGGACAGGGCCGCATATGTTTTCTTAATATGAGTCCTTAATACGCTCCGAGACTTGTCCATGTGATAAAGGAAATCGGGAGGAAACAGAAACCACCGAGTCACATGACGTCATCGACCTTCGCTCCGTTTAATGTGCTTGTAGGAAGAGGAACTGAAAATTGCTCTTATTCGGTTTTATGCGTCCAGGAGAGATGTACAAGACATTTCATGAGCAGCAAGGTCTGGAGGTTTTCTTACCGCTTTTGATCCACATTCTCACCCATAGAGGGTGCTATTATAGCATGTAGCGTTGGATAGGGGAAGATATTCAGCTCAGGTTGTCAGGACATAAAAACTGACAACCATGTTTATAGATACATGCTCGGAGCAGTTGTCAATTGTCTTTCGCAAGGTCTTGGGATAACTCATGCAATATACGTAAGGACCAAGGAGAATATGCTATCCATGTAACAGAGAATGCATAATCTGTGCTCAATCCTAATGCATCATGGGAAATTCAAGCCAAGACAGAGTTGACCTAGAAAGTAGGCCTAAAAGTAGTACAGGCATAGATAGAGGGATTTGGGGTATACTGGGAGGGGTGGGGAGTGATGTAGGCTTGCCTCTTCTTTAAAGCAGTTGTCCTTTTACTTAAAGGGGTTTTCCAGGTAAAAAACTACTGAGGACCTATGCTCAGGACAGGTCATCAATAGTTAATCGCTGGGGTCGCTGCCCATCCGGAGGTGCTTTCAGTCAACAATTACTTTTTACTGGCCTTTTGTACAGCCGGTAAAAAATAAATACCAGCATCAACCTTTCAACAGAATTACTGGCCGGGTGGCAACCATAGTGTTGGCGTATAGTTTATGGTGGGTTGGTGGGTGACGGTTGGCAGGTAGTTAGTTGCCTGCATAGCTGGAGTGTAATCAGCAATATTAGGATGGGTCTTCACTGGCCTGGAGATAGGTTGTCTTCACATCCTGTATTAGAGCATACGCACATAATTACTTCATTTTGGATCTCCTTTGAGTAGCTTTCTCTGGAGGACCATGCATTACATACACAGCTGATTGATTTCAATGGGCATTGTGCAATACTTCATGTCTCCTGTGGTGGCACTGTGAGGAAATAAAACACTTGACGCTGGTTCTACAGCAGTCGATCACTGGGGATCCCAGCAACAACACATCTTATGATCGGCTTACTTTAAAGGGAACTTTCTAAGGAAAAGGGGGTTGTCTCAAGTGGGCTAGACCTTTAAGAGTAATGCCAATAGCTTTACCACAGAACTGTACTTAGTATATGTATGCTCTATCTACAGCTGGGCATGCTGGGTAAACCAACTTGCAAATGAGCTCATTATTGCCCTGTAGAGCTCAGCTATCAACGCAAGCCCCACATTAATATTTTTATTCACAAACATCAACTATACAGCGAGGGTCGTTCTTCATAGGACATGGTTTGCAGACCGCTCACCATCTTGGTAACTCCTCTCTGAACTTGCTCCAGTTTGTCGATGTCTTTTTTAAAGTGGGGTGCCCAGAACTGGACCCAGTATTCCAGATGAGGTCTGACTAAGGCTGCCTGTCCACGGGCATTTGTTCATTGCGTTACCCGCGGCAATAATCCGGCTGTGGGTAATGCAGTGAACGCTTTTTATAACGATACTATGAAAAGCAGAGCCGCGGTGTCCGCGAGCGGAGAATTATAGCGATTCTCTGCTCGCGGGATCTCAATCGCAGCATGCTGCGATTCTCCACAGTGAGTCTATCTGTCAGATAGGCTCACCGCTGAGACCTGGCAGCGCTCCCCCTCGTTACCCGCGGCGGAATATCAATGGCGACAGGGGGCCTAAGGGGGGATAGAGGGGGATAATTACCTCACGTGATCTAGACTCTGTGCTTCTCTTAATACATCCCAGGATTGTGTTTGCCTTTTTGGCTGCTGCATCACATTGTTGACTCATGTTCAGTCTGTGATCTATTAGTCTGGTGTGGGTATGCTGGTTTCTGCACAAGCAGAACACAGACGGACTGCTATCAGTGCAATACAACATTTTTTTAGTTGTCATGGTGACATCTAAGCTAAGGCCAGAACGGCCTGTGAGGCGCCATTTCTTCCCCTGGAAACAGTGGAGGAGAATAACCCCATAATATCAGTAAAGCACAAAGTAAAATATGAGGCACACTGGGATACAGTATGGGCCCTTATGGACACTTTATTACCTCTCACATCCATAAGATGACCCTGTGAGGACTTGGCTTGTGTTCACATAGCAGTTCTGCTTGTTTTTTATGTAGCTGGAACTTGGAGGGGATCCTGAAAGAAGCAAGAAGTATAAGATCTCATGTGCGTCCCTGAACCATGTAAAGCCGTAATTGGGCACCTATAGACTTTATGGGGCCCTCCTGGACCTCTCATTCATATGGAGGTGGAGATGTTGTCCTTAGAAGAAGAATGAACTCATTAACATGTGGCTGTAGTGGTCATAGCACTGCGCCCATTTGGGCCCGACCTGTAATACCCGACACGGCCACAGACAAGAGAAGAGCCCTCCATGTAGCCCCAGCCTGGAAGTACCATTCTTATGGCCGTGTGCCCAAGATGCCCCGTACCGAGCCCATCGGCCCATCGATTTCCACGCTGCACGTATCGTCCCTCCTGTCGCTGACTAGTTGTTATTTCCTGACTTTTATTCAGGACAGTTTTATGTCCGATGAAATCTGTGGAAGAAACACAAAGGAAATCCAGGCCTCGGACATGAAAAGCCTAACGGATCCTGCGCCGCAGCTGTCCTGTAACCCGAGCGCGTTCAGCGCCGTCTTCTGCTTTTGTTCCTCCCTGGCAGCGGCCTCTCGGGGCAGGTGCTGCCGGATTAGGCCAGCGGACATGTAGACAAACACTGAATTAGTGGGATTCTGTTCGCACAGGTGAACCTCAACTGTTTGCAGATGGAATTTATAGTTTTATTTAGTTTTTTCACCATTTTTATTTTTCCCTCTCTGCGGGGTTTCAGGTCTTTTTCTGCAGGGTGAGCCGCACGCCATGTTGGGTTGTACATTTGTTTGGACCAGGAAACAAAACTAATCCTCTGTATTTGGGAATTTATGGTCTCTATTAGATAAGTTAAAATGTATTTAAAAAATGTTTCCTGAGTTTTTAAAATATTTTTGTTTGGTAAAGGGACTTACCTGCTGGGGCCATGGGGTCTGTGCAGGACTGATATAGATGACACTCCCTCCGGATATCCACATTTTACCCCGTCCAACGCCTTCTCCACATTCAGAGCAAAGAGCAGGGAAGGCATTCGGGCTCATTTATCACCATGGGCAGCCGTAGCTACCGTATGTGCGACCATTGGAGAGTACCAAGTGGATCTAGGGTGAGGGTGACCACCCCGCTTGGGTCCACCTGCCCAGATGATCTCCTTCCTCCGTGCAGCAGCATCTTGAGAAGCTACATGAATCCTCCTCCTCCTGGCTCAGTCTCCTCCCTCTGATGTTTCGAGGCACAGCTGTCAGCCCATAACCACCTGCACAACACAATCCCTACTGTATTTATGCTATGGGATTGGTTCTGGTGCTGTAGTTATGTACTGATCTTGGTCCTGGGGCTGTATCTATGTTATGAGCTTAGTTCTGATATGTATTTATCTTAGGAATTTGGTTTTGATGCTGTGTTTGTTATAAATTTGGTTCAGGTGCTGCATTTATATACTGAACTTGGTTCTGGCACTGTATCTATGTACTGAACTTGGTTCTGCCACTGTATCTATGTACTGAACTTGGTTCTGCCACTGTATCTATGTACTGAACTTGGTTCTGGCACTGTATCTATGTACTGAACTTGGTTCTGGCACTGTATCTATGTACTGAACTTGGTTCTGCCACTGTATCTATGTACTGAACTTGGTTCTGGCATTGTATCTATGTACTGAACTTGGTTCTAGTGATGTATTTATGTTATTAGCTTGGTCTTGATGCAGTTTGTATGTTAGGAATTTGATTCTGATGCTGTATTTATGTACTGAGCTTGGCTCCGGTGCTGTATTTATCATATGAGCTTGGTTCTGATGTTGTATTATATGATTTGTGGTATGAAACCACAAAGGGACTGTCTAGATGCCTAGCTATCTATGAACATATATTGTATAGTGGAGCCATCCCTAAACCTACTCTAAAAAAACATCTAACACATGCCCACCCAACATGTTTCGCTACAAGGCTTTATCAACGGAGCCAGGCAGCCCCTTTGTGGTTTAAGGCCCAATGTCCACAGGCGGATTTTAATGATAAAATCCACACGTGTCTCTCACGCGGGAGATCCACACCTCTTATCGCCCATAGGGAAGCATTAGCATGCGGATGTGAGTTTTTCCAGATGTGCGGATCGCACACGCGGGAAGAAATCGCAGCGTGCTCCATTTTTCTACGGATCCTGCAGGACAGTTTCCATTGAGGTTAATGGAAGCTGTCCGATCCACGGCACAGCCACAGCTGTCACTGTGGACATGCAACAGATCCGCGGGAAAGAAGAGGATTAAAAAAAAAAAATTGCACTGCACATGCGTCCGGCACGTCGTCGGCATGTCTGGACGCATCCGCCGCACTGAAGAAAGAAGATTCGGCCAGCACAGAGGAGATCCGCGCTGGAGCTGGTCAGATAAGAAAATGTTTTTTCGCCCCATGTTCGTGAGCACAGCTGGATTCAGCAGTGGAATCCGTGCATGCGAGTGGACATCGGGCTGCGGAGCACCATACAGTTACAGGAAATATTAAAGGAGAAATAGCAGCGAGCATCCCAAAGGACAGAGCATTACCGGTGTATATGTAGTGGCCCAGTAATCCATTCCTGGCCCCTCCATTATGTCATACATGTCATGTCTTATATTGGTGCGTCATTCTGTTATGTGTATTGCACAGCTGCAGCAAGTGAGGAGTTAAGTGTTTGCAGGAGCCTGCAGATCGCCTGTGAATATATCAGTTTATGTCCTGGCATGTGGTATAAGTGTGATGATAAATAGGAGTGTCTGAGAGCGGGGAGAGGTCCATGTCTCCTGGGTTCCTGACCAAGAGTGCCAGCCACATGGGGGTACCTTCAACCCTCATGCAGTGAAGAATGGAAGAAGAAGAGGTTCCCTGGATTGACTGTTCTAGCATGAGAGAAGAGTGAGTCCCAAAGTGAAGGGAGAGCATGAGCAAACCGTGAGTGAGTTCTTCCCAAGGCCCAGTGCAGAGGTACTAATCTCTAATTCACACAGCGTCCTGAAGTCTGGGACCGCCGAGTGCAGGTATGTGTCTTTAATTGTTCCCACACGGGCGTCCTGAATTCTGGGATCACCATGTGGAGGTACTCCTAATCAAGTCTGTCTTAATGCCTGCACTTGGAACATTGTTTATTCTGCCTTGTACTATTAAAGTTTATTCAAGTAAAGTTCTGCCAGACCCTGACTGTTCCCAGGGACCTGAGGTACGTTATATCTGTCTGCGGCTCCTTTATTCTCCGCTGAAGATCATTCTGCTGTGTAGTGGAATGGTGGCGTCACCGGTGACAACTACTATCCTTGTTCTCTATAACTACAGGGGCCGATATAGGGGACACTATTAGCACTGAGGCCACTTTGGGGGGTCACTATTACTACTGGGGCCACTGTGAGGGGTCACTATTACTACTAGGGCCACTGTGGGGCCACTATTACTACTGGGGCCACTGTGGGGGTCACTATTACTACTAGGGCCCTTGTGGGGGGTCTCTGTTACTAAAGAGGCCACTGTGGGGGGTCATTATTACTAATGAGGCCACCCTGCACGTGCCAGAATACCTCAAACTGATTTAGGTCACTTTCATGTGGCCGTGAAAATTGCACAAGATTTGTGCGTCTCGCATGAATATGAAACACACTCCTTTATATAGGGTGATATACATCAGCAATTTTCTTCCCACATCGCATCGTGGTGCAGGAAAAAAAAACACGCCATGACCTATCTTTGTGTGGGAGTGCGTTGCGAGGCGTCCCATTGAAAATAACGGGAAACACTTGCCGATCCTCTGAAAAATGGGGGATTAATGCGGACCATCCGCAGTACAGACTCAAGATTCAGAAAGCAGGTATTCGCATACGCCGCTACCACCAGGGCCCGATTCCGTGTGCATTTACCCTCAGGCTGGGTTCATACGGGGCGGAATTTCCGGGCACTTCTGCCCGTGGATTCTAATCCCGGGATTAGCCAGCAAAGTGGATGAGATTTTGCAAAAATCTCGTCCGCACGCTGCGGCCAAACCGTACGAATACTGACATGTGGCGCGGAGTTCAATTCTGCAGCATGTCAATTCTTTTCTCTTTTCCGCAGCGGCCTCTCTCCTCTCTATGGGGAGAGAAAGCCGCTGCAGAATGCCGACGGCAAAACCGCTACAAAACTCACAGCTAAAGGCCGTGGGTTTTGAAGTTGCGCTTTTACAGTGGAATTCACGCGTTTTTACGGTGTGGCCATTCCGTTACGGAGGAGATTGGCGCGTCGTCATCATGGTGAGCGGCAGGTTATTTCAGTCCCTGATGGTTGGGTAGTTCGGCATCTGTTCCCCTCCTGGATCTGTGACTACGTATTTGCATGGGACTGGCAGTTCCGGTCCCTCTGATGGTGCGTTCGGCGCCTCCTTACATCATCGGCCGCTCTCGCACACGGCGTCGGTAAGATGCTGGGATTTTAATTGCCACGTCTTACAGCGATTTTCATCAGCGTTTTTTAACGCACCCCGGCCTTCTGATGGGCTAGAATGGAGCAGACCGCGCTCGAAAATTGCGGCGTTAGAAAATGCTGTGTTGGAGCGCAGGTCTGCGAGGCTCCATGCTAATCAATGGGAGCGTTGTAGCATAATTAGCGCGGCGTTTAAGATGCTGTAGTAATCGCACGAAACAGCGCTTGTGTGAGAGCAGCCTAAAGTAAAGCTTTAGAATTCCTGCACTGCCAGGATTTTGTTCCGAATCACTGTGATCGCCGCTGAGAGGTGAATGGACCGTGCCAAGTGACACACTCAGCTCTGCTGCATCTACATAGAGGAGATGGGTCTTCCTTCTCCACAGAACTGCAGTGGAAATCCCGGGTAAAATGCTTATTTCAGCTTCATCCTTCAGGTGTGGAAGTGTCAACATGGGGGATTTCTTTCTCCTTATAGGGTAAACCTTAAGACGTTGCGTTCCGTCCGCTCAGCCTTACCGATGACTGAAGACACAGAGTGAAGTCATAGAGGAATCGCTGGACGCAGCGCCATGATTTATCCTTCAAATTTGAGTAATGGAAAATGACTCAACGCAAGTAAGCGGCGGGACGAGTAACGTCCTCAGCAGATGTGTCACCTTCCATCCGCTCTCACAGGGGTCCGCACTGCGGGTAATGACCCCCCTGGTCTGAGTGGGAGATTCACCCATAACAGTCAAGCTAAAGCGCTATGTGAACAAGAAGCGAGAGGGTCCTGCTCGAAGAGCCATGTTATAAGGTATACAATATATAGGATAACATACGTCTTATTCAATGGGGCGAGATCAGCGGTGGAAAAACTCAAACAGGAAAAATCTGTTATGTTATATTTCCTCTAGGAAAAAGTCGGTAAACCCCACTAATCAGACTGGCAGATCAGTATCAGCAGGGGGCGCCGATCATATGTGTACAGCCGGGGTAAAGTCCACAGGGGCAGATAAGAAAACGGGCCACAAAACATATTGCGTCATCCTGGGGTATAACTGCGTGATGATCAAATATAAGTAAGGTAGAGATAGATAGAGAGAGATGATAGATAGATAGATAGATAGATAGATAGATAGATAGATAGAAAGAGAGATAGATATGAGATAGATAGATATGTGATAGATATGATATAGATAGATAGATAAATAGATATGAGATAGATAGATAGATTTGAGATAGATAGAAAGATAGGAGATAGATAGATAGATAGATAGATAGATAGATAGATATGAGATAGATAGATAGATAGATATGAGATATATAGATAGATAGATATGAGATGGATAGATAGATAGATATGAGATGGATAGATAGATAGATATGAGATAGATAGATAGATAGATAGATAGATAGATAGATAGATATGAGATAGATAAATATGAGATAGATATGAGATAGATAGATATGAGATAGATAGATAGATAGATATGAGATAGATAGATAGATAGAAGATAAATAGATATGAGATAGATATGAGAAAGATAGATAGGAGATAGATAGATAGATAGATAAATAGATATAGATAGATATGAGATAGATAGATATGAGCTAGATAGATATGTGATAGATATGAGATAGACAGATAGATAGGAGATGGATAGATAGATAGAAAGATACATAGGAGATAGATAGATCTATAGATAGACATGAGATAGATAGGAGATAGATAGATAGATAGATAGATAGATAGATAGATAGATAGATAGATAGATAGATAGATAGATATGAGATAGATAGGTAGATAGATAGGAGATAGATAGATATGAGATAGATAGATAGATAGATAGATAGATATGAGATAGATAGGAGATAGATAAATAGATATGAGATGGATAGATAGACAGATATGAGATCGATACATAGACAGATATGAGATGGATAGATAGATATGAGATTGATAGATAAATAGATATGAGATGGATAGCTAGCTAGCTAGATAGGATATAGATATTAGATAGATAGTTAGATAGATAGATAGATAGATAGATAGATAGATAGATATGAGATAGATAGATATGAGATAGATAGATAGATAGATAGATAGATAGGAGATAGATAGATAGATATGAGATGGATAGAAAGATAGATAGATATGAGATGGATACACAGATAAATAGATAGATAGATATGAGAAGGATAGATAGATAGATAGATAGATAGATAGGTAGATAGATATGAGATAGATAGTTATGACATAGATAGATATGAGATAGATAGATAGAAGATAGATAGGAGATAGATAGATAGCTAAATAGATAGATACATAAATAGATCTAGCAGATCAGTATCAGCAGGTGGTTCCGATCATATGTGCACACCCAGGGTAATGTCCGCAGGGGCAGATAAGAAAACGGGCCACAAAACATATTGCTCCATCCTGGGGTATAACTATGTGATGATCAAATATAAGTATGGTAGAGATAGATAGATATGCGAAAGATAGATATGAGATAGATAGATATGAGATAGATAGATTGATATGAGAGAGAGATAGAGATAGATAGATAGATAGATATTAAATAGATATTAGATAAATGTTAGATAGATAGAAGATAGATATGAGATAGATAAATCGATAGATAGATAGACATGAGATAGAAAGATAGATAGGAGATAGATAGATAGATAGATAGATAGATATTGGATAGACAGATAGATAGATAAATAGATATAGCAGATCAGTATCAGTAGGTGGTGCCCATCATATGTCTACAGCCAGGGTAATGTCCGCAGGGGGAGATAAGAAAACGGGCCACAAAACATATTGCTCCATCCTGGGGTATAACTGTGTGATGATCAAATATAAGTAGACAGATATGAGATGGATAGATAGATATGAGATTGATAGATAGATATGAGATGGATAGCTAGCTAGATAGATAGATATGCGATTGATAGTTATATATAAGATGGATACATAGATAAATAGATAGATAGATAGGAGATAGATAGATACATAGATAGATATGAGATAGATAGGAGATAGATAGATAGATAGATACATAGATAGATATGAGATAGATAGATATGAGATCGATAGATAGGAGATAGATAGATAGATATGAGATAGATAGATGTGAGATAGATAAATGTTAAATAGATATTAGATAGATGTTAGATAGATAGAAGATAGATATGAGATATATAGATAGATATGAGATAGATAGATATGAGATAGATATATAGATAGATAGATAGATACATAGATAGATACATAGATAGATATGAGATAGATAGATAGATATGAGATAGATAGATAGATAGATAGATAGATATGAGATAGATTTATTGATTGACAGGAATGGATCCACCGCTGCGCATGTGTGACTCTATTCTCCAGTACATTACTGAAATGGGACAATGTATCTTGAAAAGGAGTGAATTCCGTCCCCCATTCTCGGGCTCGTGGGGTTTGCAGCATTCAGACCACCACTGATCTATTGATTTCCACCCATCCAGTGTCGGTGTACCCCTTTAATCAATCTATTGTATTTAGTCTGGCAAAAAAATGACTGAGATCAATGTTTGTATGAGCAGCTTCAGCAAATCGGCCGCGGTCAGCCGGCTGGTTAATTCCTCCGCACTGCCAACAAGCAGATAATCACAGTATAGAAGAAGGTGGGGACGGCAGCCTTTGTCCCTGCGGTCGTTGATGTGGGCACACAGGTGGCGAAATGACACCAACAACATCGTCTGCAAACAAAACAGCAAGTATAAAAGGAATAAAAAGGGATGGAAAAAAGTTAATGAGTGTGTAAGACAAAACTACAGCGAGCGGACGGCGGAAATACGACCCCCAAATTATAGAACACAAAGGAATTTCTATAGAACAACTTTATAATAATGAAAGGGGGGGGGGCAGGACAGAGATTTAATACACGAGAAGGTAGATAGATAGATAGGAGATAGATAGATAGATAGATAGATAGATAGATAGATATGAGATAGATAGATAGATGGATAGATATGAGATAGATAGATAGATAGATATGAGATAGATAGATAGATATGCGATAGATAGATAGAAGATAGATAGGGTATTGATATGAGATAGATAGATAGAATGATAGATATAGATAGATAGATAGATAGATAGATATGAGCGAAATAGATAGATAGATAGATGGATAGATAGATAGATAGATAGATATGAGATAGATGGATGGATATGAGATAGATAGATGGATGGATATGAGATAGATAGATATGAGATAGATAGATAGATAGATAGATAGATAGATAGATAGATAGATAGGAGATAGATAGATAGATAGATAGATATATGAGATAGATAGATATGAGATAGATAGATAGATATGAGATAGATAGATGGATATGAGATAGATAGATATGAGATAGATAGATGGATAGATAGATAAGATAGATAGGAGATAGATATGTGATAGATAGATAGATAGATAGATAGATAGATAGATAGATAGATAGATATGAGATAGATAGATAGATAGATAGATACATATGAGATAGATAGATGTGAGATAGATAGATATGTGATAGATAGATAGATAGATAGATGGATATGAGATAGATAGATGGATAGATAGATATGAGATAGATGTGAGATACATAGCTAGATAGATATGAGATAGATAGATGGATATGAGATAGATAGATATGAGATAGATAGATGGATATGAGATAGATAGATATGAGATAGATAGATGGATAGATAGATAAGATAGATAGGAGATAGATATGTGATAGATGGATAGATAGATAGATAGATAGACAGATAGATAGATATGAGATAGATAGATAGATAGATAGATACATATGAGATAGATAGATATGAGATAGATAGATATGTGATAGATAGATAGATAGATAGATGGATATGAGATAGATAGATGGATAGATAGATATGAGATAGATGTGAGATACATAGCTAGATAGATATGAGATAGATAGATAGATATGAGATAGATAGATACATATGAGATAGATAGATATGAGATAGATATGAGATAGATAGATAGATAGATACATATGAGATAGATAGATATGAGATAGATAGATATGTGATAGATAGATAGATGGATATGAGATAGATAGATGGATAGATAGATATGAGATAGATGTGAGATACATAGCTAGATAGATATGAGATAGATAGATAGATAGATAGATAGATAGATAGATAGATAGATAGATAGATAGATAGATATGAGATAGATAGATAGATATGTGATAGATAGATAGATAGATAGATAGATAGATAGGAGATAGATAGGATATAGGTATGAGATAGATAGATATGAGATAGATTGATAGATAGATAGATATGAGATAGATTGATATGAGATAGATAGATAAGAGATAGATAGATAGATAGATATGTGATAGATAGATAGATAGATAGATAGATGGATATGAGATATATAGATAGATATGAGATAGATAGATAGGAGATAGATAGATAGGAGATAGATAGATAGGAGATAGATAGATAGAGAGATAGATATAGACAGATGGATAAAGAATAGATAAAAGTCTCCAAGACTTCTCCTGAGCTGGACCGGCTCTCTGGAATGCGTTCCCCGGACAATCACGAATTGCCAACACCCACAGGTTTAAGCAAACGCTAAAAAAACACATCTCTTTAGGGAAGCCGATCGCATCCTGCATTTATTCCTCTTCTACATTCTCCCTCAAAACCTGATTCCGTTATCCAGCCGTGCCCCCACACCCCAATACACCCCATACCTGTACATACACAGCGGCTGCTGAGCGGCTCCTACAGCTTTATGTATATTACCCTATCTATATAAAAGATGGCCGACCAAAACACGGAACGAGCACTGAGACCTCTTGTGTCAACCCTCATTCATCATAGATTGTAAGCTCTTCGGAGCAGGGCCCTCCCCCTTCTTGTTCACATTGTTTATTATTGTAGTCCTCAGGATCCTATTTGGCCCTAGGCATTGGAGGGCCAGCGCCGGGGGAGTCTAACTGCTTGGAGGCAGCCAGGCAATTTATAAGAAAGACATTTTGTGAACCTTACGCCCCTGAGCCCTGCCTCCTGTCGAATCGGGGGAGAGAGGGAAGAGGGGTTGTGGCACACGGCTCAGTGGTCTCATGCATCTCCGCTGACTGTTGGAAGGACGGTAGCTAGTGCCAAGAGAAACTTTGGGCCGATGGCTGCAGTCAAATTATGATAAGGTAGGTTCCCCAGGACCTCCCAGCCACCAGACCTTCCACTATCTACCAAACACTTGTCCAGTGGCTCCAGCCTGGTTTTGGTAATATATCTATATAGTAAGCTTGGTTCTAGTACTGTATATATGCAGTAGGCATGGTTCTGGTATCTATGTAGTAAGCTTGGATCTGGTACTGTATGTATGTAGTAAGAGCGGTACATAAGGGCAGCAGTCTTGACCTGACTTACCAGTAGAGGCGCTATAAGCGCCCTAGTAATGATGTATTTAATGTCTGACTTTGTCTGTTCTCTCTGCCTTTGGAGCTCTAGAATATAGATTATATAAAGCCGGCGCTCTCCCGTATCCGCCCCCTGTCCAATCACCCATTGGTTTAATAACACCGCTTTATTCTCCACAAGAAGGAAATATATTAAAGTGAGACCCAAAAACTATCATTCACACCCCGCGCTGAGGCTGGTGGCTCGGGGGGGGGGGGGGGGGGGGGGAGAGGGAATCCATGAATTGAGCTATTTAGGTTTTCTGTTGAGGTCTACAATTTTTACCAATTTTGTCATATCCAATTTCTCTTCCTCGGCGGCAGGATTGTGAGCGCCGCACCTAGAAGCTTCACCGTCGGGCCTGAAGTAATAAATCGAAGCTTCTGAATTCGCAGATGGGTTGGAGCCTCGTGACGTTCCGCCTCGGACTTTCCTTCAGACACAAGAAAAGATTTCTTCCATTTCCTCTCAAAAATAAGTCTACAGAGAAAATTATTGTTGTATTTCCCCTGAAGCCTCCTGAGGCCCGGAGGGGTTCATGAACACCAATATCTGAGGACCCGTACTCATGGTAGACGGCGGCTCTCCATCAGAGACTCGCCGGTGACATTGGGATGTTGGTGTTGTACATGGACGAGCCCTGATGTAGTTTTACTATGTGGGCTTTATAGATCGGTTTATTGGTTTCACCCCGACTAAGGCTGCCTGCCCGCGCTCCCCCCTGCTCCCCGGCGGCGGCTTCCGTGGCGGAGATCTGCCACAGGATATCGCTACGTCCGTGGACAGGAGGCCTAACCTATACAAGACGGCCATTATAATAGTAGTATTTGCAGTGGATCATATAATGTAGCCAGTTGGTGATGGCCAATGTGCCTTTTTATGGCGGTCACTATGGATTTCTAACTGCACATATGTAGAGGGGGAGGGGGTTTGTGTTACGATTTCTGTGTTTGGTGACATACTTTAATGATTACAGTTAAGAGCGCTGCTCTTTTAAGGCGGTGGTGACGTTCGGAGAAGCGGGATTGACTTTAGGCAGGCGGAAGCGGAGTGTTCTGGTTTATGGCGGGGCGTACGCTCCAGCTGGGACGCTTCGAGAGATCGTCTGAGAGCGGACCCTCACAGGGCCTACATTTGGGAGCCTTTCAGGCAGAGCTGAGAAAATCGATCGCGGTATAGAGACATTTGGCCTTTGTTATACATTAGCGGCCTTGGAGTCATTCTAAGTTCTTGATGTTGTCCTGGTTATCTGCGCCCGAGGCCTGCTGTTGAACTGTTATATTAAAAATGAAAGTACTGGTTATCAGCAAGACCCCGAGATGTTGGGGCTACCGCTCAGCATTCACTGTCTTGCTAAGTCCTGGATTGTGTTTGGAACAGAGCGACATCAACCAGACCAGATCTGGCCTGATCCGGGACACAATAGCCCCATGACCCAGGCCCCAACGACATCAACCAGACCAGATCTGGCCTGATCCGGGACACGATAGCCCCATGACCCAGGCCCCAACGACATCAACCAGACCAGATCTGGCCTGATCCGGGACACGATAGCCCCATGACCCAGGCCCCAACGACATCAACCAGACCAGATCTGGCCTGATCCGGGACACGATAGCCCCATGACCCAGGCCCCAACGACATCAACCAGACCAGATCTGGGACACGATAGCCCCATGACCCAGGCCCCAACGTATGTTGATAAGGCCACCACGACCCCTACAGTGGTGCTGGCCCCAGTGCAGACCGACATTTCAGGTCCCATTGTGGACTCTGCCAATTCCAAGTCCCCGTTGTTCCCCAATGAGGAAACGTCAACCAAGGCCACAATTCGACTCCATGTTAAATATACATCTTTTTAAGGCGGTGGCTTGACAGCCAGGCTCCTGTTCTAACCGCGAGTAATGGAGAAACCTCCGATCCTGGCAGTTTAGCCTATTGCATGCCACCATCAATAGAAGCAGCATGTAAGCAGATGAGAGGGGAGGTGCCTGACAAAGACCTCCTTGTCTGCCATGTAACTCAGCCTACTAGGCCCCGCCTCCAGCAGAGTCTGATAGGCTGCTGTCATAGGCTTATAGAATGCACTGCATAAGTAATGCAGTGTACTATCCTAGTGATCCAACAATCACATCTTCAGTTTCTCTTTATTGAGCTTCAAACAAAGGTTAATAAATTTACATTTTAAAAAATTCTGTGAAAAACCCACAAATTTTTCTCCCCAAAAACCCTAAATAGATAAAATAGCATTTTTACTTCTCAAAAAACAACATATAATAGATATGACTGCATTTGTAACAACCAAAACAATGAAGATATTGTGTTATTTATCTCGCACGGTAAACATAACTTTAGAATCTAACGCCAGAATTGCTATTTTTCTTTTGTTCGCCTCCCAAAAAATGCAATAAAAAGCGATCCAAGAGTCCCGTCTACCTCAAAGTAGTAACAGTAAAACTACAACTCTTCCTGCAAAGAACAAGCCTTCACAGCGCCGCTGCTGCTAAGATAAAGATGTTACGGGTCTTAGAATGCCGCGATGCAGGGTCAATTGTTTTTCATTAAAAACGTTTTTTTTACATCTCTCTAAGGGCTTATTCACAGGAGCGTATATTGGCCGCTGTTTTCACAGCCGGACGATATACTCTATCATCTGAGAGCTCTTCCCCCTTCCCACCCTCTCGCTGGCTCTCTGACTCTCTCCTCCCCTCTGGCTGTTTGCAATGGGAGGGGGGTGGGGGCGGGGCTAAGCTCCTGCCCCTTGTCCACAGCCAGCAATGGGAGGGGGTGGGGAAGGGGCGGAGCTTAGCTCTGGCCCCACCCCCTCCCATTGCAAATAGCCGGAGGGGAGGACAGAGGCAGAGAGCCTTCAAACAAAGCGTACATTATGACACTATGTGTTTCTGAAGTTCAATAATGGAGCACCAATACGAATACAAGTTGCTCTAAACAAGACGCTCAGTTATCCCGGCGAGGGGGAGGTAAGCTTGGAAGACAGCTCAGATGGTAGCATATATCATCCGGCCACGAAAATGGCAGCCGATATACGCGTGTGTGAATAAGCCCCAAATATGTAATAAAAGTTCTACAACACATTATGTGGACCCCATACTGCGAAGTCAGCGAGGCATGGCTCTTGCCACTATGAAAAGCAATTGATCCGTAATGCATAAAATAGGCCAGTCACTAAGGGGTTAAGCACAGTTTGCTTCCTTTAGCAGAGGGGGGTCACAGTGGTCAAAAGATGCCATCTAGTGGCCCCTCGAGTAATAAAAGGTCCCCACAAGCTGGATACATGGGTTGTAGGTTTTACGGTATAGTCGCATGGCCGATTGCTGTGTAAAAAGATCGATCTGAGATCCGGCGCAATAAAAGCCGCTCATCTGAATGCGGATCCTCTTGTTTTTACTCGGACGAGCAGTAAGATCGCGGCACTTGGTGTGATTTTTAAGTCAATGGGTTAAAACCAGCATGAAGTGCGTGCAGTCTGTTCTTACCGCATGCAACCTTGAGGACCATTAAAGAACATTAAGAGCCCGGACCACCTGTGTGCGCAGAGCCTCAGGCGACCGCCACACGGGCATCACACAGCGCAATGGGGTGACTACGGAGGGTGGCTGGTCCTTCACCATGACGATACACCTGGAAGAACCCGTCAGCTTTCTGCCCGCACAGCAATCCTTGATGAGTAACGGCAGTAACGGCAGTAACGGCAGTAATTTGCAGACCGCTCACCATCTTGGTAACTCTTCTCTGAACTTGATCCAGTTTGTCTATGTCTTTTTTAAAGTGGGGTGCCCAGAACTGGACCCAGTATTCCAGATGAGGTCTGACTAAGGAAGAGTAGAGGGGGATAATGATCTCACGTGATCTAGACTTTCTGCTTCTCTTAATACATCCCAGAATTGTGTTTGCCTTTTTGGCTGCTGCATCACATTGTTGACTCATGTTCAGTCTGGGATCTATTAGTATACCCAAGTCTTTTTCACATGTGCTGCTGATTAGCCCAATTCCTCCCATTCTGTATGTGCTTTTCTCATTTTTCTTGCCCAGATGTAGGACTTTGCATTTCTCCTTGTTAAATACCATTCTGTTAGTCGCCGCCCGCTGTACAAGCTTTTCTAGATCCTTTTCAATCCTCTCTCTCTCTTTCACAGTAAACAGGCAGTCGTTCATAGATGAGTGACTGCCTGTTCACACGGGCCGAAACTTAACAACAAACAAGAAGTGAATGGATTCTTATTATTCGTTCAGTTGGGGCAGGAGTTACACGGAACGATGATGGTTCAGACTCCTGGATCCTGGATTGCGTAGACTTTATCCTCCCGTGTAAAAGGACCCTGAGCCAACTGAGTTGGGAGAAAAAGCTTTTGGCTGAACATGCGCCAACAGCTAGTGAAGGCATATGGCCACCATTAAAGCAACTACTAGATAGTGCATTGTGAGACGATTACAACACTGTGAGGGCTTCTTCACACGGGTATACTGCGCTCACCGCTGCGGAGCATAGTCGCGCATGAACTAGTTAAAAGTCTTTTTCTTACCTTTCAAACTCTGCACTATTCTGCGCAAGTTTTAAAAAGAAGCGTGAAGATATGTGCCGCCCTATTAGTAGTAACTAGATATGAGACAGATAAGGGAAGTCCTATCCTTTCTTGCCCGTACTATTAACGTGCCAGAATACCGCTAGTGAAGATGAAACCATTGAAATCTAAGGTTTCGTTCCTTCCCGTTATGCGGCCGCGATTATCACGGTCTCCTGTTTACGCCCTGACTCTGGCAGTAGACGCCTGGTGGGAGCTTTTGGCTTCACGCATCCTTGATTATGATGTTTTATAACCATATTCATCTTATTTTATTTGCCGCCGGATCTGGTGGCGTCCGATCTGTCTATCTTCCATCCATCCGTCAGGCATATATTAGTCTGGCTGTATCTTGGACAACTGATTTACATCTGAAGCCACTCCAGAAACAATGATGAACATAGTAATATGAATGATTGTCCAGTATATCACTCATAGAAAACATTCCTGTACCAGGAATGACCAAAAATACCGAGGAATCCTCATTTATCTTCCTCATAAGGGTCACATCGGCCATTTTTCTTATTGGCAGCCAGTCTGAACAACACAAATCACGCAGTTATCTGGATAGACCGGCCGATGAGGCGAAAACTATGTGAAGTTTATTTTAACTTGAGTCTCCAGGATTAGTGACTGTGAAGACCCATTTCGAGATGTCGATGGTCTGCCCAGAAAAGATATTATTTCTGGATCAACAAGAGTAAACTATGGTAAAAAGTATCTGGAGAGTCGTCTGGTTGTCGTGTCGGAGTCCTTCTCTTGGGTCTCGTGATGAAAGACTTGATAGTAGATGATAAATACACGATCCAGCCGGTCTGTTCCTCCAAGCGCCCCACGTTGTTCTGCTCCTCGTGATCAAGAGTTTGAGGACAAATTATAATGGGCAGAGCTGAATGATGAATGCATAAAATAAAGTTGGTGGCATCTTTAATGTTGGAGCATTGTAAAGCGAGTCTAGAGTAAGAGCCATGGAGGCGAGCAATTTGACGAAATTATTAAGCTTATATAAGGAACCAAGAAAAGTCTAAAAAACACTTGTTTTTTGATCATTCTTATGACTGATTTTGGGCGTCCACACTTGTTAGATGGGTCTCCTGTCAATAAGTTGATCACACAGAGTCCCTCTGGTGCAATCCTCAGTGATCAGTTCTAATCTATGAGGAAACCGAGCAATAAGGGTTTAATTTCCCTGCAGTGCCCCCAGAGGTGAAATATAGTATTACACCACAGCAATCAACTGTAATCAGTGAGAAAGCCTGACAGTGTTTTAATTTCCCTGCGGTGCCTCCAGAGGGAAAATGAAGCATTACACTATTGCCCTACAATCAGTAAACTCATCAGTAAGTGCTTAATTTTCTTACAATTTTCTGCAAAAGGGAAATTAAGCGTTACACCGTTACCCAGCCATTAGCTGAAATTTATGAGGAAGCCAGGCAGTAAGTGCTCAGTTTCCTGCAGCGCCACCACAGGGGAAGTGAAGCATTACACAGTGCCCATTCATATCAATGGGTTGCCTGTGTAATGCAGGGCAGGACCGGTTCTCCAGAGGGGACGGCAGACGGTCTGCTCAGACGGGAGTCACTCTTACAGAGCCGTATAGTAGGGTCCTGAGTGGGGGACCACAGTCTGAAATGTTTATATGCTCTAATACGGCCTATGAACAGGATTTGCCCTTTAGACACAACACCTTTATGAAACAATGTTGGAACAATTTGACAACCAGGCGCATATATATAGGGGGTACAGAGGTAGTAGTCACACCTGAGCACCGATGCCTCATTGTCCCAAAATCCATTTGCCCCATAACAATTCACCAGTATTAAAATGGTGGAGGCCATATCAACGATCTTGCATTGAGGCCCAAGAATCCACATTATACCTGATCACAGAAGAAGTTTAGACTTCCGTACTTCTGAGATCTAGAGCTGAGAGCAAAATGCAGGACACGTCCCAATTAAAAGGCCACAATGAGGTAGAAGTGAGTGACAGAGAAAGCATTTAGACAATTAGGCTTTGGTGGCACTTAGTCATGAGTTCCAACATCACCCCGGTACATTGGGCAGTGCTTCATCCAATGGAGGAGGGTGTTCAAGTGAAGGTACCGTGTTAACATCAGTTATTTGGGGGATATAGACTGCTATCATTATGAAACGGTCAGTAGAGCCTCTCCATAAATGGCATCATATTCTGCACCGCTCACCAATTGGCGTAGTCAGCAGAATATGATAGTGCTAGCTGAGTAGCTGTGGCTTCTAGTGCCACCAGTGGGGGAGCACCGACAATGGTCTTATCGGTGAGAGCCATTTTGAACCACCTGACTAAAAAGCTAATGATGTCTGATCGGGTTGAATCGTTAAAGGGATGGCCTGAATTATCCCTGAATGCTCTAGAGGGCGATGCTGAGGGAAATGATTGATTTGTTATACAAGCTATAGAAAATTGTTCATCCAGTTTATGTGTCCAGGTATAATTCGTTTTTTAGAACTATCGAACTTTCAGTAAAGCATTGAGTCCTTTGTTAAACTGTGTAACGCCTTTCCACAAATGGTGTCATATTCTGCACCTGTTACACATCACCGGTGCAGAAAGGAGGACCATTACCCGGGGGGGGGGGGGGGGGAGGGGGGGGGGGAGTAAAATGCCCATCAGGACCCCTGAGCTCAGTAGTCCTCGACATCTGCCTAGCTTTGTTAGACCAGCTCTGCACTTATGGCCGTACAGGTTGAAGACTACTAGTCAAAAAAGTTACAGAGAGACATTCAGTTTTGCAAAACCAAAAAATTTTCAAAAACATTTTAAAATAATTAGCATTGAATTATTGGAAAGGAGTTTGGTGGAGGAGCATCTGTTCCCGACCGATAGAACATCAGATCCTTTGCGGTATACCACATAGCATTAATATGTCAGACGGTTTGACATCGGCCCCGTGTGCTGGAAGGTTTGTTTGTGTCCCGGCCCTTTCTCTCCTACATGCTATCATGGCAGTGAATGAATAATGGGTTTCCTTTAAGTGACAACTGCGCAGACTGATAAAATGAACTTGTTGACTTGTTATGTTCTCCTAATTCCTATTTTGTAACTCGGTGAAAGCGCCATAAATTTGATTGGGTGAAATGTTTCTTCTTTTAGAGCGAGCACGTTGGGAATTATGGGTGAGAACAATTCGGCCTGGAAATGACTATTTTTCTTGCCTCGCGGTGTGGGACCACTTTTGTTCTTTTCTTTAGAAGATAAGGTGTCTGGCTGAAACAATGAGGATGCAGCCTATTTACAAGGCATTGAACTTGTGACCTTCTGGGAACTTGTGGATGCCATCTTGTTGAGGCTAGGTCCCTAGAAGGTGCTCTAAGGGTATCTATGGCATCATATAGATAGAGGGGAAAACAATGGCCTGGTGCTCACGTTATGGGGCACTACTGCGGGGGTTGTCGCTGCTCTTATGTACATCCATACAATATTCTATAGCTCTCTATGGAAGTATTTACATGGTGCATCAACAGAAATGACACATATAGATGAGGAACATGTAAGTAACCCCACTCATTGGGATATGCCTTTGGGGTCCAAATTTCAAAGATATATGAGTGGCACCTGATGCCCTCTTTATAGCCTGGTGGAGCTGCCCTAGTGATGGTTGGTAAGGAGCTGCCCTGGTGGTGATTGGTAAGGAGCTGCCATGGTGATGGTTGCTAAGGAACTGTTCTGGGGGTGGTTGGTAAGAGCTGCCCTCGTGGTGGTTGCTAAGGAGCTGCCCTGGTGATGGTTGCTAAGGAATTGTTCTGGTTCTGGTGGTGGTTGGTAAGGAGCTGCTCTAGTGGTGGTTGGTAAGCAGCTGCCCTGGGGATGGTTCGTAAGGAGCTGCCCTGGTGATGGTTCGTTAGGAGCTGCCCTGGTGATGGTTGGAAATGAGCTGCCCTGGTGATGGTTGCTAAGGAATTGTTCTGGTTCTGGTGGTGGTTGGTAAGCAGCTGCCCTGGTGATGGTTCGTAAGGAGCTGCCCTAGTGATGGTTGGAAATGAGCTGCCCTCGTGGTGGTTGGTAAGGAGCTGCTCTGGTGGTGATTGGTAAGGAGCTGCCCTGGTGATGGTTCGTAAGGAGCTGCCCTGGTGATGGTTAGAAATGAGCTGCCCTCGTGGTGGTTGGTAAGTAACTGCCCTGGAGGTGGTTGGTAAAGCGCTGCCATGGAGGTGGTATGTAAGGAGCTGCTCTGATGGTGGTTGGTAAGGAACTGCCGTCGTGGTGGTTGATAAGGAGCTGCCCTGGTGGTGGTTGGTAAGGAGTTGCTCTGGTGGTGGTTGGTAAGGAGCTGCTCTGGTGGTGGTTGGTAAGGAGCTCCCCTGGTGGTGGTTGGTAAGGAGTTGCTCTGGTGGTGGTTGGTAAGGAGCTGCTGTGGTGGTGGTTGGTAAGGAGCTGCTCTGGTGGTGGTTGGTAAGGAGCTGTCCATTCGCAAAACCATGTTTTCCATGATGGAATGCAGGGTCTCAAATTTGATCACTACAACATGCTGATGAAGGCTGTCTTCAGATCTGACACTGATGCCGGTCTGTCACAGCAGACCTGATCTGCTACAACGCCACCTATAGGCGACTTTTTTACTTGCTTTTTTCATATAAATGGTGAGTGTTTTATGTAAAGTAGCCGTTGTCCTGATTTCGTCCCATTTTGGAGCAGCAGAACGCCCGCAGTAGTACATATTAGAGGGCGGGCCATGGAAAAGTAGCCCGGCACCACACCCTTGTGAAAGCAGTCTAAGGGCATGTTCACATGTGGCGGAAATCCAGAAGCAAAATCCGCAACGTTTCCTTATCAAAACCCCACCAAAATCTGCACCCTTGTTGTAGATTTTGACTTAAAACCAGCGACGGATCCCCAACTGATGTCATCCTGCACGGCACTCCGCCCACCTCGCAATGCTCCGCCCACCTGCTGTACCAGAGCGAAATGTACACCAACATCTGCTATTATATACCGTTCATGTGATTCAGAAGGGACATGGCATGAATGCGGCGGTGGCGCTCAGCAGTTGTTGCTGCGCTCTGGTCCTGCAGCGCAGTATTACGAGGTGGGCGGAGCTCCACGCAGGATGACATAAGCTGGGGATCCGCCGCTGGTTTTAAGTCAAAATCCACAATGATACCGATTTTGGTGTGTTTTTCAATGTGAAAATGCTGCGGATTTTCCTGCTACGTGTGAACATACCGTTACCGAAAATGTGTCTTCGTAGCGTCCAATCACATCACAGCTTTCATCTTACCTCAGCTTCCATAAGAGAGCTGCGCCGGCACACTTTTCCGCACACATAGTATATTACATATGTGATATATGATATATACTACATACACCCCACTAATACTCAAGATACTACGATATATACCGCACCCTACTTATACTCCAGGTGCTACAGTATATACCGCACCCTACTTATACTCCAGATACTACGGTATATACCATACCCTACTTATACTCTGGCCACTATGGTATATACTACACCCTACTTATACTCCAGGGACTACGGTATATACCACACCCCACTAATACTCCAGATATTATGGTATATACCCCAACCTACTTTTACTCCAGATACTACAGTATATACCGCACCCCACTAATTCTCCAGATATTATGGTATATACCACACCCTACTTATACTCCAGGTACTAAGGTATATACCACACCCTACTTATACTCCAGATACTACGGTATATACCACACCCTACTTATACTCCACATACTACGGTATATACCACAGCCTACTTATACTCCACATACTACGGTATATACCACACCCTACTAATACTCCAGGTGCTACAGTATATACCGCACCCCACTAATACTCCAGATATTATAGTATATACCACACCCTACTTATACTCCAGGTACTACAGTATATACCGCACCCTACTTATACTCCAGATACTACAGTATATACCGCACCCCACTAATACTCCAGATATTATGGTATATACCACACCCTACTAATACTCCAGGTGCTACAGTATATACCGCACCCCACTAATACTCCAGATATTATAGTATATACCACACCCTACTTATACTCCAAGTACTACAGTATATACCGCACCCTACTTATACTCCAGGTACTACAGTATATACCACACCCTACTAATACTCCAGGTACTAAGGTATATACCACACCCTACTTATACTCCAGATACTATGGTATATACCACACCCTACTTAGACTCCAGGTACTACAGTATATACCACACACTACTAATACTCCAGGTACTACGGTATATACCGCACCCTACTTATACTTCAGATACTACGGTATATACCACACCCTACTAATAATCCAGGTACCACGGTATATACTGCGCCCCACTAATACTCCAGATATTATGGTATATACCACACCCTACTAATACTCCAGGTACTACGGTATATACCGGACCCTACTAATACTCCAGATATTATGGTATATACCACACCCTACTTATACTTCAGGTACTACAGTATATATGGCACCCTACTAATAATCCAGATACTACGGTATATACCGCACTCTGATAATAATCCAGGTAATACGGTATATACCACACCCTACTAATACTCCAGGTACTACGGTATATACCGCACTCTACTAATAATCCAGGTACTACAATATATACCGCACCCCACTTATACTCCAGATACTACGGTATATACCACACCCTACTAATCATCCAGGTACTATGGTATATACCGCGCCCTACTAATACTCCAGATATTATGGTATATACCACACCCTACTAATACTCCAGGTACTACGGTATATACCGCACTCTACTAATAATCCAGGTAATACAGTATATACTGCACCCTACTTATACTCAAGGTACTACAGTATATACCGCACCTTACTTATACTCCAGATACTACGGTATATACCGCACCCTACTAATACTCCAGATATTATGGTATATACCACACCCTACTAATACTCCAGATATTATGGTATATACCATAACCTACTTATACTCCAGGGACTACGGTATATACCGCATCCTACTAATACTCCAGGTACTACAGTATATACCGCACCCTACTTATACTCCAGATACTACGGTATACACCACACCCTACTTATACTCCGGCGACTATGGTATATACTACACCCTACTAATACTCCAGGGACTACGGTATATATCGCACCCTACTAATACTTCAGGTACTACGGTGTATACCGCATCCTGCTAATACCCCAGGTACTACAGTATATACCGCACCCTACTAATACTCCAGGTACTACGGTATATACAGCACCCTACTAATACTCCAGGTACTACGGTGTATACCACACCCTACTAATACTCCAGGTACTATGGTATATACTGCATCCTGCTAATACCCCAGGTACTACGGTATATACCGCACCCTACTAATACTCCAGGTACTACGGTATATACAGCACCCTACTAATACTCCAGGTACTACGGTGTATACCACACCCTACTAATACTCCAGGTACTATGGTATATACCGCATCCTAATAATACTCAAGGTACTATGGTATATACCGCACCCTACTAATACTCCAGGTACTACGGTATTTACAGCACCCTACTAGTACTCCAGGTACTACGGTATATACCACACCCTACTAATACTCCAGGTACTACAGTATATATCAGATGCTACTAATACTCCAGGTACTACAGTATATACCGCACCCTACTAATACTCCAGGTACTATGGTATATACCGCACCCTACTAATACTCCAGGTACTACGGTATATACCGCACCCTACTAATACTCCAGGTACTACGGTATATACCACACCCTACTAATACTCCAGGTACTACAGTATATATCAGATGCTACTAATACTCCAGGTACTACAGTATATACCGCACCCTACTAATACTCCAGGTACTATGGTATATACCGCACCCTACTAATACTCCAGGTACTACGGTATATACCGCACCCTACTAATACTCCAGGTACTACGGTATATATGGCAGACAGGCTGACTACATTATCAGTCCTAAAGTCGCTCGGATCATAATTATTGTTCCATCACCTACAGCTACAAAATCTTATCCGGTGGGGAACTTTGTCCCACCATCACCGGAGAGATACGGTGTAGTTTATAGGTGTTTGTCCTGGAAGCAGTTAACAAAGTGTGAAGAGGACTTCACCTCCGCAGCTGACAGCGACCGAGGAACGTGCGAGTCATGGAGGTGAGTCAGTGCTGCTGAATCCCCAAGAGCCAACTTATCTTCATCCAAGACTCGGTTAGCAATGTGCAACCCCCCTCAAACCCGGGACCCCCTGTGCACCCTTTCTCCCCGGCCAGCGCCCCCCCTCCCCAGCCCCCTCCTCCCACACCCCGGGACCCCCTGTGTACCGCTTCTCCCCGGCCAGCGCCCCCCCCTCCCCAGCCCCCTCCTTCCACTCCCCGGGACAGCGGCTCCAGGTTGGTGATTCGGCTCGGGGTGATGCGGCAGCTGACCGCCTGCTAATAATATTTGTTGACTAACACACATATCACCCATCTGTTCTGGGGCCTCCTGTTATGGTGACACAATCCGGGTCACACAGGCAATTCATGGCTTAAACAGATGTAGCAGAGCTGAGTGTGTCATAGCAGGGATCGAAACAGACCCCATCGGGGTACCAGATCTCTTCCCCTCGGACAGGGGGTCCGGCGTCTGCCCCCTACTTATGTGGCCCCCTTGGACAACTCCTCACTCTTCTGTTTATCAGCCACGATGGTTCCTTCCCAATAGCAAAAGGGATGAGATCAGTCCGGACCGCATCGCCCTCCAAGGACCTCATAGCAGCCACAGGGCGAGCTACAAATGTAGTATCCATACAGTATAATACTGCCATAGTGTGCCCAAATAATCACACCATACAGTACCCAAATCATAGTACTAGAGTAATCACACTGAGCGGTACTCAAGTAAATCAGCCATATGGTGCTAAATAGAGATGAGCGAGCACGCTCGTTTAAGCATTGGTCTTGTCGAGTTGATTACTCAACCGAGCGCCATGCGGTGGGGGAGGGTGTGTGTGTGGGGGGGGGGGGGGGGGGAGATCTCTCTCACTCTCCCTGCTCCCCCCCCCTCATGGTGCTCGATCGAGTTACTTGACAAGACTGATGCTCGCTAATCTGTAGTCCTAAAGTAACAACACTATGGAGCACCCAATAATAGTTCCATTTCGTGCTAAAGCGTTAACACCCGGTAGTACCCTAAATAATTATATCATATATTCATAAAATAGTAACACTATGCATTATACAAAATAATACTGCCATACTGTACAGTGCTTAGGTAATAGCACCATGCAGGGCCCAAGTAGTACTGCCATACAGTGCAAACGTAATGACACTATACAGTACCTAAATAATACTGCCATACTATATAGTGTTACAGTAATAGCACCGCTCAGGACCCACACAGTACTGCCATACAGTGCCAAAGTAATGAAGCTATACAGTACCTGCCATACTGCGCTGACATAATAGCACCATGCAGTACCCAAGTATATAACATTGTCACATAGTATAGTAATATTATCCTGCAGGTCCCAAGTAGTTCTGCCACACAGTGCCGGGGCTAATAACACTAAACCGCCCCTCGGGGTTCTGCCGGCAGCGGGTCGGACGGACTTGTTTATATCCAGCATATACAGGGGCGAAATACACACAGGACCGTAGCGAGATGGAACCGACGGAGGAGACGTATTACAGGTATTAACCCGTTACATGCTTGTCTCATACTGCTTGTAAACGCCTCTGGATGCTGCTCTCTCGCAGTGCGGGGGTTCCAGAACCGTCACAGATTCACAGATGGACAGATGGACTGACCACCAGGTTTGCTGCAGGAGGGTAATTATAGGGGCGCCGGGGGTCAGTGGCTCACGGGCTTTGGTGCCTGAGAGGGTCCAGTTGCCCCACAACATGTCGTAGTTTGGGGGGATTATACAAATGTTTCTTTGTGCCCACGACTGCCGCCGCTCGGACCCCCTGAGCTCTATAGCTGCTGCCACAAGGGCAGTAATCTGCATGGCGCCTCTATTCTCGTTGCAGATAGAGTGGAGGGGCACATCACCAAAGCCAAGAGGTGCGCCGTCTCCGGAAGACCCCCTTATATATGATGGAGTACCCAGGAGCTGTGGTAGTGTGGGCAGGGGCGCCCCTACCATGAGGCAACCTGAGTTGGCGGCCAGCAGGACCTCAGAGGCACCGGGACCATATTATTGACTGGTAAAAAATAATTGTCAGCTGCGAGGCGGGCAGCAACCAGCCAAGCATCGCGCTCATACGGTCTGTAACTGCGGTCAGGTGTCCGCCATGGGTGTCGTCTGTGACCGCTGACCCCCCCCATGTGTTTGCGTTCCGACACATCCTGTACACAGTGCAAACACCGGCGTGGCGATTACAGCCACGGCGGCCAACAAAACGGACTACGGACAGAGTGAGTGCAATGCTTGTCAGGTTGCTGCCTGGCTGGAGCTTCACTATGGGGCCACTATTACTACTGGGGCCACTATGGGGGTCATTATTAAAGGGGTTGTCTAAGTGTAAACTATTCATGGTCATCAATAATAGATTAGTGGAAATCCATCACCAGGGGCTGCTGCCAATCTGCTGTTCCCTGCAGGGTGCGCTCGGGCACTGAGCTGATTTCTGCAAGAAGCAGACAGCTTTGGTATTGCAGGCATTGAAATTAATGGTAACTTTGGATGCAATACCAAGCTTGGCCACTGCAGTTGGCAGACCCCCACCAATCTACTACTGATGACCGCATTTGAGGATAGGCTATTAATAGTTTACAACTGGATAACCCCTATAATACGGGGGCCACTACTACTACTGGGACACTATGAGTGACACTATTACTCCTGGGGCCACTAATACTACTGGGGCCAGTATGGGGGCCACTACTACTACTGGGACACTATGAGTGATACTATTACTCCTGGGGCCACTTGTAATACTGGGGCCAGTATGGGGGCCACTACTACTACTGGGACACTATGAGTGACACTATTACTCCTGGGGCCACTAATACTACTGGGGCCAGTATGGGGGCCACTACTACTACTGGGACACTATGAGTGATACTATTACTCCTGGGGCCACTTGTACTACTGGGGCCAGTTTGGGGGCCACTACTACTACTGGGACACTATGAGTGACACTATTACTCCTGGGGCCACTAGTACTACTGGGGCCAGTATGGGGGCCACTACTACTACTGGGACACTATGAGTATCACTATTACTCCTGGGGCCACTAGTACTACTGGGGCCAGTATGGGGGCCACTACTACTACTGGGACACTATGAGTGACACTATTACTCCTGGGGCCACTAGTACTACTGGGGCCAGTATGGGGGCCACTATTACTACTGGGACACTATGAGTGATACTATTACTCCTGGGGCCACTAGTACTACTGGGGCCAGTATGGGGGCCACTACTACTACTGGGACACTATAAGTATCACTATTACTCCTGGGGCCACTTGTAATACTGGGGCCAGTATGGGGGCCACTACTACTACTGGGACACTATGAGTGACACTATTACTCCTGGGGCCACTAGTACTACTGGGGCCAGTATGGGGGCCACTACTACTACTGGGACACTATGAGTATCACTATTACTCCTGGGGCCACTTGTAATACTGGGGCCAGTATGGGGGCCACTACTACTACTGGGACACTATGAGTGACACTATTACTCCTGGGGCCACTAGTACTACTGGGGCCAGTATGGGGGCCACTACTACTACTGGGACACTATGAGTATCACTATTACTCCTGGGGCCACTTGTAATACTGGGGCCAGTATGGGGGCCACTACTACTACTGGGACACTATGAGTGACACTATTACTCCTGGGGCCACTAGTACTACTGGGGCCAGTATTGGGGCCACTACTACTACTGGGACACTATGAGTGACACTATTACTCCTGGGGCCACTAGTACTACTGGGGCCAGTATTGGGGCCACTACTACTACTGGGACACTATGAGTGACACTATTACTCCTGGGGCCACTAGTACTACTGGGGCCAGTATGGGGGCCACTACTACTACTGGGACACTATGAGTATCACTATTACTCCTGGGACCACTATGAATGGCATTTTTACTACTGGGACCACTATGAGTGACACTATTACTACTGGGGCCACTCTGGGGATCACTAGTACAACTGGGGCCACTATGGGGGACACTATTACTCCTGGGGCTCACTAGTACTACTGGGACCACTGCAGGGGGCACTATTACTACTGGGGCCACTATGGGGGCCACTATTGATACTAGGGCCATTAAGGGGAACACTAACTATTGGGGGCACTATCACTCTGCCACTTCAGACAGCTCTCAATGTTTCTACCATGTGTTGGGTATCTTATGGATTAGTGCTTTTAATGTAAAATGACTGTTTTTTGGTTGGGGGCGAGGGCTGGCGCAGTTTCACCTCAGGCAGCATAAGGCTCTGGGCACCCCTTGAGTTGGGGTGGGCCTTCAATACGCCAGCGCATATACTTCACAATCCATGCGTAATATGAATGCCATCATTCTCCAGGGCCGCCAGCATTAGTAGCAGCAGCCATGCACATCATCTTTACATCTCTCAGGTCCCGACTGAGCCTCATAAACATAATATATACATAATTACACATAATATATACATAATTGCACATATTTAGATACATAATTACACATATTTAGATACATAAGTCATTTCTCACATTGACCTGCAGACTGATGTAGCAGAGCCGCTTCCCAACTCATCACCATTTCTGCATGTTTGCTGCAAGTTTACATCAATGAGGTACATAACAGATTCGGCTCTACTATATCTCATAAGTCCCCCAGCGCTCTGACCTGTAGCTGCAGACACATAACTTCTGTTCCCCAGTGGCGAAGAGCTTGCACTCACATCCTGCCCTTACCCTACCACTGCAGCCATAGGATGCGATCACACTCACCCTTGATGAAACTCGGCACGTATAGAGGAAATGCTTCAAAGATGCTGTTAGAAGCCATCGAGGTAACTTCACTTCTTCCACTTGCTGCGTTTTGCAAATTCTCTGAAATTAAAAAAATAATACTTTTTCTTTTTTTCACCCCAGAAATGGCTAAGCGTGGCGCGCCCGCGCCCGTCCATCTGTAGGACTTGGTCCATTGCAAAATCTTTGTGACTGTGAAACATTTTAAATAATGCAGAGTTTCCCCTGCTTGCTTGTGGTTTGCTGATGCTTACCAGTCTGTGACACTGTGGTTTCCAGTCTGAATTGTAAAAAGTCTTGCGTCCTCTTTCGCTGACCAATATCCCGGATCCGGTTGTGTGACTCGCGATTCTGCACACAGCTTGCGGTTCTGTGGTTGTTTTTGAGGCCCAAAGAAGTGTTTTACCAAACCAAAATAACAAATTTATCTGTTCCCCTTTTTTCGCCAGCTGCATTCATTGGTTGGTCGTGGTCACGTGACCGCTCAGCGCACAGCGAGGAACGTCTTCCTCTACCCACCTGCCTGTAAAATACCACAAGGCAGAAGGGCTTGTAAAACACAGAAAGCAACGAAAAATGACTCAGGCTCTTATTATGCAAATAGTCGGACTGGCGGAGGAGAACGCGGCTCCTCGTGTCGATACTTTGTGGTTGATGAAATGACAACTTGTTCTGATAAGCCTCATTGATGAAACAGAAAGCCACGAATGGGTGTTGGGCCTTGGGGTTGTGTGGGCCATAATCACCGGGCGCTGACACCGGGTGCAGAAGTACAGCCGGGGGACGAAGGAGGAAAAAAGGAGGAGGGAGAATCCTGGAAAAGTGCAAAGAAGCAAAATAATGACATGAAAAGTTCACATATGGAAGGAGAAGCCACCGGCAATCCCTTCTCGCAGTAGGGGGCTCCTTCACACGAGCGGCTATCTGAGTGTTAAACTGGGTGAGCAAATAACAGCCGCGAGCACGTCACTATTAGTGAGTATGCCGCTCCCTCCTCTGCCAGCTGGTTCCCATAGAAGTCTATGGCAGCCGCCGGCGCTGTGCCCTTAAAAAATAAGACTAATCTCGGAGTCAAAGAATTGTGCCTATTGCGTTTTTTAC
This sequence comes from Eleutherodactylus coqui, assembly GCF_035609145.1. NCBI lineage: Eukaryota > Metazoa > Chordata > Amphibia > Anura > Eleutherodactylidae > Eleutherodactylus > Eleutherodactylus coqui. The sequence continues at coordinate 6,733,323 of NC_089840.1, read as the reverse complement.
TACAGGCAGTCAAGTGCCGGAATGCACTGACTACGCAAAGACTTCGGAGGGGAGGAGGAACACCGTATCTTCTGGGGGTCACTATTACTACTCCGGCCATTATGGGGTACACTATTACTACTGGGGCCACTGTGGGGGACACTATTAGTACTGGGGCCACTGTGGGCGACACTATTACTACTGGGGCCACTGTAGGGGCTGTTTATTACTGGGGACACTGTGGGGGACAGTATTAGTACAGGAAACACTTTGAGGATGACTTTTAGTACTGGGCTATTTTGGTGGATGTTATTACTACTCTGGCCATTATGGGGGACACTATTACTACTGGAGCCACTGTGGGGGACACTATTAGTACTGGGGCCACTGTAGGGGCTGTTTATTACTGGGGACACTGTGGGGGCCACTATTAGTACTGGGGCCACTATTAGTACTGGGGCCACTGTGGGCGACACTATTACTACTGGGGCCGCTGTAGGGGTACTGGGCTATTTTGGTGGATGTTATTACTACTGGGCCACTAATGGAGGTGCTATTATTACTGGTTCTGCTATGTGGGTCGCTATTACTACTGATGCCCCTAACGGGAGCACTAGTACTATTAGTGGACACTGATGGAGTAACTATTACTACTGAGGCCACTAACGAAGTCACTATTACTACTGGGACAACTAACAGGCTCAGTATCACTACTGAGGCCACTATGGGGGACACTATTACTACTGGGGCCGCTGTAGGGGTCACTTATTACTGGGGACACTGTGGGGGACACTATTAGTACTGGGAACACTTTGAGGATCACTTTTAGTACTGGGCTATTTGGTGTATGTTATTTCTACAGGGCCACTAATGGGGGAGCTATTACTATTTCATACCTCACTTTAGGTAACGCAAACTGTTGCAAAGCAGCAAACTGACACCGCCTTCAGGCCTTATTCCCACAGTCCTGCTCCCCTGCTCACTACGGTGGCTTACGGCTGCTCGGATGGCGGTTGCTTTGGCCACAATAAGCTTTGTCCCCCTCTGGTCTGTTATGCGGCGAGAGGTGAATTGTGAGGTGCTGGGAGTGCCATGGAGACTTCTCACCACCAGCCCATGGCAACCGAGATGGGAAGAAGCAGAAAGTGCTCTGAGCACCACATAATGGAAGCTCCGTCCCTCGGTGACATGGCTAGTGCGGTATCACTGTCAGAGAGCGCCCTCAATAGGTCATAGTGTGCAGGGCTAAGCCTCGCCCTCCTAGGGAGGGAACTTTGTCAGCATGAAAGATGCACTATAAGAGCTGAGTGCTGCGCCACAAAGAAGAGTGACGCAGCAGTAAGGGGAGGGACACAGCACAGGGTGCTTAAGTGGTGGAGGCCATTCCGGAGGGGTAGCAGGCTGTATCCTCATCTCCATGCTGGGAAGTGGCCATGGGACCAAGTGACCTAACACTAAGAGCCAATGACCGTGCCATGCCTCATGGAAGAATAGGGAGCCTTCCTTACAGGATGGGACATGGTCCCAGAAACAGCGGAATTGCCTAGGATCAGGGACAGGCAGCAAGCTGCCAGACACAGGAGACCGCTCTCCGACAAGTTAGTGTGTACACGCTAAGGAAAACAATTATGGATCTGTAAGAGATGGATGAAGACTGTGGGAGTTGCTCCCCAAGCTGAACATGGGGATTGTGATGTAACATTCGGACTTCATTGAGTGAGTCTGTGACACCATGTGTAGCTGAGTTGACTCCATTCATTGTATCATGCGTCCGTGCAACGCACGTGTAATACACGGTAAAACACAGCCATAGACATAAGCCCTCAGGTCTCCATATGTCCATTAATTAAAAAACCTATGGAATAGCATCATAGACGCCATTATTCCATCCAGTGGAGTCCTGTAAAGAAACATGTCCATTGCATGGGTACCATATAACGGATATCACTGTATATCAAAGCTCCCATTAAAGTATACATCACACGTTTCAAACACAAGGCCCGCGGACCAACTACATCCCAGCACTTCATTTTATGTGGCATGCCGGTCGTTCCACTCACCCAGCCTGCAGCTCCAGTCCGACGGCAGTGCCGTCTGACCGCTGACCTTTCATACCTGATGTCTGCGTACACCGTCCAGTGCACAGTGGAGATATCAAAGGGAGAGGTTAGCGGTCACAGACTGCACTGCCACCCCCTAACCAGGCCTGCAGGTTGGTTGGGTAAAATGCCTGTAGGGATACTGCCCAGCCAGAGGCCAATAGGGAGGTCAATAATACTACTAGGACTACTATGGGAAGACTAAATACTACTATAGTGTCCCCCATAGTGGTCCCAGTAGTAACAGTGACCCCCATAGTGGTCCCAGTAGTAACAGTGAAACCATTAGTGGACCCAGCAGTAGCAGTGACCCCCCACAGTGGCTCTATTAGTAGTAGTGACCTCTATAGTGACCCAGTATTAACAGCGTCTCCATAGTGGCTCCATTAGTAATAGTGACTCCCATAGTGGTCCCAGTAGTAACAGTAGCCCCAATAGTGCCCCAAGTAGTAATAGTGACCCCCATAGTGGTCCCAGTAGTAACAGTGACCCCCATAGTAGTCCTAGTAATAATAATTACCTCTATAGTGACCATTAGTGGTCCTAGTAATAATAGTGACCCCCATAGTAGCCCTAGTAATAATAATTACCTCTATAGTGACCTAGAGGTTTGGTGACCATTAGTGGCCCTAGTAATAATAGTGAGCCCCATAGTACCCCTAGTAATAATAATTACCTGTATAGTGACCTAGTAGTACAGTGACCATTAGTGGCCCTAGTAATAATAGTGACCCCCCATAGAAGCCCTAGTAATAATAATTACCTCTATAGTGATCCGGTATTAACAGCGTCCCCATAGTGGCTCCATTAGCAATAGTGACCCCTATAGTGGTACTAGTAATAATAATTACCTCTATAGTGACCTAGTAGTATAGTGGCCATTAGTGGCCCTAGTAATAATAGTGACCCCCATAGCAGCCCTGGTAATAATAATTACCTCTATAGTGACCTAGTAGTATAGTGACCATTAGTGGCCCTAGTAATAATAGTGACCCCCACAGTAGCCCTAGTAATAATAATTACCTCTATAGTGGCCCTAGTAATAATAATTACCTCTATAGTGGCCCTAGTAATAATAGTGACCCCCATAGTAGCCCTAGTAATAATAGTGACCCCATTATAAATACATAAAATAAATAAAGAAACAGGTGAACAGAATTGCTGATAATTTTAAGAACACAATGAAGGAATTTCTGTTTTTGTGTTTTAGAGGGAAGATGTTTTTAATGTTACTTTCTAAGATATTATGAATGTCCCACCGAGATCTCAGTGACAGAATGTAACGCTGTGCCCACTGATGCCCACTGATGCCCACGCTAAAGGACCTGCTGAGGAATGGCGCAGACGGCTGTGCAGGTAAGTGGCACTATCCGGCAGCTAAAGGACATAAGTGTCTTATTATCTAATGGCTTCCCGCTCAGCGGTGACAATAGGGGTTAGGATGTAAGCAGATTATCTCCCCTCATGTAGAGCCGGCTTGGCTTTGTTGTGGCAATTGTCTCCATCCCGGCCTCTTCCACCCCATGAATAGGCTCGTCTGCTAATTGCTGGTTGGAGTGTGAATGCGAGGGGTTAGCAGCTGTGGACAGGGGCGCCTTGTGCAGGGCGGGCCGATGGCTTGTTATCCGGCACCGTCCATCTGCTGCAAATACACCTGTATTCTTTATTCCTCACATTTTCTGGCACGGAGTCTGTAGTGCGAGTCGTCATCTGGCAGCAGCGACCACCCGCCCAACCATGAGGTCCTGCCACGGGTCCAGGAACGGTACCCAGAGGAACCGGTACCAGAGAGGCTTCTTCCCCGTAGGCCAGAGGCACCGGAGCGCATAGAGACTCTTCCATGTGCAACGGAAAAATGACCCACTTTACCTCCATCTGTAAGCAGTCTGGGGGTCCGTTTCTTACTTCCACAAGTCAGCCATGTTTCATGTCTGCGAAGAACAACCGGAAACTGAACCAGATTTTTTGCATTTCTTGGCAATGGATTCAGACGTCCGGCATACAGTCGCCACCCGAGGGCTGTCCGGATGTTTTTGCATCCCCATTGGCTTGAATGGACTTGACTCATGCACAAGTCAGGTCACAATACTACATATTGCGACAAAACTGATGTGTGATTTGGCGCAGTGACGACTACGGGTCCGCGAGCTCTCAGAATCCAATGGACTGTAAAGACGCTTGTCCGCTTTTGGCTTTACTGTGACTTTGGTCAGATGAGCATCAGAACCTAAATGTAAGTCATGGGAAGAACATGAAAGTTGTGGAGACCCCATTCCAATAAACACTCCCCAATTAACCCCTTGGGGATGCAGCAGTTTTTCGTAGTTTCATGCTTTGTTTTTCCTTCCCACATTCAAAAAAATCACAACTTTTTATTTCTCCACTGACGTAGCCGCCTGAAGGCTCGTTTATCGCAGAACGAGACGTATTTTTCTGTGGTGCCATTGAATGTACCAGATAATGCACCGCAAAGCTTTAAAGAATTGTAAGTGGAGTGAAGTGGAAAACACACAATTGCGTCGTTTTTGCACCTCTTTTATTTTTCTGTTGATGAAATGGTGTGAAGGCTCATTTTTTGCGGGGTGACCGGTGTTTTCTATTGGTACCATTTTGGAGTATATATTATTTTTTGATTGCTTTTTTAAAAAAAAAATAAATTTCTTGAAGACAGGGTGACCATAAAAGTGCAATTCTAGCACTTGGCCAAATATGTTTATTTTTGTTTTGACTTTTTTTAAAATTAGTAATATGGGGAATTGGGTTTTTTAACTTTCAAAAATTTACATTTTTGTAATTCTTAAAAAACTTTTTTTTCACTTACTTTTACTTTTTTATTTAGTTCCCTAAGGGGTCTTGAACTTGTGATTGTGCCACAGGCATGTATAACAGGCAGAATTACATGACAGCCTTGGAGGCCTTCACATGGTCCCATGACACCAGAGCAGCCCCCTGTTCAGGACATTTAAATTACCTGTATCAGAATTTAAAGCAGCATTTAAATGGTTAACAGCCGTTAACCATTGCAGTTAATTCCAATCATAGCTCTGGCGGCTGGGTGTCAAAGACAGCCAATACCTGCCATGGATGGAATGGGTTTGGTTCCCAAGTCGGCTCCACAAACCCCGCCCATGTTGGATTTAGTCAAAGGGTTAATAGAGAACGGTTCCCAGGTTTTGGATGTCCCCAAGTACCAGAAGGGCTACAAAAAAAGCATCTCTTTATTTGGGGAACACAGCACGTCCATGCTTTATACATACAGTCATTAAATTCATTAAGAACAGTGTAATGCATAATTTCCCCTGTGGGGGCACTGCAGCCAAACTGAACACCTTGTTGGACGTCCAAGCAGCATAACAACTTATTGTGGACAAGCTGTGCACTCTGGGAAGGAAGAGCTACCAACAACATAATAAAGTGCCCAATAATGTCTCTACCCCTCTGCTGACTTTGAAACTTTTAGCTCTGCCAGTTGCAGAGCGCACAGCCTATTGGGAGCAGGAAACAGCGGATCGCACAGACAGATGCTCAGCAGTGTTCCTGTCTAGCAGGGCGGAGGCACAACCTGTGTTATTGCAGGCTGCCCACCCCTGGTCTATAGAAATTATATAGCAGGTGCCGGTGCAGAATTCAAGGTACGATGCAACAGAAGGAGTAACCAAAGTTTACAATATTTATTGAGAAACACAGAAACAGTATAGAAACAACGGGTATGCACTTACACCTTTTTATTTAGAATCACCTGTCGCTGACTAGATCCTAAGGATAATACTTTGTTCTTCCAGCATTGTTTCCTAAGGTGCACAATATCAATTACACTTGAGAATTATCAGCACCGATTCACACAATATCAGGTTATGAAACATATGGCATACCGACACCCTTAGGGGTTAACACTCTTATACAGTCTTAAAGAAAAGCTGGTTCCCGAATTTACTTATAATGTCCCTTTATGTAACCCGGATTCGAGCATCAGAAACTTAAACGATGTCATTGTCCTCAATATATGCCCTGTCCCCTATAATTTAACCCTTTCCTCGGTATGCACACCTATTGTTAGGTTGAGGCTAGCCTCACTTACAAAATGTTGCGTAGCAAGTACTCACTTTGACTGACTCAAGCTAGTTCAGGGTCAGGAGCTCTCCTTTACGTTGATTTCTGTAGATCCTTGTCACTATCCAGGTGCCCCGGTGATCTGGAGACAGGACACTGGTTATCTCTCTGCCCTTCAGACACCAGGCCGTCTCTGATCCCTGCCTTTCCTCAGCAGCACCGGCAGCTTTCCATCCCCGACAGCAGCTCTAAGAAAGTTCCTATGGGGCATGCTCAGTTCCAATGTGTTAAAATTTGGCAAAAACTTTGGTGTACACAGTAATTATGGTGCAAGTCATGGTACATCTCCATGGCAACATTTTAACCCATTAAGGCTAGCCCCTTACAATTACATAGGTGTGTCCTTGGTTTTAGGCACCCATTTACAACGACTCCACCTAAAACACCTGAATGCAATAATTAGGGGTCCACATAGTTTTGGGCAGACAGTCCATGTAATGACATGCAGGTTCCTCAATCGCAGTCTGTGCATTTATATGGAGGCCGGCGGTGAAGAATAAGACTTCCTGCAGATCCCCACTAATATTTATTGCAGTATTTGAACTGCGGGGACGGCTTCCTTTGTAGAATTGATTGGAGTAATTCATGACGTGACGCTGTGATCTATTAGTCGGAATGAGATGATATCACATAAAGAGCTTTTAAGTGAGTTTCCAGAGACTGGATCACAGAGCTTTTGGCCCGTTAGCGGAAATCTTAACCTCAGAAGCTGGAAAAGAGCCGTCAAATGGTAAAGATCTGGCATCTGGACCAAAACAAGCTTTGTTCCACTTGCCAGCAGGATGAGACGTTCTGTATGTGAGCGCCTGGAGAAGACGTGAGGAATTAGCAATCACCAAGGGGGGATTCATTAACAGTTGTGTGGGAAAGAAGGCGACAGAAGGCGAATCACGGGGAACGATCGGCTACCATAAGAACATTCATTCATACAATGCTTGTATCTACGGAGTAAAGAACCTACCTCATATCTATATATCATGCATCTATCTCATATCTATCTATCTCATATCTATCTATCTATCTATCTATCTATCTATCATCTATCTATCGTCTATCTATCTATCTATTTATCTCATATCTATATATCAGGTATCTATCTCATATCTATCTATCTATCTATCTATCTATCTATCTATCTATCTATCTATCTATCTATCTCATATCTATCTTTCTATCTCCTATCTATCTATCTATCATCTATCTATCTCATATCTATCTGTCTATCTATCTATCTATAATCTATCTATCTCATATCTATCTATCTATCTATCATCTATCTATCTATCAATCATCTATCTATCACATATCTATCTATCTATCTCATATCTATCTATCTATCTCATATCTATCTATCTATCTATCTATCTATCTGTCATCTATATATCTCATATCTATCATCTATCTATCCCATATCTATCTATCTATCTATCTAT